>NC_060050.1:1257500-1886250 GCF_905333055.1 Maniola jurtina | reverse complement strand
CAAATTATTATTAGATTAAGATTATGAAAAATAAATAATTTACTATGAATTATCTAGTACTGACTTTTAATAATCTCACAAAAACTTTAGGTAGTTAGGTACCCTTAATCATGATCAACCCATCGCCGCCTCACTACAGAGCACGGATCTCCTCTCAGAATGGGAAAGGTTTGGTTATAGACCACGCTTACCAAGTTCGAACTGGCAGATTTCACACACCTTTGAGAACAGTATGGAGAACCCTCAGGCATGCAGGTTTTCTCCTGATGTTTTCCTTTACGGTCAAAGCAAGTGATATTGTAACGGCTTGAAACGTATTCTTTTCCATGACTTAATTATAGGTATGTACTTATATACCTACTTTAACTAAGCGTGGGTTTGGGTCACGCAGTGCTATAAATAATGTGAAATAATCGATATCAATTTAAAGATTTCTACCCAAATCGGTCTTTATTATATATTTAGGTGGTAGGTATGTGAAAAGGTTATCCATCAATAAATGAAACACAATTTCGAAGCCAATAAATGTAATATTTACTACTAACCTTCATTTATACTTTTATATACAAAACGGTCATAAGGCAACAGTTCCAAATGAATGAAAATGTAATACATATTATTACGACATTAAACAACGTACAGAAATTTCGCTTTCAAGCGAAAAAACTCACTTTGCATACGTGCATAATTGAAAATCATGTTAATAATAATTCAATTTAGTCAAATATAATATTATATTTTATCAACGTACCTACTAAATTATTAAAATTAAATAAAAGTTAAAATTCATATTTCAATAAAATACTTATAATATAGCACAGCACTAGATTCGTAAAAATAATATAATTTAATCTATATATATTACAGATACATTTTTGTTTATTTTTTTTACAAATTAAACTTTTTATTTAAATTTTAAAACATTTTATTGTTAGGGTTGGTGGTGGGCATTATAGTACTTAATTAATATTATTTTATTATCTATAAAATTAACCCGCACCTCTCAATATAATTTATCAATCATAGTCAATTCTGTTTTATCCCTTGAACGAATACAGTAGCTAATTCTTTTATTATAATTCATTTATGATCAAAAAAATATTCAAATATATATGAAGTAACTATTCAAATAGTAAGAAATAAATAAGTAAGTATTATCTAAGTAATTTTTACTTAGATTTTTTATCAAAAGTAACAAAATGCTAAAATTAAAATGAATTTTTGGTTTATTAAAACTATAGTTTAATTAAACGCTAGAATTATGTGAAGCATTAATAAAATAATATTAATTACTTAATTGACGGACACATTAATGTTAAAATATAATAAATAAAGGTAACTCGGAATCATTTCATTCCTAAAAATATATATTTTGTGCCCTTCACCTTTTATTTACAATAATATTATATTAGCTACGAAATTGGTGTTATAAGCACTAGAAAAAAAAATTGCTACTCTATGCTAGATATAAATAAATAAATTACCGTAAGAGAATCCGTTTTTAAACTCAATTTACATTCAGTTTTCCCTTACGTAAATAAAAATATAATAACTCAGGCTAGTTTTTTATGTTTAAAAATTATTTCGTAATAAATTATAATAAAAATTCTGTTAATTTTTAGAGCTGAATTTTATTGAAATATAAATTATTTCAGTTACATATATTTCAATTACAATAAGTCTAACTCATAGTCTTAGAATAAGCGTATTCTTGTAGATACAGGTGTAAAGCGGACAGCAATAATATTAATATAAGAAACATAGATAGATATTCAGCTTATTACGAAAGCAAAAGTGATTATAGAAAATCACTGGACAGGTTTTTAGAGAAAAAAGTGTAAAGAGTGAATAGTGACCACAATTTTTGGCAGTGATGTGTCTCTAATTTAAATTTTCAAAAAAAATATTATTCAATACAATAATGAAGTAGCTGTACAAAATGTGCTAAGAGAATACATACAATTTATTATACGATCTTTGTAAATTATATTTTAAGCTATCTCAGTTATTGAAAAAATATAGTGAAACAAGAACAAATTACAAAATGCAGACAAAAATATAAACAATACTCTTTATGTGAATGTTATGTACATAATATTTGTCAGCCAACGATGATTTCAATAAAATTGAAATAATTTAAAAATTCCTATTATTATTATGTTTTGTTTCGCTATAGGTAGGTATACCTACCAATTAAAAAAAATATTAATAGATTTAACAGACATTCTACTGTTTTAGTTTTGCATTTTTGAGTGTGTGGATACAGGTGCTATTTACTCTTTCACTCTATACATTTTATCACAGCACATTCATAGCAGTGAACAAAATATTAAAAATATTTAAAACATTAAAATAATAATTCAAATTATACTGACTATTACTGACAGCATATAATTATATACCTATATTAAAAAAAATCTAACTGATATTATCAAAAATAATATTAATATTGCATTCTTATCAAACATATTAGTTAATCTAAGTATTAAAGTAAAATATTATCTGGAAAATCATTGATATCATTTTATCAAGCATATTATTAGCAGGCAAATCACTTTGTTTATTTATTGATTTAACTTATTTTTTTTATTAATAAATAATAACATCAATACACAAAAATTACCTTGCGACACAATGAAAAAATGTGCCATACAAACTAATATTTAAGTCTAAAGAAGTTTTTAATTTGACTTAATTTCAGAATGATATAATATATAAATTGCTTTTCGATCACTTATTCTATTAAAAGCAGTTACATAATTTACACTTATAATGTTACAAAGTGTGTCAACATTCAACACGTATGAACTAAGTATAAAAAAATTTATAACAATACTTTGCACGATTGCGTTCTTTAGTATATTATTCTCTCTGAGACTTTTGATTAAATTATCTTTCCATTGTATATTATAAATTATATAAAATAAGTGTAGGGCGTGTAAAAATACTTTTTTAATTCGTTAGCTACAACAGTTGGTGAATGAAATAGTTATTTACAGCTTATTAACGTTTGTAATAAGATGTTTAAGTTAAATACCTAACTCATAATAAATAAATTATAAAAATAAACTTATTGTAAGATATCTTACTATATATGGAATTTATTGTTTAAATTAATAGAATATGAACATGAAATAATTTACGCTCTTATATTATTAATTTTAACTACTTTAATGTGTGCGTGGGTATTTTTGCAATAATCTAACTAATCTTAATATCCTTCCACAGTCTAAGCTTTTTTTATTATTTATTCACTTTATTTTTTAAAACATTAGAACTTTTATATAAAGATTAGAAGCTAAAAAAATCCCAAAATTTTTAACAAAATACTTAAACACAAATTTGTTTTATACAATCATAGCATTTTATAGGTAGGTTTAATCTTAAAATTAATGTTTTATGTTAAGTAAATAGGAATATTAATACAAACTTTTCTTTAAAAATAACATATTGTTACTTAAAAGCATAGTAGCAAAGCTTTAGAAGTTAGACAAGAAAATAATATTCATATTTCGCAATGCCCTTAACACTAGTATAATGCAATATTCACAAGCCTTTTTACTATATATAATACATTCATTTATAAATCATTTTTTTCAGAAGTGTTCTCATATAATAATAGTAGCGACTGGGAAAACATTCCACCTCAGTTTCAGGTTAAAATTGAAGAAAATAAAAAATGAACACTTTTAATGAATATTTGAATTCTAAACAAATAATTAAAATAAAAAATAGGTATTATTATTTATTGGGATGACAAAAATAAGCTTACAATAAAATTCTTATTCCATTGTAAAGCAGGGTATTTTGTAAATATCCGCATTCTCTTATTAATGAATTTATTCAAAGGTTAATTTCTGTCATCAAACAATCAGTGTTATAATCAAACAATTATAATTCATAATATTTATGTGATTGGGTAAATTTTATACCTACTATCTACGAGGAAAGCTGGTATTTTAAAATTAATCAGAATAAAAGCAAAATTGTTTTTTATTTCGACAGTGGTTAAAATAATAATATGACACTGCAGCTATCAATATTTTAAAACCCATTCATAAATGCTTTTTTGTGCTTTTTATAATATTATGGTTGAGCTTTGTATTTGACTTTTCTTTTACTTATAGCTTAACATATTGTTTTGTATCAATCGTGATTGGTATAATTATCAAGGTAATTTTGAAAATTCAATAAGAACGTTTTTCTATTTTTGCCTTTAATAAAGGTGACGGTCGGATGGCTATGGACATTATGTATCGATGAATTTTTAAAAAGTTTAGGCACGGGACGGAAGAATCGATACTGTCTACTGTACGGCAGGGACGATAATTGTTCGAATTCCAACGACTTACTTTTAAATTAAAAATACCTAACCTTAACTATATATGACGTTCATATAACAACAGGAGGCAGTCGATATCGAAACATGCTCATTAATATATTTCCAATTTGACAGATATTCTATTCAATGAAATGTTAAATAGAAAATATAAATATATTCTATTGTGTTCGTGGAATTAATTCTGAAATTCCAAAATTAGAGTGACAAAAATAAATTGGATTTTATGATAAGTTAAATCACAAACAAATGCTTCCATATTATAATTTATAAAATATAAAACTCCGATTAATCTGTTTTCTAATTTTAAACATATTTCACATAATATATTCAATAATAATATATATTTTTATTTTATTGATGCATAATAGATACGAGTATCTAAAGAACGAATGCCTATTTGAATAAAATAAATCAAAGCATTGTGTTGAATCAACTCTACTTCTATTTTTCTACTAACTAAAATGATAGTCTGTTGTACAGACGAATAATAAATAAAACTAATCTAAATATATTAAATACGTTTGTTTGCAATATTATTGGTACATAATTTATTAATTTTTCTTCATTCAATACACTTTGTCTATCTCCTTTACATTCAGTTCTTTGAAATCAAAACAGCAGAACTTGCAGTTTTTTGGTTAAAAATATATTTTCACATAATTTATTCATTAATGTTATATTATATTACTGTATCAGAACGCGTGCATATACAATAATAGCATGCGAGCGTTAGTCTTATGTATACATTTATAGGAGATAAAATTCTTTTTATATCTAATAATAATATATATTGAGATTTTCGTGACAACGTTCTTGCAAAAATTTACATTTTTGAGCAATAATTCACCAAAGGGATTACAGCTTCATCAAAACATATTCATTAACATGCATAACAATCTTATTAATTCAATCTATATAAATGCAATTTTCCACAATACATTTCAGTTATAAGAGTGGACGAATTCAATTTAGAATTTTAAAGGTAACAATTTCTTCCACTACTTACAATATTTAATCATTTATTCACTAAGATTGATCAAATTATTTAAACTTTTAAGCATACATTTACACAAATAGATAAATTTTATAATCTTTGTTTAAAATATATTATAATCATAAAATTTTCATTTTAGAATAATTAAAAAATAAAATAAGTACATATATATTTATGGTTTATATTATATAAGGCGTTAGTATAAAGTTAAATTGCTTATTCATAATAATATGACAGAATTTTTGTGAAGATACAGCCACATACCTAACAAATTATGACGTAAAGAGCTTGTTTCTAAGTAATAATTATATAGGCAATAATCACAATGTTAAGATAGCAAAGACACATATTTTATAGCAATATAAATTTTATTCATCACCCAATTTTTGAAATTATACAATTATAATACATATTTAAATGTTTTTGTTGTCACGAAAATTCTTTCCTATCATTTTTTTCACAACGCTTTATAAAAATCTTTTTTTTTTTTGCAATTATCTTTTCTAAGTAATTTTTCACGACCATTTTTAAAGCAAAAAGCTTCTGTGACATCGAGCGAAAACTTCTCAGAATTAATGTTCATTTTATTCACCTCATTTCGTGGTGCACTTTGTATCCAATGCCTCTTCAGGAGCCCTGTCATCTGAAATGGAATTTAAAATAAATTTTAACTTACTAATAGGTAATTCTTATAAAAGAAAAAGCGCGTTTTTCAAAATTTTTATTTCCAGAACATTATAATTTCTAATTCAAATTTTTTGTCATTGGTTCAAAAAAGTTTAAGTTTTTTATTTCATTTAAAGTTAAAAATAAAGGTAAGAATATTATTAAGTATAGTATTTCATGGAAACTTGAAAATTAATATTCATTTTTATTTCTTACTCAAACACAACAATACACAGTATACACTACAAGGCATGCTATAAAACACTACAATATAATATTACTATTATAAATTACTATAGAATTATAATAATTATGAAATTATAATGAGTAATCTATTTTAATATTTTACATTAAATGTATTAAAATATATTTATTTCGGAAATTTATATTTAGTGCAGTCACAATAAGGATTTACGATTGAATAATGTGCAACATGTACGTGTAAACTTTTTGCTTTGCAATAATGAACTCTATGCTTATAGTTATAACCATAGATTTCACACGTACCTCTGTGTATGACTTTTTCATTAGGCGTTCACGAAAGATGACTTGGTCCTGTCGAGTTGGAAAATTCTTATTTTAATTTTTTTTTAATATAATAATTTTTTTATTTGAATTCTTTTAATGT
Organism: Maniola jurtina; assembly: GCF_905333055.1. Lineage (NCBI taxonomy): Eukaryota > Metazoa > Arthropoda > Insecta > Lepidoptera > Nymphalidae > Maniola > Maniola jurtina. The sequence goes on along the minus strand of NC_060050.1, from coordinate 1,879,620 downwards.
TAATTGTTCCCATATACATAGAATATTGTGTAAATCATTGTAAAATACTTATATTTTTGTTATTTCATGCAATAATTGAACATTTTTAATTTCTATGTCCAATTTCATGATGAGAAATTCTTGTAACTCAATAGAATAACTATATAAGTAAGGACATCGTCTGTGCCGGCGCTTGCCGACATACGCACGGCGCCCCTTTAGAGCGCTTCCCAGTTAGTTCCAGCATGGTTCTAGCACCAAAAACGCCAGTGAAACACAAAAACCAGCCACTTTTAACAAAAAAAAACGCTCCAAAAAGGCACCACACGCGCGCCATCAAACGCTACACAGACAAAGTCCACCTAGTGCGTAGCCTCTCAAACTCAAACAGTCCTGTGTTGCCAGATCGCCCGATATAAGACGATTTTAATCTTTTTAACCCCCGATCCAAAAAGAGGGGTGTTATAAGTTTGACGTGTGTATCTGTGTATGGCATCGTAGCTCTCAAACTAATGAACCGATTTTAATTTAGTTTTTTTGTTTGAAAGGTGGCTTGATGGAGAGTGTTCTTAGCTATAATCAAAGAAAATTGGTTCAGCCGTTTGAAAGTTATCAGTTCTATTCTAGTTAATGTAACCTTCACTTGTTGGGGTGATATAAATTTTTAATTTACACTTGTATTATAAATTGATTAACAAAATAAGTTATAGCTATTCAAAGACATTTCTAAATCCGTTGGTATATTATTATTTTACATATTGATTTGTTTTTCTTTTTCAGGATCAGCAGACAATTTATTCAATCAACAATTATTATTACGATTCTTTTTAAGCTTAACTAATGGGACAAGAAAACTGTTTAAATTTTTGTATAATAAAGTGCCATATTAACCTGTGTACCTTATTACTTTTATTTTCCACGAAAAATAAGGAAGTGTTACTTTTCTCGTGAAAATGTTACATTTTGAGATGTCTCGTGTTACAATTGACTATCTGCCACTGGCAACACTGCAATAGATTGAAAGGCTGCTTGTACAAAATTCGATAGACGAGAGGGGAATTTCAATTTCGTTGAAGTTGAAGTAACCTTGTGATAAATACGTATTCAACATGCAAAGATACACTAATGGACCTATATGAGAATACATTACTATATTAGAATCAAGATTGACAATAAATTGATTAAAAAAACTAATAAAAACAAAATGGCCAATCACCTATGAAAATATGTGATTGAAATTACCTACTATTCAAGATTTGTAAAGCACAGTTGATTTACTATTCAAGATTTGTAAGCACAGTTGATAGAAGAAGATGATGTTATTAATAATAATGGATTAAATCACACAATTTTAGAATTCATTACGTCTAAAAGTCAATAAGGTATATTAGGTATCTAATTATTAAGAACATACATGAATAAACAATCAAACCAAACCACGCAAGAGAAAAAAAAAGGTGTCTTACCCAGACAATGACGCAGAGTTTGAAATTGCAGGGCTGTTAGACTCAAAGCCTTCTTTAGGCTTTTCGTTAGCCAGCTGCATTTTCAGTTGGTGACCGAAACACGCCAGGTCTTCCCTAAATGTGTCAGACCCAGGGGTTGTCGGTTTCCCGTCATCCCCTGTCGCCATCGCCTCCGCATCGCTCTGCAACGGAGCCTGCTCCGATTCCTCCTCCTGATTATAAATCTTAAAATACGCGAACGTCAAATATATAACCGAAATAAAGAATGACGGTATGGGGATCGCCATCGCGTAAACTAAATTTAGCGTGTTCTGCCACATATCTAACTCTGTGATGACTAAACCGGGGTCTACTCGGCTGTAGTAACAGCTATAATTATTGCCGATGGGCTTGTATTTCCCGTAGAAAATTGTGCAATTAAGTATAGGTGGGTAACCGCACCCTTTTACGTTGGGGAATAATCTAGCTCCAGTGAAATACCACTCTGAGTCATTCCCCTGCAACCCTGTAGGGATCGGCTCGGGCAGTTCTTGTTCCTCCATTTCTGGATAGTTCTTTTCTAATGGCGATTCGTAGTTTTCGTAATCGTAATTCCTCAAGGATCTTTCAGCTCTGATGAGTGCTTCGTATTCGGTGGCAGATATGTTAGGTGCGTAGCCGAGTTTGTAGTTGACTCTTATTTGGGTGCACTCGAACAAGTCCTTGGTACACCCTTCTCTGCAAGAGGCCCACGAGCAGTTACTGACTCCGAGTAGATGTTTGACTTGTGTGGTGACGCATAATGCTGCGACAGGATCGAACTGCATGAATATTGTAGTGAAAGCTGGCTCGATTACGAAGGGCACTAAGAAGAGGAACGCGAACAGACTGAAGGTCGCGAGAAGTACGAAGGTGGCTGTTGTGTAGAAGAGTAGCTTTTCGAGAAAAGTTGGGGGTATCGGCAGTTTTTCCTCGTCGGCCATGTTGGCGTGAGCTCGTTAGAAGCGACCATAGCGCTTGTTTCAGCTCGGCTGGGTCATTTCAAGCTGCGTCAGTCTTTGTGCACTAAGTGTTTACTATTAAACATCGATTTGTCTTGTTGTAGCTGCTTATTTACATCTCTAAACTGTTTGTGGTCGCTTTGTAGAGGCTGGTTCTGTATTAATATTTATTTGAACTAAGATTAAGGAAATGAAAACTGTGAAAATTAAAACTATTTAGTGCTTAGTGGAATTTTCGAAAATCAGTGAGGGATGGCACTTTCAAAAATCGTTTCTTAATGAGTTTCTACGTCATAAAAAACTTACAGTCCCAAATATATTATAACCCCAGCGGCCGTGGTTGGCTGTGCATTGACAGATCGGTTAGTCAGTCAGGACTTTTTAATGTATATATGCTTAGTTATATCTATATGCTTAGTTTTGTGTAAATAAACCTACATGCAAGTAGATGTGTTGTACCAATAAGCAAACCATAACTAGGTAATCTAGAACAATAACTGTTGTAAAATAAAAACGTCTGAAATCTTCATTTCAAAGGTTTGTATAAAATCAACACCATTTGACCAGACCGTTCAAAACGACTACCGCATTTAAAGGATACAATTTAGTAAACCTAATTACCTTCCCCCCCTAATTGCCGTTAGCTTTAAAATTCTGCCTTGCTTGTAGCAATTTTCGTGTTTGGAAAGAAACGTAATTTCCCGTAAACTTTTACACAATGAAAAACTTACAACGCAGTTTGTTGCGGACTGATGCCTCCGACATAAAAGAAGACCGTGAAGATTTACTTTAACAACAACAACAACAAACAAAATACCGGTCAAGTGTGAGTCAGACTCGCGCACTAAGGGTTCCGTACTCGGGTATTTTTTCTAACATTTTGTACGATAAATCAAAAACTATTATGCATAAAAAATCTGTTTTAGAATGTACAGGTAAAGCCCTTTCATATGATACCCCACTTGGTATAGTTATCTTACTTTGAAATTGAAACATATTTTAATTTTCTTTTAAATGATGTGACCACAAATTCGCGGTTTTCAGATTTATTCCTGTACTTGTGCTATAACAGCTACGTACCTACCAAATTTCATGATTCTAGGTCAACGGGAAGTACCCTATAGGTTTCTTGACAGACACGACGGACAGACAGACAGACAGACGGACAACAAAGTGATCCTATGAGGGTTCCTTAATGATATACCTAACACCTTTATGTACTTAGAACTCTGCAAGTTAATAACGGTCTGCGCCATGTATATTATGTGATGTGAATTCAATTTTTCGTGAACACGTTTTAATTTTTTTGATTTCTGTATTAGTACTCTAAGTAATATACCTACCTGCCTGATTCTAGGTCAACAGGAAGTAACCTATAGGTTTCTAGACAGACACGACGGACAGACAGACAGACTGACAACAAAGTGATCCTATAAGGGTTCCGTTTTTCCTTTTCAGGTACGGAACCCTAATAATAGTAGTGGTTTGTCGATGATCATGATAATATTAATGTAGAAGTATAAATGTCTGTTACAATTCAAATGCTTGGCATGTGATGGCCATAACATGATGGCATGCCAAGCGTTCAGAAACACTCGCCAGGGAAGTCTCCGAGTGAATCAATAGCGTGAATGCCTCTCTCCCGCAGACACACCGGCGTCGGAATGCTGGCAAGGTATTGTGGCGGCCTGCTGTTAACGCATAGAGTTATCTTATTAACTAGAACAGCAATTGAAGAAAGTTCTGTCAGCCTGTCCTGACTAGGAGAGTCAGGGGTCCGGAACAACGGACAGACAGACGGAAAGACGAACAGACGGACTGACAGACAGACAGACAACAAAGTGATCCTATAAGGGTTCTTAGGTCAACGGGAAGTACCCTACAGGTTTTCTTGGCAGACAGGACAGACGGAACGACAGACAACGAAGTGATCCTTTGAGGAACAACGGACAGACAGACGGACAGACGGACAGACAGACAACAAAGTGATCCTATAAGGGTTCTAGCCTCTAGGTCAACGGGAAGTACCCTATAGGTTTTCTTGACAGACACGACAGACGGAATGACAGACAACGAAGTCATCCTATAAGACCCTAAATACACAAATGCTTACGCCATTATACGGGTAAGTTTTCATGCGACTGATACGGCCACTTGACACTCATTGTGCTAATAACCAAATGACCGGATAATCCGGCGTAAGCATAAGGAATCGCCTAATTTTTGTTGCGTGCTATTTATTCATCATTTTCGTAAGCGGCGACCTCCTGTATTTTGAGCGGTTTTGTATTATTTCAGCGTGTTTGTCATGACTTTATTCTTTTTTAGGGGTCCGTACCTCAAAATGCGCGAGTCTGACTCGCACTTGGCCGGTTTTTTTATAGTTCAACAAGTTACCTTTTTCACCCTCACCACCTGAGTGCCTGGTGCACTTCGACCACCCGTTGTACCAGATCCTTTTTTCCACCACATGCAAACTGTGGAATCAACCCCCTTCTGCGGTGTTCCTGTTACATTACTACATGGGGTTATTCAAGGGGCGAACCAACAAATTCCTGAAATTCCTGGTTTTCGGATTTTCCCTTTTACTAGTGCTGTAAGACCTACCTACCTGCCAAATTTCATGATTCTAGGTCAACGGAAAGTACCCTATAGGTTTTCCTGGCAGACACGACAGACGGAATGACAGATAACAAAGTGATCTATAAGGGTTTCGTTTTTCCTTTTGAGGTACGGAACCCTAAAAAATATCGAAGCTCAGTTTGCTTGGCTAAACTAAGCCAGCTTAGCTCGCGGTTTAGCTTGCGCTTAGCGGTTAAATACGACGAGGATCTCGATTAATATCTTTAAGCCTTAGAATGACCTCAACCCAATAAGTTTTAAAACAGTTAATGTTGGCATCACTGATTAACAGTTAGTTCCGGGTACGTTCACATGATGCTCACTCCTTCACGAGCGCCAAATGTCAAAAATCAAATTGGTGGAAAACATCAGGGCGGCAATTGCAGTTCCAGCGTTCTTGTAATGGGTCAGTGGTAAGCTTTCTATAGGCACTAGTTTAATTAACCCCCGACCCAAAAAGAGGGGTGTTATAAGTCTGACGTGTGTATTTGTGTATCTGTCTGTGGCATCGTAGCTCCTAAACTAATGAACCGATTTTAATTTAGTTTTTTTTTGTTTGAAAGGTGGCTTGATCGAGAGTGTTCATAGCTATAGACCACTTTCATCCCGGAAAATCAAAGAGTTTCCCAATCAAACCCATAAGGACAAAGTCGAGGTCATCACTACTCAATCGTATTGAAATCTTAATTAAATTGGAGAGTTAAAGAAACACTAAACTCAAAACTAAATTAAAATCGGTTCATTCGTTTAGGCGCTACGAGGCCACAGACAGATACACAGATACACACGTCAAACTTATAACACCCCTCTTTTTGGGTCGGGGGTTAAAAATGAGACTCATTATTAACAGTCATTACGTAGGAGTACGTTCAACCCAGCTCCCTCGAATCGAACGTAATCTGTAGGTAGATATAGGTATATAAAAGGAAAAGCTGACTGACTGACTGACGGATTTATCAACGCACAACTCAAATTAGTAGACGGATCGGGCTGAAAGGCATGCAGGTAGCTAAGACGTAGACATATGCTAAAAAAGGGATTTTGAAAATTTAAACCCTTAAGGGCTAAAGTGAAATTTGTATAGTCCACGCAGACGAAATCGCAAGCATAGCTAGTGTCTTTATAAATAGGTCTTTGCGATAACTTTCAAAGGCGCGACAGTGCCTAGGTTGTTGGCACGACGTAACCTAAAAGCTCATACATTAAAACATTACATAACCTAACCTTACTGTTACAGAAACTAAATCTATTGACGTCTATGATAATATAATATTACTTATCTGAAAAGAAGTAGATATACAGTGTATAGGCCTCTAAAATGATAACTGCTAACTAAGGCACAATCCCACCTTGTAGTAATTTCGACTTGATTGAAGAAATTTATGACTGACTGACTATTTGACAAGGAAAGGATTTCCTACGCCATGTAATAAGGTAAAATGTTACTGACTGACGTCATAATCCTTATATTACGGTCTAATAAAAAAAATTGATAAAAAGATCAGGTATTCATGAGTAAAACTATGATTTTGTACACAGTACAGCTTGTATTGGAATATCCTTAATAGAACATTCCATTATAAAAAGGAAATAATATAGTCAAAAGCTACGCAAAAACAATATAATCGTCGGCTCACGCGATTCGACATAATGCAGTCATGACTTAACAATTCCCCCAATCTTCTCCAATTATTTACTATGTTAAGTACGTAAAACAAAGATTTGAAGTGACATACGGTGAGTAAAAATGGGGCATACAAATGCTAGTATATGTCGTAGACCAGAAATAGCTCCTAGAAACCAGCCTTTACAGAACAATCCACGTGAAACGTATTTTTGTGAACCACGCTGGAAGGGAAGAAAGTTCTTTGTTTGAACACTAGAGTTTAAACACTATTCCATTGTGTCCTTTGAAATCGTGTTATAATTGTCCCCTTTTCGGGCGTCTGTTTTAATTCAGACGTCAGCGCGAAACCACGATTCGGTAACAACTGGGCGCAGGCTATATCGTAACCCTACGATTGGGTCTTCAAATTAAATAAAAAATTCCTTTAAAAATGTATAATAATTCATTTATTTAATAAAAATAAAAATAAATATAAAATTATAAAAATAAAATTTAATGTTTTCATAAAATAAATTTCGGAACTAAAATATTGGCGTTCGAATTTTAAATTTGAAATCGGTTCGAGTGTATAGAGAACGCTTGGCTTGAAGTATCGAATTCCGAATTTGGAATTCTTTCGAATTATTCGAATAAATACTTTAATTAAATGTTATTTATTGGGAAATTCGTATAAAAACATTCTCGGATTTGAATGCGCGCGTCGCTTCGCCGGGTCGATAGAGCCATGTCATGTACGCGCTGTATGGCGGCAGACAGTCTTTCTTGTTTTACAAATCCTAAGACTGAAGTATTGTTGGATTAGTCCGCTACGCATATCAAAGGGAACCCATAACATAACACCATAACACTTTCCTTGAGAATGCCTCGAACGTTCTCAGATAACCATTACTAGATTTTCGCACGAAAAATTGCTGCCTGAAATCCGATATGATTGATTCGACATGCTATTAAAATTAATAGTCGTGTCAACAACGACATGTATATAGGTGATGCAATTTGTAGAGTGCTAAGCAAACATTTTTTTTTAATTCGTTGAAAAATTAGTTTTTGACTGTGTGGTCTAACTTAGTGGTTCACAGTCTAAGATGGATGGCGTATGGCGGTTTTTCTCAAAATCAAAATCATTTATTCAAAATAGGTGCTATTTTTTAGATTTGAAAGATGATACAGTGGTGATAATAATTAATGACGAAAACTTAAAACTAAACCTACGAGCGATCGATAATCGGTTTTTTGGAAGCATCATACCTACCAGAATCCTATTAAGTCCCTCAGGGCACGGCTTTGTCGGTAGGGTGGTGATTAGCCTCGGCCGAAGCCGCCCTCCAGATCAAAGCTGAGCTAATTTAGAAATGATCCAAATTACCATTGCCAGAAAAGAAACTCAAGAGACAGGAGTTATAATATCACTCACTACTGTGCCAGGGAGGCCGTGGAAAATGTACCTACTCACTTAGTTCATAATATAATGATGAATGATTTATAAATAAATAAAATAAATAATATTTAAACTTATTTAAATTAAAAATGATTAATGATTGACATGACAAATTGAGAATATTATACAATAATCGAAATGACTATTAGGCCTCATTCGCACGAGAGCTTTTTAACGTCCGTTAAAAAAGCGTTCAAATAGAACAAAATGCATTCCCAAGTATCTGTTCACACGTCAACGCTTTTTTAACGCGCTTTGTATTTTCAGCGCAACGCCGAGTTCTAACGCAACGCTTTTTAACGCTCGTGCGAATTAGGGCTTATAGCATGGAGATGGACGATAAAAATGCGAACTCCCATCGATGCAATATTTTGTATTACAGATTTATTGGTAGATATAGTTTTATTTTAGGAAACAAATTATTGATGACAGAGATTTGTATTATAAAATATATTTTTACACTATACTTAAGGTGCCCACGCACTCGAACTGCACTGCAGCGGAACTGCGCGACGCTTCAGCGCCCCGCACGATAATATTCTCTCCAGCCGCACCGCGCGGCAGTGACGTACGCGCGTCGCGGCTGGAGAGAATATCGTGCGGGGCGCTTACGCGACGCGCAGTTCCGCTGCAGTGCAGTTCAAGTGCGTGGGCACCTTTACTCTATCCGCGAAAAGAAGAGTAGGTACTTATAGCGCTATCTCTGTTTTACGTAATCCTATGCAAATGATAGAGGCAAAAATCTCAGTGGACGCTAACCATTTTGAGGCACCAATAAACGAAACCATGTTTTCTAATTGAATTTCGAATGTTTTTTAACCCCCGACCCAAAAAGAGGGGTGTTATAAGTTGGACGTGTGTATCTGTGTATCTCTGTATCTGTCAGTGGCATCGTAGCGCCTAAACAAATAAACCGATTTTAATTTAGCATGTTTTGTTTGAAAGGTGGCTTGATCGAGAGTGTTCTTAGCTATAATCGAAAAAAATTGGTTCAGCCGTTTAAAAGTTATCAGCTTTTTTCTAGTTTTCTTTTTACTTTTAGAGTAATATCCCAGAGCAACCAGAGGTAACGTATTTTTGAAACATTTTCGAATTGAATTCAAATGTTTTTTTCAAAACATGTTTGTGATTGGTTGGTGACTCCAAATGGTTAATGCTCATTGAATTTTTTGGCTCTATCATTTGTATGGGATTACGTAACAGATAGAGAGCTATACCTACTCATGTGGCTATACTAACTTCTTTCCGTGGATAAAGTATGGAATATGATGTCCGCGACTAATGTTATTTACTTATTACAAGTTCATGAGATAGAGTCCATCTCATGAACTTGTCGATAGTCTGTCTGATAGACGGTCGGACAGCGGGAGCTTACGAGCAATAGGGTCCCGTTTGCACTGTTCGTGTACGGAACCTTAATAAATGCGCTAATTGAAGAAGTTTAATTTGTTGGAATAGATAAAGTGCGGATTACAATTTCAATAAATCAATGCTTTGCTTTTTTACTTTGAAGCCAAAAAGCTTTTGGCGTGAAGCCAGTAATATGCATGCAACCCGAAGTTTATGTAATCTTACTTGTTTCTATAACTTTTATGAGAAGTATAATTTATCACTGCATTTTCATAAACCGACTGTTTTCTGCGCCATTATTCATTGATGTTTTTAGGGTTCCTCAAAAGTAAAAACGGAGCCCTTATAGGATCACTTTGTTGTCTGTCTGTCTGTCAAGAAACCTATAGGGTACTTCCCGTTGTCCTAGAATCATGAAATTTGGCAGGTAGGTAGGTCTTATAGCACATAAATACAGGAATAAATCTGAAAACCACGAAATTTTGGTTACATCATTTAAAAAAAAATTAAAATGTGTTTCAATTTTCAAAGCTATAGCAAGTGGGCAGCTATCATATGAAAAAGGGCTTTCTTTACCTGTACATTCTAAAACAGATTTTTATTTATTTTTATGCATAGTAGTTTTTGATTTATCGTGCAAAATGTTGGAAAAAATACCTGAGTACGGAACCCTCAGTGCGCGAGTCTGACTCGCACTTGGCCTGTTTTTTTATTAGTTTGACATGAAGTTTAATAATACCTAGGTATTTTCCGATTTACCTTGCATCCATATCCATCCATCCATATACATTGCATATATCATTGATCTTAAATACGAAAGTATGTTCGCTTATTGGTTTGTCCTTGAATCACGTCGCAACGGAACAACGGATCGACGTGATTTTTTGCACGAATATAGTTAAAGTCACTATATACATAGAAAACTTTTTATTCCACAAAATTAAAAAAAAAAAAACAATGGAGTTTTAAAAAACTTATTCGGTGTGGACGAAGTCGAGGGCATAATCTAGTTCTGTTTATAAAAAGGAAACTGACGGACTGACAAATCATGCAGCGTTCATCAAAATCTGTTAAAAGAATAGGTAGGTAAGTGTCTTGAAAAGATAGCAGACGGACATAATCACTAATTATTTATTATATTATAAGTATTGATTACCTGAATGAAATAATCTGATAGTATCTGAGTCTAATTAATAAAAGCACCATCTTAGCAAGGGAGGCTTGTCGGTTATAAAATGTGTGAGTTAGTTTATTATTCAATGTATTATGTATTATTTTACTCTGGGGATCAGAAACACATTTCTTCGGGGCGTTGACCGTTTAATTACGATTTTATTACTTCTAGGCATACCTACTACCAAGTTTATAGGCATATCACTATAAACTTGATATTATGTAAAAGTTTATATTATATTGACAATGTTGATGATGATGATAATTTTTAAGCAAGACCAAAGACTTTGGAATCATAAATTCAAATTCAAATTCAAATCATTTTTATTAACCCCCGACCCAAAAAGAGGGGTGTTATAAGTTTGACGTGTGTATCTGTGTATCTGTGTATCTGTGTATCTCTGTATCTGTCTGTGGCATCGTAGCGCCTAAACGAATGAACCGATTTTAATTTAGTTTTTTTTGTTTGAAAGGTGGCTTGATCGAGAGTGTTCTTAGCTATAATCTAAAAAAATTGGTTCAGCCGTTTAAGAGTTATCAGCTCTTTTCTAGTTTTCTTGTAGAAAAGAAGGTTAGATAACCGTTAGGTTCATAATATTATGTCAATAGACAAATGTCAAGCTGTCAAGATGGACGTTGCCTAAATACATAATTATTTATTTGAAAATGATGTTTTGGAAAACTCAAATACTTTGGATCGTCGGGGGTGTTATAAATTTTTAATTTACACTTGTTCAAGTAAACTTTTACAAGTGCTTTCGAATCGTCAAAATAATCTACTACTGGTTCGGAATGCTGTCCCTACCGAGAAGAACCAGCAAGAAACTCGGCGGTTGTTCTTTTTAAATGTACAATTTACAATAATATGCCTGAATTATTATGCATAAATTCCTTTATTGCCCCTGGGAAGAACCGAATCCGGGACCTCCTACCTACAAGACCACAGTGCTTATCACTTTACCAGGGAGGTCTGAAATATTCAGGAAGATAAAAATAAATGTAGAACGAAAACCCTGTGGGCTATTTTGTGTGAAAACACTTAAGAGTCCATATTTTCATGCACAACAATAGCACAAAGGCTTTTACTCGTAGTTCCTACATTAAGCTATCTTTTGAATTGGCAAAGTGAAATCTTAACTACAAAGCAAAGTAGGCGTTCTTGTAGTCAGTCTTTGTCTTTATGGGACATTACAGCCGTACTTTCAGTATTACATCTGAAATGGAGACTTTTTGTCACGACTACTTAGTTTCCACGACTAGTTTCATTTTTAACTCCCGACCCAAAAAGGGAGGTGTTATAAGTTTGACGTGTGTATCTGTCTGTGGCATCGTAGCTCCTAAACTAATGAACCGATTTTAATTTAGTTTTTTTTGTTTGAAAGGTGGCTTGATCGAGAGTGTTCTTAGCTATAATCCAAGAAAATCGGTTCAGCCGTTTGAAAGTTATCAGCTCTTTTCTAGTTACTGTAACCTTCACTTGTCGGGGGTGTAATAAATTTTTAATTTACACTTGTACCGATAGACGTTGGGGTTCCAAGTCCTAGAATTGCGACCTCCCACCAGAAAGTGGAGACCCCTAACTGGTATCACGTTTTATTTGAAACTCCTTAGAAGACTTATGACCAGCAGTGAACGTGTATTGGTTGAATATCTTAACTTTATCATGGAAGTAGTTGTTTTCTACAAAATAAAATACATGTAGGAAAAACCCTGTAGGCTATATTGTGCGAAAACAAAGCCCATATTTTCATGCACAACAATAGCACAAAGGCTTTCACTCGCAGTTCCTACATTAACCTATCTTGTGAATAGTCAAAGTGAAATCTTAACTACAAAGCAAAGTAGGCTTTTTTGTAGTCAGTGGTAGTCTTTACGAAACATTACAATAAGAATTGGGATGGCTGCCGTACTTTCAGTATTACTTAAATCTCGCGACAATTTTTCGTCGCGACTAAGTATTTTGAGTTATGCTCGGAGTTCCTATACGTGATCATAATATCAGAAAGGAGGAGATCCGTAGGCGAATCAGAGTAACCGACGTAGAACAACGGCTTGCGAAGCTGCAGTGGCAATAATGGCAAGTGGTAGATTTTGGGATAGCCTTCGTCTCAAAAATGGTTTAAAACTGACAACTTTGACTGCTCCCCCCCCCCCATTTCCTTATTTTTGATATATTCGTACTCTATATTTAATATATTCGTACTCTACTCAATGATTTTTTTTCGGCTCCTTTTTCATGTATGGGAGCCCCCCTCAAAAATAATTTAATTGAATTTTTAGGTTTAAGGTTTGTAACTCATTTAGTCATTTAGTGCAGTTAGCTAGAGACCTGTGACGTGCTTTAGATAGACGGACGGACGGATGGACGGACAGACAGACAGACAGCAGAGTGACATTAATAGGGCTCCGTTCTAACCCTTTGGGTACGGATCCCTAAAAACCGATAGACTTTGGAGTCGCGCGTTGCAGTGTGAACACTGCAACGCGAAACTGCATCATTTACCATCAGGCGATATCACAATCAAGGGACCAATTTCACTCGTATTATAAAACTGCATACCTACTGAATAAAAACTGTAATTACTTGAACAATTTACTTTTAAAGTCTAGAATTGTTCTAACTGTTCTAAGACGAAAATCTATTTATTAAAATTTATTCTATTTTATATTTTAATTTTTCAAGAAAAAATATTTTAACACGGATTATTTAAAAAAAACTAATTTGACTTGTAATTGACATATAATGTATATTAAGAATATTAAATTTCTATGAATATAACTAAGTGTAAAGATAGCATTATTATTTCTGTGTCGTTTCATTCGTCGTGACAATGGATGTTTATGGATGTGGATGGAAAAGCCTTTATAGATGATAAATTGAGCCAGTTTCGACGTTTTTTGTCTTTAAAAATCATTGTTTTATCGTTGATGCGACTATTAAACCTAACTGCAAATTACCAAGCTGATAATACAAATGCGATAAGGTTGGTAGAATCTAGGCTAGCTTTAACAATAATGTACCAAAACTGCAGCTTTATTTTAATGAACAATTGTTTGCTAAAAAAGGCATTTTATTACTAAAATATCTTTTGAAATGTCCAAAGTTGGCTACATAATTTTATGTCGCTCCGTTCGTCGTGATAACGAGTGTCTGAAAGGGCTTTATGGAACGATGCAATGTAAAATTGGGACAGGACTACTTTCATTTTGTTTTCGTCTCTAACAGCTTCAATTCAAGCACACTCTACAGCTATTAAAAATAATTTACCTAAACTGCAGTTCTATTTTAATGCACAATCGTTTGATCGTTTGACAAGAAAGGCATTTTATTATAAAAAAAATATCTTTTGAAGCTTTTGAAATGTCCACATAGTAGTTATGACGTGTCGCTCCGTTCGTCGTGACAGCGGGTTTCTATAAAAACCTTTATGGAACGATGCAATGGAAAATTGGGACAAACCTACTTCCTTTGTTTTCGTCTAAAAACAGCTTCTCACCCTGTGGCTTAAAATAATGTACCCAAATTGCAGCTTTAGTCTAATGAACAACTGTTTGATAAAAAAAGCTTTTTTAGGGTGCCGTACCGCAAAACGGAAAACGGAACCCTTATAGGATCACTTTGTTGTCTGTCTGTCTGTCTGTCTGTCCATCCGTCCGTCGTGTCTGTCAAGAAAACCTATAGGGTACTTCCCGTTGACCTAGAATCATGAAATTTGGCAGGTAGGTAGGTCTTATAGCACAAATACAGGAATAAATCTGAAAACCGCGAATTTGTGTTTACATCATTAAAAAAAATTAAAATGTGTTTTAATTTTCAAAATAAGATAACTATACCAAGTGGGGTATCATATGAAAGGGATTTACCTGTGCATTCAAAAACAGATCTTTATTTATTTTTATTCATAATGTTTTTGATTTATCGTACAAAATGAAAAATTACCCGAGTACGGAACCCTCGGTGCGCGAGTCTGACTCGCACTTGGCCGGTTTTTTACGATTGAAATATCTTTTGATTTGTCTAAAGTGTAAAGTTGGCTACATAGTTCTGTGTCGTTCCAGTCTTCCATTTATCGTGACAGCGGTTGTCTATGGAACGATGCAATGGTAAATTGGGACAGGCGTAGTTTCATTGTGTTTCTCTCTACTGTCTGAAGTAAAGAGGCTGCAACCTTGAATCATATGCACACAGTAGTGGAGACAATTTATTTTTAAAACAAATCCAACGATTTCTTTTACATTGTTTTATTTTGCACTAGCCAATGATAACGACTTCGCCCGCGTATTTTCCGGGATAAAGAGTAACCGAAGAGCTCCCATGGGATTATAAAAACCTAAATCCATGTGGACCAAGTCGCGGGCATCAGCTAGTAGGTGCCTACTATGTTACATAGTATATTGTGGTAAAGTAATTTGTAATAAACTTATCAATACTTGTGTAGTTTATGACTAGAGCTACTTTGTATTTAATGTTGTAGTATACTTAGTACCTGTACTATAAAATTATTGTCTGCTCTTTGGTTGATTTGATTGTCTATACTCTACAGCTAGGTTTAAAGGGCACATAATCCAGTTATGACAGGTCGACATGGCAATAGGGGTATGAGGCGGGGGGACCACACGACACCCGCGCTATCCCGCACTGTGTTAGCGCGGGATAGGTGGTGGTGTGAGCCGTCTCCACCCCGATTGCCATGTCGGTCTGTCGCGAAATATACCCAAAGTAAGGTAGAGCTTGTCTATTTTGAAATGACGCGCCCCACTTCATAATTTTGTGTAGTAGTGATGTGTAAATTGCGGTGGTGGGGCGCGTCATTTAAAAATAGACAAGCTCTACCCAAGTCGAAATGGAATTAGGGTAAGTTGTCACTGCGAATTCTCACCACGCGATTATATCCGTGGAATTTTGTAACATGTGGAAATTGTATGTAGCCGCACGTACTGACGAAAAAAATACGCGTGATCGGCACACAATTTCCATGTATCGCACGATGAATTTTTGCAGTGTGGGCATACCTTAACTCGTACTGCGCGTAACACTTAAAATTAGTTCTGCTATAAGCTTCCCCTTTTTTGATTTTGAACTTTATCCTATCTATCACGCATCAATATCTTTGACCTTAATACAATACAGCCAATAGGGGTCATTTGAAAGCACTGTAACGCTTCCACGGAGTAGGGCATTCCAATTATAGTAGAAAAAAACCTACGTCCAAGGATCGATACCTAGCAATAATTTAGAGTGCAACTTCGGAAGTTGGTGTTTAGAAGCTTAGCGTGCGAGGTAGCGATTTCGAACAGTAAGAATGCGACCACAAAGTTCAGCCTATGGCAAGTAATAGCATAGTACTCAGGTTTTATTTACAAGAGAGCTTTTTTAACGTCCGTTAAAAAAGCGTCCAAATATAACAAATGTATTCCAAGTATCTGTTCACACGTAAAAAAGCGTTGACGTGTGAACATATACTTTTATATACTGGAATACATTTGATTTATTTGGACGCTTTTACTACAGATCTCAGACCGCCAACGATTAGCGAGAAATTAGTTGAGCTAAAAACTAGAAACGAGTTGACGAGTAACGAGAGGGAGTGTGCAGTTTGGGTAGTTTTGTCGCTGGGCGTTAGTAGCTTGGGCGTAACTGCGCGAGTGTTTTGACCGCCAAGAGAGCGTCGCTGAACGTGTTCTCGCCGGTATAGGTCGGCGATAAGCTATTAATATATTTTTTAATGACAAAGAAGAAATTACGTTTCTTGAGCGAGAAAATAGCCATAAGCTGGTACTTATGTCCCAAATGAGCTTCAAATCACAGTGTATGACACTGGATATTATCTGGTGTATTATTAAGTATCCCTAAAAATGGGATTACCTTTGTAGTCGAAGAAAATATTATACCTCTAAAGTTGTATGGTTCAATAATTAAAATTTATTTTGGGCCTAGCAAAGAACTTGGTCATAATTCTGATCTCCAAATTTTTTGATAGGAAATTGGTCAAAACATCACATGTAAGGTTTTTTTTGGGATTAATTTTATATTGATAGTGTTTCCTAACCATCCCTAACCGCTAATCGCTCCAAAAAAGGTAAAAAGTTGAAGCGCTGTCAATGTAGTTAAGGGGTTGAACGACCCCCCATAGCACGTAACATTGCGTTTTACTGCATTGCTGTAAAATATTTACTTCCACATTACTTTAGGTAAGTATAATTAAAAGCTCTTTTAAATATACCATAGGTACATTTTTACGACTTTTTATGGTTAATTTTCTTTTAATAATTTAAAAATAGGTATATTACACAATATTAAATAGTATATTATACAATAAAACTTAAAGCTAACCTAAGTTAATTACTGCCCGTACTGTACTTGCCCATGTGGAATGGTGCCAAGAATACTGGCTGTATTTCCACGCTGGACAGCCAGCTGATCCTTTGCGCAAAAAATGAGTCTGCCCTTGTCACCAGATGAGGCTACTAACCGCGGTGAAATGCCTCATAATTTTTATTTTTATTCTCGTAATTTAATAGGCAAGGTATTGACGGGAGCGCCATCTTTTATGTGATTTATCAAACATATTATTTAGTCGTGAACAATTTTTTTTTGTGATGTAACCATAAATTCACGATTTTCGGATTTTTCCTTTACTTGTACCATAAGAAATTACTACCTGCCAAACATGATTCTAGGACGGAAAGTATCCTATAGGTTTTGATTCTCTTGTCTTGATAGATAGACAGACAGACAGATAACGAAGTGATCCTAAAAATGTTCCTTTTTCTCTCGAGACACGGAACCTTAAAATCAGTTTTAAACTTGTTTAAATCATGTTTTAAACAAAAATGTTTTGTTTTTATTTTTTACAGAGACAAAACAGAGATATCTAGCACCCCGGGGAAGGCTATGATCCCGGAAAATCAAAGAGTTCCCAAAGGATTTTTGAAACATCTAAATCCACGTGGGCGAGGTTGCGGGCATCATCTAATTGGTACAGAGTTAGCTTGTATCTTGGAGACAGGTGTTATACCATTTTTAATATTTGAAAAATCAAAGAATTTCCAGGGGAAATTTAAAATCTTAAATCTAGTAAAAATTAAAAATACAAGTTTTATTAAAAAAAGCTTTATTTGTCTTAACACTTTGTGTCTTTGCTCAGATGCCAATACAACTGGAAATATTGTGAGGTCATATTCAGAGACGGTTGTGAGTTCCGATTTGCATTCTTGTTTCCAAAAACAGATACGCTTTCTATAATTTAAGAGCACTTTAAAATGATTTTTTAATATGTACCTAACATATTATACAGTTAATGGCATCAAAAAGTCTAGGTAATTTAAAAATCAATAGTAAATTAATTAAACCTAAACAATAAAATTAAATTAAATCTTACTTAAATAATACAATAAATTAAATTTTATTTTTAAATAAATAAATAAGTTGAATTTAAACTTAAAAATAAAAGTTTTTTATGCCCATATTAACACCAATTATTCATAGAATATTCGAAGTTAGGTATTAAAAGCCCAAACAGTTTTTTCTAAATATTTTTAAACCATGCCAAACTGAATATGACCCTTTGGTAAAAGTAATGATATAACAGTATTTACATAAATTTATAAACATAGCGAATAATAATTAGAATATAACATTTAATTAATTTATTATTTACAACTTTTTTTATATAGGCATTTTGAATAATTAAGTTTTATTTATAATGTTTTTTTTACTTTTGGTTCTATAATTGATATTTTTATATTCAACGAAGGCTAATACGAATATATAAAACTAATTTTAAGAAAAAGTATTAAAAAAATATTACTATTATACCTAATTAAGAAAAATAGCAATTAAATGTCAAAAGGTTTTTAAAATAATATAATAGTTTTATTTCTTACATAGCCTCCATTAAATTTATGATAATACCACAAATAAAGTAAAAAAATGTATAAGAAAATTCAGTAAAATAAATTCAAAACGGTAGAAGTAAATGTATAAACTTAATTCAAATAAACTATAATCATTTTTATTACCAACAACAAGATATTTTTTTTATATTCTATCAACAAGCTTATTATTATTATAATAATTTATGAGTATGTATTGGGTACTTTTGAGAATCAAAAATAACTTTATTTTTTCATTAATTTAACAATAATTTTAGCTTTAATATCACACGAGTCTGGCAGACAATGTAAAAATGCGTACCAATAAAGATAAAAATTATTCATAGACTTTTTTTAATTAATAATTTATTTTAAGATAAGATGAAATTAATTTTATTTCACAAATGGTAACTAACAGTCCACGATTTTCTCGAGAAATTTAAAATCTTAAATCATAATTTGATTTAAGTAATTTTTTTCAGCATCTAATTATTTTAACTTAAGAAATTTAAGAAGTACAGAAGATTTAATGCTAAAAATCTTAATCCAGCGAAAAATTGTTATTCAATTATAAAATTGCAGTTATGGTTGGTTTTTATTTTTTCTGTGCATCTATTATTTCATAAGTATGTATTATACCTAAAAATGTAAGCTGTGTATTTCTATAAAAGACTAAATCTTAAAGTCTACGTCATCATTGCAAAATGTTGCAATAATATTTAAGAGCGGAAAAAATATCTAAGCTGTATGAGCTATTAGCTAGTACGCTGGACTATTTCAAAACATGTTTTCATGGTTGACATAATCAAGCCGACATGGGTTAAATTTTTCAAAAGCAATCTGTTTCTCGATGTTTTAAGGATAATTTTTCTATCGTCAATAAAGTTTAACTGAAGAATAATTTTTTTGACAAGTTTTCTTTAAAAACTGTCTTTATTACTCAGATAAACATTATGACTTAATTGGTGGTTAGAATAACATAACACTCATTCAGTTGTTGGTGTCACATTCTTCAGCTCTCATTCAATGTCTGATTAATTTATCATCTCAAACGATGGATGTTTTACTATAGCCCAATGTACTATATTAAAAATCTCTTACTAAAACAGTTTTGATCAGAATAAAGACTATCAGAAATGAATTACGCAGTACAATAAGGAATCTAAAACTAACATAGGTACTTTGAACATTTGAGCTTATAGTCATATTATGTTTAAACTAATCTCTGATTATGAAAAGTCTGTACAAGTTTGAACATTCTAATACATAATTTTCTTTATTAAATCACATCGTTGAAAGTATAAAAATTAATCTACCGGAGAATTTTTTAAGCAAAAGTTGTAATTTTGAAGTTTGGATTTATAGGTATTTTGGAAAGAAAGAAAGAAAAATGTTTATTTTTGAAAGCTGTGACACACATTACCAGTTACACCTACGGGTTAGGTTATCCCGGCGCGGCGCCTCTAATTCTTGAGCATTAAAATCAAAAGACCTCAAGCAGAAGAATCGCCGGAATAAACTGTGCCATGTGTGGCACAACCCGAAAACTAAGGTCCCAACTCAGCATAAATGCTGTATGTATTTTAAGAATCCTTATATTATACTAAATCCACATAATATATACGAACAAAGAAATAGCAAATCATAAAAATGATCTTAACCTACCCGGCCTAGCTCCAATTTAGAATAAAGAGACGCTGTTTTTTCGTTTTTTCACACATTTTCAACTCGCAAAGCTTCGCTGCAAAGCCAGAAAAATATAATTAAAAATAATACGCATCTACTTACTGTAATATAAGAATTTTCTTAAAAGTTAAAATTTTAGATGAAAATATAGTTTAATCATCAATTTGTTTGATAACGTGTCACTAACAACGAAAACTTTGTTAAAGCCATTGACGCAATTAGCGAAAAAATCGCATAGATACCACATCTTTGTATTTTTGTCGGATTAATTCGCGTCCAGATTAGGCACGAGTGATATCTATTATTGTGTGTGTATGTGTGCTATACATTCACGAACCTGTAAATTCTAGAATATTGTCATTGTCTGATTGCTCTACAGATGATAAACCAAAGTTGACGCATGATCAGGGGTAGACGAAAACAGTTAAAAAAATCATTTTTTGCTTAAAACACGTTTAAAACATGTTTAAAACTGCTGTTTTTTAAACACAAGACCAACCCTGCTTGTAATAGAGTCAACTTCGGTAATGACCATAATTAATTTTGTAACCCTATTTTTATTTTATTCCAGAGAATGCACCCGATGCATGCACTGCACTTTTTCTGACGCGAAAAAACAAAACGTCGTGCGATAAATTATCTTAGTCTGACGGAGCTCTCACACGTTCGTGCTTGTTCGTACAGGTTCGCGAACATAGTTACGCGGTTTTATGTGGTCGCCAGCTCAAAGTTGCGTGTAGCCTTCAGTGCGGGGCGAGGCGCGGCGGCGAGCGGTCGCAGACACTCGGCGTCAGAATACGTCATCACTTGGGTCTTCATCCAGATCACATAGGAGCTTGCTGCTGTAAATGAAAACGAATAAATTTTAAAATAGAAACCCCTTTTTAATCCTAACTTTAAATACTTCTTTAAAATATCCTTCGAGAATCTAAAGAGCTTAGTTGACGACATTCAATTAGATAAATAAAATTATTATCATTATACATACGTCCCTGACCATAAAATGAAAAATGAGTAACCCTACCTGCTCATCAAAATTATTCGTAAGAAACTAATTAAATAAACTATTGAAAAAAAGGTTTCCTTTTTTTTTTAACTTTGTTAGTTATTTTTCATTGCTTTGATTTTTCAAGCTAATATTTTTCTTTTTCTTCTCTTGCTTTATGGCTTTTCAAAGTGCCACATCAGGACAATGCAGTTCACAAGTACTTCCTAATATTTTTACCAGTTCTCTTAACACTTTTCATCTTTTTACATGTAATATTTTCTACATATTGGTGTTAATATGCAGAAAATTTGATTTGATGGAGTACTACATTCTATGAAGTATTATAATGAAAAAATAGTTCAATTGGTAAATGCCTAGATTAAGTGATAAAGTGAATACTAATTTATAGTGCCTAATTCTGGCAGGTATTTAAAATACATGTTGTGCACTATTGCCAAAGATTATCTAATATGTCTAGTCCAACTAAAATAATATAGGTCATTGGAAGGCAATGGAATTAAAGATGATTTTTCGATTTATACACTAAATATACTACATATAAAATGTGACTTGTTAGATTCAGATATTACACAGAGCGAGATGATGTTAAGCTGATACTTAACATTACTTAACATACTTGCAACGAATCGTTAGATCCAAACAAACTATAGGAGTTACTATTAGGTTGCATCACCGAACTTGAAATGCGGGCTGCAAACCCATTTTATTGAAACATCAGTCTAAAATCAAATCAAAACTATAATGGTTTTAATTTTCAAAATAATAATGATATTTCTGAATAAAGAAATGTACTTAAGTCCAGTTTTATCGATGGTCTACTAGTTTTCCCAAGTCTCAATTATTTGGCATAACAAGAGCACGACATGACCTAAATTGAGACATAGACAAAAACTGGCCTTAAGTTCAGATTCCTTATCCTTCTTATTCCTCAAGACTGTTTAAATTCTGAATAATTGATATAAAAGTAGTACTTACTCTTCTTTGCTCGCGTAAGATTCGGCGTGAACTCGCCTATTGCAGGCCCTGTCGCAGCAATGGCAGTGCCAATATGCGAGCACACTTAAACTGAACACGAAGACAGTAGTCGGTAGCACCAATGCCAAGATCAATCCACGGATAGTCGAATCCCACGAATACCTTGCCACAACCAATTCTGGGCGCGTCTGGCTATAATAGCAAGGGAAAACTTTAGGGGATTTCTTCCCTGCGTAATCGTTCGCAAACTCTGAACAGTTCACTCTCGGTGGGTAACCACAACCTTCAGGGTTTATGAGGAACTTCAAATCTTTCGCGTCCCATTCCGTTGGTATCGGTGCGTTTTCCACGAACGGTTGTCTGACAAGGTTCACGCGAATTTTGTGACACTTCGTGTGAGTCGTGGTGCAACCTTCTCGGCAAGATGCCCAAGTGCAGTTTGTTAGTGTTTGGGCGTAAGAGTGTTCTGACACGGAGCATATACCAGCTTCGGGGGCGAATTCTGCTAGTATCGTTTGTATGGCTGGCTCGACCACGAAGGGGATTAAGAAAAGGAATGCGAAGACAGCGAGTATGGCTGAAGTGCCTAAGCAGAGCGAAGTATAAAATTTAAATCGCTCGAAGTAATGTGCAAGCAGTTCCTCCCTCGTCGGCTCTAGAGGTATGAACTCCGCGCTGCCAGGTTCTGCGGATGCTCCCATAGGCAGAGTCGATCTTTCAGAGGTGGCTGGTGAAAGGCTCGTACGGGATCTGCTCATGGTCGACATTGGGAGGTTTTGTGAAGCACTTGAAGCAGTTAGTCGTCTCTTAGTGAGCTAGCCGGGCCCTCGCAAAGGAGGGGAACGCCTGAAATTAAAGAAAGAGAAAATATAAATAACTGTGATTATTAATATACCAAAATACGGGAAAGGCTTAGTATTATTATGATACATTTGAAGACTATGGGTATCTGTGGTATTTCGGAATCGTACGATGATCTAAGAAATAAATTAGGATTATCGATCATGATGTTTAACAAATTTTAGAATAAGTATCATTGGCATAATACTGTTCCACTAATAAAGCTTTCATTTCATTAATTTATAACTAAATACCTGTCTGTAAGTAATGTGTGGATTTGTTGGCTGATATTCGTGTTATGCTTCAAATACGTTTGACACGAATTTCCTCAGTCACGGAATAAAATGTGTCAAGGTAAAGTTTTAACGATTTTCCTCATCGGTTGAGGTAGGGGCAAATTCTAATTTTGTGCAAGTTATTCTGTTAATATCTAGTTAAAATCGTTTAACATCCAGCTTTTTAACTCATCTGTGAATTTCCTGTTGTCTGATAAGCAACATTAGCCACATCCCGTTTAGGATTCCTTTTATTGGTATGACGTGTCCGGACACTTTGCGTCCTTTAAGGAATTTTATTTTTGGAAATACAAATCTTTTGTTTTTTTTTTTGTTTTTGATCATTTAACTCAAGTCAATCAGAATTCAGAAACGATACTGAGCAAGCGAAAACGGACGAGTTGAGTGAGCTCTTTATATAACTACCTAAACTCAGCTTTATAAGCTTTGACATGTGTTGAAATTACTATACTACTGAAACCAAATCCGAGGAAATGCGCTTTGCTGGAGTAGGTACGCCTGGACATATTTTTATGCACCACTATGCAAAAGTAAATAAAACTTAGTTGGAGTGGTTATCAAAAAAGACGCTGCATCTCGCGCCTCGACTTTGCCTTGTGCACTTCTAAGTCTATAATATTGTTATCATTATGAATAACCAGTGTAAAATTTTCTAGGTTAGTTGTATAGGTCGTTGAATAGTATTGAGGAAAAAGCTCACGTGACTGATCTCAGAGGGGAGAAACAGGATCGTTTGGTGAGAGCTGCAGCTCAGCCTGCCCACCAGCGCAACTCTTAAACCTCATCTTCGCATCATCACCAACCACTACAGTCGTTTGACATAACAACAAAGTAATACACGACACAACCACTAAAACTGTCGGCAGGACCAAAGCAACCAGGAACTGGCGATAAGTGGCATTTAAATCGAATCTAGCAACCACAATATCAGGATTGTTTTCAGTGTAAAAGCAAGGGAATCTGGCTTTAGCATTATGATCCGTTCCATCGCGTCCAAATGTTTTCAAAAAATCTTTACACTCATCAATGAGAGTATTAACACAGCCTTCCAGATTGATCATCAATCGACTGTCATTAGCCATAGTCAATTCTACTTCTGATGGAGCAATAACTCTATTCGGTACAGCTTTCACAGTGTATAAATATTGCAGATAAGTAAAGTTAGTCAGATCTGATATATCTGTTCGTGGTAACAGAGCTGCATTGATACAATCCACAGCTACCACCCCTGAGGAGCCATTGTGAACTGCATGGCAGGATAACATTAGCACTTCTTCACCAGAGTCAGTCCACACAATACTACCGCCGTCCTCTTTCGCTAATTTCGAACACCTTGCAAGAAAAACTCTATCACCACTTAACACTATAACGTTTTTATGACGGGTCGGGATATCGACGCAGCGTCGGTCACAATTGTACGGTGTTTTTATTTTCCTACAAGTGCCTCTACTACACGAAAACAATCCATGAACGTCTATACACGTTATCTTTCCTCTCCTTCCGGAGCATTTCAACGGTGGGTCCGTGTCTCTGAAAGCGCATTCGAAAGCGTCCGTTATGTTTATGCATTTTCCTTCAGTGCAATTGAATGTGCCAGTAAGGTTTCTACATTCATCTCGTATGCAATGGTACTTCTTGGCGTTTTCTTGATCGATTCCGTAACAGGTTTTGTTGGCTGCGCTTCCACATTCGGATAGGAGGAGAGATGTTCCGTTTTTCCTGACGTTGACGTAGATTTGAATGCAGGCTCCGGAGGTTTTGCTCAAGCACCACTCGCCACAGGATCCCCAATCGCAGTTGTCTTTGTTCACGGCTCTGGTTGTCGTGCACATGATCGGCGTGGGATCGATGCCGGAGGCGATCGCGCGGGTGTAAGGCATGTAGATGGCCACGGTGAGGTACACGATGGCCACGCAGCTAAGGACGGCCGTCATCTGACACACGCATATGGTGCCGCATATCTTGGTGTCCTGGGGCGGGATGATGAGGTCCTCGACCGGGGTGGGCTTCGGCATCGTGGAGACCAGCGACCGCTCGCGAGCTGACTCCACTGACGTATGGGTGGGTTGCGCGCATGCGTGGTAGCGCGATCGATTGAGCGCAGTGCGGGCAACCCCGAGTGCGCCATATTTTTAATTGATGTCAATGGCCGATGTCGTCACCATTTTTAATTATTAAATTCATTTCGTAATTTTTTTAATTAATTATCCACAACTTTAATATTATGCATCTATTTCTAAAAATTGTATAAAATTTTAATTTTTTTTTCAATTCGGTAAAAAAATTGATTTTCTTTTGTTAAGTTTTTTTATTACCTATGCATATTTTTATGAGGGTTATTTTTTTAAATGAATACCTTCATAATATTTTATTGCACCCAAGATGACGTTTAGAGCTTTTAAATTAATAAAAATCTCATATTTAGTAGATATACGTAAATGAGAACCGGTTATACACGTAAATGATCAAAAATATGAGGTTTTTTTTTTAATTCATATGCTTTACCTGTTTTTAATTAAATTAAAAACTCTGAACACAATAAACACAATAAACTTCTCATCTTAATTCTCACTTACCCTTGAAAATTAATTGTTGTAACACGGAATAAAACTATCTACATATACTTATTTTATCAAAATCTTTAACACATCACTTTTACAGCACAATATTTATATGTATATTTTATGTAAATGCAATATTTTTATTTTTATGTACAATCCGCATTTACTTCAGTGTTTTGCTTGTGGCCGTGTGGTGTGAAGTTAGCTGGGAAATGTTCTGCGCAATGCGGTCTTCTATGAGCCAGCCTGAAGTTCTCTCCAATGCGACGTCAGAAATCATAAAGTTTAAAAAAAAATCACCATTCATTCATTAAAATCATCTGCCAGCATACTACCGAGCACGGGTCTCCTTCAAAGGTGAAAAGCGTTTAGGCCATAGTCCACCACAAGTTAGCTAAGTGCAGATTGGCCGACTTCATACACCTTTGAGAAAATTATGGCGAAGTCTCAGGCCAGGTTTTGACGACCTTCCAGGCGCAGTGGTAAAGGCTGTGATCTTATTAGAGGAAGGCTTCAATTTCCGGCAGGTGTTTGGAATTTTATTATTTCTAAATGTCTGGTCTGGTCTGGTAGGAGGCTACGTGGCTAGTTACCACCCTACCGGCAAAGCCGTGCTGCCATGCGATTTAGTGTTCTGGTACGATGCCGTGTAGAAACCAAAGGGGTATGGGTTTAAGAAAAACGCCAACCCCCTTCCAGCTTAGCCCAAATAAGCTAGCACCGTTTGTTTACACTACATAGATTTCCTTACTTTACAAATGGCTTATTTTAAAAGTGCATTAATTTATTCTTAACTCTCAAGAAAAATCTAAAATATTTGTACACGCACGCTTATGTAGATTGACCAATGCACGCACGCATTTAAAATCTTATATGTAAAAACAAATGAGTAGGTATACTTACCAAGTTAATAATTTTCTAAAACCAATCGCTTTAAATTTGAATTGTTTTTCTTTACTAATAAAACCATCCGATTAAACGCTGCTAATTAATTCTAGTAAGATGAAAATACCAAAAAAACGTTTTCCCATCCACTTTTAATATGAGTACCTTCAAGTCAAGAGTGAATAGGCATCTTCGAGGCAAGCGCCACTTGGGGCATCATCACTTGCTAGCAAGTCTGATTGCAGCCAAGCGCTAGTCTATAAATTAAAAAAAAGTCAGCCAAACTTCTAAGAGGAGACCCTATTCTAAGAGGAGAGTTGATGATGATGATGAATTCCATTCCATTCTATTCCATCAGCCCGTAAGCGTCCACAGCTGGACATAGGCCTTTCCATGAGCGCGCCACCAAACACGGTCCTCCGCCTTCTTCATCCACTCGCTCCCCGCTACCTTCTTCAGGTCATCAGTCCAGCGGGCTAGAGGTCGTCCCACACTGCACTTACGGGTACACAATCTCCACTCGGATGATGATGAATACGTTGGATTATTTTTATCAAACTTTATATTAATCAGGTAAAAAGCACTCACCGAGTCCATTAATATCGGATTTCATTTTCCAAATGGTACCTTGCATCCAGCTCTCCAGTTATTCACATATTTGTATCTCACACGTGCCTCCGTCGCACATTTTGACGTCTCTCTGTTTACTGCACACTGGAATGGACATGCAAGTACGCTGGAAGAGGAGTGACATACGGAATCACACTAATATTATAAAGGCGAAAGTTTGTGTGTACGTGTGCGTGTGTGTATGTTTGTTACTCCTTCACGCAAAAAAATACTAAACGGATTTGGCTGAAATTTGGAATGGAGATAGATAATATCCAGGATTAGCACATAGGCTACTTTTTATCCCGGAAAATCAAAGAATTCCCACGGGATTTCGAAAAACCTAAATACACGCGGGCGAAGTCGCGCGCATCGGCTAATGTAGTATAAAATTGTTTTTCTAACATTGTACCATACTCATATTTATGAACTCACTCGATACAATAGCAAAAAAAAAATTTTTGGAGACCCCTACTTTATTTGGATGTAACATCCGTCCGGTCGATTTTTTGTTGTATAAAATAAAGCCCATGTCACTCGGACAATAATAACGAATCAATTAACACCACATTCATAAAAATCGGCTCAGTAGTTGAGGCATTACGGGGGAACACGCATAAATACAAACCTACATACGCACATAGACTGCCAAAATCATAACCCATCTTTTTAGCTTTGCCGGGTAATTTAAAATTGACACTTAGTGTCAAATGGTCTTCGTGTATATTTGTATATTTCCATTTATTCTTCGATTTTGATTTATTAATGCGCTTACGAAAATCATGTGAAGTTAAATGGTACATACAAAAAATAAACATTGGTCAAGTGCGAGCGAACTCCTACATGAAGGGTACTATTATTTTTTTGTATGTATTTTTAATTTTTTGACAGACGGACGGAGACCGACGGACAGCGGAAGCTTAGTAATAGGATCTGGATCCCGTTAATATTTTTCGCCTATGGAACTCTAAAAATGGATCTACAGTAGATATAGCGTAGGATCTAGTTAAGAAAAAAAATATTATGGTAAATTATATTGACGATTCAAAAGCACTTGTAAAAGTCTACCTGAATAAAACTCTATTTTATTCTATTATATTATTATAATAATTGTCATAAAAATAAACTAGAAAAACAAAATCGTTAAAATGTTATAAAATAATTTTATAGGTTATTAAAATGACATGGGATAAACCAACCATAGTTTATATATTTAAGCACCTATAATAAACATTATTATTACTAGTAAGTAAAATACAATGACTATGATGTATGCTGCCATTATGTTGGCAGATGTCTCTTAACTAACATTTAGTTCCGTGTTCGCTCACATGAAAAAAATAATACTCAGCTGAGTTTATTGTGGGCTCTTCTCATACTTGGACGCGTTTGGAACCCTCGTAGCTTTAGTTTCAAGTTTACGTAATTAATTATCACCACTATATAGTACAAATATAAGAATTCTGACCATCAAGAGGAGTACAATAGGACCTACATTGAATAAATGATTTTGACTTTGACTTTTGACTTGACTTTGACGCTTACTGCTGCTATCAGCGCATAAATGGCGAAAATCAAGTTTGACGACCTCCTTGGCCCAGTGGTAAGGCTGTGGTCTTATTAGTGGGAGGTCACGGGATCGATTCCCGGTAGGGTTAGGTTTTTATAATTTCTAAATCACTGATCTGGTCTGGTGGGAGACTTCGGCCGTGGCTAGTTACCACCCTGCTGGCAAAGCCGTGCCGCAAAGCGATTTAGCGTTCCGGTATGGTGCCGTGTAGAAACCAAAATGGTATGGGTTTCATAAAAACTGCCATTCCCCTTCCAGGTTAGCCCGCTTCCATCTTAGACTGCATCATCACTTACCACTAGGTGAATTTGCGGTCAAGGGCTAACTTGTATATGAATGAAAAAAAAAACTTCAAAACAGATCGGCAATAGCAAGTCCAGGGTACTAGTATTAGTGGAGGTCAGTGTTACTGTGAATTCGCGCATCACGCATGCGCACGAGAATGCCAAAATTTCTTTAGGTAATTCACTTTAGCTTGCAGCGTTTTCATCGACCTCTTTACTCTGCAGGCAAGAAAGTGCAACGGGCTTCTTTCTTCTGTAAAAGTCAGTTGTTTTTAGGGTTCCCTAGTAAAGTAAGTTAGCCCTTGACTGCTCATGTCGTGGTGCAGTTAAGATGGAAGCGGAGTAACTTGGAAGGGTTCCGGCAGTTTTTTTTTTCAAATAAATAATAGATACTTAGCTGCTTTTACGTGGCATCGTACCAGAACATGCTCCTGAAAAAAGCCTAGAATACAATTGAAGGATATGTAAATTATAAAAGAGGTGGTTTTGACCTACAGCTTGCTCCAGCAATGCGCGGGACTTCAATTACTTTTAAACATGGCATAATATTGTATATCAATTCTCTGAAAAGAGCAACCGCCGAGTTTCTCGCTGGATCTTCTCTCTAGGAAAGACGTTCCGAACCAGTGGTAGATAGATGCATTTGATGATTCAAAAGTACTTGTAAAAGTTTGATTGAATAAAAATATTTTTATTTATCACACTAATATTATAAAGGCGAAAGTTTGTATGTGTGTGTGTGTGTGTGTATGTTTGTTACTCCTTCACGCAAAAACCACTGGACGGATTTGGCTGAAATTTGGAATGGAGATAGATAATATCCTGGATTAGCACATAGGCTACTTTTTATCCCGGAAAATCAAAGAGTTCCCACGGGATTTCGAAAAACCTAAATCCACGCGGGCGAAGTCGCGGGCATCGGCTAGTTATAACTATAAATCTTGCATCTAGTAAGCTGCAATATTTACCCCTTGCAGGTTAGCCCCCATTAAATTTCCATCTTAAACTGCATATTGTTACTTTGTTGAGACCCAGTCAAGGGCTAACCACTAACCAGTCCTTAACCAGTCACAATAAAAAAATTATAAAGTTGTTGTGTCATACTTGTATGTCTGGCACTTTGTAATGAACTAAGCGCCCGTGAAGCCCAGACCTTCGTTATTTTATAGAAGCTGAAAGTTTCTATGTGCTTGTCCCTAACACAGGGAGAAGCGATCAGCGACAGTTTGGATCATGGTGGCTTTGGCAGATAACAGGTAACAAAGACGCATAAAATCTTTCCGCAAAGTATAAACTCTAATTTTTTCAGATACTTGATATCGTGGCTACCCCTCTACAACACCCTTTTGTTTCATTTTATTTTATTTATTAGGTTCACTTACAGCTAAAGGTAAACATAAAAATAAAATTAAAAACAATTTACTGGCTAAATGTAGTGGCTATTTACAAGTAAACACAACCTATTTACAAAAATAAGTTACTTTAACTTTTTTTTTTAACTATGACTAAACAGTAAACTAATAAGTACATAAAGTGAGCGTATGTTAAGTCCCCAATCCTTTAAACTTTAATGTCTTGGGATACTAAATTACCGGCAATGCATGACGTGATTTCTGATACAATTCCGAAGAAACTGTAAAAAAAAATTGACTTTATTCTTTGATGACGAAAGATTTTATACGTCTTTTATACCTGTTATCTCCCAAAGCCACCATGATCCAAACTTCATAGACGCTGATTATTCCTCCCTGTGTTTGGGACAATGCGCAAAGAAACTTTCAGCTTTTATAAAATAACTAGATGATGCCCGCGACTTCGTCCGCGTGGATTCAAGTTTTTTGAAATCCCGTGGGAACTCTTTGATTTTCCGGGATAAAAATTAGCCTATGTGCTAATCCTGGATATTATCTATCTCCATTCCAAACTCCAGTCAAATCCATCCAGTAGTTTTTGCGTGAAGGTGTAACAAACATACACACACACACACACATACAAACTTTCATCTTTATAATATTAGTGTGATGAAGGTCTGGCCCTCACGGCTCTTTCCTATAAGTGCTTTATAAACAAATTATCTAATAGAAACATTCTGGAATTATTCCGTTCAATTTGGTTTGAGGCAGTTCAAAGTTCTGCCTAGACGAAGGTCATGGAATCATAATAATAAACAACCACGACAACACCAATTTACTGAAATGACTGAATCCGGTAAGCGGCGCTGACACTATGGCTTGCCAGTAAGGTGGTAATTAGCCACGGCCGAAACCTCTCGGCCATGGTTATTACCCATGTGAGTGGAGTGGTGTGTGTCACAACTATGTGACAACACATATCAATCGATTGCTAAGCAACGTTGACCCAAATCGGTAACTGGATGGGTGACCGAGTTTGGAGGTCCGAATTTGGCCTCCTCGTTTCCTCCGTGCTCGGAGAGCTCGTTAAGCCGTCAAGGAACCGAATATTATCACTAATATCTGATAATAACTGTAAATACCTAAGAATCGCATTCTCTTAGTGAATTGTAAGCCGAATGATCTGGGAACCAGCCCAGTTGATAGATAGATCAGTCAATCAGTCAGGCAGTCAGACAGTCAGTCAACTTTTCTTTTATGTATAGGTATATATATGGTTAGTGATATGGGTACCTAGTGATTTACTTTATTTCCTAGCCAAAGATTCGAGAATCGAACGACTTTTCAGATTTCAGTTAATTAGGTCACATTAGGTACACTAAGTAGGTATAATATACATACCTGATGGCGTAGAGGCCACAAGGGTCAACGGACAACAATAAATCAATGAAGTCAAGTCGCAGACAGTTAATATGCTTTGTGGTTGGTGCGATTGGCCGCAATTTATCTGTTAGCCCGAGATCGGGTTACACTGGCTGTTTGTGGTAATTCGGTTAGCCTAGAAACCACATTAACCTTAGAATATTACAATACACTTATAGCTCATTCACACAGGCTGCGTAAGCGTAGACGTAGCGCGTACCATTGCATTGTTATGTATGGAACTGTATGAAACATGGCACACCGATTGCGTAAAGCGTGGACATTAACCCGGTGTGTTAGGGGTTGACGCGCGTCACTACGCACGTGTCACGTGTACGTGCTTTGTGTGAATCGGCCTTTACAAGGAGGACCTGGAGAAAACATGGAACATCGTGAAGAAACCCGAATGCCTGAGAATTCGCCATAATGTTCGCCATAATATTCTGCAAAAAAAAAATGATGTTTGCCAATCTGCCCTTGGGAAAGGTTTTCGTATAAGGGCGCAATGAGAGCTGGTTTTATTGATATGTGTATATTAAAACTGAAAATTCGGCATAATATATTGCTGGAACGCCCAAGATTTGACGGAGGGCAGGAAACACCATGATTTGGATTTGACCTAGGGCAAGGAACGCTTTCGACTGACATGACAACATGTTTTCTGGAAACACGAAGACATGTTAAATTCAGAACGGGTTATTCTTAACAAGTGTAAATTAAAAAATAACATTCCCGACAAAGGTAACAGTAACTAGAAAAGAGTTAATAACTTTCAAACGGCTGAACCGATTTTCTTGGATTATAGCTAAGAACACTCTCGATCAAGCCACCTTTCAATCAAAAAAAAAACTAAATTAAAATCGGTTCTGTAGCTTAAGAGCTACGATGCCACAGACAGGTATAAAGAAATCCAAACCACTAAGAAATCGAACCCGGGACCTCCCTCTTAAAAAACCACAGTACTCGAATTTGCGCTACGGAGGTCGTCAAAAAATATGATTGATACCTACTTACTTAATTTATTTTTATTACCAGCAAGAAGTTTCAAGAATTTTATTCGTCCGAAATAACTCAAACGATAACAAAACCTGGTCAAGTGCGTGTCAGAATAGGCACATGTAGGGTTCCGTACAGTCATACTGTTTGGAAGAAACTTTGACGGTCATTTCTATAAAACGTGGTTTTTCTTTGTAAAACTGTTTAAAAAACCTCGTATTTATTTAACGAGGTATAATTACGTGACTTTTTCATGTTTAGAAAAGATTTTTTTAAAGATTAAAATATGCTTCTGTGTATAAAATAGGTAATTTTAACGTTATAGCTCTTATAGTTTACTAGCTGATTCCGGTGACATCGTCCGCGTGGATTTAGATTTTCAAAAATCGTGTGGGAACTTTTTGATTTTTTCCCGGGATAAAAAGAAGCTTGTCATTTTCGATGTCTTATATCTATATCCATCCAAGAACTCTATCAATGGATTGATTGAAGGAAAACCCAACAAACAAACACACTTTCGCATTTATAATATGGGTAGGTAGTGATTTTTAAGATAGCTGTGACACACAGACCGTAAGAGATGGACAGACGTACTAGACGTAATTTACTATTCCTTTTTTTAATACGGAACCCTAAAAGCGTCCCGAACAAGCCTGACAAGTCTTAAATGGTAAAAAAGTATGAGTGACTTCTGACTGGTCTTATTTGAAAGTTTGTGGATGCTGTCTTTTTTTCTATTTGTTATATTTTTAGGGTTCCTTAGGAAACCAAAATGATTATATTATGTATTTAAGAGCAATGTCCTATCGAAGATACACTTTCACCACTCCTTGTAGTCATAATCATCATCATCAATATCAGTTTGCTGGCTCACTACTGAGTACGGGCCTGGCCATATTCTACCTCGCTAGTCAAGTGCGGATTGGCAGATTTCACACACCTATGAGAAGGAACATATTTTTGGAAAATTCTCAAGCGTGTAGGTTTACACTCGATGTTATTCTACACGGCAAGGCAAGTTTTATTTAATTGCTTAAAAATCGCACAAAATTCCGAAAAGTCAGAGGTGCATGTCCGGAATCAAACCCTGGACAAACCGATTAGGAGGCAGACTTCTTAACCACTAGGCTATCACTGCTTATTGCTTGTGCCTGGATTTGGTGATAAGTGATTACTGATAAAATGAAAAAAAAAACGCGAAAAAATAATTAAAAACTCTTGTATTTTTGTAAAGTTCAAAATATATTGAAAATAAAACATCTGACTGACGCTAGAGGTCAACGAACGTTGCGTAAGTAGGCCACTCGGAGTCAAAGCTGTGTCGTAGGGCATTGACTCGAATTTTGCACGCTATACATGGCGGGTTTGGAAATTAATAATCACTAAAACTACAAAATAAGGTTATTTATTTATTAAAGTTACTGGCATTGTATAATAATGACGCTAAGTTTTTGCTAGCGTTCTGCTTACATCCTGTAGGTATAGGTAAGTACCTACTTGTGTCATAACCAATATTAAAAACTAGAGGATGCCCGCGACTTCGTCCGCGTAGATTGAGATTTTTATAGATCCCGTGGGAACTGTTTGATTTTCCGGGATATAAAGTTGCCTATTTCGATTACAGGGACGTAAGCTACTTCGGTACCAAATTTTATAAAAATCGGTTAAGTGGATGGGTCTTTATTAATCCCGCAGGAACTCTTTGATTTTCCGGGATAAAAAGTAACCTATGTCCATCCCCGGGAAATAAGCTAACCATGTACCAAATTTCGGCAGAATCAGTTACACTGTTGGGCCGTGAAAAGGTAGCAGACAGACAGACAGATAGACACACTTTCGCATTTATAATATTAGTATGGATGAAACACTTCCTAAAAAAAGTAGGTATGTCTACGGAATAATATAATTAGCATACTTACCGCACATAAACACTTGGCTAGTTTCTTTTACAAGCGGTTGATCATAATATTTGAAAAACAAACATTAAAAACCTTGGGCATTTCGTTTTTTGCTCATTTATGTACCTGAGTAATCGTTACATAGGTGTTATAGACAGTATTTAATCTTACTAACATCTATAGGTTGTCGTCAACCAAGGGACGTCCACTGCTGTCTTGTAGGAACGTCCTGCGCCGCCTGAATTCAGCGGCTCCATGTCGTATGTCCACCTGGTGGGATTGTTTTTTTTATTCAGATACAAGTTCGATCAAGCCACCTTTTAAACAAAAAACAACTAAATTAAAATCGGTTCATTAGTTTAGGAGCGATGCTACAGACAGATACTCAGATACACACGTCAAACTTATAACACCCCTCTTTTTGGGCCGGGGGTTAATAAATAAACACATAGTGTGTCGGTGGGATAGATACACACGTAAAAAAAAGGATTGACACGGTCTTAGCCCAGATCTTTCCAGAGAAGTTCGCTAGAAGCAGGAGTGATCAACATTTTTACAATTAACAGCTTTTTCAGTGTTTAGATCCTGGGACTGGATAGTTAGATGTTGCGAGAGCAAACATGCTCTAATTAAATTATTTATTTTGCAATTATTTTTTAGATTAAAACTCTAGGATAATCTCTATGCGTTAGATCTGTCTGTCTTCTTTGTTCTGAGTGACGCTTATACTACAAATATTTCTATGAATATAGTGCAATTAGTGATACTGGTTGTACTACTAAGAACTGTAAGTCGATGGCCTCTACCTAGATTAGATAATATTGGACTCTACAAATATTAACTAAGTACCTACCTAAATACCTAAGACTGATGTATAAACCATGGGATGGATCGGGTAGAAAGCCATACAGACAGATAGCTTTTATGATGCTAGCACGTGATAATAATGGATTTTTTTGAAATTTTACCGTAAAAAAGGAATTTGAAAATTGTATTACAGGTCAGTTTTACAGTTTTATCCATAAAAAATTGGTACTTAGGTTTTGGGTTTAAAATGAAGGAATAAATATTTCACAATTTTCGTAAAGACCCCCAAAGGGATTAAATAGGGGATGTGTATGAAAGTCCAGCATTTCTCAAGCTAAGTGGGAATATCTATAAAAAATAGTATTTGGGGTTTCGACTAAAAATAGAGAAATTAAGTAGGTTTTTAGGAAATTCTAATGGAAAAAGAGAGATTTTCACTATCAGGTAGAGGGCTACAAAAAAAAGGACACAAAACCCTTAGGATTTTTAAGAACCTAATTCCACGTAATCAACATTTTTACAATTATTTTTTTAATTTAGGGGTAATATTTCTATGAATATAGTGCAATTAGTGATACTGATTAGATAATATTGAACTCTACAAATAAATAAATAAGCACCTCCAACTATGTACTTACATTGTTTTTACGAAATTTAGAGGAGAAAAGGGAATATATTTTGTCATTGTCATTTCATTCATTTATTTCATATCAATTTTCACATCTACTTTAAGATTTTTTTAAATATACTAGTGTACATACTATTTAAATATATATAGTGAGGTTTTAAATACAGTTTTAATCCTATTAAATTTGTATAAAAAGTTGAGAACAACTACTCGACAATTCATTTATACAAATAAAGATTTTGAAGAATTTGATGAATGCGCTCATTTTTTAATAATAATCTTTATGTCAGATTTAAATCCATTTTTGAAAAAAAAACATAATTTAATGTTTAACGAAATAGGAATATCCATGTCTACAATTTTAACCAGCCTTCTAAACCATCGAACTACAAAGAACTAAGTCGAATTAAAATCATTAAGTCACATTATGGAAACTGCCAAATCTAGGTTAAATAATATAGAATTCGTATCAAGATATTAGTATTATTAAAATATTGCCCTTAAAAGACGAATAGGTCCAATGTCGTCCATACGCTTATGCATTCATTCAAAAATCCGGTCAACAGGTCATGATCGATGAAATAATATTAAAGTGCATTTTATACTGTTTTTGCTGTATATCTTTCAAGTATAAATTTACACCAAAAAAAACATTAAACATATGAATTTGAATGATTATAGTATCTGACACATTTTTAACTTGTTTTGTTGAATATAATATTATGTTTGCATAGCAGAAAATCGAATAAGCTCTTTGACAATTATTTTAAATTAATTCCAAGACTACAAAATATCAAACCAGTTCCTCTTCAACAATTAATTATATGACAATACAAATGCAGTCCCACATTAACAAAAAACAGAGTTTTTAACATGTTTTTATGAAAATGTTTCGTTAGTAAACTAACAAAGACAGCAAGTGTTAAGAAACCAGCTGTTCAAATGCACTTAAGTCTATTAATAAAACAAAAAAATGCGTTATTTTAAGAGTATTACTAAAACCAGTACCTTTGCCTTGCCATTTCCGTTTAAAGACGATTTTATAGAGACGCTAAAACAAGTAACAGCATTCCGATATACAAAACCTTATCAAAAGTTGTTCCCATCTAAGAACTAAAATAAAAAAGTTGGAAATTTAAAAAAAAAGGTTGGGAAGACATGCTGTGTAGATGCGTATCGCATTATCCTCTTACAAGGATCATTGCGATGATATATAAAGAAGGATTGGGCTACGGAGACACAGTTTATTACTGACCTTTGAACCATGAAGACGTTTTTAGTGCTCGCTATTTGCTTTGTTGCCGCCCAGGTGAGATTTTATTCGAAA
This sequence comes from Maniola jurtina, assembly GCF_905333055.1. Classification (NCBI taxonomy): domain Eukaryota; kingdom Metazoa; phylum Arthropoda; class Insecta; order Lepidoptera; family Nymphalidae; genus Maniola; species Maniola jurtina. Next base: position 1,841,965 of record NC_060050.1, on the reverse strand, counting down.
AAGATTTTTGTTCTAAGGATCCCCGTCCTTGACGACTGGCACTAAAACTTTAATGACCAATCTCTCTGTAATTGTGTCGATAAATTACTTAGCATCAGCGATGTAAATGCTTAGCATCATTGTTATTTTTCAAGTAATCTATACTAATATTATAAAGAGGTAACCTTTGTATTTTTGTATGTTTGTATTGAATAGGCTCAAAAACTACTGGACCGATTTCAAAATTTCTTTTACCATTACTTAGAGGGATTCTTCCGAATACGTATAGGCTATATTTTATCCCGGAAAATAGAAAAAATAAATGTCCACCCGTGCGAAGCCGGGGCGGGTCGCTAGTACAAGATAAAGTTGAAAACTTAAGACCCGACTGCGATCGTCATAATAAACGCTGAAATATTATACTAAAATTGTTTTTCTAGCGCTTGGTATATTTTAATGTTGTAGTACATTAAATGTACTACAACATTAAATATAAATTTTATATTTATGAACTCAGAATTTTCTTCACTTTCATTTGACATCCTATTCGATACAAAAACAAAAAAAAATTTGGAGACCCCCACTTTTTTGATGTAACAACCGTTAGGTCAATTTTCTTCGTATAAAATGTAGCCTGTGTCACCCGGACCTTTACAACGAATCAATTGACACCTCATTCATCAAAATCGGCCTAGTAGTTTAGACACTACGGTGGAACACACAGAATTTGGACACAAACATACATACATACATAGACTGTTAAAATCATAACCCTTCCTTTTGGCTTTGCCGCGATCGGGTAAAATAGACATGCTTGCCCGTCGTTCAACTAGAGCTTCTTTCTACCAAAGTAGAATGCTTGCAAAAGACAGGTGATGAAGACAGGTATTGATAAGTGATAACATACCACAAAATCCTATTTTTTAAAAGTTCGCGGTGTTGCAAATAAAACATCTGACTGACACTAAAGAACAACGACAACTAACTTTGCGTAGATAAGTGCCGCGGGGTCAACGCCGCGTTTTGGTTTATTCTTGTTAGTTATTCTTCTACAATGTTTTGCGTTCCTCTACAGGCTCTCACGGATGAACAGAAGGAAAGACTGAAGAAACACAGATCGGAGTGCCTCGTGGAGACCGATGCCGATGAACAACTAGTCAACAAACTGAAATCTGGCGATTTTAAGGTAAAATTCAACTATACGGACCTCTAAAAACCGGTCCATTGCGAGTCGAAGGGTTCCGTACTATATATTTTTAACAAAAGACATTTTTAACCCCCGACCCAAAAAAAGGGGTGTTATAAGTTTGACGTGTGTATCTGTGTATCTGTCTGTGGCATCGTAGCTCCTAAACTAATGAACCGGTTTTAATTTAGTTTTTTTTTTGTTTGAAAGATGGCTTGATCGAGAGAGTCCTTAGCTATAATCCAAGAAAATCGGTTCAGCCGTTTGAAAGTTATCAGCTCTTTTCTAGTTACTGTAACCTTCACTTGTGGGGAGTGTTATAAATTTTTAATTTACACTTGTTTTGTAATGTAACCACAAATTATGGTTTTCGGATTTTAACCTATACCTACCTACTTGTACTACATTGCTGCCTACCAATGATTCGAGGTCAACGAGAAATACCCCATAGGTTTTGATTCCCTTGACCGATCCTGATAGATAGACAGACAATCAAGTCACCCTATAAGGTTTTCTTTTTCTCTGCAGTTACCCTAAAAACAATGAAATTTTAAAGATAATATTCAATGTCATTGGTAAAACACGTTTTATTTGCTGCTTCTTATTTTATTAAAAGAAAAAAGAAATGAATAAAAGTTTTAGTACCTACCAGATCCGGAATAGTGTTGATGGCCGGCCTTCACCTATCTGTTAACCAAATGAAAAACACTTAGAATAAAAAAACCGGCCAAGTGGGAGTCAGATGCTCTATTAGGGTTCCGTATACATATACTTACTTATGAACATGACATCGCAACAAACTGTGAAAGAAAAAGTTTTGGTCACAGCTTGCAAACTACAACTGACAGACGTCCACAGCTGGACATAGGTGTCCTGCACAGACTTCCGCACTCCACGGTCTTGCGCCGCCTGAATCCAGCGGCTCGTTTAATGTCTTCTGTCCACCTAGTGTGGGTTTTCAAATCAAATCAAATCAAATCAAAATCATTTATTCAAAGTAGGCACTATTGTACACCTTTTGTTTGTCAGATTTGTTAGATTTGAAAGATGCTATAGTGGTGATAATTAATTACGTAATCTTAAAAGTTAAAACTAAAGCTACGAGGGTTCCAAACGCGCCCAAGTCTGAGAAAAGCCCATAATAAGTTCAGCCGGGTATTCTTTTTTTTCATCACTACTTCATAAAATCACTTATAAGTACTTATTAGAACTATCAAAGCTGTTTGGCAACTTATTCCCAAGCTTTCTTATCATTTAAATAATCCTTTACATTGTAATGGGATTTTTCAATCAATTTACGTTTTATGAAAACTTTGAACTTATTGAGAGACGTCTCCAATCTCTGGAATCGGTTAAACTGTTGGGCCGTGAAAAGGTAGCAGACAGACAGGCAGACACACTTTCGCATTTACAATATTAGTGTGGATGAAAAGGTAACAGACAGACAGACAGACAGACCCACTTTCGCATTTATAATATTAGTATGGATGACGTTTTAACTAAATAGTCATCATCATCATCATGATCAACCCATTGCCGCCCCACTACTGAGTACGGGTCTCCTCTCAGAATGAGAAGGGTTTAGGCCATAGTCTGCCACGCTGGCCCAATGCGGATTGGCAGACTTCACACACCTTTGAGAACATGGCGAACTCTCAGGCATGCAGGTTTCCTCACGATGTTTTCCTTCACCGTTAAAGCAAGTGATATTTAATTTCTTAAAACGCACATAACTGAAAAGTTAGTGGTGCGTGCCCGGAATCGAACCCCCGACCTCCGATTCGGAGGCGGACGTTCTAGCCACTAGGCTACCACAGCTTCACAAAGCAACTAAATAGTAACACTTTACAATTGCAGACCGAGAATGAGCCTTTGAAGAAGTACGCGCTTTGCATGCTGACCAAGTCTGAGCTGATGACCAAGGACGGCAAGTTCAAGAAGGACGTCGCCCTCGCCAAGGTCCCTAACGCAGGTTCGTGACTTCACTTTTAAACTGGCTTCCCACGGTGCGTGATTCGACGGATTATCACGCACGGCGGACGACCATGTACTGCACAAGGCTCGGACGACTGCAGAGTGTGCTACCACGGACGATATCTTCTTTCAAATTCACTATAGGCACACGCTTGACCACAATCACACCTGATAGAAAGTGATGATGTGGCCTAAAATGGGACGTGTTTACATATTAAATGCCTATTCACTCTTGTTTCAAAGATACCCGGGTTGTAATTGGTAGGATACACAGATCGCGGAAGAGTATTCCAAACCTTAGTCAGGCGTACACTCTTCGCGTGGTGCGTCCGTGCGGGTTGGTCCGCGTCCTTCGCAATATCACGCACCGTGGGAAGCAAGTATTATAGTATATAAGTAAGATAACCATACCAAGTGGGGTATCTTGTGAAAGAGCTTTACCTGTACATTCTAAAACAGGTTTTTATTTATTTTTAAGCATAATAGTTTTTGATTTATCGTGCAAAATGTCAGAAAATATACCCAAGTACGGAACCCTCAGTGCGCGAGTCTGATTCGCACTTGGCCGGTTTCTACCCTTCTTCTTAGGCTTAATATAACACTTTTCCTCTGTTCCAGCCGACAAACCAGCCGTCGAGAAATTGATCGACGCTTGCATGGCCAACAAAGGCAACACTCCTCACCAGACCGCGTGGAACTATGCCAAGTGCTACCATGAGAAGGACCCCAAGCACTCCATCTTCCAATAACTACCCGCAGCCACCAACAAGCTTCCTCATTCGTAGCACCAAAGAATAGGACCTCTTACTTAGGACCTCTACTAATACAAGTCAAGTACGCTGGACTTGCTATTACCGCCCTGTTTTTGTTGATTGTCAAAACACTTTAGTGTTAAAGTAAAATGGCCCTTAAATGCCTTGTTTTAATGCTCAAGTTTGTACATATATTCACAGTCAGCGCTGTGAATTAAAATTAATAGTACTGAATTTTTGACTTAAAACCAAGTAGTTTAAGATCCATTTTACTTTGACGTTATTTTGATTCGACTCTTGAACACTATCAAAAGTGGTGAGAAGTTAAATCTTATACTGAAGGTACTGATAGCAACAGCAAGCGTCATGGCGACCATTTGACAGAAAGTGTCAATTTGAATTCCCGGTACGCTCGCTCGAATCGGCACAAAACTGATATTTTGTTCGGCAAACCTTATTTAGCGTACTTGTATAATGTCTGTAAGGGTTCTACATCAGTCAATCCAGTTAATCATGAGTGATGAATGATTGTTGGAGCAGAGAATACTACAGTCATAATAAACATCAGCCGTCGCATTGACACGCCATCATAAGAAATCACCCTCACCATCTGGGTGTCTAGTGTACTTCAACCACCCGTTGTGCTAGGTCTTTAGCCACGTGCAAACATACGAACCAATTCCCTTCGGCGGTGTTCCCGGATTTCAACATAGGGATCTTCAAGGGGCGGATCAACAAATTCCTCTGGTGCTGCAAATGTTCATGGGCGGCGGTAATTACTTAACATCAGGTGGACCGCTTGCTCGTTTGCTCGCTAATCATAAAAAAAGTTATCCATCAGTCGCAGCAATGGATAAAGCAGCAAAACCTAGGTCGCCTAGTGTCCTAAACTTCGAACACATTCCATTGTTATCATTTTAATTTTTCGATCTTTGTCATTATCACAAGGATTAAGAACGTTTATTGTAATAATAATTTTGTCCAACTTAAAATGTAACATGTAACTGCCGACGCGAACTTACAAATAAAGTTTTTTTTGAAAAATTACGATTTGTTTCTTTTTTTTTTTTGAAAAATTACGGTTAGTTTGATCTTTCTATACAAAATGGGTCAACTTTAAGCAATTAAATGTATGATTATAAGTCACAATTTAAAGGTGCCCTCCAGTTTTGAGCTATCAACAAGGAACGTGGTCGAAAAACTAATGTTTCTATGATCATTTACTAAGACCAAAGTTTTTAGTTCGGCCAGCGGACCAGGAGCTGTGTCTTTAGGTTTTGTTTTATTTCGTCCAGCTTTTTCATTGATGAGAGTCGACGTTATAAAAAACCTATTTGTATAATCTCAAGTTTCAACTATCTGTTCAGTACAAGATACAACAGATAATTTTTAGGGTTCCGTACCTCAAAAGGAAAAACGGAACCCTTATAGGATTACTTTGTTGTCTGTCTGTCTGTCAAGAAACCTATAGGATACTTCCCGTTGACCTAGGATCATGAAATTTGGTAGGTAGGTGGGTCTTATAGCACAAGTACAGGAATAAATCTGAAAACTGCGAATTTGTGGTTACATCATTAAAAAAATTAAAATGTTTTTTAAATTTTCAAAATAAGATAACTATACCAAGTGGGGTATCATATGAAAGAACTTTACCTGTACATCCTAAAACAGATTTTTGTTTATTTTTATGTATAATAGTTTTTGATTTATCGTGCAAAATGTTGGAAAAATACCCGAGTACGGAACCCTCAGTGCGCGAGTCTGACTCGCACTTGGCCGGGTTTTTTTTTACGATAGTAAAACTATAAATTATTGTGATTAACTCTTACCAACGGCATAAGCATATTTTATACATAACCCTATCAATGAAAATTACGAAATGTTATCAAAACACTGGCAAACGGCGCTCGTAATAACACTATTGTACCACTACTAATGTTTTGCCATAACTAAATAGTCTGAGAGCTATATATTTTCAGTTTTTGGAACTTCATAAAATTCTTTTTAGTGGGTATCTTGTACAAATTTTCGCTTGCTCTTACATGCAAAAGTATTGATAAGAAGGATTTATGGGTCAAAAGAAGATACCTATATTTTGCAACCATCAAGCAACCATCTAATAGAGATAGCTTTATTATCCAATAGAAATAGAAACAGAAAGATTAATTATTAAGTAGGTTTGTACTAAGTAGCTGATGCAAGCGACTAAGTACGCGTGGATTTATATTATCAAAAATCCCGTGGGTAGGTACTCTTTGATTTTATTGCCTATGTCACTCTCCAGATCTTCAATTAGGTATATCCACGTAAAAAATCAGGTCATCCGTTGCTCCGTTGCGGCGTGATTAAAGGAAAAACCAACAAACCAACAAACAAAAACACTTTTGGATTTACAATAATATGGGTAGTAGGTATTCATACGTCCATGTATGGGTAGTGATTTATCTATACTAATATTATAAAGAGGAAACCTTTGTATTTTTGTATGTTTATATTGAATAGGTTTAAAAACTACTGGACCGATTTCAAAATTCCTTTTACCATTACTTAGAGGGATTCTTCCGAATCCGTATAGGCTATATTTTATCCCGGAAAATAGAAAAAATAAATGTCCACCCGTGCGAAGCTGGGGCGGGTCGCTAGTTCTAAATAAATGAACTTAAGGAAACTAAGAAAAAATAAATGAACTTATAGAACCTAGGTATTCTAATAGTGAAACTTAAACTTGTTTGTTATTAGAAAAGTCCATAAGTTTATATTAGTATAGCAATATAAAACAATAGAGCACCTACGAGTACCTACAATAAGAATGTTCGTATTTAACTTCAATAAGTATTACTCACTCAAGTTTGGTAGAGAAAGGAAGTGGCATTTTTCACACTGCAAAAGTGCAACACTATGAAATTCCTTGTGTTCATATTATGGATTTTGGTGTATGTGCAGGTGAGTAATTACCATGCATTTCAATTGAGAAGATCATCGGCTAGGTATTTCGTAGTTTGCAGAACTAGTAACTAATTAGCCTTTGACTGCAATCTCACCTGGTGGTAAGTGATGATGCAGTATAAGATGGAAGCGAGCTAACCTGGAAGGGATATGGCAGTTTTTACTCCTTTGTATTCTACACATCGTACCGGAACGCTAAATCCCTTGGTACGATGGTAACTAGCCACGGCCGAAGCCTCCCACCAAACCAGATCAGAAAAGAAATTATAAAATTCCGAACCCCTGCCGGGAATCGAATCCGGGACCTCCCACTAATAAGACCACAGCACTGCGCCAGGTAGGCCGTCAGATGCAGGCCGGAGGATTATTATCTATCAAACTAATATTACTAGCAAAAAACTACCTACTTGATTTAGGTTGTACCTAGGTACTGTAATTTTTGGTGCCCTCCGTGCTTCCAAAGGTGCGAACCACTAGGACTTAATACTCCATCCACGGAAAGAAGTTAGTAGCGCTCTCTCTGTTAAGTGATCCCATATAAATGATTAGCGACCCGCCCCGGCTTCACACGGGTGGACATTTATTTTTTCTATTTTCCGGGATAAAATATAGCCAGCCTATACGGATTCGGAGAATCCCTCTAAGTAATGGTAAAAGAAATTTTGAAATCGGTCCAGTAGTTTTTGAGCCTATTCAATACAAACATACAAAAATACAAAAATACAAAGGTTTCCTCTTTATAATATTAGTATAGACAGAGCTAAAAATGTCAGTAGGTGTTAATTTTTTTTCAGTCACCAACTAATCACGAACGAAACTATGTTTTCGAATGTTCTTTGAAAAACATTTTCGTGAGATTTTTGGCTCTATCATTTGTATGGGATCTAACAGAGAGACCGCTATGGCGCTATATACCTACTAACTTCTTTCCGTGGCTAGAGTATAGGCTGTTACGAAATCTGCTGACGATTCTTGCTGTATTTTTAACCCCCGACCCAAAAAAAGGGGTGTTATAAGTTTGACGTGTGTATCTGTGTATCTGTCTGTGGCATCGTAGCTCCTAAACTAATGAACCAATTTTAATTTAGTTTTTTTTTTGTTTGAAAGGTGGCTTGACGAGAGTGTTCTTAGCTATAATCCAAGAAAATCGGTTCAGCCGTTTGAAAGTTATCAGCTCTTTCTAGTAACTGTAACCTTCACTTGTCGGGGGTGTTATAAATTTATTTTTAATTTACACTTCTTGTAGATTATTTTATCATGCGGCTCAGTCTTGTAGAATGCCGCATTAGCACTATCTTGCTCTGGCATAAATGAAGCTTAACTCTACGTTTACTTTCTCTATTTCCCAGGTCATACAAAGCGTTGGCCGAGTGTACCCTGAAAGAGTTAGGTCAAGTGGAGAAGCTGTAAGCATAACCAAACGTGACGACTCTGGTCCAAAAGGTTGGCTGTGGTGTGCAGAGAACTCCACCTTCGCCTTAAAGCCTTGTCCAGTAAGAAAACTTTTCAGTCAATTAGCCTGTTTGCGTCCACAGCTGGACATTGACCTTCCCAAGAGTGCACCACCACACACGATCCTCCGCCTTCCTCATCCACCCACTTCCCGCTATTTTCTTACCCCCCATCCACACACTGCCCTACTCGCGCAATTAATCGCGACCGTCGCACTAGGTCGCTTGCCTTTGCAACACGATGGACGTCAAAACTGTGGCAGCGTCAAACGCTATTGCATACTTACCGACAAAATAGGGAGCGATGGGCGTGAACGAGGAACATGCGAGTAACGCGGCCACACTACGTCTCTGCCTCCGTTCCTCGCTCCTTCCCATGCCACACGGGCAGTGTGTGGACGGGGGGTTAAGATCGTCAGTCCAGCGGGTCGGAGATCCTACACTGCGCTTGCTGATACGCTGTCTCCACTCTAATCCAAATCGCTAGGATATAGAACGCCCTTCCGGCATCAGTTTTCCCTTCCACTTTTAAATAATAATTATGCCATACTATAACTACTATACAAGCAATTATGGCCCCGCGCATTGCTGGAGCGAGTCAAATCCATGCTTTTTTTGTCATTATATAATCTTCGATTGTATAATATGCTTTTTCCAGGAGCTACTAATTTAAATGTGATACTATCACAATAATATATTGTAATACTTTGAATAATGTCAGAGTTTTCATATTTCAAAGTTCTATTTGGAGAATATACCAACTTGCCTATAATTTTTTTTTTGTGTATAGGGTGATCCTCAGCTTGAAGAATGCATCATGTTGACCAATGTAAGTCGCGAAGAGGTCAGCAGACTGATGAAAGGCAGTTGGCATGTAAGTACGGTAGGCCTCAGAATTCGAGAAACGATTATTATTACCAGTATTGCATCAAATCAAAGAGGATAGCGGGAAGTGGGTGGATGAGGAAGGCGGAGGATCGTGTGTGGTGGCGCGCTCTCGGGAAGGCCTATGTCCAGCAGTGGACGCAAACAGGCTGATTGATTGATTGATTCCATCAAAAACTTGTCGCACTTACACACGCCACACACACCTAACGCATGTGCATAACCGTGCCACACGAATATGATGCTAAACGACTTATAGCCTTTGACTGTATCTACCTACTTCAATGATATCACATTTTAGAACGTGGCATGGCATAATATTGTACATCAAATCTTTGAAAAGAGCAACCGCCGAGTTTCTTGCTGGTTCTTCTCGGTATTCAGAACCAGTGGTAGATGCATTTGATGATTCAAAAGTACGAACTTGTAAAAGTTCAATTGAGTAATTTTTTTTTTTAATATAAAAAGAATATTAGCCATGGCTAATCATGACGAATTCTCCCCTTTCCCCTCCAATTAAGCGTAAAGCTTGTGCTAAGAGTGGGTACGGCAATAGTGCAACAGGTAGGTTTGAACCGTCAACCTTTCGGAATTCAGTCCGCTCCTCTACCGTTGAGCTATCGAGCTATTTACATTTTAGATTTTTTTTTGATAAAAAAAGGTCGTATGTTGCCTCTACACCATGGTGCAAATCATGGAACTAGGAATCAGCTAAGCTCACCTATTTGTGGTGGAAATCTGATGATGAATATGATGTATTTTGCAGAATCCATCCAAGTCCGTCAAGAAGTGGGTCCTCTGCTACCTGTCCAAGCACGGCATCATGTCTACTGCTGGAGTACTGAGGCAGGATGAGGTGCTTAGAAATATTCCTGATCACGGTTAGTAACTAGACTGAGGTCTTTACAGCGTATTTTGATTTTGCTCTGACTTCAGAGAGTTTTTTTACTAAGTATATGTAAATTTTTATGGGATTTTATTTTTATGGGAATTTTTTTTTTGTCCGCTACAGACATGTCTAATCTAATACATAGTGTTTTTGACTGAGAACACTACATGTGAACTATGCTCTTTGAACGAGATTATTTTTATAACTTTTATGATAAGTAATATTTTACTTACACTTCAGGGAAATTCCTAGATAATTTTCTTGAAGTGTAGTAAGTTTAAGATATAGTAAAACACTATCATAAAATAATAAAAATAAATTAATTTGTTTAGAATTGTACTCCAATTGACACTCACTTAGAGGTAGAGCAAAGACAATTTCTTAACTTTCGTTTAAATCAACTGGTTAGATGGTGATTCCTCTTCATCATAACTCATGAGGGTCTCAAAGGTGAGGTGAATAGAATAGAATAGAATAGAATAGATTTTTATTCAAATAGACTTTTACAAGTGCTTTTGAATCGTCAAATAATTTACCACTGGTTCGGAATGCCGTTCCTACCGAGAAGAACCAGTAAGAAACTCGGCGGTTGCTCTTTTCAATTCTTCAATTTACAATAATAGCGAACGACGGCCTACCGCATGCTCGGGAAAGCCTATGTCCAGTCGTGGACGAATTGATTTTCCTTTGGCAAGGTTCGACTGTATTATTTTGTTTCATACGTCAAACTATCCGTTATAAAAATGATTGTTTACAATTTCAGATAAAGCGATCGTCGAGAAGACAATAAACAAATGCCTTTACAAAACCGCCCATAGCCCCGTGGAGACTGCCTGGCACTATTTGACTTGCTTTCGATCTAAACAACCGAAGTATGCCAAGCTTGCTAACCGTTTATAAATACAATAAAACATAGGTATTTTGATAGGTAATAAAACTGAAAGATTTCTATAAAATATTATATTTAATAGATTATTTATGATTAATAGATAATATTAATGTTTTAACTATAAGTATATATAATTAATAAAAATTTGCACTATTGCTTGGGTTTTATTTTTCTTCATCAGCTAATTGAACGTTTCAGCAGGGGTTGTTCTGTATTGAACATACGTCGATGGTATTGAATGACCTTATCTGACTGTTGACGCTGCGGATATTAAATTATTTTATTTATTTATTTATATTTATTGCTACTAACTTAAAAAATATAGAGTTTTTGTTGCAATCAGCGCCACAAAAACCACAGCCGGTTTTATCGGGCAATGAGTTAACTTATTAATAAAAGTAAAACTATAGAAACCAGCATAGTGACAAATAGAAATAGAATTTTTATTGAAATAATTGTTAAATATATTTTATTCTGTACCCGCAATTGGAATAAAAATTAATTTCTTCTACTTCTTTTCTTGTTTGGTGACTAAACCAGACCAGCAAATGCACTTCACCAAGTCGAGTAGCTTTTTTTCGTTCAGCGCCATCTATGTTCTACTCCTAGAACGATTTCGTGAAAAGTGAAAAGCCGCTTGGATGAAAATGGTACTTAACTAAACATTAAGCAGTTTTAGGAGTTTCCATTAGGTGGCATTGTTTTGAATTTATAGCAGACTATAAATACAAAAGATAATAATATTATAGTTTCCCTTACTTGTAAATAACTACAAACTTGAGGCTAATCTTTGTAAAGCCAGACGAGAGAAAAAAAAATACAAAAATATTTTTCTTTTGCTGAAGATCGTCATGTGAATTGTAAAGGACCTAAGTTTTTGTCTTTTTCACTCCCCCGACCTAAAAAGAGTGGTGTTATAAGTTTGACGTGTGTATCTTGTGTGTCTGTGGCATCGTAGCTCCTAAACTAATGAAACGATTTTAATTTATTTTTATTTTTTTGAAAGGTGGCTTGATCGAGAGTGTTCTTAGCTATAATCTTAGAAAATCGGTTCAGCCGTTTGAAAGTTATCAGCTCTTTTCTAGTTACTGTAACCTTCACTTGTCGGGGGTGTTATAAATTTTTAATTTACACTTGTTAAACTTGACCTGTTGTCTGTCTGCCTGCCTGATGTTGATTTATATTAGGAAACATAACAGCTATATAATGCATTATTTTATTATTATAACTGAAATTTTTATCTACTAAGTACTTTAATACTATTATAACTAGGTACCTACTAAGTAGGCTTTATAATAATATCTATCTACCTTGTGGTAGACTAGATATAAACTATTAGGTCCATTTATGATGATGGACAATCATTTCATAAAATGGCCGTCCATCATTATTTAAATATCTATTAGCAATTTGTGGTATTAGATAACGAAAGCAATTTTCTGTTTGCATCATAGAATTTGGAATACGTAGGTGTAGAAGTGGCAAAGTAGCGCGAGTTTGGTGACACCGTATTTATCTTAAAAAGAGTTATACTTAAACATTCAGGACTACCCAAAACGAAAGGAGAATAATGTTTTTTAGGGATCATGTAGATACTGTGTGAGTTTCTTTATCCCACCATAACTTCTAAATATGCCTGAACAGATTTGGATGTAGGTGTGGTGTATGGAGTCCTTATATTATCCCAAGTGACAATGGCTATAAATTTTTGAAAAAATTCAACATGGTGGGTGTCTGTATAGCACCATTATCAAATGTGTTTTTTACTTTTTTGTTTGTTTTTACCTATCTACAAACACCTACCTATACCTATTAACACCTACTTACCTACCTAAAAATCGGTGACACACTGTGCGGTGGTCGATTACGAAAAAGCTGCATCAGTTATTGCTATATCTACTTAATCTCAATTGATGTTAAGTAAGGATGACTAAGTTTATGGCATTATTTCTACCACAATGCATTTTAGTCAGCAGAGAGTGTTAGTACAGTTCATGGCAGTTTTAAAACTTATACTTAACAAAATGTCGAGACTTGACATACACTGGCAGGCGTCAAATGTTACCTACATTTGACGCTAGGTAGGCTATAAAACCACTAGGTAGTAGGTATCTTTGATTCCACGTCACCCCTTTCCTAATATTTGTCAGTGAATAAAATGTCGATTATTAGAATCAAAGCCAAGAGTTACCTCACTCTATCTCACTCTGGTTGGCCAATCAGAGGCGATTGCGATCAGCACCTGTGTACTTAGCTGTCATCCTACGTACAGTAGGGTCTCCTATAGGTATTAGTAAGGAGCTAACATCATTTCTGTTAACTTATTTAAATTCCGTGGTCCTCACCGATAAGGTTAGACCTAGGCAAATGCTAGGTATTATGTGCCATGTTCAGATGTTAGATATCATAATTATTGCGACCTAGTTAGGTACAATAACTACGCAAATAAACGAGGTTTTTTAATGCACCTAGTATTTGTGTTAATAGTAGCTGGATAGGTATAAATAATACCTACTTATAACATAATAATATTATCCCTACCTATACCACCCATATCATACCAATATTATAAATGCGAAAGTTTGTCTGTCTGTCTGTCTGTCTATCTGTCCGATTTCAACAAAAATTGGTAAACAGATAGCTAGTCATTCGAAAGACGGACTATGTAGGTACGCGTAGGTAGGTGTAAGGTAGGACTTAGATTTTTAAATAGCTAAATCGAATGAAAACGTGAAAACCTAGTAGATATTATAGTGGATTTGCTCGGTGAAAATATAAATCGTCATCTGTGTTGCGTATTTGCGTATTCAAAAAAATCTTGCTTCCATAATAAAGGCCTCTGTCCAAAATTTCAGCTTTTTAGGTTTGGGCTGGGCGTTGATATATTTGTCAGTCAATAACTAGGTAGGTACATACCTACATACTTATGTACCTTCCTACCTACTATGGCTTTTTTTAAATATTTATAAGTATTATTAAGTACTAAGTAAGTATTATAAAAGTACAAAGTACCTACCTAGGTAAAGGCTGGTCAGGCAGGTCTGTCTAACTTTAACGAATATTTTTTTTAAAGCTAATTACCACTTAATCTAATATGTGTAGTTAATTAATATATTTATTATTATACTGTCTATTATTTAATAATATGCCTATTAGATGTAGGTATAGGTAGGTACCTACTACCTACTTCAATGTTCAATTTTCATCTGTTTTCGTAAATAACTTTTAAACTCGTTTTTATTCGTGCCGTTCGCGTGTGTACGTTTTTTTTACTCTAAATAATCATAGATCAATTACTTCAGAACAGACTCGTTACGGCAATAACCTACCTACCTACTGTTAGTTATAATAATAATATGATGTCGACGAACATGAGCATTGTAGGTGGCATGTTCATAATTAATAAGTCTTTACCTTAAAGGTCAATCCATTTTCTGTCATATTCTTACCAGTTTCACAAACCTAACTTATATAGCAGAAGATAAATTCTTTGGTTTTTACTTCAAGTATAATTAATTAGTTCAGACTTTGTTTTGCTGAATTAACAATTAGGTACCTAGATTCTTTTACATACCAAAAAATTCCTAAAAAATTTGGGCCTATGCCCAAAAAATTCGATCAAGTCTGACTCACACACGAAAGGTTCCGTACCATTGTATATGATATCTAATAATATTATAACACCATGCAGGTACCTACCCAACTACTTTTTAATTTGGGGGGTTAAGTTCAAATTCAAATTCAAAATATTTTTATTCAATTAGACTTTAACAAGTACTTTTGAATCGTCAAGACTCAAGAGCATCTAAGTACCACTAAGGGGTCTTTCCACCGCTTTCCCATAAAACCTTCATGCAGGCATCGTAAAATATTGCTGCACATTTGGGTATCATAGGCGATGATGTTCATATGAAGGTAGGTGGGTATAAAAATTGACAAGATATTTTATTTAAAAACCTATCACAACTGAAAATCCAGCAACCCGCCATTACATTTTCAATACTGTGGCCTCTTTCGATAACATCTGAACACATTTGAACCAATTTTAAACTTCGAATTCCTATTTTGTCCCTCAGCGAGCCCGCCCCTACGCCCTCGGATTGGCTACCGGTCATTACTCAACAACGCAATCCATAAAACATGTCCATCCTTCACTAACATACCAGGTTTTACCTACAACATAACCTATCCCTTTCCCACACATAGATTACTACAATACAGATTACAGAAAGTTTATTACTAATGCGGGTTTTCTGCCTATTTTCGTATTTTCATACGTTATTTTTTTCAGATGTTTATTTTTGTAATATAAACTTTATTTATTATACCTTAGAGTTGTTAATTGAGCTGTGAAAATATGTCGGTTAGGACGTTTCGTGTTGGGATGCGAAGGTATAATTTTTAACACTGTTTTTTCGCTATAGGTACAATAATCGCCATATAAGTTGTTATGATGGCGTCCAGTTTTTAACTTTTAAATTGTAAACGTTTTGCCGTCGCCGGGTGCTAGTAATTATTGCTTATCAAGATTTTAGATAAAGCCTTTTTGAATAGTTTATTGGTATGTCCTTCCGGTCGTCCGGTGGATGTATTTTCCGTAAATGCTGCATCATGCATTCCTAACCAAATAGGTGGTTTTAATGCTATTAGGTGAGGAAATTTCCGATTTCTAGGCCCTATACGCTAACTTAAACTTGCTAGGTACATCATAGAAGGTAGACCATATACCTACCTACCTTCCATTAGGTATAAATTATTTATTTTTTGTTAGACTAAGTAAGAGTTTGCTGTGGACTCTTCTCAGACCTGAGCGAGATTTAGGTTTTTTAAAAATCTCTTAAAATATCCTAGATTTTCCGCAATAAAAATTAACCTATGTCCATCCGCGGGATGGAAGATGGTTTTTATCTAGTGGGAGGCTTCGGCCGTGGCTAGTTACCACCCTACGGGCAAAGCCGTGCCGCCAAGCGGTTTGACGTTCCGGTACGACGCCGTGTAGAAACCAAAGGAATATGGGTTTAATGAAAACTGCCATACCCCTTCCAGGTTAGCCCGCTTCTATCTTAGACTGCATCATCACCTACCACCAGATAAAATTGCAGTCAAGGACTAACTTGTATCTGAATACAAAAGGTGCATACCTATTTATCTCTCTACCTTTCGTCAAAATCAGTTAAACGGATGGGCCATGAAATACTAGCAAAAAGACTTACCTACACACACTTTCGTATTTGTAATATGAAATATGGATAAATTGTCTATTCAAAACTCAAATTCAAAATTCAAAATATTTTTATTCAATTATAGTTTTACTAGTACTTTTGAATCGTCAAGAGCATCTACCACTGGTTCGGAATGCCTTTCCTACCGAGAAGAATCAGCAAGAAACTCAGCGGTCGTTTTAATAAACAATTTATATTATCTATCAATGTTAAGTGAAAGTGACAAGAATATGACAGGAGATGGATTGAGAGGCACAAGCGGTAATCGTACCCACGACCTTTGAGGTAATGACGTATTAATTATGAGCACGCCACCTACAATGCTCATGTTTCCGTGGATGCCTATTATTGTATTTACTTATGCGTGTAATGTGTTATGTTTTGATAGCCGTAACGCATCTGTTATGAATGAATTGATCTATGTAATTTGTTTTAAAAAAAAATTAGGTATTGTAAAAAAGAAACCTGATTCACTCACTGACTAGTTCATCAACACCCAACCCTAACCCCTGGACTTAGAAAGCTGAAATTTTGCACATAGATACCTCTAAGTTGTACCCTACCTAACCTAGACAAAGCCGGATTTTTTTTTGTCATGTAGTTTAAATTGTAGTTACAAAGTTATAATAAATTAAGTTACATTGGAAATGCTTATCTCTAAATTTTATATTATTTTCTTAAAAGTTTACTTCAGTTAAAAAATTCCATTCCGTCTCATACTTAAAAATGAACATCGCAACACTGACTGAGCTTTGGCTTAGCTCTTGGTGTGCACGCCATTTATTTCTTGCTTAGTTTAGCTTTGCCTAGCTTGCTTAATTTAGCTTTGGCATAGCTTAGTTTTCGGTCTGCAACCGGCTTAATGAAATTGTAGTTTCAAGACATCAATAAAATCATTGAAACCTGAAATTACTTACTGCATTCCGATTTCTAAGTTTAATCCAAACCTCGTAATCAGGCATAAATGCTCATCGATTAATTATAACGGCAGAATTGATCGGTAAGTATTCAATAATTATCAATAATTATCGCATATGCAAACCAACCACGTTCCGAGTCATTTCCAAGTAAATATTGCTCGAACAGGTTTTTATGTTTAAAGAGAAAATTCGTAGCGCATCGCTTGTGACGATTTGAAGATCCGTAGAGGGGATGGAAAACCAAGATAGCATCGCTTGTTAGATGCATTTTAGCTGCATCCCAGATTCGGGCGACCTCTGTAGGGGTACTGTAGCGGGTGCAGTGGCCACCAGCGCCGAACGGGTCAAGAGGCGCAAATATGAAAACTTCAATAGGAGCTTCTTATTTATTCCTTTTAGCGTAGAGACCTTGGAGTCGTGGGGCTCAAGTTCTTTATGAAAAAATACCTAAGAGAACCAATTACTATACTACAATACGAACTATTAGGTATTATTATTATTACTTCACCTTCGCAATTCGTTAAGTTTTTCGCAAATTCGGTTACTCTGGTTCTTCTACGGATCTCCTGATAGGTATTTTCTAATTTCATCAGTAAAGAAACTCCAGCCATAGCTCTCTCCATCGCCCGCTGAGTGACTAAGTAGGTAAGTATGAGCTTTTTATGAGACTTATTGCTACCTACTCATACGTCCATGGCTACCAGTTATATCCATAGTTATATCATTGAATATGGGTCTGGCTATCATGCAACATTTGCAACATTTTTTTCGTTCACGAATCACTGACTGTAGGATAAATTCAGACAAAAAATCCTAGTCTATCATCAGAGAACCAACGCATGTTAAAAGTGTCGCGCTTGTCTCGATTTCTACACTCATTTATGACATTACACATAGTAATAACACAGAATAATACCACAGTTTTATACTATATCGTTAATCACGCGTGGCTTGCGCTTTTCCTGTTGTTTACTGCTTAGATACCTGCCCATTTGCTTACTGTCGGTAATTAGAATATTTCTGCATCCAAATACATAAAAGCCATGGACTTATAATGATACAAGCTGACTTACTGACTTACTGACTGATCTGTCAACGCACAGCTCAAACTATACTTACCTATTGAACGAATCGGGCTGAAGCTGAAAGAAAAATAATGTAGAATATATCATCCATACTAATATTATAAATGCGAAAGAGTGTCTGTCTGTCTGTCTGCTACGCTTTCACGGCTCAACCGCTGAACCGATTTTAATAAAATTTGGTACCGACTTAGGATATTTTCCGGGGAAGGACATAGGCTACTTTTAATCCCGGAAAAACAAACAGATCCCGCGGGATAGCACGAAATCTTTCACGTATTTTTCACATAGACATAGTCGAGGAAAAAAGTAATATAGACTACTTTTCCTTTCAAGAAAACAAATAGTTCCCGCAGGATAGCATGCTATAACACATGATAAAATAACTTAGGCATTGCACCAAAAATATTGTAACAAACCTCAATTTTTATTTAAACCTTGAGTCACGCGAGCGAAGCCGCGGGTAATAGCTAGGAATGTATAAGCTAAGAACGTATTTTTGACTAGAGGATGCCCGCGACTTCATCCGCGTGGATTTCGGTTTTTTAAAATCCCGTAGGAACTCTTTGATTTTCCGGGATAAAAAGTAGCCTATGTGCTAATCCAGGATATTATCTATCTCCATTCCAAATTTCACCCAAATCCATTCAGTAGTTATTGCGTGAAAGAGTAACAAACAAACATACACCCACACCCACACCCACACCCACACACACACACACACACACACACACACACACACACACACACACACACACACACACACACACACACACACACACACACACACACACATACACATACAAACTTTCGCCTTTATAATATTAGTGTGATGTATAAGCTAAGAACGTATTTTTGATAATTCAACCTCTAAAGGTTGTAAAAAGAAAACGAAAAATACAAATGATGATATTTTAAGGGCTAATTATAGCCAATAATAAAATTTATTAAAAGAGATTAATTGAGAGAGGTACATATAAATTTTGACCATCAAACGCACATGGTGCTTCTATGGCTCTCTTCTAAAATCAATGAATGCTTTTATAGGTAACCTATACTAGGATATACCTAAGTAATTTATTAAGAAACTAACTTATACCCGCGACTTCATCCGCGTGGACTACACTTTCAAAGCACCGTTTCAACCTTAAGGGTTGAATTTTCAAAAATCCTTTCTTAGCGGAGGTCTAAGCCACAATAGCTATCTGCATGCCCAGCTTGATCCATCCAGTAATTTGGGTTGTGCGTTAATAAGCCAGTCAGTCAGACACCTTTTCCTTTACGTAGGCAAGTATTTAGAATACGTCTATAGAAAACAATTACCAGTGATCAAGTCATTATGCGAAAACCCGTTAAATTTTTATTGTATACCTACCTACTCGATTTATCATTCCTATGTAAATTTGATTATGTAGAACCTACTAACAATAAACTACTTTATGGCTAGTTAATTATAATAATTACGATTACAGCCAGACAGAACTACATATCTAATTATAAATTCATTGATACAAAAAGCGCAACATTGCAATAGTATTCCAATATTAATCCTCGGGTAGCCACACACATCTCCTTTTAAGTAAATGCTAGTTAATTTCACATTCATAACCTGGCAGCACTGACAGAATAATCGTTATTTTTTATCACAATAATCTAATAACATTTTTCTTTGTAAGACATACCTCACCTAATGTTATGCGAATTTGTCGATAGTTAAAATGTATTGTTGCTACGTTTCAAATAACTTTGAAGACATCTTTGTGTGCATACCTGCAAGGAAAGAAAGACACGAAGTTCGACACCCGGTTGAGAATAGATTGTATCATAAGGGAGCAAAATAATATTTTTACGGCAAGGCGCTTTTTTGAATCCAGACCGAGTGAGGGATTGTAGAGTAGAATCCCGAGCGTAGCGAGGGATTCTATTCTATTAACTTTGCTGCGCACTTATTACTCAATAAAGAAAACACCACCTTTGGGTGCACTTAAAGGCGAACCAAGTCGTCCTTTTCGAATACATGGGATGAAAAATAAATTCTAAAGCCTGATTTTATCCTACGCTGATATCGGGCGCGTATGTCGGTCGCACGTTATGCCCACGTTATAATATTCACAGTACCTACCTACTGTGCCTAAGGTTACTAAGTAATTTTTTTACAAGTGATAGAGTAGATAAGTATATAACCCAGACCGTAATAACAAATTAATTGACACCTCATTCATCAAAATTGGCCCAGTCATTTAGGCGCTACGGTGGAACACACAGATTGTGATATAAACATACATACGGGTAAAAATGTACCTACGCGTGGCTCGTACTACTCTAGTAAGGTACAATCACGGTTATTCACATGCATTAGGTGTGTGTACGGCGCGTCTAAAGAAAAGGTTTTTGATGCAATAGTTTAGCGGAATTGATACTCGAATTCTGAGGCCGACTGTAGATACATTACATGTACCACTTCAATTCTAATCTATTATACCCGAATCGCAAAATTTTTGTCAAGGATTTTCAAACATTCTCATTCTGAGAGGAGACCCGCACTCAGTAGTGGGGCGGAAATGGGTTGATCAGGATGATGACGATGATTTTCAAACGGTGAATTTTTTCCATTCGGTGGTCGCGGAGGATCTGACGGGACAATTACAGAGCTTGCCGCCTTCCTCATCAAAGGAGCCGCCTGAACGATTCGTCTCGCCTATTTAGCGTGGACTGAACGACCAGACTCACTTGAACCCTGTATAATAAAAGGATTTATAGAAAACTAGAGGATGCCCGCGACTTCGTCCGCGTGGATTTAGATTTTTATACCTAGATCCCGTGGGAACTGTTTGATTTTCCGGGATAAAAAGTTGCCTATTTCGATTACAGGGACGCAAGCTACTTCGGTACTAAGTTTCATACAAATCGGTTAAGTGGATGGTGAGTGGGTGGGTTGAGTGGGACGGACGGACGGACAGACAGACACACATAGTATGGATTAGTATGGATGGAAGTATGGATGTAGAGCAAAGTTGTAATACAGTGCAAGTCAACGAAGGTCTAACACGATGGCCACGCTTACTAATGTCAAATACACAAAGATACACCGGCTAATTATCTTATTACTACAGTTGATTTGTTGATTAAACGAGTCTACCTAATCGTAGAGCTTGTAATAGTAGGATTCGCTCCTCCTCCAGCAATGTGCCAATTTGAAAAGAGCAACCGCCGAGTTTTTTGCTGGTTCTTCTCGGTAGGAAAGGCATTCCGAACCAGTGGTAGATGCTTTTGACGATTCAAAAGAACTTGTAAAAGTCTAATTGAATAAAAATATTTTGAATTTGAATTTGCGCGGGTCAATGGCCATCACTTACCACCAGGTGAGATTGCGGTCAAGGGCTAAATTGTATCTGAATAATAAAAAATAAATTGAAGACAGCCAAATCTTTACTTAGCCCTAGTAAGGCCTACTAAGATCGCAAGATGGGTTTCCAACGAATCACACTTAATTGTGTCCATAGTGTAACTCGTTGGGAACTCATCGATTTTTTTAGGGTTCCGTACTTCAAAAGGGGAAATGGAACCCTTATAGGATCACTTTGCTGTCTGTCTGTCTGTCCGTCTGTCGTATCTGCCAAAAAAATATACCACTTACGCATTTTTTGCATGACACTTCTTGCTAGAAGAATGGCAATACTTATATTTTGTTTAGGGTCTATAATGCGCAAAATAAAACAATAGCTCATTTCGAAATTGAATTAAAAAACTTCCCAATAGACCATTTACGTGTGATGTAGTATAAGTGGGTAGAAGTAATAAAATTTAAAACGCATTACTATAGCTTTCATTTCGAGAAATAAATATAATTTCAATAACAATTATTGCCAGGTATTTCGCCGGGTGACCTTATAAAAGGGGCCTAGGTCATAAATAGGGGCTTAAACCTAGACCGTAAAGTAGCTGTAACTGTGAAATTGTTGTTTATATGACTATAAACTGCATTGTAAATAAATTGTGCATCCCTCCAGTATGAAGATGCTAAGAGCCGGTGGCATCAAAAGTCAAGAGTAGAGTTATCAAAGCTTAATTTAATTACAACCAGTGAATCTGTATTAAAATTATGAAATACTAGAGGATGCCCGCGACTTCATCCGCGTGGATTTCGGTTTTTAAAGATCCACAGGGAACTATTTGATTTTCCGGGATAAAAAGTTGCCTATGTCAATTCCCGGGATTTAAGCTAACTCTGTACCAAATTTCGCAAAATCGGTTTAACTGTTGGGCCGTGAAAAGGTAGCAGACAGACAGACAGACAGACAGAAAGACAGACACACAGACAGACAGACATACTTTCGCCTTTATAATATTCAAATTCAAATTCAAATTCAAAATGTTTTTATTCAATTAGACTTTTACAAGTTCTTTCGAATCGTCAAAAGCATCTACCACTGGTTCGGAATGCCTTTCCTACCGAGAAGAACCAGCAAGAAACTCGGCGGTTGCTCTTTTCAAAGATTTGATATACAATATTATGCCATGTATAAAAGCAATTGAAGTCCTGCGCATTGCTGGAGCGAATCGAAGTTCAAATCCACGCTTTTTTATCATTTACATAATCTTCGATAGTATAATATGCTTTTCTCAAGAGCATATTTTTAATAGATTTTTTGAACCTGTGTAAAGGCAAGTCCAAAATTGACTGAGGAATTTTGTTATAGAAGATTATACCCATTCCCACAAATGACTTTTGGACCTTCCTGAGACGGAGCGTAGGAGTCGCAAGCCTGTTACGGTGTCTAGTCAGCCTGTTGTGTAGATCGCCAACCTTCTTGTAACTAAGAATATTTTGTCTTACAAAAATTATGTTGTTGTAAATATATTGAGAGGCTACGGTAAGGATACCTATTTCCTTAAATTTTTCTCGAAGTGAATCGCGTGGTTTTAAGTTATAAATTGCGCGTATTGCCCTTTTTTGTAATACAAAAATTCTCCCAATATCTGCCGCTCTACCCCATATTAAGATTCCATAAGACATAATACTATGAAAATAAGCAAAATATACTATCTTTGCGGTCTCCACGTCAGTTAATTGTCGAATCTTTCTAACCGCGTAAGCAGCAGAGCTTAGTTTGCCAGCAAGAGTTGATATATGGGTGCCCCATTGCAGCTTCGCATCTAAGGTTATCCCCAAAAATGTAGTAGTCTCTTCTATTTTCAAAATATCATTATTTATCCTTAAATTAATGTTACTTGTGTTCTTGGTATTGGGCAGTGCGAATTCAATACACTTAGTTTTTTTTGCATTTAAAAGTAGATTATTTACAGTAAACCAGTGAGTTACCTGAGATATGGCACCATTTATATCG
This sequence comes from Maniola jurtina, assembly GCF_905333055.1. Lineage (NCBI taxonomy): Eukaryota > Metazoa > Arthropoda > Insecta > Lepidoptera > Nymphalidae > Maniola > Maniola jurtina. The sequence goes on along the minus strand of NC_060050.1, from coordinate 1,818,442 downwards.
TCAAAATTGTCCTTATTTCTATCGACTTTAAAAATCAAAGACGTATCGTCAGCAAATAGTACGATATCGCAAATATTTTGGACTACATTATTATTAGTGTGATAGTGTGATAATCTCAAACACAAAATCAAAAAAGCATTTGTTAAAAATGTGCACCATTTTATAATGCGTAAAGAATTACTTCTCACGCGCCATTTTAACTTTCTGTCAAATATCATGTCAAAAGACTGGTACTGTGCTTTTGACATGACAGTTGACTAACAGAGTTAAAATTTTGAGATGGGAAGTTATTTTGTACGGAATATACACTGTCTGATTGTCAATTGTTGAATTTATAAGATTAGAGCCTATTAGATTATCTCCGCGATTTCATCCACATTGATAGATGAAATGAAATGAAATGAAATGATCTGTTTGATTTTTCGTAACAAAAATTAGCTTATGTTAAACTCGCTCTGGATCAAATTTCATCGTCATCATAGTCGGGCGAGCATAAAAAGAAACTAGAAATCAAAGCATTACGTTCACCCGACTTCTACACACGTGTAGAAACAAAAAATATTGTTTTATTTTGTAGTGGCTTTGGGAGTCGGTTTTTTGAAAAATCACTTTTTATTTAATAGGTTTTAGAGAATATTTTTAATCCACTTTACTCAAAAATTTGTCCAAAAAAATAATTTTAATAAAATCATAACCCTTCCTTCCATTTGGCTTTGCCGTAGCGTAGTCGGGTAAAAATAGGTATAGCACGTTATTTTTAGCTGCTACTAGCTCTTTGCCTATGAAACGGTTTCAAGTATCGTAAAACAGACAATCCACTATGCGGTGGTTCCAGTGAAATTAAATTTTTATGTCGCAATAAAAATTAGAGCCAAAAAAGTGCAAAAATAGTTAAACGCGTGTAATTATCATGGTCTGTTTGCTTTCGCGTTTCAGATACATATTTTAGTGTTTACCTATAAGCTTTGCACATTAGGTGTTGGCATGAAAAACAGCTAAGTACTTGCTGCCTTGTTTTTTACCTGACTGCAGCAAACCCCAAAAAGAGCTTCATTGTTTGATCTGTATGTATGTACCTATGTCGTAACTAACTACTCAACGCTCAATCGCTTGACGGCACGGCTTTGCCGGTAGGGTGGTGAGTAGCCACGGCCGAAGCCTCCCACCAGACAGTCATGGCAGAATCGTTGTGGTCGTCTTTTACCACGAGATCAAAGGCGTTTGAAGTACTATGTCTCCACGGCTTTGCCGGTAGGGTGATGAGTAGCCACGGCCGAAGCCTCCCACCAGACAGTCATGGCAGAATCGTTGTGGTCGTCTTTTACCACGAGATCAAAGGCGTTTGAAGTACTATGTCTCCTCCTTAGGTATACCTATTGTGACATAGCGGTGTAAACTCTCCCGGTGTCTTGCGTTACGATGCGATGGTAAAACGGTGAAGAGGAGACAAGATCAAAAAGCTCCTGTTTTTTACTGTTGTCTGTCTGTCTGTCTGCCGTGTCATCAAGGGAATCAAAGCCTATTATAGGGTACTTCCCATTGACCTAAAATCATGAACAGGTAGTGATGTCTTACAGGTGAGGTCAAACAGCTTCTCAAAGCACTCCCCATTATAAAGTGTCGTTATAAAATGAAAGTTATTTTTTTTAAAGAATATTATTAGCCATGCTAATCATGCCTAATACTCCACTTTGCTCTCCAATTAAGCGTAGGTAAAGCGTGTTCCGGGAGTGGGTACGACAATAGTGCAACGGGTGGGGTTTGAACCGCCGACCTTTCGGAATTCAGTCCGCTCCTCAACTGTTGAGCTATCGAGACTCAACAGGCTCAAAGGGTTAAATACAGGTTATAACCAGAACGCTTCCAAAAACTTAGCGTTATTATTATACTACCTTAATGCAATCCAATGCTATAAACCATTTGCCTTATCTTGTACCTTTAGTGATTTAGTATTTATTAAACCCGCATTGTATAGCGTGCAAAACTCGGGTCGATACCCCACCGAATGACACAGCACTGACTTCGAGTGACCTATTTACGGAACGTTCGTTGACCTCTAGCGTCAATCAGATGTTTAATTTGCGATATATTGTAAACTTTTAAAACATACCTGAGTACTTTTTTTAATTTTTCGTATCTCGTTTTTTTATGGAATATTATCAGTACTATCACCTGTCTTCGTTTTTGCTAGTGTTTTAGTTACACCTATAGGAATAAAGTTCCATTAAAGAAAAAAGGCCTAATGGATATTAGAGTCTACATACAGACGTGTAAAATCTATATTAATATCTCACCATCGACATTCCAGAGGCGGCCGGCATTATCTAACCAATGTATTTTTATTATTATAATGATTATCTGTAATTGTAAAAGGTGTAGCGTCGGCAATAATCATAACTCCGTGGGTACAACAAGATAAGACGGCTCTTAAATGTAATTGAAATGACATTTAATTCAGTAGTTCAATAGTTATTGTACTTTCAATATCTTGGTGAAACTGTTACATTTTTATTTATGGGCGTAATTAACTTGAATTGTTTACTGTTTCCATAGACAATCTACCATCTATTCCTCAAATAATGCCCATGAAATCGTCCGCGAGGATATAGTTATTAAAAAAATCCCGTGGGAACTTTTTTTTTTTTTTTTTATTGAAAATCACACTAATATTATAAAGGCGAAAGTTTGTATGTGTGTGTGTGTGTGTGTGTGTGTGTGTGTGTGTGTGTATGTTTGTTACTCCTTCACGCAAAAACAACTGGACGGATTGGGCTGAAATTTAGAATGGAGATAGATAATATCCAGGATTAGCACATAGGCTACTTTTTATCCCGGAAAATCAAAGAGTTCCCACGGGATTTCAAAAAACCTAAATCCACGCGGACGAAGTCGCGGGCATCATCTAGTGAGGGATATGGATAGGCTACTTTTTATCCCCGAAAATAAAAAAGTTCCCACGGGATTTTTAAAAACCTAAATCAACGCGGACGAAGTCGCGGGCATCAGCTAGTATTACAATAAAACTTAAAGCTAGCCTTTAACTTCTCTCTCTAATTTCTCGAGATAAAAAGTAACCTACATCACTGGTCTTTAACTAAGCAAAAATCAGGTCAATCCGTTGCTCTTTTGTGGTGTGATTGGAGGAAAAATCAACGAGCCAAAACAAAAAAGTGTGCAGGTGGACCGTAGTTAATCTAAAATAATCTGAACCTATTCATTGAGCCATGAACAGAATAAACAGACGCTCCAATTCCACTTCCTACAATAAAATCTTTATTGATATGTAGATAGGTACAGATAGATTTAAAACATGAATAATATCCTAGCCTAGGCCAATTGGGGCCAAAAATTAAGGGCTCGCTATAATTTTAGTGTTTATAGCTTTGCTGAACCAAAAACCTCAACGGGAGGTTTTAAAAAATCGGAAGAAATTAATTTACACCTCTAATCCCTGTAATACTCAAATGAAATATTTATAAATATCGACCGCCTGTGGCTTCGCTCAGCGAAAATGTACCTACTTAAATCCTCTTTATTCACTGTTCCATGTGAATTTCGACTTTGTCTTGGTACATAAAGCTGAACCTCTGTGGAAATTACAGCTTTTGTAGGTCATTAATTTTAGGTTTTGCAATTCGGTTAATGAACTACCCCTAGAACCTAAGTTATCGGCAAAGTACAAACGCTAAAGTTAGGTTCAGGTGTTAATTTTTTTACTTTTTTTTTAATGTAAGTATCATAATTAAAAATACTTTGTTGCACGTCCTAGGTCTTTTATTTCACAAAATGAAATACTTACGTTTTTAATTTAAAAAATGATAACGTTACCTACAGCTAAGTTATAGTACTTTCTTGAAGCCGCAAAGAAGGTAAAAATAAAGATTATCGCCCGTAAAGAGAGGTCCATTACACATTTTTTCGATAATAAGCAATCGTAAATTACAATTAAACACCAGTTATACTCACCAGCAGCGAGATGTCAAATTACTAGAGAGTGCAATAAGTTGGAGTCGGAAGATTCTTGGAGATCTTAAAGCTTCGATATCTGAAAAGAGATTCACACATAAGATGTTTTTTAATTAATGTCAATTAAATATTACTAGCTATAACGGTGAAGGAAAACACTGTGAGTAGGTAATGCTGCATGTCTGTGTTTTTTTTTAAAGAATATTAGCCATGCTAATCATGACTAATACTCCCCTTTCCCCTCCAATTAAGAGTAAAGCTTTTGCCAGGAGTGGGTACAACAAAAGTGCAACGGGTGGGGCTTGAACCGCCGACCTTTCGGAATTTAGTCCGCTCCTCAACCGTTGAGATATCGAGGCTCTATCCGTAATGTGCTCTAAAAGGTGTGTGAAGTTTGCCAATCTAGACGTGGCCAGCGTGGTATAGACTATTGCCGAACCCTTCATATTTTGAAAGTGTACCCGTGCTCAGTAGTGAACTGGCATGGGTTGATTATTATTATGATGATGACTTAAAATTCAAGTTTGAAATTTTTCATAAGTATGCTTAACTGCGTTCATGTGCAATACGATGGGTATATTATGTCTAAATCTAATACTGACATGAGGCCCTTTTAGGGCATTGCAAATGTTACATTATAATTATAATGAAAATTAATCATTATTATAATATTTCAATCATATAATAGGCTAGAGATATGGGTTCAGTAAAAAGCATGACGAGTTTTGCTATTCTATTAATAATGGCAACTCTATGCCCGCCGGTGTATGCAAGGTGAGTTGTATGAGGAAGTGATTATAAAAAATTAAGGCATTATCAGACTGCTGCCCGGTCGGTGAATTAGTGCTAAATATTGCAAACTTGCGAATTGATACCGTCTATTTTAATATGCGGTTTGGTTATTGGTAACGACAACAGAAAAACTATTCAATTTTTAGCAAAATATTTTTATTCAAATGTTTTTCTGTTAGTCTGTTACCTTTTTATCCCATCCGTTATATCTGATTTTGATGTTTGATATAAAAATAGCTTACATCCCGGAGCCTGACAACTTGAGCTACTCTTTACCTCAAAGAAATTGAAATAAAATCCTAATTATTTTATTTCATTTCATCCGGGATAAAAGTAGCCAATATTATAATAAAGAATGCAAGCTCTGTACAAAATTTCGTCAAAATCGGCTTAGCAAATGGGCCGTGAAAACCTAGCACACAGAAAGACACACATACTTTCGCATTTTTAATATAGTATGGATACCAGTATAATAAAAAAGCGTAGTAAACGTTAGTACTATTGGCGTCACTAAAAAAAAATTTAAAAACTCCCGACACAAAAACCTCTATAAGAAACTAGAAAAGAGCTGATAGCTTTCAAACGGCTGAACTGATTTTCTTCGATTATAGCTAAGAACACTCTCGATCAAGCCACCTTTCAAACAAAATAATCTAAATTAAAATCGGTTCATTCGTTTAGGATGCCACAGACAGATACACAGACACACACGCCAAACTTATGTTATAAGTTTTTTGGTTCGGGGGCTAAAAACAGCGTAACAAGGGTAATTTGATTATTTACCTTTGCTACTGCTGTAGTAGTATAGGTACTTAAGTAGTAACACGGGGAAACAACCCCGTGTTACTACTAAAAAAATTTAAAACACAATCACAAACATATTTTGAAAAGCTATAATAAACTAACGAAAACAAACATGAACAGTAATGTTGCACTTTTTTGCAGACGGTATCTAATCAGCAAAATAGTTTAGTGAAGTCAGACCGGTATCCGGTATCTCGCACCCTGTGAAAGCTTCATGCAATGTGTATTTATGTCCTTATTATTTTTATATCCTATCTGTAGTAGATAACCCATACAAGTACTTTCATTCAAATTCAAAAAAAAATATTTTTATTCAATTAGACTTTTACAAGAACTTTTGAATCGTCAAGAGCATCTACCACTGGTTCGGAATGCCTTTCCTACCGAGAAGAACCAGCGAGAAACTCGGCGGTTGCTCTTTTCAAAGATTTGATATAGGTACAACATTATTATGCCATGAAGGCCATGTATAGATAATTGTAATTGAAGTCCCTCCCATTGCTGGAGCGAGCAAGTTAAAATCCACGCTCTTTTATCATTTACATAATCTTCGATTGTATAATATGCTTTTCTCAGGAGCATAGTTTTATTTGCATTTGCACTAAATGCATTTTTCAGGACTAAAATTGTAATTAAAAAACCTTATTGGAACATCTTTAGCTGAAATTGTTAGTAAAAGTATTTTATTGATTTTTAATAGCATTATAGCGACCACCTCTAAATTAATAACTACCAAAAAAAAGAATCATCAAAATCGGTTCATAAATGGGCGGAGTAATCGCGTAACAAACATACAAAAAAAACCGGCCAAGTGCGAGTCAGACTCGCGTACTGAGGGTTCCGTACTCGGTACTTTCCAACATTTTGCATAATAAATCAAAAACTATTATACATAAAAATAAATGAAAATCTGTTTAAGAATGTACAGGTAAAGCTCTTTCATATGTACTGTAAAATAACTATACCCCGCTTGGTATAGTTGTCTTACTTTGAAAATTGATACACATTTTAATTTTTTTTAATGATGACGCAACAAATTCGCGGTTTTCAGATTTATTTCGTACTTATGCTATAAGACCTATCTACCAGCCAAATTTCATGATTCTAGGTCAACGGGAAGTACCCTATAGGTTTTCTTGAGAGACACGATGGACGGACGGACGGACGGACAGACAGACAGACAACAGAGTGATCCTATAAGGGTTCCGTTTTCCTTTTGAGGTACGGAACCCTAAAAACATACAGTCGAACCTCCTCCTTTTTTTGAAGTCGGTTCATAAAAAACTGCCATTGGTACCTCTTCCAGGTCAGCCTACTACCATCTTACTCTGCATCATCACTTACCACCAGATGAGATTGCAATCATGGGCTAACTTGTATCAGAATCAAAAAAACTCGTCCATTGTGACACTGGCTACTATTAATAATTATTTAGAAAACAGTTCACCAAACATCATAATTTATTAGAATTGAATCATGATACAAGTGTAAATCAAAAATTTATAACCCCCGTCAAGTGAATGTGATTTTCCGGGATAAAAAGTTGCCTATTTCGATTACAGGGACGCAAGCTACTTCGGTACTAAGTTTCATACAAATCGGTTAAGTGGATGGTGAGTGGGTGGGTTGAGTGGGACGGACGGACGGACAGACAGACACACATAGTATGGATTAGTATGGATGGAAGTATGGATGTAGAGCAAAGTTGTAATACAGTGCAAGTCAACGAAGGTCTAACACGATGGCCACGCTTACTAATGTCAAATACACAAAGATACACCGGCTAATTATCTTATTACTACAGTTGATTTGTTGATTAAACGAGTCTACCTAATCGTAGAGCTTGTAATAGTAGGATTCGCTCCTCCTCCAGCAATGTGCCAATTTGAAAAGAGCAACCGCCGAGTTTTTTGCTGGTTCTTCTCGGTAGGAAAGGCATTCCGAACCAGTGGTAGATGCTTTTGACGATTCAAAAGAACTTGTAAAAGTCTAATTGAATAAAAATATTTTGAATTTGAATTTGCGCGGGTCAATGGCCATCACTTACCACCAGGTGAGATTGCGGTCAAGGGCTAAATTGTATCTGAATAATAAAAAATAAATTGAAGACAGCCAAATCTTTACTTAGCCCTAGTAAGGCCTACTAAGATCGCAAGATGGGTTTCCAACGAATCACACTTAATTGTGTCCATAGTGTAACTCGTTGGGAACTCATCGATTTTTTTAGGGTTCCGTACTTCAAAAGGGGAAATGGAACCCTTATAGGATCACTTTGCTGTCTGTCTGTCTGTCCGTCTGTCGTATCTGCCAAAAAAATATACCACTTACGCATTTTTTGCATGACACTTCTTGCTAGAAGAATGGCAATACTTATATTTTGTTTAGGGTCTATAATGCGCAAAATAAAACAATAGCTCATTTCGAAATTGAATTAAAAAACTTCCCAATAGACCATTTACGTGTGATGTAGTATAAGTGGGTAGAAGTAATAAAATTTAAAACGCATTACTATAGCTTTCATTTCGAGAAATAAATATAATTTCAATAACAATTATTGCCAGGTATTTCGCCGGGTGACCTTATAAAAGGGGCCTAGGTCATAAATAGGGGCTTAAACCTAGACCGTAAAGTAGCTGTAACTGTGAAATTGTTGTTTATATGACTATAAACTGCATTGTAAATAAATTGTGCATCCCTCCAGTATGAAGATGCTAAGAGCCGGTGGCATCAAAAGTCAAGAGTAGAGTTATCAAAGCTTAATTTAATTACAACCAGTGAATCTGTATTAAAATTATGAAATACTAGAGGATGCCCGCGACTTCATCCGCGTGGATTTCGGTTTTTAAAGATCCACAGGGAACTATTTGATTTTCCGGGATAAAAAGTTGCCTATGTCAATTCCCGGGATTTAAGCTAACTCTGTACCAAATTTCGCAAAATCGGTTTAACTGTTGGGCCGTGAAAAGGTAGCAGACAGACAGACAGACAGACAGAAAGACAGACACACAGACAGACAGACATACTTTCGCCTTTATAATATTAGTGTGATAGTGTGATAATCTCAAACACAAAATCAAAAAAGCATTTGTTAAAAATGTGCACCATTTTATAATGCGTAAAGAATTACTTCTCACGCGCCATTTTAACTTTCTGTCAAATATCATGTCAAAAGACTGGTACTGTGCTTTTGACATGACAGTTGACTAACAGAGTTAAAATTTTGAGATGGGAAGTTATTTTGTACGGAATATACACTGTCTGATTGTCAATTGTTGAATTTATAAGATTAGAGCCTATTAGATTATCTCCGCGATTTCATCCACATTGATAGATGAAATGAAATGAAATGAAATGATCTGTTTGATTTTTCGTAACAAAAATTAGCTTATGTTAATTCCAGGGATGTAAACTCGCTCTGGATCAAATTTCATCGTCATCATAGTCGGGCGAGCATAAAAAGAAACTAGAAATCAAAGCATTACGTTCACCCGACTTCTACACACGTGTAGAAACAAAAAATATTGTTTTATTTTGTAGTGGCTTTGGGAGTCGGTTTTTTGAAAAATCACTTTTTATTTAATAGGTTTTAGAGAATATTTTTAATCCACTTTACTCAAAAATTTGTCCAAAAAAATAATTTTAATAAAATCATAACCCTTCCTTCCATTTGGCTTTGCCGTAGCGTAGTCGGGTAAAAATAGGTATAGCACGTTATTTTTAGCTGCTACTAGCTCTTTGCCTATGAAACGGTTTCAAGTATCGTAAAACAGACAATCCACTATGCGGTGGTTCCAGTGAAATTAAATTTTTATGTCGCAATAAAAATTAGAGCCAAAAAAGTGCAAAAATAGTTAAACGCGTGTAATTATCATGGTCTGTTTGCTTTCGCGTTTCAGATACATATTTTAGTGTTTACCTATAAGCTTTGCACATTAGGTGTTGGCATGAAAAACAGCTAAGTACTTGCTGCCTTGTTTTTTACCTGACTGCAGCAAACCCCAAAAAGAGCTTCATTGTTTGATCTGTATGTATGTACCTATGTCGTAACTAACTACTCAACGCTCAATCGCTTGACGGCACGGCTTTGCCGGTAGGGTGGTGAGTAGCCACGGCCGAAGCCTCCCACCAGACAGTCATGGCAGAATCGTTGTGGTCGTCTTTTACCACGAGATCAAAGGCGTTTGAAGTACTATGTCTCCACGGCTTTGCCGGTAGGGTGATGAGTAGCCACGGCCGAAGCCTCCCACCAGACAGTCATGGCAGAATCGTTGTGGTCGTCTTTTACCACGAGATCAAAGGCGTTTGAAGTACTATGTCTCCTCCTTAGGTATACCTATTGTGACATAGCGGTGTAAACTCTCCCGGTGTCTTGCGTTACGATGCGATGGTAAAACGGTGAAGAGGAGACAAGATCAAAAAGCTCCTGTTTTTTACTGTTGTCTGTCTGTCTGTCTGCCGTGTCATCAAGGGAATCAAAGCCTATAGGGTACTTCCCATTGACCTAAAATCATGAACAGGTAGTGATGTCTTACAGGTGAGGTCAAACAGCTTCTCAAAGCACTCCCCATTATAAAGTGTCGTTATAAAATGAAAGTTATTTTTTTTAAAGAATATTATTAGCCATGCTAATCATGCCTAATACTCCCCTTTGCTCTCCAATTAAGCGTAGGTAAAGCTTGTGCCGGGAGTGGGTACGACAATAGTGCAACGGGTGGGGTTTGAACCGCCGACCTTTCGGAATTCAGTCCGCTCCTCAACTGTTGAGCTATCGAGACTCAACAGGCTCAAAGGGTTAAATACAGGTTATAACCAGAACGCTTCCAAAAACTTAGCGTTATTATTATACTACCTTAATGCAATCCAATGCTATAAACCATTTGCCTTATCTTGTACCTTTAGTGATTTAGTATTTATTAAACCCGCATTGTATAGCGTGCAAAACTCGGGTCGATACCCCACCGAATGACACAGCACTGACTTCGAGTGACCTATTTACGGAACGTTCGTTGACCTCTAGCGTCAATCAGATGTTTAATTTGCGATATATTGTAAACTTTTAAAACATACCTGAGTACTTTTTTTAATTTTTCGTATCTCGTTTTTTTATGGAATATTATCAGTACTATCACCTGTCTTCGTTTTTGCTAGTGTTTTAGTTACACCTATAGGAATAAAGTTCCATTAAAGAAAAAAGGCCTAATGGATATTAGAGTCTACATACAGACGTGTAAAATCTATATTAATATCTCACCATCGACATTCCAGAGGCGGCCGGCATTATCTAACCAATGTATTTTTATTATTATAATGATTATCTGTAATTGTAAAAGGTGTAGCGTCGGCAATAATCATAACTCCGTGGGTACAACAAGATAAGACGGCTCTTAAATGTAATTGAAATGACATTTAATTCAGTAGTTCAATAGTTATTGTACTTTCAATATCTTGGTGAAACTGTTACATTTTTATTTATGGGCGTAATTAACTTGAATTGTTTACCGTTTCCATAGACAATCTACCATCTATTCCTCAAATAATGCCCATGAAATCGTCCGCGTGGATATAGTTATTAAAAAAATCCCGTGGGAACTCTAATTTCTCGAGATAAAAAGTAACCTACATCACTGGTCTTTAACTAAGCAAAAATCAGGTCAATCTGTTGCTCTATTGTGGTGTGATTGGAGGGAAAATCAACGAGCCAAAACAAAAAAGTGTGCAGGTGGACCGTAGTTAATCTAAAATAATCTGAACCTATTCATTGAGCCATGAACAGAATAAACAGACGCTCCAATTCCCCTTCCTACAATAAAATCTTTATTGATATGTAGATAGGTACAGATAGATTTAAAACATGAATAATATCCTAGCCTAGGCCAATTGGGGCCAAAAATTAAGGGCTCGCTATAATTTTAGTGTTTATAGCTTTGCTGAACCAAAAACCCCAACGGGAGGTTTTAAAAAATCGCAAGAAATTAATTTACACCTCTAATCCCTGTAGTACTCAAATGAAATATTTATAAATATCGACCGCCTGTGGCTTCGCTCAGCGAAAGTAAATCCTCTTTATTCACTGTTCCGTGTGAATTTCGACTTTGTCTTGGTACATAAAGGCGGAACTTCTGTGGAAATTACAGCTTTCTAGGTCATTAATTTTAGGTTTTGCAATTCGGTTAGTGAACTACCCCTAGAACCTAAGTTATCGGCAAAGTACAAACGCTAAAGTTAGGTTCAGGTGTTAATTTTTTTACTTTTTTTTTAATGTAAGTACTATAATTAAAAATACTTTGTTGCACGTCCTAGGTCTTTTATTTCACAAAATTAAATACTTACGTTTTTTAATTTAAAAAATGATAACGTTACCTACAGCTAAGTTATAGTACTTTCTTAAAGCCGCAAAGAAGGTAAAAATAAAGATTATCGCCCGTAAAGAGAGGTCCATTACACATTTTTTCGATAATAAGCAATCGTAAATTACAATTAAACACCAGTTATACTCACCAACATCGAGATGTCAAATTGCTAGAGAGTGCAATAAGTTGGAGTCGGAAGATTCTTGGAATCTTAAAGCTTCGATATCCGAAAAGTGATTCACACATAAGATGTTTTTTAATTAATGTCAATTAAATATTACTAGCTATAACGGTGAAGGAAAACACTGTGAGTAGGTAATGCTGCATGTCTGTGTTTTTTTTTAAAGAATATTAGCCATGCTAATCATGACTAATACTCTCCTTTCCCCTCCAATTAAGAGTAAAGCTTCTGCCAGGAGTGAAGACGACAATAGTGCAACGGGTGGGGTTTCAACCGCCGACCTTTTGGAATTTAGTCCGCTCCTCAACCGTTGAGATATCGAGGCTCTATCCGTAATGTGCTCTAAAAGGTGTGTGAAGTTAGCCAATCTAGACGTGGCCAGCGTGGTATAGACTATTGCCGAACCCTTCATATTTTGAAAGTATAGCCGTGCTCAGTAGTGAACTGGCATGGGTTGATTATTATTATGATGATGACTTAAACTTCAAGTTTGAAATTTTTCATAAGTATGCTTAACTGCGTTCATGTGCAATACGATGGGTATATTATGTCTAAATCTAATACTGACATGAGGCCCTTTTAGGGCATTGCAAATGTTACATTATAATTATAATGAAAATTAATCATTATTATAATATTTCAATCATATAATAGGCTAGAGATATGGGTTCAGTAAAAAGCATGACGAGTTTTGCTATTCTATTAATAATGGCAACTCTATGCCCGCCGGTGTATGCAAGGTGAGTTGTATGAGGAAGTGATTATAAAAAATTAAGGCATTATCAGACTGCTGCCCGGTCGGTGAATTAGTGCTAAATATTGCAAACTTTCGAATTGATACCGTCTATTTTAATATGCGGTTTGGTTATTGGTAACGACAACAGAAAAACTATTAAATTTTTGGCAAAATATTTTTATTCAAATGTTTTTCTGTTAGTATGTTACCTTTTAATCCCATCCGTTATATCTGATTTTGATGTTTGATATAAAAATAGCTTACATCCCGGAGCCTGACAACTTGAGCTACTCTTTACCTCAAAGAAATTCAAAAAAAATCCTAATTATTTTATTTCATTTCATCCGGGATAAAAGTAGCCAATATTATAATAAAGAATGCAAGCTCTGTACAGAATTTCGTCAAAATCGGCTTAGCAAATAGGCCGTGAAAACCTAGCACACAGAAAGACACACATACTTTCGCATTTTTAATATAGGTATCGATACCAGTATAATAAAAAAGCGTAGAAAACGTTAGTACTATTGGCGTCACTAAAAAAAAAAATTAAAAACTCCCGACACAAAAACCTCTATAAGAAACTAGAAAAGAGCTGATAGCTTTCAAACGGCTGAACTGATTTTCTTCGATTATAGCTAAGAACACTCTCGATCAAGCCACCTTTCAAACAAAAAAATCTAAATTAAAATCGGTTCATTCGTTTAGGATGCCACAGACAGATACACAGACACACAGATACACACGCCAAACTTATAAAACCTCTCTTTTGGGTTCGAGGGCTAAAAACAGCGTAACAAGGGTAATTTGATTATTTACCTTTGCTACTGCTGTGGTAGTAGGTACTTAAGTAATAACATGGGAAATAAAAACCCCGTGTTACTACTAAAAAAATTTAAAACACAATTACAAACCTTTGAAAAGCTATAATAAAGTAACGAAAACAAACATGAACAGTAATGTTGCACTTTTTTGCAGACGGTACCTAATCAGCAAAATAGTTTAGTGAAGTCAGACCGGTATCCGGTATCTCGCACCCTGTGAAAGCTTCATGCAATGTGTATTTATGTCCTTATTATTTTTATATCCTATCTGTAGTAGATAACCCATACAAGTACTTTCATTCAAATTCAAAAAAAAATATTTTTATTCAATTAGACTTTTACAAGTACTTTTGAATCGTCAAGAGCATCTACCACTGGTTCGGAATGCCTTTCCTACCAAGAAGAACCAGCAAGAAACTCGGCGGTTGCTCTTTTCAAAGATTTGATATACAATATTATGCCATATTGTATATTGTAATTGAAGTCTCGCCCATTGCTGGAGAGAGCTGCAGTTCAAATCCACGCTTTTTTATCATTTACATAATCTTCGATTGTATAATATGCTTTTCTCAGGAGCATAGTTTTATTTGCATTTGCACTAAATGCATTTTTCAGGACTAAAATTGTAATTAAAAAACCTTATTGGAACATATTTAGCTGGAATTGTTAGTAAAAGTATTTTATTGATTTTTAATAGCATTATAGCGACCACCTCTAAATTAATAACTACCAAAAAAAAGAATCATCAAAATCGGTTCATAAATGGGCGGAGTAATCGCGTAACAAACATACAAAAAAAAACCGGCCAAGTGCGAGTCAGACTCGCGTACTGAGGGTTCCGTACTCGGATATTTTTTCCAACATTTTGCATGATAAATAAAAAACTATTATACATAAAAATAAATGAAAATCTGTTTAAGAATGTACAGGCATAGCCCTTTCATATGTACCGTAAGATAACTATACCCCGCTTGGTATAGTTGTCTTAATTTGAAAATTGATACACATTTTTTTTTTTTAATGATGACACTACAAATTCGCGGTTTTCAGATTTATTCCTGTACTTATGCAATAAGACCTATCTACCAGCTAAATTTCATGATTCTAGGTCAACGGGAAGAACGGACGGACGGACGGACAGTCAGAAAACAAAGTGATCCTATAAGGGTTGCGTTTTTCCTTTTGAGGTACGGAACCCTAAAAACATACAGTCGAACCGCCTCCTTTTCGCGAAGTCGGTTCATAAAAAAACTGCCATTGGTACCTCTTCCAGGTTAGCCCACTACCATCTTACTCTGCATCATCACTTACCACCAGGCGAGATTGCAGTCAAGGGCTCACTTGTATCAGAATTAAAAAAGCTCGTACATTGTGACACTGGCTACTTATAATTATTTAGAAAACAGTTCACCAAACATCATAATTTATTAGAAGTGAATCATGAATCATGATACAGTAAATTAAAAATTTATAACACCCCCGACAAGTGAAGGTTACAGTAACTAGAAAAGAGCTGATAACTCTCAAACAACTGAATCGATTTTTTTGGATTATAGCTAAGAACAATTTCGATAAAGCCACCTTTTAAACAAAAAAAACTAAATTAAAATCGGTTCATTAGTTTAGGAGCTACGGTGCCACAGACAGATACACACGTCAAACTTATAACGCCCCTCTTTTTGGGTCGGTCGTGAAAAATATAGTCTGTGATAAAGACTGTATATTTTATCACAGACTTTATATTTTAATATAAAGACTGTATATTTTATCATGACCTATCATTAGTAACGACAGTGTGACTGTAGCTTGTTCAATCGTAAACTAAATATAAACTAATTCTTCCCTGTACTTATTTCTATCGATAATATATTAAATTATAATATACTAAAAGGCGCGGATAATAAACTAAGTTCCTCATTAGTTATATCCCATGTTAATTGGTGCGCGGGACTTACGACCTGCGATAATGATAATTTTACTGGCTGTACGAGTTAGCTGGCTAGTACTTAGGTTAATACTAGTTAGTGAGCTATACTTACTCGTATATAGAATAAAGACACAACTTTGTTTAGCAAGAAACAGTTAAAAATTATTTTGCTACAATCCGCCAACAGGATAAATCTGTATGGTCAAACATGCAGTTACAAGCTAAGCACCGCTTACCTCCCCAACCAAGCAATAAAGCCAAGTTCCCAAGCAAGCACTGCCACCACCACTCACATGCACCACCACACAAGACTTTTCCACTACTCTCGACGCACGTTTCGCCCCGACACCGGAGCATCCTCAGGAGATTTCGACTTTACAATGCTGTATTGACTTGACAATATTGGCGGATTATAGCAAAATAATTTTTAACTGTTTCTTGCTAAACATGAACTTCCGCAAAGTAACGCCTGATTCTATCCAACACAACTCTGTTTGTTTAATTTTTTTTGGGTCCCATACCCGAAGGATGCAAACGTGATCCTATTACTAACCATCCTCGTCCGTTCGTCCGTCTGTCAGTCTGTCTGTCAACGGGCTGTATCTCACTTGACTAGTTTTTAACCCCCGACCCAAATGAGGGGTGTTATAAGTTTGACGTGTGTATCTGTGTATCTGTCTGTGGCATCGTAGCTCCTAAACTAATGAACCGATTTTAATTTAGTTTTTTATGTTTGAAAGGTGGCTTGACCGAGAGTGTTCTTAGCTGTAATCCAAGAAAATCGGTTCAGCCGTTTGAAAGTTATCAGCTCTTTTCTAGTTACTGTAACCTTCACTTGTCGGGGGTGTTATAAATTTTTAACAACGTTTACTTGTCTCATGGGCGTAGTACGCCTTTGAAATGCGTCGTCAATCAGTCCGTTTGTGATGCAGATAGCTATTATGACGTAGACATCTGCTATGATAGGATTTTTGAAAATTCAATCCCCTAAATAAATCTAAGGGTGTAAAATAGGGGTTTGAAAGTATAGCGCATGCGGACGAAGTCGTGGGCATAAGCCAGTATATTTACTTTTAGTTATATTAATGTTACTAGCCGATACCCGCGACTTCGCCCGCGTGGATTTAGGTTTTTCAAAATCCCGTGGGAACTCTTTGATTTTCCGGGATAAAAAGTAGCCTATGTGCTAATCCAGGGTATAATCTATCTCCATTCTAAATTTCAGCCAAATCCGTCCAGTAGTTTTTGCGTGAAGGAGTAACAAACATACACACACACACACACATACAAACTTTCGCCTTTATAATATTAGTGTGATTAATTGAAACGAATAACGTATTGAGGCGGAACGGAATATGCATTTATTATACTTTTATTTGAGTAACTGTTCTAGACCTCTATGCATTTTTAATTAGTATAAAAAGTGTACCGTCTCATTAGTACTTATAGATTTACTATCTTTACTTAAGGGCTCAATTATAAATACTAGATAATATTATCAAGCATATTATAAAAGCATATCAATACTAATATTATAAATAATAAATGCATAAATGTGTCTGTCTGTAACCTTTTCACAGGTCAACTCAACCGCTGAACCACTTGGGGATAGGGATGGTTTGCATCCTGGATTTTTACCCTTTTTGTTGTCCTCTAGCCCCCATGCTTACAACTACGTCCACGTGGGTTAAGGTCTTTTAAAATCCCGTAGGAGTTCTTTGATTTAAAGAAAAAGTAGCCTCGGTCTTTAACTTACTCATGCAACAAGTGTAAATTAATAACTAACTATAAATAAATTAAAAAATTTATAACACCCCCGACAATTAGTGAAGGTTACAATAACTAGAAAGAGCTGATAACTTTTAATCGGCTGAACCGATTTTCTTGGATTATAGCTAAGAACACTCTCGATCAAGTAACCTTTCAAACAAAAAAAAAAAACTAAATTAAAATCGGTTCATTAGCTTAGGAGCTACGATGCCACAGACAGATACACAGATACACACGTCAAACTTATAAACCTTTCTTTTTGGGTCGGGGGTTAAAAAATTACGACAATCGGTTGAGCTATTGATGTAGAATGAATATGCTACATTGCGAGGACAAACAAACACAACTTCACACTCTTTCGTTTATGAATCAAAAAAAATTGTAATCTAAAAATCCAGCCTTTTTCGTTTAAAGGGAACCTCTGTGCAAAATTCTACCTTTTAAGGTCCAAGAGTTTAGACTGGTCATGATAGCCTCCTAAGTCCTAGTGTATAAGCAGGGAGTTTCATATACATATTATGGTTTATATTATTACCATAGGATGCCCGCGACTTCGTCCGCGTGGATTTAGGTTTTTGAAGATCCCATGGGAACTGTTTGATTTTCTGGGATAAAATGCCTATGTCAATTACAGGGACGCAAGCTACCTCGGTACAAAATTTCATACAAATCGGTTAAGCGGATGGGTTTTTAGGAATCCCGTGGGAACTCTTTGATTTTCCGGGATAAAAAGCTTATATCCGTCCCCGGGATATAAGCTAACCTGTACCAAATTTCGTCAGAATCGGTTAAACTGTTGGGCCGTGAAAAGGTAGCAGACAGGAAGACACACTTTCGCATTTATAATATTAGTAGGTATGGATAGTATGGATTATAATTACCTAGATAAAATTATAAGTTTAATTAGAGAAGTAGTGATTTTTACCGCAATATTCACGTGGATTTAGTATACTTTTAAAATATCGTTCTCACTCTCGCATAACACTATCGAATTAGAAGAATAATGCTGTATGTAACTCGCGCGTTTAATAAGTAACAACAGCAGTTGCGTGATGCGGATCGTAATCGCGTCATTCCGCGAAGCAAGCTTGTATGCGAACGTTTTGCACCTTTGGACGCGAAAAAATTGCTCCGTTTTAATACAAATTATCATCTAATATCGATTCCGGTTACTTAACTGACATCTCATAATTAGCGGAAGTCATTTTGAACTCGAGTTGCTCGTTTTTGTTTAGCAGATGGCAAAGGTCAATGCGCTTTTCAAGTTATCTCATAAAGTCATGTTTTTAACCCCCGACCCAAAAAGAGGGGTGTTATAAGTTTGACGTGTGTATCCGTGTATCTGTGTATCTGTCTGTGGCATCGTAGCTCCTAAACTAATAAACCGATTTTAATTTAGTTTTTTTTTTGTTTGAAAGGTGGCTTGATCGAGAGTGTTCTTAGCTATAATCCAAGAAAATCGGTTCAGCCGTTTGAAAGTTATCAGCTCTTTTCTAGTTCTTACTGTAACCTTCACTTGTCGGGGGTGTTATAAATTTTTAATTTACACTTGTGATTATTTTAACTATACTTAATTTTGAACTCAGAACAGAACACATTATTACGTAAATAAATTTTGAAGCTAGATAAATAGTGAAGTGAAACACTACCTATCGATGTTTCTTATCGACTTTAATAATTTTAAATATTACCAGTATTCTGATTATTAACATAAATAGTGTATTGAGTAGAGGTCTACAGGTGTAAAGTATAAGGCATAAGAGCAAGCTGGTCTAAGCCACCAAGTAGACATCCATTGAAACCAAATTAGTACGTCACCTGTGACAAATCGTTAACTAATACTCGTACGTACCCAACCATCGTATTAAAGCGAAACTCATTTCCTATTTACATTTTTAACAACTTTTATTCATGCGCCAGGTGCTGAGTCCAACAGAATTCAAGTACCGCAAGGAGGTAGAATAACATGCCTGTGTAATAGTGTAAAATGGACTGCGCTAATTGACACCTCTGTGTTGTAGTCTTTTTAACCCCGGACCTAAGCAGAGGGGTGTTAGAAAGACTGTGTGTGTTTGTGTATCTGTATGTGGTATCGTAGCTCCTAAATGAATGAAACAATTTTGATTTAGTTTTTTGGGTTTGAAGGGTGGCTTAATCGGGAGTGTTCTTAGCTATGAGCCAAGAAATCTGTTCAGCCGTTTGAAGATTATCAGCTCTTTTCTAGTTTCCTTATTAGACCGGTTGTTACTAAAAATATGTTAGTATCCAGCCAAATTCTAATAAGGACAAATTGTAATAAGGCGACGCACTGGCATGTTAGTGCGTAATGTGTTATTACACAAGTCGGTTTTTTGGTGTGGGGGGTTATTAAATTTTTGTAAGTATTTATTTTTTAACCTCTACTGGACAGATTTCTTCCAGTTAGTACGTGCTTAACACATTTTACGTAGGAAAATTAATAGAATAATCCCTTTTAGAATAGAAGACGAAATAGAAATAGAACAATATTTTATTCAAATAAAGAGCTTCTGAATCGTCACTGATTCGGAATATCCTTCCTTCTGAGAAGGATTTTATCATTTCCAATGATATATTACAAATTATACGTACCTAGGTACCTACTACCTACAATTATTAATAGTCTTCTATTTTATTACTTATCTATCACAATTTCATCACCTCAAAGAATGACGGTTTACGTTTTTCGTAGACCGAACTATACGTCTATCATTTTACGCATTTTACAGATAAAACAAAGAAAAAAAGATGGCACGTAAGTTCTAGAGTCAGAAGCGCGCGCATTTCACATTGAAGTGTCAAAATGACGGCGCATCTGCGCAAGCGCGTGCGACGACGCGCGTTCTGAATTCAAAACAGCTTACGCGGGATGCGTAAGGACTAAAGCACATAACCATACCTTTAACGCGATTTGATAGCTTCTTAGAAGCTGACTTTATTTATTTATTTTTATTTAGATTCAACTTAGCTCTTGACTGCAATCTCACCTGGTGGTAAGTGATGATGCAGGCTAACCTAGAAGGGGTCTGGCAGTTTTCATTAAACCCATACTCCTTTAGTTGCTACACGGCATCGTACCAAAATGTTAAATCGCTGGGCGGCACGGTTTTGCCGGTAGGGTGGTATCCAGCCACGGCCGAAGCCTCCCACCAGATGACATTGTCATGACAAAATTTTGATTTAAACGTTAGATTTTGACACTTAATTTGAAATTGTAAATTGATAAGTACAAAGTCCATTTTAAAAAAATCCAGGCTCTCAGGCCAGCTTCAAGGTGGTTAAAAATTTTCTGACGCATGCCAGAAGACACTCTGGTCATGCGGTATTAGAACATTCACAGCTGTAGAGTGTCAGAATGTTGCCGGATCAGACATAAGCTACTGATGTTCACAGAGTGAGTTGGGCAGAAATTTTAAACTGTTGATAGAGTCTTGACATAGGTGGGTACTATGAGCATAAACCCTATGAGAAGTATATATTTTTGATTTTTTTGAATAGAACGATATAGAATGTCTCGTTTTCGCTTCCATATTTTATATTGTGATGTCGATATGTTGACAATACTGTACAATAACTTGAGTCAGGGAACACAACTAGCACATAGTTGTGAATTGTGCAAATCTGTTGCTCTGTAGAGTGCACATCCTTCGGTAGAGGCAAGGAAAAAGAGTAGGTACAACAAAATATGTTTGTGTCATACAAAGTGACGAGTGGAAAAAAAACCTTCTTTATTCGATTACGCATTGCATCAAGCATTTGCTTTTGATTTTTCAACTGAATCTATCTACTACTGGTTCGGAATGCTCTTACTACTGATAACATTTAATTTTTAATTTTAATTTTTCATTTCATTTTAATTTTTAATTTTAATTTTTTGATTTTTATTTTTTAATTTTTATATAATACGTGACATTTTATTTATATGTAATCACTTTGCAGCGCCCTGACGGGGCTTCATGTTGTAATATTATAATTATTTTCTATTATGATGTAAAATATGAATGCAAATAAATAAAGAATAAAACATTTAGTAGGTAGTGTTTGTAGCGATTTTTTGTCGTTCAACATATTGTCGATAGTTTGATTTTTCTCTAACTCCCTTTATTATTATTTTTCTCGTTTATTTTTTAATTACTTTGATGGATCACGACGGGCATGTATGTGAACATTAATAGGAAATAATTTTTTTATCGATGTTAAGTGGTAAATAAAGTTAATAACAACCGCATGGTTGTACAATTAAGGGAAGAAATAACAGCCCAATAAATATCGCCCGATATAATTTTTTATTAATTATTTTCGTTCATAAACAAAATGAAATTCAATATTTTTTGTATTTATTACTAAAAACTATAACGATTATTGTCTCAATAAACGCAAAGTGACTGTAAAATATTTTTTTACGATATAAGTGCGCGTAAAAATATGATAGAGATCTCTAAGAGATCCTACCTTTATTTTTATCTAGTAGAGATATCTTATCCACCTTAAGAGGGGTCTCTCCGTCACTCGCTTCATACAAACGTAGTTCCAATTTCATTTGAATATTAAGCAACCAAAGTCCATGAAATTTTGCAGACATATTCTAGAAACTAATATCTATGTCTATGGTTTTCCAGATTTCTGTTAATATATTCGGTTTTAAAGTTACGCGGTCTTAATAATTCACATACAAATCTTTGAGCCCCTGTAATTTTAAAACTACATAATTTTAGAAAAATCTAAAACAAAATTTAATGGTCTTTGGTTGCTTAATATTCAAATGAAATTGGAACTACAATTGTATGGAGCAAGTGACGGAGAGAGCCCTGTTAAGTGCTTCCTTGTCCATCTCTTATCATTTTTTATTAATTTTACTATTACTAATTTTTGGTACAAAAAAATACTAACAAAAATGTCAAAAACGAACTTTTGACATTTTCGAGAATAATCCTAATTCAATATGTAAGAAATAGAGATGAGCTTCTATAGGTAAGTAATCAATTAGAATCCAAGTTAGAATCATGGAAAAGTCAAGAGTAGTCAAGAGTAGATAAAAATGAGTATCAATGTAAGTACCTATAGGTATAATTATCTTCACATATCTAATAAGTAATTAATCACACTAATATTATAAAGGCGAAAGTTTGTATGTGTGTGTGTGTGTGTGTGTGTGTGTGTGTATGTTTGTTACTCCTTCACGCAAAAACTACTGGACGGATTGAGCTGAATTTTAGAATTGAGATAGATTATACTCTGGATTAGCACATAGGCTACTTTTTATCCCGGAAAATCAAAGAGTTCCCATGGATTTTTAAAAAACTACATCCACGCGAACGAAGTCGCGGACATCAGCTAGTTTAAAATAAACTATAAATAACTTCTAATAGAACCGTTACTTAAGAAAAATGTTCCTACACACTATAAAGAATAATATTGTGTCAATAAGTAGGCAATTTAAACATAAAATAAAATATTATATAAATTCTCCACCTTGCGTGGCGATAGTTTTACGCTATACATATTTTAATCATCCTCTTTAATAAAGCATAGTTTTTGAAATGTTAATTATAATGCACCTAAATGTCATAAGCTCATAGCCTGTCTTTTTCTTAAAGGATTATTAGTTTATTAATACTGGCAATAATTTTCCGCCTTCAATTTGATATCTATATTTAAAAATAAGTCTATTTTTTATTGTTGTAGTCATGTGGTATACAATAATAATTGTACAATTAATTCTACCATCTGTTATGATATTGACAAATGTGAAACCTATTCTAGGGATTCAAACTAGTAAAGAGATAAGAAAAAAGGCTGTAGACATTTCAAAAATAACTGCTTAGGATCAAAATGCTTAATCTCTACAAAGTATAATATAAAGTGGCTTCCTGCTGTCTGTATGAACGCTTAGATCTTCTAAACCACGCATTGGATTTTAATACGATTTTCATCAATATTCCATAACAATAATAACAATTTATTCCTTTTTAATATAGATAGATAACTTGACATTTGGACTTCATTTCTCAAATATTATACAGTTAAATATTTTACGATTATAAATATAACTTATTTTTGATATACGAGTAGGTCGATAGCCTGACACGTGAACTTTAATTCTCAATAATAATAAAATATATTTCGATTATAAATAATATTAAAAATTTAAAATACCGCATCCTCATTTACATCTTATTCAACTTATAATAAAACAACTTACTTAGGTACCAACATTAATCAATTAATAATTTTATTTTTATTTATTTATTTAGAAAACTTTATGGCACAAACATATTATACTTACAAAAAAATATTATTAAAATTACTACCTATCGATTTGGAGTACTTAAACCATTTTTTTGACATCCCTAGGTATTCCTACGTGCATCCGTTGTAGTTATTGTACGAATATGTCACGCATTATCCATATCTACTAATATTATAAATGCGAAAGTTTTTCTGTCTATCTGTCTGCTAGTTTTTCACGACCCATCTGTTTAACCGGGGTTTAACCAACCGTTACATGGATAGATTAGGAACGGCATTCCGAACCAGTGGTAAATTATTTGACAATTCAAAAGCACTTGTAAAAGTTTATTTGAATAAAAATCTATTCTATTCTATTCTATTCTATTCTATTCTAGATACTTTTTATCCCGAAAAATTAAAGAGTTCTCACGGAATTTTTTAATACCTAAATCCACGTAGACGAAGTCGCGAGTTTATCTGTTTAGCATACAGGATAGCTTGCATCCCAAAGACGAATAGGTATAGGCTACTTTTATCCCGGAAAATCGAATCTTTTCCACGGTATTTACAAAATATAAATCTACGCGGATAAAACCATTAATTAGAACATAATTATGGATTTGTAGCAATTTTAACACTAGCCCGCTTCCATCTTAGACTGTATCATCACTTACCATCAGCTGAGATTGCAGTCAAGGGCTAACTTGTATCTGAATAAAAAAAATACTGTCGATTAATCGACCTAAGCAAGCCATTAACTTAATACTCATTATAATGTACTTATTATTTAACCGACATTTCAAAGCTACCTGGTAACTGTTCGATACACACGTCACATTACAGCCTGGCCATAATCGATGCAATCGAACATCGACAGTCCATTGCAAAGAGCGAATTAAAAGTAACTGTTCGATAAATAAACATACGACAGACGAACAGCCAAACGCACATGCAAAAGGACGCAATACAAAAATTGCAATTGTAATTAGTTATTAACGTTGATATAAAATGAAAAAGATACTATATAGTTACTAATTTTATCTGTGACTAGCTGATTTTCGCTACTTTGCATACGCGGATTTAGGTTTTTATAATTCTCATTGGGATTTCTAAAAATCTGCCTACATTATGAAGAAAATCTACATGCAAAATCGAGTGTATAGACCTAGCGGTGAGTAGCAGTAAAAATAACCTGGATTAACAGAAGTTTCTAATAATATTATTTACTGTTGCTATGAAATTTATATAAATACTTGTATTAAACTAAATTGTCGGTGAAAGAAGATAATGATGAACAAAACCAATGCTGCCTCTTTGAAGTAATCATCCCAAAAACTGAGTGTCTTCATTTTTATGCACATTACAATAAGATGCAGTGCAAATAATGGTCTCGTAACACAATATTATTTCACCGACTTTTATAAATAAAATATTCCATGATCTTTTGCGATTTTTAATTGAAAAAGCACACTTAGGCACAATGAAATTGCATAATATTATTTTCCACAGATCAAAATTTGTTTTTAACAATAGCTCTGCTTTGGCTCCTACATCTAGGGTTTTGTATATCAGTACTTTTTAATGTAATTTTTAATGCTATTTTTTGTGTCGTCTGCAAGTAATTATTGATTTATTGATTTGTCAAATGTGTCAGTTTGTTTGTACTTTTGTATATTTTTTGCTATGCCTCTTTTGGTGAACAATTTTGTAACTGTAAATTTTTGTTACTTTTATGACTGGTTTTTTAAAACAACTTTGAAGCCACAAGCTTCACGGATGGGTAAAAGTTTAAACGGTCTTATCTCCCTGCAACTCGTTTGATGTCGTCTTTCCACTAAGTAGGGGTTCTGTCAACGCTGCGCTTTGCTGTGATAACATTCCTTCTCAGATCTGGGCGCGTTCGGAACCCTCGATGCTTTAGTTTTAAGTTTTCACCACTATATTATCTTACAAATCCAACAACTGAAAATCAAAAGGTGTACCTACAATACAAACACTACCTACCTTTTTTTAACCGACTTCCAAAAAAGAAGGAGGTTCTCAATTCAATTGGTTGTTGTTTTTTGTACGTTTGTTACGCGATTACTCCGCCAAATATAAACCGATTTTGATAATTATTTTTTTCTTTGGTAGATACTTCAGAGGGTGTCCACCAGAAGGTCTGATGAATATCTTCGGAGATGGAGAACAGAACTCCACAATGGATAAGAGTAAATTGCTCGCTATCAGTGTAATAGCTTATTAAACAGTAGGGTTTTAACCAGGCATAGCATATTTTACCAACAGAACTAAAAATTGTAAAATAAAAACAAATTAATAATAAAATAAAAACCGACTTCAATAACCACAAACACTAAAAAATAAAAAGTAATTTAATTTAATTTATTACCGAATATATTATATACCTATACAATGCTATAATAACATTATTTGGAGTCGGTGCCAATGTAGAGTCACAAAAACCATTAAGAGTAGACGGTTCATGAGTCTAATTGGCACCGACGCGACTCCAAAAAATGTTTAATGGTAGTATTTTTAACATAGCTTCACAATAATGTTAACAGATGGCGCTGTTAACATCATTGTGAAGTATTATTGCAAATTTCAACCATCTCCAACAACTCCTTAGCTCTTTTTGTTTCTAATGTTAAATTTTACTATTGCAAATAACATACTATTATAGTGAAAACTATTTAATGGGAATTACGAGAGGGATACCACGAGGTCTCACTTCAGGGCGAAACAACAGTTATTTAAAGTAAAAACAAGTTATAGGGTTAGAATTATAACTTTTTTAATAATCGTTACACGTTACAATGTACCTAGGTACCATAGTTACATAGTCATTAACCATCGCGTGCTCTTACGTTTTACGGTCTAGATTTTTATAGAAATCTACCTGAAAATGCATAATAATTAGGTGAATTTATCTGCATTATGATTGTGTGAGTACTTTCTTCATAACAAACTGCCTATTAACTTGAAGGTTAAAGTTGCGTGACAGGCGGTTAAACTAACGTTACGGTTACGGTTAAGCTTTGACCGTCAATAAAAGTGAAATGGGTTATAGGTACAAGATAAGGTTTACTTACAGTACATACATTTTGAGAACGCATTTGACATACTTAATATTATGTGTCAACTGTCACAACCCCTTGCCAGACCAGACCACCTTAAACTTTAATAATTTATTAAAATTTAAGGGTGTCTGGCATGGGGTTGCCATAATACTATGTGTCTGGCAATGCATGACGTGATTTCTAATAATATTACGAGTACATATTCCGAAAAAAATATAAAAAAATTACATTTTATACTTTGACATATGATTTTTTACATCTTTGTTAGGTACCTACCTACTGTTATCTCCAAAAGCCACCATGATCCAAACTTCATAGTCGCTGATCGTTCCTCCCTGTGTTGGGGACAATACGCAGAGAAACTTCCAGCTTTTATAAAATAACGAAGGTCAGGCGCCCGCGGGCTCCTAACCTTCGCGGGCTCTTAGTCCATACTGTAACTTAATTAATTATCTGTCATGAAACTGAACCTAAATTTAAAAAAAAACTAATCAACACAGTATATAATATAGTAATAATATTACACAATTAAAATATAAGAATTTCAAAAAAAAATTGAGAGCTAGAAATAATAAGAGAAGTTTCGTTATACAGCGCTTTCCATCAGAGCACTGCTCTTCTCCATACAAACGCAATTTGTTTTTGATTTGAACGTAACCAATTCATAAATTTCATTGAAGCGCGCTGCGAATAAATTCCTCTTAAAGAAATTTGGAATTCAGGTATTTACAAGTTTGATATATCTACACAGATATCTATTCGTAGTTATAAGCAGAAAAAAATGCAAAATTGAGCATGAACCTATTATAGGTCATAGGTCCTCGTCCCGGGAAATGGCGAGAAGTCATTATTTAATCGGTATGTAATAATACACTCACATTATATTAAATGCACCTCTATTAATAATGCCCAACCGCTGTGTTCAGCTTCAATTTCTTTCTATAAATAGTCCTTGTTATAGAAGCTAAGTGTTATTGAATCAAGCTGGCAATCGGATGGGTAATCAGAAGCTTTATATACGAAATTAGTAGGTATCATAGTGCGGGGCGCTGACGCGACGCGCAGTTCAGCTGCAGTTCAGTTCAAGTGCGTGGGCACCTTTATCTTCCAAGCCACCATGGTCCTAACTTCATAAGTAGTCGCTGATCGTTTACTGACCTCTTTGTGTTGGGGACAATTCGCAGATAATCTTTCGGCTTTTATAAAATAACAAAGTTCTGGCACGTGCTGGCTCTTAATGCATGAAGGAAAATATCGTGAGCAATCCTAGTATGCCTGAGAGTTCTCCATTATGTTTTGAAAATTCAGTAGTTAGTAAATAGGTACCTATATTGACGATTGGAAGGAACTTCCATACTATAATAAAATTGTTTACAGTAAATTATATGTATCGTTACATAATAACATAATAAAACACAAGTGTAAATTAAAAATTTATAACACCCCCGACAAGTGAAGTTACAGTAACTAGAAAAGACCGAAAAGACCTGATAACTTTCAAACGGCTGAACCGATTTTCTTGGACTATTCCGCGCCTACGATCCAAAGTATCAGTTTTCCAAAACATCATTTTCAAATAAATAATTATGTATCAAGGCAACGTCCATCTTGACAGCTTGACATTTGTCAATTGACATAATATTATGAACCTAACGGTTATGTAACCTTCTTTTCTACAAGAAAACTAGAAAAGAGCTGATAACTCTTAAACGGCTGCACCAATTTTTTTGGATTATAGCTAAGAACACTCTCGATCAAGCCACCTTTCAAACAAAAAAAACTAAATTAAAATCGGTTCATTCGTTTAGGCGCTACGATGCCACAGACAGATACACAGATACACAGATACACAGATACACAGACACACAGATACACAGATACACAGATACACAGATACACAGATACACACGTCAAACTTATAACACCCCTCTTTTTGGGTCGGGGGTTAAAAATAAATTTGACAACACTGTGAAAAATACATATATTTTATTATTCTATCTGTCTGTTTTAAAATATTTATGGCTGCCTTTAGACAGTTGTTTTGCCAACGGGTTTTCAAATATATTCTTAAAAAAGTTTAAATACACAATATATTTAATATATTATGTTATTACAATTTCAAGTTGCAGCTTTTTCAATAAGAATGGCTTATAAATAAACTCAGAGCAAATTGACGCTAAGCCACACTAACTCAGGAATAAACCAGCTTAAATATTTATAAAACTCATAAAAACACAGTAAAATAATAACTTGGAGAAATGGTATGAAACATTGTACATATTATTTTAAGTTAGACATCAATGATCAAAACTTATAGCTATAGTCAAAGTAGGGGCTTCTTTATATTCGGCATATTCAACCTTTATGCAATGCCTTAACGGGGTACTCTCCGTCATTTACTCCATACAATCGTAGCCCCAATTTCATTTGAATATTAAGCAACCAAAGTCCATAAAATGCAGACATATTCTAGAAACTAATATCTGTGCCTGGCGGGAAGTGGCTGGATGAGAAAGGCTGACGACCGGGTGTGCTGGAAAGGCTTATGCCCAACAGTGGACGTCCATAGGCTGGTAGGTATAGCTTTGCATCGTCATTCCTTATACGCTATGACTATAGGGTCTGGATTTTGGAAAACGCTTCGGAGGTCAGTATTTCCTACCAATTATAATACAGGTATGTTTAAAACAGGAGTAAATACCTAGTCACCTTCTAGGCAAACACGTTCCACCTTAGACCATATCACCACTTCCCATCAGATGTGACCGTCACGCGTCTGACTGTAGTGAATTTAAAAAAAAAGAGCGAAAATTTTTCGCATTCAATTTGATGAGCAGGCATTAAACTTTCCGTATAAATTTCAATATTAACGAAACATCGGGTGGCCACAAACGTCCGTACAGACATACATATAAATACTCGTAACTATACGTATAATATAAAATGTATTTTTTGCATTGCCTTTTAAAATTCGCCGCGCGTGCCCCACACCTGCGCGCTGACAATTATGCGCAATCAATATCTTAATTATATTCATTTTTATCAGAGTGTAAGTACTTGTGTAGCGGACGAATAACTAGCTTCGGCCGTGACTTCATCCGGGGACGAATTTATAACAAAAACGTTCACTTTTCCAACCAAAATTGGAAAATATCTACTTGTGGGTACAAAAGATCGGTTTTTATGGATAATCTACAAAAACAGATTAAAAAAGATTGAAAAAAACCGGCCAAGTGTGAGTCAGACTCGCGCACAGAGGGTTTTGTACTCGGTATTTTTTCCCACATATTGCATCATAAATCAAAAACTTACATAAAAATAAATAAAAAACTTTTTTAGAATGTACAGGTAAAGCCCTTTCATATGATACCCCACTAATTGGTAGAGTTATCTTACATTGAAAATTAAAACACATTCCTGTACCTACTTATGCTATGAGACCTACCTACCTGCAAAATTTTATGATTCTAGTTCAACGGGAAGTACCGTACAGGTTTCTTGACAGACACGACGGAAGGACGGACGGACGGACGGACAGACAGACAGACAGACAACAAAGTGATCCTATAAGGGTTCCGTTTTTCCTTTTGAGGTACGGAACCCTAAAAAATCTAATAACTACTAAATACTATAACTAGAGGATGCCCGCGGCTTCGCACGCGTGGACTTTTGTTTTTTTAATCCAGTAGGAACTCTTCAACTTTCCGGGATAAAAAGTAGCCTATGTCCTTCTCCGGAATGTATCCCAAGTCTGTACCTTTCAGTAAAATCGGTTAAAATCAGACAGACAGACAGACAGAAAGACAGAAAGACACATAGTCAGACAGACAGACAGACACACTTTCGAATTTATAATATTAGTATGGATAGTATGGAAGTATGGATGTTTGCGCATTATTATGTGAATGAACAAACTGACAACAAACAGCATTTAGTATATCTACCTAGATAGATAGTGTGTAGAGAAGGAAATAAATAAACTTCCCATTCCGTATCTAATGATGAATAACCGATGCAGAATGAGGTAAAGGTCATCACTGGATAGTGTTTATTTTTAAAAATAACTTCAAGTGTCTAGGTACATTTAAATTGCTGGCAGAGGGCTAATGCGTAAATACGATAACTTCTCCTCGAGGTCAAGAACAAAGTCTTTACTTGGTACAGATACCTTCAATATCAATCAATCTGACAGTTTCTAAATCCCATCAATTTCGGTGGTCAGGTCCCCTGCAGCATCAGGATTGAAGAGTCTGAATCCTTTTATATGAAACAATATCGCAAAGTTCCTCTATCGATTAAAAAAAATACGGAAATCGATTCAGAAATCCCGGAAATTTCGGTGTAAGTACATAGGTAGAAAAACACAACTCCCTTTTGAAAGTCGGTTAAAAAGTAGCCTATGTTACTCCTTGGTTAATCACTTGTCTGTGAAAGTCCCGTCAAAATAGGTTCAGCCATTCTGAAGATTAACCCGTTCAAACAGACAGACAGTTTAATTTTACTTATTAGTATAGACTTCAAGGGTTACAAGATAAAGTCGAAAACTAAAAC
The DNA here is from genome assembly GCF_905333055.1 of Maniola jurtina. Lineage (NCBI taxonomy): Eukaryota > Metazoa > Arthropoda > Insecta > Lepidoptera > Nymphalidae > Maniola > Maniola jurtina. Next base: position 1,787,215 of record NC_060050.1, on the reverse strand, counting down.
CCGACTAAAATCGTCTTAATAAAAGCTGAAATATTATAGTAAAAATGTTTTTCTGTTGCTTGGTATATTTTAATGTTGTGGTACATTTATATTCGTGAGCATAGAATTTTTTCCTCTTTCATTTGACACCCCACTCGGTACAATAGCAATTTTTGGAGACCCCTACTTTTTTGATGTAACATCCGTTGGGTCACTTTTTTGTATAAAATATAGCCTATATAATATCACCCGGACCTTAACAACGAATCAATTGACACCTAAATCATCAAAATCGGCCCAATAGTTTAGCTAGGCGCTTTGGTGGAACACACAGAATCTCGATGCAAACATACATACATACAAAGACTGCTAAAACCCTTTATTTTGGCTTTGCTGTAGTCGGGTATAAATATAAAAGAGACACAACCAAGATGTTTGTTATCACACATACCTTTACAAAAGATCAATAAAAGAAACCGCATACAAAGTGACACCCCACAAAGTTGACAAAACGAGACAATCGTCCCAACTCCGAAAATAGAAGTCATTGCAATAAAACGTAATTTATACGAAAATGAGGAATGAGCATTCGAAGAAACGTGAAATTATAGCCTGAGACCCAGCCGAAAATTTTGGCAAAGGTTTTGTTATATGAAAGTTGACAGAAGGGTTGGCTTGGCTTATTTTTTGCGCAAAGGATCAGCCTGGCTATCCAGCGCGGAAATGCAGCCAGTATTCTTGGCACCATTCTACGAGGGCATGATTTGTACCAAGCTTTATACTAGCTGATGACGCCCGCGTGGATTTAGGTTTTTAAAAATCCCGTAAGCCTTTGATTTTCCGGGATAAAAAGTAGCTTATGTGTTAATCCAGTTAACTGAATTGACTAGCTAATTGTAAGTGTTTAAAAAACGCCATTCATAGTACCGACCAACAACAGTCTCCGACCACCATGTTGGAGGAAAAAAAGAAAGGTAAAAAAGGAAAAAATGGTAAGTGTTTTCAGCTAAAGCAATGCTTCCAGCCTACCTCCTTATGATTTTCCACCAGCTCTTCCATCATGAAGTCGTATTATCTGTTTGCAAAGAATTTATATTTTTGCTTAAACCTTGTGTCGTAAATCAAGCGTAGTTCTTGCTATGTGTCATATTGGCTTGCCAGTGTACGCAATTATTAATTGCTCATGTTTTTCTAATGTTGCAGCGCAATTCAGAAAATAGGCAAATGTGAATACTACTAAATCTATCATTCCAATTGACGCAATTGGATATAAATGGAAATAATCTTAATATGATGCTACATTCGAGAACAGTCTACATTTAAAACGCAAAATCCCATATTTTTACAATTAAAAAAAACAGTATTATAGTTTCTTTTTTTATTGTTTCAAAAAATGTATCATCTAAGATTTTATAAAAATAGGAATAAATTGAAATTAAAGTAAGTTTAAGACATCTTATTACACGACTGCTTTTACGACGACGATTGAAAAGAAAGTTTTAAGCATTCAGTAGGTATGTACCTATAGATATATGTATGTGAGTTTATTTGTTTCACCACAACTATTAAAGGCCTTCTTCTTATCATAATATAAGAGAGGTACTCGTAAATAGCGGATACGTACCAAGATTAATATTATCGATATTTACCTTATTATTATGTTGTTAAACTACAAAATGATATTAAATTATAGAAATTAATGAAATGATGATATTAAATTATTGAATTAACAATTAATGCAATTATCAGTTTATAATGTGAAGTCATTTTTCAAAATGGCCGAATTGACACCCGACCACAACTCATCCCCAGTCTGAATAGCTTCGAAGAAAGTAAATGTACGCTATGTAATTAGACGCATAACTGCACTTGAAACATAATGATTTTTCATATTTTTTTAATTTACAAGCAGATAGGTATCGTCATTTCAAGTGCAGGTAAAAAGTAACGCCGAAAGACAAATTGATTTCTAAAACTTTTTACACTTACATTGTTGCTTAGACACGTTGTATCTTTTATAACCAAACCTTAGTTGTTATAAGATGTAAATAAACGTTTTCTTTCTTTTCTTTTTTCCTTTCTTTTGCAGGTTTTCAAGTTGACGTCTACAAGAGAATAGAATAGATCTTTATTCAAATAAGCTTCTACAAGTGCTTTTGAATCGTCAAATAATTTACCACTGGTTCGGAATGCCGTTCCTACCGAGAAGAACCAGCAAGAAACTCGGCGATTGCTCTTTTCAATTGTTCAATTTACAATAATATTCCATACTATACAAGCAATTTGCAACCCCGCGCATTGCTAGAGCGAGTCAAATCCATGCTTTTTTTATCATTTAAGTACATAATCTTCGATTGTGTAATAAGCTTTTGCCAGGAGCATACTTTTAATAGAATTTTTAAACTTTTGTGAATAATAAATGGATGTTTTTCATCCAAATACAACATAAGGGGAGCTGGCGAATAACAGTGTAAGTAATTATTATTAACGAAATAACCGCTGATGCCTAGTGGTTAAGTCATCGGCCTCCTATTCGAAGGGTCGGGGGTTCGATCTCGGGCACGCATCTCTAACTTTTCGGAGTTATGTGCGTTGCAATTAAATATTACTTGCTTTAAGGAAAACATCGTACAAGGAAACCTGCAAGGAATAAGGTTCGGTTTTATTTAAATAGATAACTCAAAATTTAAAAAACCCCCGTCACAACAACCTCTACTTATAAAAAAACTAGAAAAGAGCTGATAATTTTCAAACGCTGAACCGATTTTCTTGGATTTTAGCTAAGAACACTCTCGATCAAGCCACCTTTCAAACAAAAAACAACTAAATTAAAATCGGTTCATTAGTTTAGGAGATATGATGCCACAGACAGATACACAGATACACACGTCAAACTTATAACACCCCTCTTTTTGGGTCGGGGGTTAAAAACATGACTTTATGAGATAACTTGAAGTTGAAACTGAAGTTTTTCAGGCCGTTTTGCTTAGAATTCACATTATTTATAATATCACTTATCTTTCATAAGACAGTAAGTAGGTATTATTATTTATGTAAAATGATTTTTTTAGGTAATACAGCTACCTACATAAAGTGTAAAGACTATTGAAAAGAACGGAACAGCAGGCTAAAGTTAGTCATAAAAATGTTCTTATTCATATATTCAGTGGGTTGCGTGACGTTGGGTCAATTTACTTATTTAGTCTGATTAGTTTCACGGAACCAAATCCGTCCGGTGGCTGCTTGGGACTCTATCGAAACCCATGGAGTCGATATTTTTGATTTTTTTTATTCCATGGTTAGCCCTTGACTTCGATCTCACCTGGTGGTAAGTGGTGATGGAAGTGGGCTGACAATGCTCGGTTTATTTTATAACATACATACACATTGGGCCAATTTTAGGGTTCCGTACCGGGTGCCAATTACCTACGAGACTCTATTACCACTACTAAGCCCCCGCTGTCAGTCCATCTCTCTGTCAGAGGGCTGTATCTCAGGAACTGTACATAATAGGTAGAGAGTTGAAGTTTTCACAGAGTGTATATTTCTATTGCGGCTATAACAAGTAACAATAAATAATAAAAAGTAAAAACCAAGATAGCGGATTTCGAAATGGCCACCATGTAAAAAAAAAAGTATATCTTGTACCATGGTACGGAATCCTTCGGTTGTGAATCCGACTCACACTTGACCGGTAGGATGTATCTTTGATCACCGGAGCGAAGCTGTGGTGAATGAATTAGTTAATAAAAAACAATTTTTGGCATGGAAGTCTCCACGATTCCTGATATATTATTAGTACAATATTTTGGCCTTATTACGGTGTCAATAGAAGATTAGGGATAAATCCAAATTCAACAAAAAAAAATGTTAAAGGCCAACGCATAAGTGCGTTTTTTACGTCCCTCCTAGCCCGGACAATTACAGCCGCAAGACAAAATGCAATTAGGGTACAATTTCAAGTCCGAATCGGTACATTGTAATAAGCGTTCCGCATATTTTAAACGTAGACTAAGGCTGAGATCTATTGAGCGCACTCTGACTGGGAGACCGATGTCTGGTGGGAGGCTTCAGCCGTGGCTAGTTACCACCCTACCGGCAGAGCCGTGCCGCCAAGCGATTTAGCGTTCCGGCACGATGCCGTGTAACCAAAGGAGTATGGGTTTAATAAAAACTGCCATACCCGTTCCAGGTTAGCCCGCTTCCATCTTTCGAAATGTTTTTAGCATTTGCAAATGACCTAGTCATTCATTCAGTCATATTACAAACTAGCCGATGCCCGCGACTTCGTTCGCGTGGATTTAGGATTTTTTCAAAATCCCGTGGGAACTCTTTGACTTTCCGGGATAAAAAGTAGCCTATGTGCTAATCCAGGGTATAATCTATCTCCATTCTAAATTTTAGCCCAATCCATCCAGTAGTTTTTGCGTGAAGGAGTAACAAACATACACACACACACACACATACAAACTTTCTCCTTTATAATATTAGTGTGATCGAATATTTTAAAAGAGTAAATATAACTATTAGGTATATTTCTCTCTAAATAACTAATCACCGTGCCCAGGCGTGAAGGACTAACAAACATCTAAATATCCAAATTTCCACATATATAATAAGTATTAGATAAGTAAGATAAGATGATTTTTCACACTCCCACGGATCTCCAAAGCGGACCTGTCGAAAATTTCGACTTGTGATTACAATACCCCTAATAATAATATGCACCAGTTTGATTGACAGCTCTCGGCGGCGCCGGTCTTTGCGTAAAAAAAAATTACAAAAAAATTGGACGAATTCTCGATTAAAATTCGAATCGTATCGAATTAGCCGGCGATTATCGAGAAAATTCGTGGCATATGTTCGCATTTGGAGTTGCGGTATTTTGAAGACAATTTCGGGGAAGACTTTTTTTTGGAATTGGATTCGAATTGGACGCCATTTTTTTTTATTGTGCAATGAAATTATTTTTAACCCCCGACCCAAAACGAGGGGTTTTATAAAGTTTAACGTGTGTATCTGTGTATCTGTTTGTGGCATCGTAGGTAGCGCTTAAACAAATGAATCGATTTTAATTTAGTTTTTGTAACTGATTGTAATTCAGCTAAGGTAGGTATTTATCTGATTTATCTATAGTTATAGCGCGTTTTATGAGTCACATATCATTACAAAATGAGGTCCCTAATAGATAGGTACTAAATAGTTAGTGCATAGATTCTTTCGTTGCCTCTGCTAAATGACTTCTATGTAAGTATCATTGCTTGCTACTCAATGACTTCTTTGTATCATGCTTGCTACTCAATGACTTCTACTTATGTCATTGCTGCTACTTGACAATCATTTCAAGTATCCTTCGATTTCACAGAAGCTTTTCACGAGTTTATTTCCACGATCAGCTGTTTGCAGGGTTGTCACATTGGACTTTTAAACAAATTCTTAAAGAACCTCATTTCTCCGACGGATATCACACTAAGAGAATCATTATTTTTTGGTACATCTACACGTCACTCCTAACCTCAGCTTGCCAGGATGTTACGGACATCACCTTACACACTGTAAAAATACTTCGCATTATTGCCTTTCTAATCAAACCGGTCTGGGACTACATCGGTTGGATAGTTACTAATAGGTAACTATCAATCTAAAAGTAACGCGCATAGGTAGAGACATTTATTGTGTTTTATTGGTAGGTATATTAAGTTATTTTATAAGAGTTTATGTGTGCAATTTGGATAGTTCATTTTCGTATTAACATCTATCTAAATTAACTTTTGCAAGTCTTTGAATCTTCAAGCCGTTTTGATGATTTTATATAACAAAGTTATAACAAGTGTTTTCTACATAATGTGTGCATATTATTGTATCATTAGTAGGTACTTGTACGTGGTATGAGATGAACTAGGTACCGAATATCTTATAACGACACACCAAACATTGCAACCACCCCTAAAGGAACCATAATTCAAACGCGGGCCAATAGATGTCGTTACTGTACTGTTTTATCACTATTTTTAACCCCCGACCCAAAAAGAGGGGTGTTATAAGTTTGACGTGTGTATCTGTGTATCTGTGTATCTGTGTGTCTGTGTATCTGTCTGTGGCATCGTAGCGCCTAAACGAATGAACCGATTTTAATTTACTTTTTTTTGTTTGAAAGGTGGCTTGATCGAGAGTGTTCTTAGCCATAATTTAAGAAAATCGGTTCAGCCGTTTGAAAGTTATCAGCTATTTTCTAGTTATTACTGTAACCTTCACTTGTCGGGGGTGTTATAAATTTTTAATTTACACTTGTTGTATTAAAAAAAGTGTACAGTACTATCATCAACATCATTTTGGCAACGGAAAGTTTCTACGGGTTAAAGTAACCTAACTCCACGTTACCTACACATAATGGAATAAGAGCCAGCGCGTGCGTATTGTCCCCAACACAGGGAGGAACGATCCGCGACTATGAAGTTTGGATCATGGTGGCTTTGGGAGATAACAGGTAATAAAGGTGTAAAAAATCTTACGTCAAAGAAGGTAAGTACTTAGGTACCTATAAAGTCTATTTTTTTTACATTTTCTTCGGAATAGTATTAAAAATCACGTCATGCATTGCCAGACACTCAAATCCGTCTCAGAGTAATTGAGTGAAAAACAAGTTTTCATCCAAAAAGTGAAAGAGTTCCAGGATCCGTGGGAACTCTTTAATTTTCCGGGATAAAAGTTACCTACGACAATTACTTACCGGGATGAAAACTACCTCTTTACCAAACATACAAATCGATTAAATTGATGGGCGTTTAAGAATCCCGTGGGAACTTTTTAATTTTCCGGGATAAAATTCAAATTCAAATTATTTTTATTCAATTAAAGTTTTACAAGTGCTTTTGAATCGTCAGAATAATCTACCACTGGTTCGGAATGCCGTTCCTACGGAGAAGAACCAGCAAGAAACTCGGCGGATAACAAGAAAAGTAGCCTATATGTCTGTCCCTGTACTAAACGTTAGAATTAAAAAAAAAACATAGTTTTAAGTTTTCACTTCTGTCGGCTATTCACACTGGCTGTTCCCATTCACGACTTCCAATTTTTTTTCACACTAGGTATTTTATTTCAGCCTTGATGTAAAAGGGTCAAACAAAAAGCCAAAAGTGAGCTATAACAATAATAAAAGCCAATATTTAAACTCCTTTGTTAATTACATTTTGCCTTGAGATGTGTACGCTAACTAACTATATCAGAATTAATAACAATTATTATGCGACATTTAAACCGTAAAACAAAATAAAACACTTTTTATGAACACTTGTATATACCTTTATAAAGCTTACTACATGCTTGTGTGGTACAAGTCATAAAAAGTTAAACGTCGAAAAACTTTTTTAAAGTCAAAGTTTTTCTGGGACTTCGTCTGTGTTGGTGTTGGCTGACGGGCGTGCTCTGCCTTTTTAAAGTGTTTTTTTTTTTTTGTTAAAACTGACTGGAAAGCGCTCTAAGGGGGTGCCGTGCGTGTGTCGGCGAGCGCCGGCACAGACGGGGTCCATACTTGTATAGTTTAACTAACTTGTTACAAATAACTACAAACTTGACATTGGCTAATCTTTGTAAAGCCAGACGAGAGAAAAAAAAAGTTTTTTAATGACTTACTAATCACCAAGTGTAATGTCATTAGATTAAAACTAATATATGGAAGCCCAAACTCGACATCCTGTCATAAATATGCCATTAGAGAATTCTCGTTCCCAGTATCCATCTGTATCCAGCTCTTGTTTTTGACAGCAAAGCCAAAAGAAACGTTTGTGATTTGAGCAGTCTATGTATGCATGTAATATGTAGGTTTGTATTTATGTGTGATCCACTGTATCGTCTAAGCTACTCAGCCGATTTTGATGAGGTGTCAATCGATTCGTTATTATAGTCCGGCTGACATAGGCAACATTTTATACGAAAAAAATCGTCCTGAGGGATGTTACATCCTAAAAAAGTGGGGGTCTCCAAAATCTATTGTATCGAGTGCATGTGTAAGTATAGTGTATATTAAATGAAAGAAGAAAAAATTCTAAGTTGATAAATATAGATATAGGTATATATAGTACAAAACAATTTTATTACGTATATCTGTCTTTTAGTTTTCGGTTTTAGTGCTCTTTATTCTTGTCACGTTACCGCTTCCGCTTGTAACGTGCACCGCACTCATAATCAGAGTAGATATTCGTGGACGCGTGATTTTCGGCAATTCCTTTATGATTTACGAGGCGATGTCACAGGCGGGTGGCGGTGTGGTATAAATCAAAGCGTTTATTGTCGACTACGCCCGCGCCCCGCTCCGCTTGTGTGTTGATGTCATTACTTTATCCTTATACCCATTGGATATCGTTGACTCTATCCAGACCATAGATATAAAAGACTATTGGATTTCTGTGATCCAGACCTATTGTAAACTAAGTAGCTGATCCACCCAGCTTCGCTCGGGTAAAATTTATACGCTGCTTGATTGCGACTATAATAGTACAACGTGTTATTTCAAAACTGATCTTTGAGAAAAAAGAATTTGCGATTGATGTAAATTGGGTAGGTACTTAGTTTCTTTCGAGTCTAGAAGGAAGGTGGGATTAATCGTTTAGTATCATAGATTAAAAGAAAAAATATTAATTGAATGTAAGTTTCATCATTTAGGTCCCGGAGGATAAGAAAGGTTCTAGGGATTTAAAAAAAATATTAATCCATATGGGGTAAGTTGTTAGATACCTACAGAGACAGTTTGCATCCTGGTGATGACATAAATAAATAAAACAATAAACACTTAAATCAGATTTTATTTCAGACCCCACAGTTTTAAATACAAATAGATCCTTATACAAAGTTATTGTGTTAGTAACAATAATTACTTATAATTATGTAAGTACCTAATAAAGTAAATAAAGTGGCCTGCCGTGGCAACTCTAGTCGTCCGGTGGCCACAGGTACCTAAGTACCCAATGTTTAGTTACTTAGGTACCTACTTATTGGGCAGCCTATCCTTTCCCTTATTGCATCCAGAATGCTGACCCAGAATGTTGTTGTGGCTATTACAAAGGCGCTGTAGGAGTGAGGCCATCTCTTTACGGACGATGGCATGAAAACCATCAGTCCTGGACTATAAGTACTTACATAGACTACTTTATCCCGGAAAATCAAAGAGTTCTTACGTGATTTAAAAAAAAACTAGGTAGGTACATTTAGTAGGAGGTAGGTACATATTTAGTACCTAGGTATGAAAGTAAAGATAGTACTTATAATAGGTAAATATCTAAATAATTATTATCCATTAATTATTACTAATCCACATAATATTTCCCTATCTAATTATAATCAAGGACGCGTTTGTACACTGACCGTCCGCGCCGTCGGACGGCCGAGGGGAAAATGCGAAAACTCTCCCTTACGGGGCGGCCATATTGTGACGTCAGCGCTGTTTACGGGGGACGGATTTAGGGGCGCCGCTTTTTTATTTTATTTTTTGTCACCAAAGAAAACTTGAAGTTTTAGTTACTTTACAAATAAAAAATATACCTTACCTAAGTAAAAGAGGAAAATTACCTTACATTGTGTGCTTACCTATTCAAACTATGTCATACCTAATACGTAGAGCCATTATTTACTTTTTGTTTTTTTTTTTTTTTAAGATAAGCAACTTAATGCAAATCCAAAGTCACGTTGACTTTGGATTTGCATTAAGTAGGTAGGTACCTACCTACCTACTTACATACCTACTTATTTTGTGAATAGGCCAATTTTTTATTTACCTACTAGGTAAAAAACTGTAGTAGTGTATGTGGTCCTTAAGTAAGTAGATATACTTAGGTAGAATACAAGTTTACAACTAATTTAATTCATAACAAATTAACTGATATTGTGGCTAATTCTGTTGAAGGACGAGACTAAACCTAAATTTATTGCTGTCCCTTTCATAATTATACTCCCTGCAGAAAAAGATAGCACTAGATTTAGACCTATCAATTTATAAACAAGACTCGAATGATACCTTGGTATTGTAAATGTATTGCTATCCCTTTCATAATTTCCCTGAGGAAAAAGACAGCACTTGATTTGGATCTGTCAGTCTACCTAGTGTGTTTTAGGTGCAACAGAAAACGTCACATTGCCTTTAACCTTTATCAGATACATAACTGTTGATAACTCCATGAAAATAACTGCTGATTAAGTATTAATATGCACACTAACCTAATTAAAGTTCAAACTAAAAATTTACTATCGGAACGTAAAATCGATACTTACTGCTCAAAAACAACACAATACAAAACAACGCAAAAGTTTTATTAAATAAAATGCAATAATATTTTCTCCCATGTCAACACTGGCATTTCGGAAGCCGAATAGAAGCGATACAATTTACTTTCAATAAGAAAAAAAAGCGCAAAAGAAATCGAAGTGTACTGAAAATAAAAACGCAAAGTACGTCCCAGGCTGCGCTTTGATGACGCCGGGGGGGTTTCGATTGGTGGGTTGAGTTGAATGGGCGTGGTCTGTTTAAGCCCCGCCCATCTCTGTTAAGGCCCTCGTAGGAACCCGGCCACAAGGTATCCGGCGCTTGGCGTATGCGCCGCGCGTTATCACCATTCGCACCCCACACAAAACACGTGAACAAAAATTCAAAAAAAAAACTGACAGTAAAGGCGATATAGAACTGAAGTGTTTAAGTGATAAACGATAGTGGTTTATGTTGTAAAAAGAAAATCGGTGGTTGAAGTTAAAAGTGACCTCTGGTGATAGAACCTGAAATCAGTGTTGTACCTACATGACTGAATGGACGATAGTGTTGTGAAAATTTCAGTTTTTTTTTTCGTTTTCAAACCGGTTTCTTCCAATAAAATTCCGATTAGAGCTCAAGACATCTTCCATAAAAATTGCTTAGGTCAATTAAAAAGTGTAAAGGTAAAAGTAACAAGGTAATTTTTAGCAAAAAATTACGTAGGGACATATTTTTTTCTCCCCAGATTAAAATATCATGTAATTCTTATAACTTAATCATAAAGATAAAGAACCACAAGAAGCTATCCCCAAATAAGAGCTGAAAAGCATCTTAAAAATTAAAAATAAATCGTATTGAAAGTGTTTTTGGCATCGTGCTTATTAGGTAAACAAATAATAGTCTCTTAATAGTAATTAAGAGGTTATTAAAATAACAGCCATTTTAGTATTCGACCATGAAGAAGCAAGTAGCAAAAAAAAAAAATGTCAAGGTTTTTAAAATAAGTTGCACAAATGAAAATATTTATTAACATCTAATAAAAGGGTGTCACAGTACAATGTAAAAAAATCAATACCAATCATTAAATTACTAAACAATTTAAAACAATGAATTTATTTTACCGGCGGATGCGCTAATTTTCGACGGATCAATAATTCTTAAAACAAAGATATAAAATCGAGGTCAAACGCAATCGATTTTGCAAATATTCAAAAATTACAATAAATCAACTAGACTTACCTATTCGGTATTTTAAATCGTAATCGATTAGGTAGATAAATTAAAAAAAACAACTTGTAGAGATGTATCTATTTTAAGATTAAATAAATCAATCGTACACCAATTAATATAAATTAAGTAGGTATAGATAGATTACAATTTTTTTTATAGAGTCAGTGCAATTTAATTGAGAAGTATTTTGTGATTTTTTTCTTAAAAGCTTACGAATGTGAGGTTATATCTTATAATTTTATATGCCCTTAACATTATTTACTAAATAAAAAAAAAGTAAGACTAAATAAATATTAACAAAAAGATATGCTATCAGACAGAAATAGAGCATTTTCAAACTAACGATTTTTTTTACGCAGTTCTTAGATACCGTAACAATTAGTTAGAGTGGACCAGATGATACCTTTTTTACTAAAATTAGCATAAAAGCAAAATACCATCGTCTCTATAAATAAACATTGCTATCATAGAGCTGAAATAAAAACTTTTTGCTCTTCCTATCTATGATTTTTTTAAATAACATGCAACTCTTTACAAAAATAAACAGTGAATTGAATTCAGTTAATTGAGCTAATTATTAAGTTGTTAACCAGGACTTATAAGTGATAATAATGCAACTGGCATGACTGCAACAAAAACAAAATTGCAACTAAGAAAATAACTTACTCCCAATTGTTCGTAACGTTACTAACAACACTTTACTGTGTTGTCTTTTGCAACTTGCATCTGTGTTGCATGCTTTGCATGGGCAGAAACTTTGAATAATAACGCCTCTAAGTGCAAAAAATTATGACAAAATCATGATATAATTTTTTTACTAAGTATAAATAGAATCGAAGTGATTTCGATTTTCGAATGTTAAAAAGTAATTTCCATTTTCTTCTTGTAGTTCCAATGTAACAAGCATGCGTGTTCGTTTGGCGATATAGGTAAATGCAACAGTTACAAACTAATTACAAAAGTAAATGTAACAAAGATGCGTGCTCATTTAGAGATGTCATTGCTACTTAAATATTAAAAATCTTAGTGTTAAAATATTGGCATAGTAGTGCATAAATAAAACCATACCTTTCTCTGTTTAAGTGGTTATGCTGTGTGCTCATGCAGTGTTACAAATGCAACAAATGTGTGGTTTTTAAACGATTCACACATTAAGTCAAATAATGACAACTTATTTTCGGAACTAATAACAGTACCTAAGGGACATCAAGGGATTCATGCAGTTGCAAATGCGCTACAAATGCAACAAGAGTGCTGTTGTTGAACTATTTAAGTAGCGATACAGAAGTAAAATTTTGGTAACCTGAAACTTAGTGCGTCAAAGTGTCTCCGAACTGTCTCCCTTGTGAAGGCATGGTGTAAAGAAAGAGGAAATTACAGCAACAAGACAACTATTCAGTAACTCCTAGTTGCAAATGCGATATAAATGCAACAAAAGCGCTGTTGCCAAACTATTTCTATATGAATAGCGATACAGATGTAACATTTTGGTGACTGGAACACAATAGTGCCTCAAAGTGTCTCCGAACGTGTACCAGCTGCCTCCCTTGTCGGGGCTCGGGGAGGAAGAGCCACCAGCCGGCAAGATAGCCACTGAGTCGAAGCTGCAACTGTGCGGCTGGGGCGGGCAGAGTGGCTACGCACTTGATAGCTGCGTGGACACGAGCCTGCTTCGGCCGCCGCAGCCGCAGGCGAGCCAATTGGGCACTGTCTACGCTACTAAGAGAAGACGGAGGAATGGGAAAAGGTCAGTTTTTTTTACATTATTTTATTAAGGTACCATACCCATCTCTGAAGGTTCCTCATGATTATGGATCATGATTACCTCACGACAAATAGGTTTAGTTTATAATCTGCCGCCATTGAGTCATACTTATACTTATTAGATACTAGGGGATGCCGCGGCTTCGCCCGCGTGGATTTCGATTTTTTAAATCCCGTAGGAACTCTTTGATTTTCCGGGATAAAAAGTAGCCTATGTCCTTCCCCGGGATGTATCCCAAGTCTGTACCAAATTTCATTAAAATCGGTTCAGTGGTTGGGCCGTGAAAACGTAGCAGACAGACAGGCAGATAGACAGACAGACAGACACACTTTCGCATTTATAATATTAAGTATGGAAGTATGGATATACTATCTATACTGTGATCCGTACTGTATGGACAGTGAAAAATAGCTGTATTGGGTTTTTCTCTGAAGAAATTCTCAGGAGGCAGGCATTTTCTAGCCCAGAGTTAGAAAATTGGCGGTCTGTCACCTCCGTGCCTCGGAGAGCATGTAAAGCCGTTGGTCCTGCGCCTGATCTCTCTCCGGTCGTGTCGGATTCCCGTCCCATCGGGCTATGAGAGTGAAAGAACAGAGCCAGAGAGAGCACCAGTGTTTGCGCACTATAACATTTCCCGCGTATTTGGCTAACCTCTATAGAGATTGTTCGCCGTCGCCGAAATTGGTCGGGAGAACATTATTTTTCTGCGAAAATTCGGAAGAAATAAACCTTACTTAATACATAAGTATACTTACAAGCTACATTAAAATTAAGTTTTGTGTGAAATCTTTTTTACACCTTTATTAACTCTAAGCGGAAAATAACACCCGGCAATAGGTGATTATCGTAATAAAAATCGAAAATCGAAACAAATCGATTCATGACAATAATAAAAATGAAAACATTCATATTTCAACATAAATGATTTCATTGTGATTGCCAAAAACTGAAATTTTACTCGATTTTGCTGTTTAACTGTTTCGAAATAATGTCTAGAATAGTTTTGAGCAAGGTTAGATTTTAATTTGGTCATTCTTGTATAATGACATAGAGTCACTGGATGTGTCATTGTCATCGTAATAATATTCTAATAATATTCTAGTAATATTACATATATTATGTTACTTAATTACTAAAAAAGAAGGAGAAATATTACTTATGTTACATACGTATTTAAAGTGAAGATTTAAAACTATGACACTTGGTTGACATTTGTGAAGACTGAAGAGCAATCCCTTCTACTCTATCTACATTATTTATTATCTGTCTTACTCATCACTGAACAAGAATTACAATGTGAACATTACATGTTTATGGTAAAAATATGTCTTTAAATCCAATCATCAGTTTTTTGACGTGACAACGTCTTATAATTCGATAGAGCCGGCTGCACGCACGAAAAAACATGACTCATGCGGCGTTACCTCGCTCTGAGGCGTTCCATGTAAGGCTTGAAGTGCAAGCGAGAGCGCGGAACGAGCGACTAAGAAGCACAATCGGCCTTTGTTGTCACGTTCAACTATCGTCAGTAAACCGACTTTACAGACAACCAGTTTTTTTCTAAAATAGATGCCTACTTATTTTTTGGCGATAATTCTTAAACTATTTTTTACACAGGTAAGGTAACCGCTTTTTGGATGAAAGAAGGCAGAGCTATATACTTATGAGCATATATCTATACTTGACATATTTGGTTGTAATTTAAGTAGAAAAGCGTTTGAACTCTTTTAAGAAGCGTTAAAAGTACTTACTAAATTACTTGTATTTAAAATACTAAGGGCCTATTCGTAATTTTGACCGATTTATAGTAGAAAAACTAGCAAACTTTAAATTCATTCTCCAGTAGAACATTATTTAGTGAAATTTCCCATATCTTCTTAAAATTTATGCCTCAATAAAATATTAAGTACGTGAAACCGTGAATAAAAATTCCCTAATAATTTATCTCTTTACCTACTCTTTACGCAGGATATTATAATGTCAATGTTTCATTTTATTTTGAATATCCACCGGTATCTAGATAAAACCAATTAAACCTTTCATCTCAATCATTTTAACACAATTCAATTTAAATCCACTAAAAACACTATCGAGCGTACTTAATCTAAAAAGGAATATCTAGAGAATTTACATCTTTGAACCAAAGACCATAGCGAATGGTGCGTTCAAAAATTAGTTGTGGCCTATTACATCGATTCGATTAGTAATTTATGGGGTGAATAATGGGCGTCATATCGATACAGTTAAATCGATTGGTGGCGTGAATTGTGACGAGTGGTAATCGAATAGTTCGGCTAACGGATTCGAATTGGCATCTGGAACGGTTTCAGATTTTTGCATCGATTTTCCATAAGGTGTAATCATGGTGAAATATAAATTAATGGAGTAGGAAGAATCATTTTTGAAGTGGAAACTTCTTCAGGTGTGTTAGGCGATTTTGGGATGGGCAAAAACTTCAAGGTTGCATCAGCGACATGCTAATGAGTGCCGATGGATGTAAAAAGTAAACTAATGTTAATGGTTTTAATAATAATTTACAAATTGTGAAATATTAATTTTTGGTAGTATAATATGTATTTGAAAATCCAAAAAATAACATCACTATTAGGTACCTATTTCATATTTTTAACTGTTAGGTCCAACCAACCAGTCTTACTGACTGCCAATTTTATTTGCCTATATTTTCCTTTTACTTGTTTTTTCTCGTCCTGCCCGGCTAGCATGGGCAGTAGATAAAAATTATATCCCCCGATTATATCAACCGATGTCATAGAAATCAGTGGATATAATTGGGGGATATAATTTTTATCTACTGCCCATGCTAGCCGGCCTAGACGGCGGATAGAAAGGGAGTATTTCTTGAACTCTCTACTATATGGATGGAATAACTACGTCTCGTTCCGTCCTGCACTAGAAAAAACCACGTTAAGTACTTATGCAGCGCGCTTTAAAGCTACATAAACGATTAAAATTCTAAAAAATTAAGTTCTTTCATAATTCCAAACAATTTACTATTATGACCAAAGCATTTTACAATAACAACAATTTTCCAGCCTTCTTACACTTTGAAAATTGACAGTCAATTATAAAACGTCATAATTATTGTAGCGATCATCGGCTGTCGCGTTACGTAATTGAGGTTCATAATAGTTATAAAAGGGCTATAAAAGTATACCCAATAATTTGAATGATATAAATGATAACTGGCCATACACACCATATGCGGAGAGCGGTCACCAACCGTAGCACGGTCGTTTATTCAATGTCTATAAGCACCCTTATTGCACTGTATAGTAATTTCATAATTACTATTACTGTACGACACTAGAATAACGGTAATTAGATAATTATATTGTCAACAAACCTCAAGGTTTCATTACTAGGGACTTACTATGATGTTCACGGCTTCGTCCGCGTGGATTTGTTTTTTTGGGGTTCCGTACCTCAAAACGAAAAACGAAACCTTAATAGAAAGAAAGAAATAAAGAAAGAAAACTGTTTATTTGGTGCCACAAAAAGGTAACTAAAAATGAATAAAAATATATAAAATGAGATGCGTGGTGTGTGGTACCAAAATGGACTCCACTCAGCATTTGCTGCACCTGTGTCGGGAACGCAGGCACAGCGCTGATCTTCCGTGAAGCGCGAAGAAGTGATCTTATAAGATTTTGTTGTCAGTCTCTCTGTCTGTCTGTCTGTCTGCATCTGTCCGTCTGTCGCGTCTGTTAAGAAAACCTATACGGTTCTTCCCATTGACCTTGAAGCATGAAATTTGGCAGGTAGGTAGGGCGTATAGCACAAGCAAAGGAAAAAATCCGGAAACGGAGAATTTGTCGTTACTTATATAACAAAATAAATGTCTCGACGAAAAAGATTTACTAAATCGCATATAGATGGCGCACTCCGTTATTAACTTGCAGTGCTCTACATACATAAGTAAAAGTGTTGCGTAGGTATACCTTGTATCATACAGAACCCTTCGTGTGCGAGTTCGACTCGCGAGTTGTAAAAATTAAGTTTTACAACCATAGTCGTATTCAGTGGGTATAATCCCTATGTCAAAAATAAATTATTTATTAGTAATCAATAAAAATAAAGGATCTTCCATAATTCCACATTCGCTGCTAGTTTCTATCCTGAGCGAGAGAGGGCTCTCTCCGTCACTCGTTTCATACAATCGTAGTTCCAATTTCATTTGAATACTAAGCAACCAAAGTCCATGAAATTTTGCAGACATATTCTAGAAACTAATATCTGTCTGTGGTTTTCCAGATTTCTGTTAAGATATTCGGTTTCAAAGTTACGCGGTCTTAAAAATTTTCATACAAATCTTTGAGCCCTGTAATTTTAAAACTACATATTTTTAGAAAAATCTAAAACACCACAGACACAGATATTAGTTTTTAGAATATGTCTGCATTTCATGGACTTTTGTTGCTTAATATTCAAATGAAATTGGAACTACGATTGTATGAAACGAGTGACGGAGAGAGCACTGTTAACGTTTGATAAAAAGTCGCTGATTTGACTGGCAGCCATCATCCCTATTATTGACTAAGTAGGTACTATGTTGAAAAGGTCATGTGCAAGTAAAAACTGCCTATCAATTTATTGACACAATTTTTTTTATCAAAAACGTACTGTAGGTACCTACCTTCTTAAATGAGGATAATAGTATTATTTATAACTTGAGTTTTTAATGATATGGCATAAATACTTTTTTGTATTAATATTTATGAGTAACATCAAAGGTAAGTATAAAGTTTTTGAATATGTTATTATCTATAACTACTTAATTACCTACCTATTACAAACATTATAACTACTTTGTACCAAAAAAGGTTTTTGTTCATACATATTCAATGGTAAGTGAAACATACCTGAGTTAGCTCTTAGACTGGTTCTCACCTATTTGTATTGGGTAAAGTAAGAATACGCTCTTTAATTTGTCAAACTTTTCATGGCAGCCATTTTGAATTTTTAATTACATATTAATTGTTGCTATAGCGCCAATAGAATTACACATTCTGTGACAATTCTTTACCTATAACGGTTCACAAGATACGGCCCACTGACAGACAGACAGGGACGGACGGGCAGCCGAGGCTTAGTAGATAATAGGTCGGGTACAACTAAGAACCCACCAAAAACATTTCATGTAAAAAGTTAGCCAAGACTCACAAGTTCATAATGTTTTCACTGTTAAAAAGTTATGAGATCTCTAGTAGAGCCAAGCCCCTAGCTGATCTTAGATTTGTGCTGGCCATGGGACCTATCCCAAGTCCAAAGTAATATAGCTCTTAAATGTTCTTGACTATATCACATTTATAACAATAAATAACAAATCACTCTACTTACAAGCTCTGATTCTACAAACCCTACATCTTGGTAAAAAAAAGACGGCTTGCCCGTTTAATAACTTTTAACGTTTAATAGGTTATGTCATGTAATAGTTTTACGAACATTAAACGGCCAAGCCGTACTTTTTTTACCAAGATATAGGGTTTGTAGAATCAGAGCTTGTAAGTAGAGTGATTTGTTATTTATTGTTATAAATGTGATATAGTCAAGAACATTTAAGAGCTATATTACTTTGGACTTGGGATAGGTCCCATGGCCAGCACAAATCTAAGATCAGCTAGGGGCTTGGCTCTACTAGAGATCTCATAACTTTTTAACAGTGAAAACATTATGAACTTGTGAGTCTTGGCTAACTTTTTACATGAAATGTTTTTGGTGGGATTTCATTTCTTTTTGGCAGGTGCCCTAATTTTTTTTTGGATCTATTTCTTGTAGGTACATCATTTTCATGGCCCACTCTCTATCGTTACCTCTTTTTTAAAAGCTTTTATTCAACTTGCGATGTACTCGTATGTAGGTATGTTTGTTCGGGTGGAATCTTGCAACTTAATTTTGAAGCAGATATACCAAATTTCAGTCTTTTAGGACTTCAGGAAACACAGATACTTGGTACGTTTGATAAATCTGCCACGGACATCTTATCATATAAACTTTAGTATTCGAGCAACAGATTTTACAGATATGCATCTCATATACGAGGGGATGAAGGGGGACCCGATTTCTTAATTTATCTGTTGTTCATAATTCTTGAAATTCCTACTTAATGCCAAATTTCAGTCTTCTAGGACTTTAGAAAGTACCCTAGAATTTGTGACTAGAGGTTTTGAATGTCGATAAATCTGAAACTATAAAAGCTAGACAATTGATACTCAATACGTTTAATGAATCTGCCAAGGACATCTTATCCTGAAAATATCAGCATTCTAGCGATAGAATTTAAAGATTTGCTTCCCCCATACAGAGGCGTAGAGGGGTGAAATTTCCAATTTCTTAATTTTTTTGTAGTTTGTATGCAATTTCTAGTCTACATACCAAATTTCAGTCTTCTAGGACTTCGGGAAGTACCCTAGAATTACAGACTATAAGTTTTGACTGTCAATAAATCTGAAACTATAAAAGCTAGACAATTCATACTCAGTGCGTTTAATAAATCTGCCAAGGACATCTTATCCTGAAAATATCAGCATTCTAGCGACAGAATTTACAGATTAGCTTTACCCATAAGAGGCGTAGAGGGGGGGCATTGCCAATTTCTTAATTTTCCTGTAGTTTGTATGCAATTTCTAGTCTACATACCAAATTTCAGTCTTCTAGGACTTCGGGAAGTACCCTAGAATTACAGACTAGAAGTTTTGACTGTCAATAAATCTGAAACTATAAAAGCTAGACAATTGATACTCAGTGCGTTTAATAAATCTGCCAAGGACATCTTATCCTGAAAATATCAGCATTCTAGCGACAGAATTTACAGATTTGCTTTACCCATAAGAGGTGTAGAGGGGGGGCATTGCCAATTTCTTAATTTTCCTGTAGTTTGTATGCAATTTCTAGTCTACATACCAAATTTCAGCCTTCTAGGACTTCGGGAAGTACCCTAGAATTACAGACTAGAAGTTTTGACTGTCAATAAATCTGAAACTATAAAAGCTAGACAATTGATACTCAGTGCGTTTAATAAATCTGCCAAGGACATCTTATCCTGAAAATATCAGCATTCTAGCGACAGAATTTACAGATTAGCTTTTCCCATAAGAGGCGTAGAGGGGGGGCATTGCCAATTTCTTAATTTTCCTGTAGTTTGTATGCAATTTCTAGTCTACATACCAAATTTCAGCCTTCTAGGACTTCGGGAAGTACCCTAGAATTACAGACTATGAATTGTGATGATCATCAGTGAGGGACGGAAACGGCGTATTTTAGGTATCAATAAATCTGTAACCATAAAAGCTAGATATTTGATACTTAGTATATTTGGTAAATTTGCTGAGGACACCTTATACTGAAAATTTCAGCTTTCTAGCGTCATCCAGACCGAAGTTATGACGGGTCGAAAATACGGCGAAACACTTCGAGAAAAAGGTACTACGTAGCGCCCCGGCCGCCGTTTGGCTCGTCTTGGCGGGGGCACTGCCGTGCCCCCTGATACACTCTTTAATTTTTCTTAATTTTCTGGTTTCATGGCGGCCATTTTTAATTTTTAATTACATATGTATTTGTAATTATAGCGCCAATAGAATTCCACATTCTGTGAAAATTTCAACTCTTTACCTATTACGGTTCACAAGATACTGACCACTGACAGACAGACAGGGACGGACGGGTAGCCCAAGCTTAGTAGAGCGGAATTTACATTACGAAATTAGTGGCACGAAAGTAGTTTCACGACAATAATTTCACTATCAATTTGCACGTGTAAACGTCTAATCTAATTTCGTTATGTTGCATTACGAAATTAGACGTTTACACGTGCAATTGATACTGGAATTAATGTCGTGAAACTAATTTCGTAATGTAAATTCCGCTTAAATGGGTTAGGTACGGAACTCTAAAAACTACCGTTTAAGAAATAATGACCGCTAAAGTTTTTAGCAACTATCGTGGCTAGAGACCCTACTTTGTGCGTCTTGTGTCACGCATCACTCACTTATCCAGTTTTTCTTTTTAAAGTCCTGGGAACCTAGTCTATAATTTATCATTAGTGTCACTAAAATTAAAAACTACATATTAATAGCCTTTTCATATCATTAAGTGACCCCCAATTACGTATCGCATAGTGTGACATTCGATGATTGATATTTACATATTAATGATTCCTTGTAAATTTCCTCAAGCCCTTAGGTTTGGTCTATAAGTTACCATTAATGTCATTAAAATTAATACCTATACATTTATAGGCCTTTTATATAATTAATAGACCCTTATAATGTATAGTGTGACATTCGATGATTGATATATATAAAATATATTATGATTGCTTGCAGCTCTCATTTTACTTCTTATATTCTTGAGGTCTAGTCTATAAATTACCATTTATGTCACTAAAATTAATAGCTGTACACATATAGGCCTTTTATATCTTTAATTGACCACCAATTATGTATAGAATAGTGTGACAATCGATGATTGATATAAATATTACGACATTAATAAATTGATTACTTGTAACTATAACCACCTATAACCCCGTCACTTCTTCGAGTAGGTATATAAGTTACCATTAATGTCACTAAAATTAATAGTAAAACATTTAATAGGCCTTTTATATAATTAAAAGACCCCCAATTATATATCGCAAAGTGTGACATTCGATGATTGATATTATGACATTTATAAATTGATTGCTTGTTTTCTTTACTCCAAAGAATATTTCAAACTAGTTTTAAACCAGCAAGCGTTGCAAATTGCAATGTCTCTGAATGAATCACTCGCGTGCCACTTATTGTACTTACTTGATGGAAATTGGAAACCTTCCCGCCAGTAAGTGCCAACAACAACTGTATAAAATTTTAATGCAATCGGCTGAATGATATAGGAACGCGGGATAAAGATACATTCACCAATACTATTATAATATTATAAATGCGAAAAGGTGTCTGTCTGTCGATATCTGGTAGGTACAGATATTGAGTTTGCATCGCAGAGACGGACATGCTATCTTTCATCTAAAAAAAAAGGATTCCTATGGGATTTTTAAAACAACTCTACGTAATCTTTCTAATTCATGTGAAATCCACGTGAATTAGAAATGAATAACCCACTTGAATGTATCTTTTTAATTTAACAAGTGTAAATTAAAAATTTATAACACCCCCGACGAGTGAAGGTTACAGTAACTAGAAAAGAGCTGATAACTTTCAAACGGCTAAGAACACTCTCGATCAAGCCACCTTTCAAACAAAAAAAAAAAAACTAAATTAAAATCGGTTCTTTAGTTTAAGAGCTACGATGCCACAGACAGATACACAGATACACACGTCAAACATATAACACCCCTCTTTTTGGGTCGGGGGTTAAAAATACACACGTCAGCTATTATTTCAGAATAATTCAAATTATAGTTTAAGTAATCCTTTCCTGTTTTAAAATACTTAACACGCATTAAAATTTAAATAAAAGCGAGTCTAATTCCTTTAAATTCAATGTGACAATATAACACAGCAATAGATCAATGCAAATAATTTTATAGCAATAAAATAATTTAATACTAAATCTTCATTCTTCACTATAGAATTTAACTCCGGGGCCATGACTTTGCGATACGATAAGCGACGTATACGACGTGCACGCGGAGTGTATAAACTCTAACCTGTACTATAAATTTCTACTGCTTACTGTAGATTTTTTGACCAAAAAATTGATTATTTATCGATCTCATACATCCACTAATACAATCATTCATTATTGGCTGGAAGATAGGTTGCTGTACTAGAAGTAGAACGAATAAATAAATGTATTCGTTTTTCACCGTTTGGAAACGTAACCAAATCCAAAGGAGGTACTACAGACTAAAATCCTTTTTTTTCCTTGCTGACTAAAAAGGTAAAATTGCCAGCTTTTGACCCAATGACAAATGGTAATACATAATTTAACTATGGACTTTGTAATACAGCCGTGGCCCTGGATGTTTAGAGTTCAAATGGTATGGATTTTTGCATCTGCAGCAGGTACCTAAGGACTAAGAAGTTATCGGTCGCTACAATAATTTTTTAAATTAGTAACTAATATTTTACCGCTTATGCAATAAGGTTGTGGCCCAGCGGCAATACATAGATTTACTATCGCTGATGTAATACAGCCGTGGCCCTGGATGCTTAGGTTCAAATGGCACGGCTTTTGCATCTGCAGCAGGTGACGACTTATCAGCCTAAGTACAATAACTCCGCAAATAATTCTTACATTCTACAATAATCCTCCTTACGCCTACGTATGCGTTGCATTTGTTTATTTGCCACTTTTCGAAAAAAAAATTAACACCTAGGATACTTTTATTTTTTGCACTTATATTTTTAGGGTTCCGTAAGTCCGAATGAAAAAATGGAACCCTTATAGGATCACTTGCTTGCCTATCTGTCTGTCTATGTAAAATGTTGACTCATATTTATATCTAGGTATGTATAAACTAGCTTATGCCCGCGACTTCATCCGAGTGGACTACACAATTTTTTACCCCATTATTAGGGGTTGAATTTTCAAAAATCCTTTCTTAACAGGGCTCTCTCCGTCACTCGTTTCTACTCGTTTCATACAATCGTAGTTCCAATTTCATTTGAATATTAAGCAACCAAAGTCCATGAAATTTTGCAGACATATTCTAGAAACTAATATCTGTGTCTGTGGTGTTTTAGATTTTTCTAAAAATATGTAGTTTTAAAATTACAGGGGCTCAAAGATTTGTATGTAAATTTTAAAGACCGCGTAACTTTGAAACCGAATATTTTAACAGAAATCTGGAAAACCACAGACATAGATATTAGTTTCTAGAATATGTCTGCAAAATGTCATGGACTTTGGTTGCTTAATATTCAAATGAAATTGGACCTACGATTGTATGAAACGAGTGACGGAGAGAGCCCTCTTAACGGATGTTTTGTCATAATAGCTATGCCATGCCCAGTGCGATCCGTCCAGTTGTTTGAGCTGTACGTTGATAGATCAGTCAGTCAGTCAGCTTTTCCTTTTAAATATATTTAGAAATAAAAAGCTTTTATTGACTGCCTCCAAATCTGTCAGCCTAAACAGCTGGGGTTAGAAACTTGAAATTTTTAGGCGCTTTTACCAAGAAACGATTTTTGGATATTCTACCTCTAAGGGGGCTAAAGGGGGGATGAAAGTTTGTATGAAAGTCCGTCATTTTTAGCGGAACCCTAAAAATGATGGACTTTCATACAAACTTTCATAACTTACCTAAAGGTTAAAAACGGAGCCCTATTAATGTCACTTTGCTGTCT
Source organism: Maniola jurtina (assembly GCF_905333055.1). Lineage (NCBI taxonomy): Eukaryota > Metazoa > Arthropoda > Insecta > Lepidoptera > Nymphalidae > Maniola > Maniola jurtina. The sequence continues at coordinate 1,762,695 of NC_060050.1, read as the reverse complement.
ATCCATTTGCTTGTCCGTGTGTCACAGGCCTCTAGCTTGTAGACGAAATGAGTTACAAACCTGATGAAATTGTTCATGTTATTATGTATGAAAATTGGTATTTGGACTTTTGGTTAAAAACATGTGTTTCAGGATTTTTAGTAATTCCATCCAAAAATGGTTAAACAGGGTATAAAAGTTTGTATAAATGCCCGCCATTTTTCAAGTTATATCAATTTATCTATGAATATTGGAAATTGGACTTTCGGATGAAAAAAGAAGGTATGTGGTTGAGGATTTTTGGAAATTCCAACCCCTCATAGATTTTCAAAGATTCCACGCGAGTGAAGCTGGGGTCCGGGTCAGCTAGTTTTGGAATTAAGTGCAAACTTTCATTTCCAGTTGGAAATAATTGAAGTAACAAAATAATAAATAAATAAATAAATAATTAGGTACACGTAAGTATCCTTCCAAGGTACCTACGGAACCCGCAGTGTGCGAGTCACTTGGCCGGTTTTTATTAAAACAGTTAACTTTTATTTTAGCACTTCTATTTTTTTGAATCCATTTGGATAATGCATTCTTTTAAAAATACAGTATTTTGACGCTAAAAGGTAAACCTAGATAATATTTTATTCTGTCGTAAATCTATAGAGGAGTCAATTGCATAAACAACTTTTTCCCTATTTTATGACGCTTTTTAGGTATCTATTATTCATTTATTTATTTTGAAGTACCTATACGTATTATAATAATTGACAACCCTACAGCATAAATTTTACAAACGAAATATCCATAATATTATTAATACTAGCTTACGCCTGCGACTTCGTCCACGTGGACTACACGAAACCCCTATTTTACCTCCTCTGCCCGGCTAGCATGGGCAGTAGATAAAAATTATATCCCCCGATTATATCCACTGATTTCTATGACCTCAGTGGATATAATCGGGGGATATAATTTTTATCTACTGCCCATGCTAGCCGAGCAGGTGTTTAATTTTTACCGACTTTAAAAAGAGAAGGAGGTTCCCAATTCAAAGGCAAAGTCGTGCCGCCAAGCGATTTAGCGTTCCAGTACGATGCCGTGTAGAAACCGATAAGGGGTTAGATATTATGGGTGTAATAAAAACTGTCACACCCCTTCCAAGTTAGCTCGCTAGTGGCTCGCTACCATCTTGGACTGCATCATCACTTACCATCGCACTCAAGGGCTAACATTATAATGGAATTAAAAAAACTAAGTAGGTATATGGGTAGTGATTAAAGCAATAATACCGGAGCAGCATGACTCCCTTGCAGCACACTCGTCTTGCTAGTTGCGAGCCAAGCATATTAAAATTGCAAAAAAGAACGTAATAAGCTACAAGTGTAAATTAAAAATTTATAACACCCCCGACGATCCAAAGTATTTGAGTTTTCCAAAACATCATTTTCAAATAAATAATTATGTATTTAGGCAACGTTCATCTTGACAGCTTGACATTTGTCAATTGACATAATATTAAGAACCTAACGGTTATCTAACCTTCTTTTCAACAAGAAAACTAGAAAAGAGCTGATAACTCTTAAACGGCTGAACCAATTTTTTTGGATTATAGCTAAGAACACTCTCGATCAAGCCACCTTTCAAACAAAAAAAAACTAAATTAAAATCGGTTCATTCGTTTAGGCGCTACGATGCCACAGACAGATACACAGATACACACGTCAAACTTATAACACCCCTCTTTTTGGGTCGGGGGTTAAAAATTATGATCTAAGACGTTACAAGGTGCACTGTAGCCGTAATAAGCGCACTGGGCACCGATTACGGCGTAATTAAAATCTACCCCTTTATAAATTAACGAAAAATGGCCGCTCAAAGATTTTTAAGACCGTAACAAAGTTAATTTGAGGCAGATGTGGTTATGTGCTTCCTTGGAACGTGCTAGTTGCTTGATTCGCTTGTGTGTTAATTTTTTATTTTCCAAGCCTGGAATGTTTCATGATAAAACGGAATAAGTAGGTATAGTTAGGGGGGGGGGGGGAACCAAAAAAGTGTGCGTATCAAATGATCAAGTGTAGAGATTTGACAAGTCTTTGCAAAACGGATCAACTGAACAGATTAAAGCCAATTTCATTATACAGTTTGTTTATAAAAAACTGCTTAAGTGCGAGTCAGGCTTTCTTTTTGGGTCAGTCAGTCTTTTTGGGTTCCGTACATAATTATGAGCAACAAATTGTGGGTGTTAAAATATTTCATTTCTGAGCTAGACATCGCAACAAACTGTGAAAAAAAAAACGCAAAAAATGTTCGTTTCTATGAAAATCCATGTTTCTGGTACGGAATTCTAATAAGTGATAATGATACAGGGTTCTTATGGATGTCCGAAGGATTTAGAAGTCAATCTAAATGGAAGACATTAGGAAGGTCTTACTTTTGATTTGTCCGCCTAGGTACCTACTTACGTTTCGTAAAACAAATCTTTATAACTATAGCATTGGAACGTGTTGGTGTTTTTGTTAAATAAATAATAAGTCTTGTAAAAATAATGAATATTGATTTATCTACAAGTGTAACCACATACTTATCACAATATTACCATAATAAATTAATAGGAAGTGTTAACAAAAAATATATACATTAATATGCTCCGTTTCAAAGTATCCCATAAAGTAATCAAGCTATAAGATTTGCATATAACATGTCATAAGAATTACCATGCTACATGTTGTACAAGGGGGTACAAAAAACATAGTACGCCATAGTACGCCTATTAGTTCCGTACATGGTCTAAACGAGGCACGGTACATTTATTCCTACTTTAATACACTGATAATACGTTATGGCACAGATGATATTATATAATAGGTTTTCAAACTGTTTAACCGTGACTTAACAGGGCTCTCTCCGTCACTTACTCCATACAATCGTAGTCCCAATTTCATTTGAATATTAAGTAACCTAAGTCCATAAAATGCAGACATATTCTAGAAACTAATATCTGTGCCTGTGGTGTTTTAGATTTTTCGAAAAATATGTAGTTTTAAAATTACAGGGGCTCAAAGGATTGGATGTGAATTTTTAAGACCGCGTAACTTTGACACCGAATATTTTAACGGAAATCTGGAAAACCACAGGCATAGATATAAATTCCCGGAACGTTTCTACAAAATTCCATTGAGTATGATTGGTTAGTATTCCAATGAGAGACGAACTACGTTTGTATGGAGCGAGTGACGGACCTCTTAAATTGCAATGTATCAAACAAAACACGTCTAGTACATAAATTTACTAGAAGTCACATTACTTTTATTAGATATTGTCTGATATTGTATCAAACAAGTGTAAATTAAAAATTAATAACACCCCCGACGATCCAAAGTGTTTGAGTTTTCCAAAACAATATCATTTTCAAATAAATAATTATGTATTTAGGCAACGTCCATCTTGACAGCTTGACATTTGTCTATTGACATAATATTATGAACCTAACGGTTATCTAACCTTCTTTTCTACAAGAAAACTAGAAAAGAGCTGATAACTCTTAAACGGCTGAACCAATTTTTTTAGATTATAGCTAAGAACACTCTCGATCAAGCCACCTTTCAAACAAAAAAAAACTAAATTAAAATCGGTTCATTCGTTTAGGCGCTACGATGCCACAGACAGATACACAGATAGGTACACAGATACACAGATACAAAGTTACACAGATACACACATCAAACTTATAACACCCTCTTTTTGGGTCGGGGGTTAAAAACCGGCCAAGTGCAAGTCAGACACACGCACCGAGTGTGTGAAGTCTGCCAATCCACACTTGGCCAGCAACGAGGCGAACTATGGCCTAACCCCTTCTCATTCCGAAAGAAGACCTGTGCTTAGTAGTGGGTCGGCGATGGGTTGATCATGAGGATGTAAAATTGAACAGCGATAACCGTAAAGGGTTATATAAAAAGAGCAAAAAGGGTAGAGCTGTTCGCCTACAAGCTTCCTACTTGGTCTGAACGAGGCACGGCGTTTTTGCATCGGCGCGTGCGCACGTGACTGGTATGATGATTGTGCTAATAACATCAAAAGTGATGCCGTCATGTCGGTTGATTCAGGAGTTTATATGCACTCTATACTTATATTTAGACGGCTGTCAGAAAAAAGGAGCGAAAAATCTGTTTTTAACCCCCGACCCAAAAAGAGGGGTGTAATAAGTTTGACGTGTGTATCTGTGTATCTTTGTATCTGTGTATCTGTCTGTGGTATCGTAGCTCCTTAACTAATAAACCGATTTTAATTTAGTTTTATTAGTTTAAAAGGTGGCTTGATCCAGAGTGTTCTTAGCTATAATCCAAGAAAATCGGCTCAGCTGTTTGAAAGTTATCAGCTCTTTTCTAGTTACTGTAACCATCACTTGTCGGGGGTGATATAAATTTTTAATTTACACTTGTAGAATAGACAGGTAAAAGCTCTTTCTTATGACTCCCTTGGGTATTGTTATCTTATTTTGAAATTGAAAATCCCCCATTTTCCCTCCTTTTTGATTAAACTAAAAATAACTTTCGATTTTTTTTTTTAATGATGTCGGACCACTATTATATTATACCTACAACTGTTCCTTTCATGTCAATAGGTAGGTACTGAAATAATCGACTGTGACAGACGGACAAAGTCACAACATAAGGATTCCATTTTTATCATTTTGGTATGGAAATAAATCAACATGGTGGCTGCATGGCGCTATTTTCCAATTTTCCAATTTTTACTTTTTAATATCTTATCATGTGTTTTTAGGTTTGCTTTTTGGCAGGGCCATCGTTTTTAGGGTTCCGTACCTCAAAAGGAAAAACGGAACCCTTATAGGATCACTTTGTTGTCTGTCTGTTTTCCATTCTCGTAATTAATCAATGTTGTCGAAAAGTACAATCTTTATAAAAGAAATCTTTCTATGGGTACAAAGCTTTATCAATGCTCACAAAACCGCATAATTTATTCGAACTCGTACGGTCTATAATACCATATTGTATGTACCTACTCTATTTATAACCTTCCATTACAAAAGGCGGTGCACTTTCCTATCTATCACTAGATGGTGCCAGCATGGATTTAGATTTTTAAAAATCTCCTGAAAATTCTTTGATTTTCCGGGATAATATTGTAACTAGCCTTAAATTGTCTTGTCTTTTTTTTAATTTATAAACTAGCGCTTGGCTGCAATCAGATCTGCTGGCAAGATTGATGCCTCGCCTAATTGATGCCTATTTACTCTATACTTAAATTAAAGTAAGGAGGAAACTGATACCGGAAGGGCGTTCCATGTCCGAGCGATTCGAATTCAAATGAAAAAGATTTTAAATAATTCCAACGGGATTAAAAAAGCTAAATCCACGCAAACAAAGTGGCGGGAAAACGCTAGTAAGTATAAATTTTGTGTGAGTGTTAATTTCTTATCGACATTCTCTCCTATACATAACGCCTCCCCACAATGTCGATCATACCATTTTCGGTAAAACTTTTTATTAAACATACCTCTGTCGATATCGATGCAACACTTTCAATTAGATTAAGAGAGATAATGGGAATTTTAATTATCTGTCAGAGGCGTAATTGGGTTGGAATAAAAAAAAACATAAGATGCGAAAAAAACGTTGCAAAACAGTGTGGTGTGAAACATTGACGTGTTTTTTCACAAATAATTGAAGGTGTTATCAAGTTAATTAAAAATTTACAGTTGATGTTTTAATGATAGCTGCATAAATATATAGGTATCCTGTGTACCACTTAATCAGAGTGAACTAGAGTGATAGACTCTCGGTTTAATCCTGAATCAACCATCATCATCATCATGAGCCTGTGGATGTCCACTGTTGGACATAGGCCTTCCCTATAGAGCGCCACCACACCCGGTCCTCAGCCTTCCTCATCCAGCCACTTCCCGCCAGCCGCTTTATATCGCCGGTCCATCGTGCTGGAGGGCGTCCCACACTACGCTTGCTTAAACGCGGTCTCCACTCAAGGACTTTCCGGCTCCAACGGCCATCGCCTCTACGACAGGCATGGCCTGCCCACTGCCACTTCAGCTTGCTAATCCTTTGAGCTATGTCGGTCGATTTTGTTCTTCTGCGAATTTCCTCGTTCCGGATTTCATCCTTGAGAAAAATACTCAACATAGCTCGCTCCATAGCGCGCTGAGCGACTTTCATCATCTAGCTAGGTAGTTCATTTATTAACGCCCGACCCAAAAAAAAGGGGTGTTATAAGTTTTACGTGTGTATCTGTGTATCTGTGTATCTGTGTATCTGTCTGTGGCATCGTAGCTTCTAAACTAATGAACCGATTTTAATTTTGTTTTGTTTTGTTTGAAAGGTGGCTTGATTGAGAGTGTTAGAGTGTCTTAGCTATAATCCAAGAAAATCGGTTCAGCCGTTTGAAAGTTATCAGCTCTTTTCTAGTTACTGTAACCTTCACTTGTCGGGGGTGTTATAAATTTTTAATTTACACTTGTGAATATAAATGTATGACGCCTTAACTCAGGTATTCTAACTAGGAATATAACTAGTACCTACTCTAGTTTCAGGCACTCAATAGGTTTGTTTTTGTTTAGCCGTATTAAATGAAAACTTAGGGCTTAGTGCTCTAGAGAACATCTGTCCATACCAAACGGTATAAAGGCTTGTGCACACTGCACATCACATAAATGCATTAATTCCGCGCAGTTTCTCCGCAGCTATGGCCGCGTCACGCTCCGCGCCGCCGTTATAGCGATCAATGCAAGAATGCGCTTTAATTATTTTGAACCTAATCTGTAATGGTTGGCATACTTCGTTCACAATGTTTAATGACAGAGTTTTTTTTTATGTTTTTCAGATATTTATTCGCGAATATCGGAATTTTAAATATACCTACAGATCAAGCAAGATAGCATCAAAACTTATTTTCGACAAAATGAGTTTTGCTAGGTAGGCACATTTTATTCTACAAGGGTCGATATTATATCGAAGCGAACAGTGGCGTGCACAGGGTCTAAAGCCAGGATAGGCATAAGTCATAATTGTCTATTTACTAGCGGTCATGATGAAAAATGAGCATTGAACTGTTTGAATTAGGGTAAGCAGCGCTTTTATGCCTCTATGATCTGCACGCCACTGGAAGCGAAGATAGTATTTTTTAGATAATGGGGACTGTATTTTCCTTCCTATTTTAACGTAAATTCGTGAAATTATAAGTTACTCTTGCATATTTTTCTATTTTTCAGCTGAGTTTCGGCCCTTTCATTTTAGACACTGATTAATTATTTAAGTTAGATTTTAAGTAGATACTGCCTGTAGGTTAATATAGGAAAATTTAGTTAATGTTAATGTAATGTTATGTGCTGAATTAACAAATAAAGTAAATTCAATTAAAAAATCATGCCTTTTATTTTACGAGATTTCTTTTTCAAAACACAGCATAACATTATGTCTGAATAGTAATTAATGAGTAATGACGTTTCCGTTTACAGGTAAAGTTATAGTTGCAAACGGTAATAAATATAATTATAGATAACATCTTTCACGTATGACTGAGTTAATAAAAAGTTGTTTATGAATCTACTAGCTAGGAATCAACAACTGCGTTGCTTGTTTAATATATTATTTAAATAAGCTTGTCTTTTACACTTTAAAGTTACTTCATATCACATATCAATAAAATTGTCGGAGAATCTAACAACTTAGGTACTTTTTACTCACTATAAAAGTACTTTCCTATAAAAAACTGCAAAAACAGTCAAAAGTACTTTGACGGTTTATAGCAGTTTTTTTGGGGTTCCGTAACTCCAGGGAAAAACCCAGCGAAGTGCGATTCAGACTCGCGCATCGAGGGTTCCGTATTCGGGTGTCTTTTCCAACATTTTGCACGATAAATCAAAAACTATTATGCATAAAAATAAATAAAATTCTGTTTTAGAATGTACAAGTAAAGCCATTTTATATGATACCCCACTTGGTAGATAGTTATTTTACTTTGAAAATTGAAACAAATTGAATTGAATTTTGAATTGTAATTATTTTTTTGGTGATGTAACCACAAATTTACGGTTTTCGTAACTTTCCTTTACTTGTGCTATAAGACCTACCTACCTGCCATATTTCATGGTTCTAGGTCAATGGGAAGTACCTACCCTATAGGTTTTCTTGACAGAAACGACAGGCGGAAGGACAGACAAACAGTACACCGCTAATTTGAGGCTACGTCATTTAGTGCAGTGGGTACACTGTTCTTTGTAATACCAACAATAATTGACCTTTTAATCATAAACACCTCAAAACTGACCTCCACATGACATTGACTGATTATACTGTTAGCTATCTTTATTAATCCATCTTTAATAATATAAATAAATCTGAATGGAAAAATCATATTATGTACGGTACTTGAAAGCATCTAGATTACACACATCAATGCAATCTTACATACAACTTATTATTATTTTTATCAATTTCATACAAATGCTTTCTAATTTCCACCTTAAGGATTTAAGGTACTCATCCAAAATTCAACTCTGTTGTACTAAAAATAAAATCAAAAATCGAAAAACAGTACAATAGAACAGTCATAGAGCATAGAGCCTACGTACATTAATCATACAAAACCAAATTGTTTAGGATGTTTTTCGTTGTAAGCGGTTTTGAATTCTATGACTAATAGGTATAAGATAGAAAATAGATTGCGTTAGTGACCTATTTAAGGCGAAGTACGCATCAGAGATTGACATTTAAATGGTTAAGTGGAAGTGAAAGGTGATATTTTTGATTAAAATTGGAAAATAATTGCGTCTCCCACGACTAGAGTATTCGTAATCGTTTTGGTTTTTTGTTCTAGGAGCTGTTTGTTGCGATTGTGTGAACCGGTTGTTTCCGTTCGCTTCTTGTTCTATATTTAAATTTTAACCTAGCTTGTGCTTGCGACTTCGTCTGCGTGAAATTTGTAGAGTCAGAACTCTTATCCGGTGTAAACTACTTTTATTTGCAAAAACATAGAAGTTGGTTCAAAAGTTTCACTAAAAAATTATTATCGATTAAAAAATGATTTTAAATCTGAGCTCTCCGGCCCTATTGGAGTCTTTTCTGTTCTGCCTCAAAGGTTTTTTAAAATGAAATATGCCAGAAGACTCGCTCTTCATCCCTTCATTCAGCCTCGCCTACTAAAACTAGGATTCGGAACTAAACAAATTTCAAACTTCTATTTTACCCCTAGGGGTTAAATTTTTAAAACAATTAAATATCACTAGCTTTAACGGTGAAGGAAAATATCGTGAAGAAACCTGCATGCATGAGAGTTCTCCATGTTCTCCAAAGATGAAATAAGGCTCATAATAAGGTTCGAAAATGATTTGAAGAAAAGCCTATATGGTTAGCTTAAAGAAAACTTAAAAAATCTGCGCGTGCATAGCAGGCCAAATCTAGTTCAAGATAAAGCTAATAGAACAAAAGCACAAGCTGGCTAAAACGAGTTAACAATTAAATTACCATATAAAAATTAAACTTCTGCAGTATTTTGCATGTTTACCTTGCTTGTACGATTAATCACTTTTTTTTTCTCCTTCGCTAGCTGCCTGTTTGTGCCCACTGTCCATTTTCAAAATGAAAGTCGCTCGCGCTTTTAATCATTTGTTGATGCGGCCGACTAAGTCAGACCTTTATTATATTTAACTAGAGGATGCCCGCGACTTCGTCCGCATGGATTTAGGTTTTTAAAGATCCCGTGGGAACTGTTTGATTTTCCGGGATAAAATGCCTATGACAATTATTACAGGGTCACAAGCTACCTCGGTACCAAATTTCATACAAATCCGTTAAGCGGATGGGTTTTTAGGAATCCCGTGGGAACTCTTTGATTTTCCGAGTAAAAAGTACCCTATGTCCGTCCCCGGGATATAAGCTAACCCTGTACCAAATTTGGTCAGAATTGGTTAAACTGTTGGGCCGTGAAAAGGTAGCAGACAGACAGACAGACAGACAGACACACTTTCGCATTTATTGAAGTATGGAAGTATGGATTGTATATTATGGATGTGTATTGTTGTAGGTTAATGTACAACCAGCTTAAACACACCCTTGGAACTTGGAAGTAATAATTAAGTACTGATACTGAGTACCGCATTAAAACCCCAAATCGATCATATTAATTTCTATGAAACATAGTAAGCAAATAAATAGCTCTATTTTTCAGGCCACCCTAGATAATACGGGATACCTGTGTAACTGATTACAAACAGATGCCTCATTAAAAAGTAAATGTCAGGGGAAAAATACAAAACTGCGCCATGCTATTTTGATGCTTAGGATACATGACACATGGAACAGTTTCGTGTGCACTAAATTGGCAGTAACCTTTATGATGTTTGATTGTACCTACTCTTTGAGAACGCCGCTAATTTTCGTTTTTTAATATTTTTTTTATCAGTTTCGAGCATTGCACGTCATTATCTAGGACGGTTACAGCAATTATACGCAAATAATGATATATAATGTGACTGTGTAAGTTTTAACGATGTGAAGATACAATACGTTATATTATTATATCTATCTAGAAACCTAGTTACTTCAACTAAACCAATTTCGACAGTTTTAAAAAACTGGTCAACGGCGTGTTAGACATCAGAATAAGTAAGCTTTCATTAAGTTTTTGATCGTCTCATAGAAAAATGTTTTGTGTATTTTACACCGTTTTGTTTGTCAAATCTTCATTTCATGAAAGGTAATTTTAGCCAAAAACTCTTGTCTAAGTATACTTATAAATAAAATTTAAGTCTGTCTGTAATTTCGAAATAACTAACTCATACCTATATGATTATTTGAACTGTACCATAACTGAATCAAACATTTGGTCTGTCTGTCTGTTTGAACGTGCTAATCTTCGGCCTAACCTATTTTGATGGGATTTTTACAGACAAGCAGAGGATTATCTAAGGAGTAACATAGGCTACTTCTTTAACCGACTTTCAAAAATGGAGGAGATGTGTTCTTCTACCTATGAACAGTCCGATATCTCCGAGATTTCTGAACCGATCTGCGTATTTTTTTTTAAATCGATAGAGAAGCTTTGCGATATTGTTCCATAAAAGATTTGGATTCCAAATCCTCAATCTTGATGCTGCAGGGAACCTGACCCATGGGATTTTTAAAAACCTAAATCCACGCGGGCGATATCTAGTTATTTTAATAAAATACCAATTCAACAAGATATTTTTCGTCTCTAGCTTTTGTTTCTATGCACTAACTTCTATGAAATAAGTATGCTCATGGTATGCGGTTTTATTAAAGGTTTAAAATAAATATTAAAATACATAGGTACAATTATTACTTACTAAAACATTATTTCTCAAAAGAAAAAAAAGTTATAGACATGAAACTTCCGTGCGCCTATCCTTTATCAATATCGTAGGTAATTTTATCTACCAAAGCTGTACAAAGTAACAGTGGAGTAAAATATCCATTTTACGACTCTATGAATTAATGGGTATAATTGTATTCTAATCAAAATTAATCTAACAATGTATTTTATATTTTTTCCTACTTAATGCTTAGTTTTTAATAGTGAAATAATACAACCAGCCACTATTACACTGTTAGTGACTGCATTTAAGATAAATAAAGTAGATGTAAAAAGTAACAGTGAAGTAAAATATCCATTTTACGACTCTACGAATTAATGGCCATAATTGTTTTCTAATAAAAATTAATCTAACAATGTATTTTGTATTTTTTCCTACTTAATGTTTAGTTTTTAATAGTGAAATAATACAACCAGCCACTATTACACTGTTAGTGACTGCATTTAAGATAAATAAAGTACATGTGAACAGTAATATACTTAATTATTATTTCCTCATACGGGAGGTCTTAGCCACATTCTATTAAACGATAAGTGGTATTTTTATGTACAGTTATGTATTATTATTTATTAATTAATGGAAATGCAATGGGTTGAGTGGAGCGAGGAAATTGCGTTCAATTGTTTTACTCAGATCTTCCTTAGATAACTAATCAATGATAGATAATCGTATATTGTGCTACAAGGGCGGTAAGTAGGTTATTATTTACTATAAATTAGTTAAAATCTGTAAGTACAGGCCACAGGCGAGGGTTTAGGTACCATCATCATGAGGTCGTAATAACCTTTCGTATAAGCTACATTTTATACGAAAAAATTGACCTAATGGATATTACATCCAAAAAAGTTTTTTTCTCCAAAAATTTTTTTTGCTATTGTATCGAGTGGGATATCAAATGAAAGAGGGAAAAATCTGAGTTCATAAAAATAAGAACAGTACTATGTTGAAATACACTGAGCGTCAGAAAAACAATTTTACTACCTATAAGTATTTATTTGCTATCTACGAGAGTTCGCGGGTAGTAGTCGGATTTTAGTGCTTTCATCATGTTCTTTTTAACCCCCGACCCAAAAAGAGGGGTGTTATAAGTTTGACGTGTGTATCTGTCTGTGGCATCGTAGCTCCTAAACTAATGAACCGATTTTAATTTAGTTTTTTGTTTTGAAAGGTGGCTTGATGGAGAGTGTTCTTAGCTATAATCCATAAAATCAGTTCATCAGCCGTTTGAAAGTTATCAGTTCTTTTCTAGTTACTACCTTCACTTGTCGGGGGTGTTATAAATTATATATTTGGATTACTAAGAAATAATTTATTTTTAACATAGGCATCGACCCACACAACGACCCAATTGTATGTGCTTTGCCCATATGGAGTTCTCTAATATCTTTGCTCTAAAAACACTTCCAAATAATAATAATATACTTAATACATCTATATATGTTACACAAATGTAAGTTTTTTTCATAATTGATCCTTATTACACCGCATCAAACAAATGCTTTGGAATTCGTTCCACGAATATACACGAGGGTACCGTCAGCAAATTATCCTCGAGCTCCGTTTTGGTAATTACGCCTATTATTTATAATTCCTAAACGCCTTCTATTATATTGGACCACTGGTCTTTTTTACTTGGATATATTTTTGGAATCGCTAGTTAGGGCTATACCAGTGTAGAGTAGGTATTGGTACTGATTCTGAGCACAACTAAATTTTATAGTATTCGCATCCTCTTCTTACTAATGTAATATAAAAAAGACAGGCACAGTATGACAGTTTTAAACTCAATTTAGAGCTGTCAAACCTTGTGACTTTCTCTGCCAGTCGCGACTCGCGAGCCTAGTGTTTGTATCCTGCACTAAAAGAGTCTTTAAACGTAAAATTCATGTTCAGTCCTTTTTTAGCAATATCGAAAAGAAAAAGATGCAGATATTCAAAATTTTGTTTAGAGAAAGGCAACGCAATCGGCGCCATTATTGTCTTACGGTCGATATTAATAAATCATTCTACTTCATCTGTAATCTTTCAATAAGTAAGTTTTAACAACATCGTTAATTCCAAAAAAATACCATATAATTTTTGACACAATTAATAATATTATACCAACATGAAGAGTCAATCATTCGAAGAATAATAATTTACTTAAATCTAAATAAAGTTGGATAAAAGTCACGTGATTTATAAGGTAAAGATTTGACCTTGAAAGATTTAATCTCTCTAACCATCAGACTAAGTTTTTTATTGTTTTTACATATATCGGCATTCCCAGCACTAGTAATAAGCATTAGCGTGTCGGTGATGTGACCTGGAAGTTTTAACCCATCCTTAAATCGACCAATGCGCCTAAAGAAATTTCACTTCAGAAAAGTAGTGAAGTACGGTTTACTTTACTACTTTTTTGAAGTGAATAATTTTATTTCAAAAATAAGTACGGTCCATAAAACTAAATAATGCGTACAAAACCAAAACCTTATCTAGAATCATACTACAACAATCTAGTTTAAGGTTATAGGTATCTTATAGTCTATAAGTCTGGTTGCAGCCAAGCGCGAGTCTAAAAATTAAAAAAAAGGATTTTTCTTCTGACCCTACATCCTACCCACTACACCCGCACCGCGGGCAGCGTTTAAATGACTTATCATTATGTAATTACTATCATTGTTATCCCCCACACCGGCGCAGGCGCAAGCACACATTGCAGAGTTTTACCAGTTCAAACGCAGAGTACTTTTAGGCTAACCTAACTTCATCTAAAATCGTCGATAGCCGCTTTGAAATCGATCTTCGATTTAGGGAGTCCTAGGTTCGATATCGGGCACGCACCTCCAATTTTTCGGGATTCGCGTACAATTTTACAAAATTATCCTATTATTGTATGTCCTAGATATTCTCACGCATGACGGAGAGAAGTCGGAGCTAGTGCGCAAGCTACCAAAAAATAGTTCTATGACTACTTCGGAACTTATTTGATTCGGATCGGATGAGTGCGTAACTGCCCTTAGGTTGTGCGTTGAGAGTATGTCAGTTAGCCAAAAAAAAAAAGTCTTTAAATATAGAATAGGTAGTGGATATTTCCCGCGACTTCGTCTGCGTGGATTTAGGTTAGAAAAGTCCCGTGGAAACTCTTTGCTTTTCCGGGGAAAAAAGGTTCCTATGTCCAGTTTCCAGGACGCAAGCTACCTCTGTACGTCATATAAATCGGTTAAACGATGAACCTTTAAGAATCCTGTGGGGAAAATTTTGATTTTCCGGGATAAAAAGTAGCATATTTCCGTCCTCGGTAAGTATGTAAGCTAACTCTGTACCAAACATCAAAATCCGTTAAACTGTTGGGCCAGGAAATGCTAGACAAACAGACAGACTCCTTCGCATTTATAATGTTAGTATGGATGTACTCGTATTTGTATAGCTATTGACATAGGATGGATTAATCCCTTATATCAATCACACTATCACACTTCACACTTCACACTAATAACACTATAACACTTAACACTAATATTATAAAGGCGAAAGTTTGTGTATGTGTGTAATATGTGTGTGTGTGTGTGTGTGTGTGTGCGTGTTTGTTACTCCTTCACGCAAAAACTACTAGACGGATTTGGCTTAAATTTGCAATGGAGATAGATAATATCCTGGATTAGCATATAGGCTACTTTTTATCCTGAAAAATCAAAGAGTTCCCACGTGATTTCGAAAAACCTACATCCACGCGGGCGAAGTCGCAGGCATCGGCTAGTAGCAAATAGATGACTAGGGTTTACTTAAAGAGTTCAAACTGTGACATACACCACTTTCTACGGAGCGAGTCGCTATAATCCGTTCCGTAGAAGCGTGTTTGATCAAACGCGCCGTTCGCGGAACCCCGTGATTCACCAATCAGGCGTTTTTTCAGCTTTCAAGGACCGCCGGCGGGCTGCGCGGGTTTTAATGGAAATTAAAATGTGTTAGAGTAATTACTTTTATTACTTACTTACCTACTGGAGACATTAATCATAAAATTTTGGTTCACAATGTTAATTATTTTATGTTATCATAGTGGTTTTGTGGTCGCTAACCATAGATAACCATTTATTTATTACAAGTTAGCCCTTGACTGCAATCTCACCTGGTGGTAAGTGGTGATGCAGTATGGAAGCGGGCTAACCTGGATGGGGTATAGCAGTTTTTATTAAACCCATACTCCTTTGATTTCTACACGGGTTCGTACCGGAATGCTATTTATCAAAAACTCATAAAATGTAAATTTTCGAGAAATGATAATAAGCAATACCTACTTATTTATTTAGATTGTTAGAGTTAGATTAATTAGTTTTTAGGTAAAATCTAATCTTTAGACTTGGTAGACATAATGCAGATTGTAGACATAATTTGTAAATCGATCGCCACTTTTGGCGGACCGCCAACTTTCTGTTAGCGTCAATGACTTCCACTACCCTTCGCCACGCTTCGGTTTGTCTGCAACTTCATTATCAACCCATCACCGGCACACTACTGAGAACATTCACGGAATGAGAAGGGCTTGGGATATAGTCCGCCACGCTGGCCAAGTGCGGATTGGTGGACTTCACACTCCTTTGAGAACATTATATAGAACTCAAGCATGCAGGTCTCTTCACGATGATTTCCTTCACCGCTAAGCAAGTGATATTTCTGTCTCACTAGCTGATGCCCGCGACTTTGTTCGCGTGGATGTAGGTTTTTAAAAATCCCGTGGGAACTCTTTGATTTTCTGGGATAAAAAGTTGCTTATGTCAATTACAGGGACGCAAGCTACCTCGGTACCAAATTTCATACAAATCGATCAAGCGGATGAGTATTTAGGAATCCCGCGGGAACTGTTTGTTTTTCCGGGATAAAAAGCAGCCTATGTCCTTCCCCGGAATGTATCCTAAGTCTGTACAAAATTACATCAAACCTTTTCAGCGATTGAGCCGTGAAAGCGTATCAGACAGACCGACAGACAGATAGACAGACAGACAGACAGACAGACACACTTTCGCATTTATAATATTAGTATGGATTCTCAGGTATGCAGGTCTCTTCACGATGTTTTCCTTCACCGCTAAGCAAGTGATATTTTTGTCTCAAGAATACGCAAACAACATCGTTTGAAAATCGATACAGGAGTGTAAAATCCTTTCCTAGGTCTGATTTTTTTCAGATTCGGATCTATATGTGTAAGAGCCTAAGACCTAAGTGAACCTGATTGTTCCGGTAGGTAATCCCTTTTTGCGTAGATTAGTAACATCACAATAACACTGTAGACGAGTAGATTGTAAAGTAGTTACATTAGTAAAGACCCGTTCTGTCGGTAGAAGGAAGTGCGCCATTTTCCACACACACTAGTAATTACCCGCGGGTTTGCACGGACACCTTGTCTGTAATTATGACGCTAACATCGGGTTTTAACAGGGCTCTCTCCGTCGCTTACTCCATACAATCGTAGTTCCAATTTCATTTGAATATTAAGCAACCAAAGTCAATGAAATTTTGCAGATGAATACAGGGGCTCAAAGATTTGTATGTAAATTTTTAAGACCGCGTAACTTTGAAACCGAATATTTTAACAGAAATCTGGAAAAGCACATACATAGATATTAGTTTCTAGAATATGTCTGCAAAATTTCATGGACTTTGGTTGCTTAATATTTAAATGAAATTGGAACTACGTTTGTATGAAGCGAGTGACGGAGAGAGCCCTCTTAAGAGGATGACTAGTGTAAGGATGATTTTCAAACCTAGTTAGTTAGGGTAAGTTAGTTTGCATACCTAGTAAATATTTTACTACATCCAAAGCTGTAAGTAAAGACGAATATTGATTTTTAGGGTTCGTATCCGAAGTTGTCCTTTTTCGCATTCGGCATTCCGCATTTTAGTTAAGAGATTGTGTTCCTACAGCATCAGCATTAGACACAATCTCTCCCATATGAAATGTACAGTAAATAAGTTTGCTCTAACCAGATCTTGCCATAAATTACCCACTAGCTCGATTGCTCAATCAATTTTACCGAAAATTCCCTCGAAGTAAATTGCCTTTCTCGAAGTAATTTTATTTGCTTTGACAAAGTCCGTCAGTAGGTCAGGAGTCTCTCCCTCTTATGCCCTAATCAGATGTTGCACATAATTACCTACTAATCCAGACCCTCAATCAATTTGTCAGTGCCGAAACCGTCCTCATAAAACGATCCGACGCGTTTGACGTACAGATGTTAAATGTTTAATGATATGGAAAATACTTTAGTTTAGTAATCCTATACTCCTTACCACGACCGTCTCCTCCATTCCAAAATCAACCTTTGATGTGAAACTTTAGAGTCCAAAATTCAATGGCAATGCAGGTGATATAATCCTGAGGGACATAGGCTTTATCGATGGGTGCTAAAGCTGCTATTTGGGTGACATACTCATGTTATTCAAGTAGTGTTAAGCCACTGTTTAGTGTCAGGTTACATTTTCGATCATACGTTTTGGACTTTTGGTCGACCGGGTCCGTATTTCGGGGAATAATTTTGTTGTATCAATATGCCATTTTGGTAGACCAATGACCGCAGATTGGTCAAGTGCGAACGACTGGGCCGAAAGTGATTAGATTTTGGGCTGGGTCGGATTTCTTCCATTAAAAGTCGACCGTTTGACGTATGTTTTGAGGGTTATGTTACTGTACTTGTTACTTGGGTAGGTCGTGTCTGTATCTGTAGGTACATTGACTGAGACCAGTTTTTTTTTTAAATCAGGGTCCTCTGAAGTTTTTTTTTTCACCAGAAAATCCCCTGATATTTGTATTTCAGGGTATTTAATTTTGTTATCGTATGTCGTGAATATTATTATGTTATTAATATTTATTTTCTAAAACTATTACTTCTTTATCTATTTGTTTGTTTTAGTCACTGCTTTCATGACACCGACGCAAGAATCGGCGAATTTTCAAAATCCTGAAGGTCAATCTTGAACCCACGATCGGGGTATGACGCGGATTTATACCCGCACGGGGGCTGTGCGGGTGTGAGGGGGTCCCCACCCCGGTTGCCATCTTAACCTGTCACGGACAGGTTTCTTTTATGACGTAGGCGCCAACTAAGAAACGATTTTTGAAATTTTATCCCCATACAATTCAATTGGGGATGAAAGTATGAAAATCCGACATTTTTCAAGTTTAGTTGGTACAGCGATAGCAGCGATAGGTATGTCTAGGAAAACTAGTATTTGGGGGGTAGTACGGGGGGGGGGGGGGGGATTTAAAAAATTCAGATACAAGTTCGCTTACCACAGCGCCAGGTAGGATTTTCAGAAAATCTATCCGAGCAAAGTCGAATCGAGGCAGATAAGATAGCTACAAATAGAAACCAACCGATAATAATAACTTTTCCTAAATAATAGTATTATAAAGATCACAACGCAATAAGATCTAACTCCCCCGCCATATTGAGTCAACCCCCACTGCGCGCGCGCAGGCATGAGGCAATTGAGACATATATCATTGCTAAAATAGACTATCGAGAATGGATGATAAACTGGACGTGTAATTATTTATTTTATAGTCCTAAGTGGCGGGCACTCTATATAGGCAAACAGACACTGCCTGCCTTATAGAATTTTTCCTTTTAGACCTTACTTCTACCACAGAATTCACACTTAGTTCTACTGAGACATGATAACATGATCTACCCATCGCTCCGGTCTCCTATCAGAACGAGAAGGTTTTTGGCATAGTCTAGTTAGTCTACAGAGCGATTTGGCAGACTTCAAACATTTTAGAGAACTCTCAGGCATGCAATACATACGCTTAGTATTTTTATGGTGTTAGTACGAATTTTTATGGTGTTCCAGTAAACAAAATAACGTCAAAGTAAAATGGACCTAAAGATTATTGGTTTAAAGTCAAAAAATCAGTACTATCAACGTTGGTGAGAAGTAAAATCTTATATGTACTAAGCGTACTGGTTTCCTCTCGATATTTCCCTACAGGTAAAAGTAAATATTTAACTAAATATACTTAAATAAAAAGTTTTAATAAATAAAATTAATTAATTAAGTATTAAAGTGCTAATACCTACTTACTTAGAAAAGTTCAAAGTTAGAAGCGCGTACCCAGGATCGAATCTTGAACCCTTTGAGAGGTTGATGTCTTAACCACTAAGCTATCATCGTTTTTTATACTTCTTTTTATTGAGAGTAGTTGGCATTAATAATTATTATTACTATTATCTACAGAGTATAAAATCTTAATAAACTTATACTATGATAACAAAGATAATAAACCTGCAGTAGTCAGTCGTGGAAAACAGGGCGTGAAGGAAAAAAAGCAGTTCGCGCTGTAGCTAACTTCTTAAAAAACCCG
The DNA here is from genome assembly GCF_905333055.1 of Maniola jurtina. Taxonomy (NCBI): domain Eukaryota; kingdom Metazoa; phylum Arthropoda; class Insecta; order Lepidoptera; family Nymphalidae; genus Maniola; species Maniola jurtina. The sequence goes on along the minus strand of NC_060050.1, from coordinate 1,743,019 downwards.
CCAAGTGCGAGTCAGACTCGCTCGCCGAGGATTCCGTAGCTTGGAAAGAAATATAAATAGTTATTGTTCTATGAACGCCAGAGAAACTTGATCTTACTTATTTTAAACTAGAAGATGCCCGCGGCTTCACCCGCGTGGATTTCGGTTTTTAAAAATCCCGTAGGAACTCTTTGATTTTCCGGAATAAAAAGTTGCCTATGTCCTTCCCCGGGATGGATCCCAAGTCTGTACCAAATTTCATTAAAATCGGTTCAGCGGTTAGGCCGTGAAAACGTAGCAGACAGACAGACACACTTTCGCATTTATAATATTAGTATGGATAATTTTGACGTTATGACAGTTTTTGTATTGGGGCTCTATCAAAATATAATTAAGATAGATTTCTGGCTTTGCAAACTACGGGCATGGGCTCAGTATTTCTTTGTCATTTTTAACCCCCGACCCAAAAAGAGGGGTGTTATAAGTTTGACGTGTGTATCTGTTATCTGTGTTTCTGTGTATCCGTGTATCTGTCTGTGACATCGTAGCTCCTAAACTAATGAACCGATTTTAATAAAGTTTTTTTTTGTTTGAAAGGTGGCTTGATCGAGAGTGTTTTTCTATCCAAGAAATTCAAAAAAGCTAATCCAAGAAAATCGGTTCAGCCGTTTGAGAATTATCAGCTCTTTTCTAGTTACTGTAACCTTCACTTGTCGGGGGTGTTATAAATTTTTAATTTACACTTGTTCATCTTACGTCTAAAATTAAAGGAGTAACAAATAAATATAAATCCATTTTAGAATATTTTACGATCTTGGTGCGGAACCCTATAAACGTTACATCGAGTAGAATAACTCATAACTTTAACCGTTCAAAAACCGGATATGGACATAATATAAAAATGGTATTATATCTAACACCTTATAGGTAAGTAGGTACCTACTCCATACTAGGTATATTTATGTACATAATAGCTATTTAAGTGACTCTTTGTTGGCCCTCTATTAAATACCTTTAATAGAATTCCAAAAAACGTTTTTTGATAAGTATTCTTTTTTTAACCCCCGACCCAAAAAGAGGGGTGTTATAAGTTTGACTTGTGTATCTGTGTATCTGTCTGTGGCATCGTAGCTCCTAAACTAATGAACCGATTTTAATTTAGTTTTTTTTTGTTTGAAAGGTGGCTTAATCGGGAGTGTTCTTAGTTCAAGAAAATCGGTTCAGCCGTTTGAAAGTTATCAGCTCTTTTCTAGTTACTATAACCTTCACTTGTCGGGGGTGTTGCAAATTTTTAATTTACACTTGTTAAACTTAAGTAGGTACCAATCTTTGGTAAGGTTAAGAATTTGTTCTTTTGAGTTCATGTTCTTAGATTATAATGGGGCTGATATGTACTTAGATATGTATATAATCCCGTAAATAATTAATAAAGGAAAAAGTACCTACCTATATGTATATTGAGCAATCACTCCAAACGATAGGTAATGATGCAGCCTATTCATTTAAGATTGCAGATATTAAATTGATTGTTCAATCTTGTTTCAAAGATAAAATAATTGTCGTCCTCAAAGTGAGTTTACGGATCTGATTCCTTACAGAGGTATTTAGAAATTTATTTTTACCCAGTCTGGTTTGGTAGATGGCTTTGGCCCCGAAATGCGTTCCCGGGATTGCACCCCGTCCCTTTGACTAGGAGCCCGACGTCTCAACCTCCAGGCAATTAATGGTCCACCACCAGTGAGATTACAGTCAAGGGCTAACAGTATATCTAAATTTAAAAAAAAACTTAAAATGAAACTACCAACTTAAAATGCCAACTTAATGTTTACACACAAAACTTAAGCGTGGAGTGCCTTGGACTCATATAAAATCCACAGCATTATTACACAATCAGCATTAGGTCAACAATCCCACGTTTAAGGAACCCCAAATGCATCACAAATTCCATATTAAGAGTTCTCATAAAAGGATAGATTTAGAAAGAGAGCTTTGAGTTAGGCTAATCAATACCAATTCATTGTTTACATATAAAACTGGAGTGTGGATTCAGCCTGCTGCTGTTAGTATCCATAGCACGATTACACAATCAGCATTAGGTCAACAATCCCACGTTTAAGGAAGCCCAAATGCATCACAAATTCCATATTAAGAGTTCTCATAAAAGGATAGATTTAGAAAGAGAGCTTTGAGTTAGGCTAATCAATACCAATTCATTGTTTACACATAAAACTGGAGCGTGGATTCAGCGTGCTGCTGTTAGTATCTGTTGGAACTGTCTGTAAACTAAATTGTTTATATTTAAATATATTCTTATTCTTTTTCTAAAATCCTTTTTTTTACGTTCGATGGCTTTTTAACTCACTTCAAATAATCTCAAACAAGACGTCCAAGCTTTTCTTTTTACTGATATTTTTCTATAAATTCAAAATATCCCAACAGTATCAGTAACAGTAACAGTGCTGTTTGGCATATCAATGCCAACATATTGTTTACACACAGAACTGGAGCGTGGATTCAGCGTGCTGTTGTAGTATCCATAGCACGATTACACAATCAGCATTAGGTCAACAGTCCCACGCTTAAGGAAGCCCAAAGGCGTCACAGAACCAGTAAATGTCCTTCACGTGAACAAATACAAATTGCCTTCCGTGCCTCCAGTGCGTGCCCGGCTTGCGTGGCGGTTCACATAACTAGACGGGCCACGTGGTCCGCTCACGCAAGCTGACGTACGAGTGTGTTATCATTGTCAATGGATGGCGTGATAGGTGCTGATTTTTAATCATGGCACTCGCGTGATGCCTTGCGGAAGGTCGGCGGAAGCGTCTACCAGTTTGCTCTTGGGTAGGAACAGTGTCTTAGCATGAACTGCTATTGCCCTCGTCTTGGCAAGCGAGAAATTCGAAAATAGCTGTTTCTGGGATTCTAATTGACCAAGTATATTTCGTGTATAGTAGGTAGTACGCCCACTATGGATCTTTCCAAATAAAAAAAAAAATAAGGGCTGTAACTCGTTTTTGCTTACAACTTGATGTCTAGTGTCATACTAATTTTTGTTGATCGATTGTGGTCAAAGTTAAAGAAGTTGACGTACCATAGGAGTGTGATATTACATATTGTCAATGGATGGCGTGATAGGAGCTGATTTTTAATCATGGTAATTGCGTGATGCCTTGCGGAAGGTCGACGGAAGCGTCTACCAGATTGCTCTTGGGTAGGAACAGTGTCTTAGCGTGAACTACTTTTACCTGTATCATCTCTATGCATCGTAAACATGGGGTTATTCAGGGGGCGGACCAACAAATTCCTGAAAGACCAGCAACGCATCGGCGATACCTCTGGTGATGCAAATGTTCATGGGCAGCGGTAATCACTTAACATCAGGTAACCCGCCTGCTCGTTTGCTCGCTATTTTATTATTAAAAAAAACCACATCACTGAGAGTCCCGACCGTTTTCTATAAATCACATATTAATGGAACAAATTTTCTTGGGATGATAATGCGGTGGGTTTCCACGGCCTTCCATAGATAGGTATTATTTCAAATCTTAGTTTTGACGATTTATCCGATGTTCGTGTTAACATGCCCTGCGGAGGAGGAATCAAAAAGGTCTAATTTGGACCTTAATATTCGGCGATCCATGCAGTTACTGATTTGGGTCAATGTTGCTTAACAATCGCAATCGACTAAGCGTCACACATCCTTCCACAATCCACAGTCCTTATCTTTTGTATCTTGGGTTCTAGTTGACCAAGTATAAATAAAATAAATAAATAGCCTTTTATTGCCCAATACTTGACTTGACCAGCGATAGAATAATCCTTTTCATTCTGAGAGGAGACCCCAAGCTTAGATAGTAGGCCGATGATGGTTTGAATTTTCGAAGACGATTCAGAATCTCAAGAAAAACTAACTTTGATTGGGTTGTAAAATATAACATTTGACTACCTTTTTGATAGGAGTAACTAAAGTTCTCAGTAGTGAGCTGACGACGGGTTGCTGAACAAAAAGTTTGTCTTAGTTTTGACGATTTATCAGATGTTCGTGTTAACGTGCCCTGCGGAGGAGGAATCAAAAAGGTCTAATTTGGACCTTAATATTCGGCGATCCATGCAGTTACTGATTTGGGTCAATGTTGCTTAACAATCGCAATCGACTAAGCGTCACACATCCTTCCACAATCCACAGTCCTTATCTTTTGTATCTTGGGTTCTAGTTGACCAAGTATACCTAAATAAAATAAATAAATAGCCTTTTATTGCCCAATAAATGACTTGACCAGCGATGGAATAATCCTTCTCATTCTGAGAGGAGACCCCAAGCTTAGGTAGTAGGCCGATGATGGTTTGAATTGTCGATGACGATTCAGAATCTCAAAAAAAAACTAACTTTGACTGGGTTGTAAAATAGAACATTTGACTACCTTTTCGATAGGAGTAACAAAAGTTCTCAGTAGTGAGCCGACGACGGGTTGCTGAACAAAAAGTTTGTCTTTAGGATATCTTGAATTCGAATCAATCAACATTCAGTTTGAAAGAATGCAGGTCAATGTATTGTTTCACCTTCAAAAATTGCAAAAATCTATAATGCTTTAGTATCATAAGCAGTTCGCTAATAGTAGCCTGTTTGGTGCCCGGCGAAAATTAGCATATCTCATTGTTAGTTGCGCTCAGTAATTTTTGGCTTTACCTTGCCTCAAGTTTCTGAGGAGCCCTAATTAGGAGAAATTAGCTGGGCTTAACTTTCTATATTTTGTTGGAGTCTTTGCGGTCTGTTGCATCTTTTTGAATTTGTAAAAGATTTGCAGTCATAACACCTGATAGTCAATGATGTTATAGGTTCAGGGCCGAATTTGATTAACAATCTATCTGGTAATAAGTTGGAGTCTTTACGGTTTGTTTAGAATTAGTAGAAGATTTGCAATGTACCTACATCACTTGCTTTAACGGTGAAGGAAAACATCGTGAGGAAACCTGCATGCATGAGAGTTATAAATAATGTTCTCAAAGGTGTGTAAAGACGGATAATCCGCACTTGGCCAGCGTGGCAGACTATGGCTAAAACTGTGCTATGGCCAAACCTCTCTCGTTCTATACTTACACAGAGTAATCTGAGCCTAAACTCTCCTTTTGCCTGGAGCGCCCCCACAAGCAGTAAGAAGTTTTTTTTAATTTGTAGACTAGCGCATGGCTGCAGTCAGACCTGCTGGCAAGTGATGATGCTGCCTAAGGTTCCATTCCATTCCATCAGCCTGTAAGCGTCCACAGCTGGACATAGGCCTTTCCATGAGCGCGCCACCAAACACGGTCCTCCGCCTTCCTCATCCACCCGCTCCCGCCACCTTCTTCAGGTCCAGCGGGCTGGAGGTCGTCCCACACTGCGCTTACCGGTACGCGGTCTCCACTTCAGAACATGTCTGCCCCAACGGCCGTCGGCTCTGCGACAGACATGGCCTGCCCATTGCCACTTCAGCTTGCTAATCCTTTGAGCTAAGTTGGTTCAAAGGATTAGCAAGGATTAGAAAAGGTGGACCACGCTTGCCTAGAATATATTGCCTATTCACTCTTGACTTGAAGGTACCCATGTCAAAATTGCGGGGGAAACTGATGCTGGAAGGGCGTTCCATATCCTAGAAGCAATCGTTTCGTACGCATCCGTGGAATTTAAACTGCTTATAATAACTGTATTGGTATATTATACTAGTCTTTAGCTCGTATCCACTACCGGGAAATGACTTACTTAACTACTTACCTATTAGGTAAGTTTGCACTGCATATTATTTGAAGAGCTGATTTGTGTCTGTGTAGGCTCTATTTTACATGACGCAGGTACCAATTAAAGGCCGAATCACACCAAACACGTGCGTACGTGACACGTGCGATTCCGTAGACATAACTGCACGCATTACGTCTACGCGAACGTTCACGCCACGCAAGCTGTATGCCATGTCTCATACAGTTCCACACACTACAACGCAATGGTACGCGCTACGTTTACGCTTACGCAACCCTTCCGCAGCCTGTGTGAACGAGCTGTTAATATACTTATAAGTGAAAACTACCTTTTGTTTAAGTGGCTAAATTATTCAGTTGCGGGATGGTTGCGGGTCATCGGGTCCCGGCATCGATTCCCGACTTCAGTCAAAAGAGATTCTAGTCAAGACACTTCATAGAACCCAGAACTGTCTACCTGTTATGGTTCACGAGATAGCTACAGGCCGCTGACTGACAGAATAAAACACAGACGGACAGAGTACTTAAGAGGGTCCCGTTGGCATTCACATACGGAACCCTAAAAACATAAATTTATATTATTATGTTTGAAATCTGTCCAGTATAATCCAACTTTTTCTGAGTTTAACTTCCCAACTCACCCCAGCCAAGTTAACTGGCAAGGCAACAAACGTTAGCATACTCGTAAAAGCAAACGCGCTGTTGGCACGAAAGTCACGGTCTGCTGCCGTCAGCTGACGGGTTCGACTCCCGAGATGGTCAGATAGCGAGGGTGTTCACCCCTACACACGGTCATACGACCATACGTGTCATTTGGCTAATGATTCTATTTTACGCGCTATATTCTCATAGTAATATGTACTACTAGAGGATGCCCGCGACTTCGTCCGCGTGGATGTAGGTTTTTGAAGATCCCGTGGGAACTGTTTGGTTTTCCGGGACAAAAGTTGTCTCTGTCAATAACATGGACGCAAGCTATAACTCGGAACCTTTCATACAAATCGGTTAAGCGGATGGGTCTTTAGGAATCCCGTGGGAACTTTGATTTTCCGGGATAAAAAGTAGCTTAAGTCCGTCCCCGGGATATAAGCTGACCATGTACCAAAATACGTCAGAATCGGTTAAAAAGTAGCAGTATGGATATGGATGACGACCTCCCTGGCACAGTGGTAAGTGGGAGATACCGGGTTCCATTCCTGGCAGGGGCAATTTGGGAATTTATATTTAACTAGCTCTCGCCCGCGACTTCATCCGCGTGAGTCTAGGTTTTTCAAAATCCCGTAGGAACTCTTTGATTTTTTGAGATAAAAAGTAGCTTATGTGCTAATCCAGAGTATAATCTATCGCCATTCCGAATTTTAGCCAAGCCCGTTTATTAGTAGGCAGGAACTTAGTTCTTGCTTGAAAGAGTAACAAACATACACACAAACTTTCGCCTTTAAAATATTTTTGTGTGAAAAATTGTCCCTGGTCTGGTCTAGTGGGAGGCTGCGGCCGTGGCTAGTTACCACCCTTCCGGCCGTGCCGCCAAGCGATTTGTCGTTCCAGTACGATGCCTTGTAAAAACTGATCATACCTACTTTTACAAGTGCCCTTAATTGTGCCCGCTTTACTTAACAAGGTATTTGTGATTAAGTTTTCGACTGCTACCTAAATAAACGTTAGTCACCGCTGAAATCAAATTAAAACTGAATATCAAATAGCGTACCTACCAACACAAAAAAAAGATTATAATCACCCCATAATCCACCCTATTCCGTCGCGATAAAGATCAAAATTGCTCGCATTAATTTGTCCAAATGTAGCATTCAACCCCGTACATTCACCCCTTGCTAGCCTTTATAAATCTATACCCTTGAGAATCGGCCCAGAGGAAAGGGGCGTGGCTTCTTCTGATACGATCTTTTATCCCCCTCTAACTTGAACCACTTCCTATTGCTGTCTTGCTCTGTTTTCAAGATAGGCGATTCGATTTTTCTTTGTTAAAGCTTGGGGATTGATACGGGTAGGTACCTACCTACCTACATAATATGCTTAACTACCTACCTAGTATGTCTCATTTAGACTAGGTACTAGATGAAACACGCGACTTCGGATTATAGTTTTTAAAAATCTTATGACTTAGGTATAAATATAAAACTCTGATTTTCCGGGATAAAGAATAGCGTAAATCCATCTCTGCGCTCTGGGATATTAGCGATAGCCCATCTATTCAAAAGATTTTGACGAATTTTGATACAGAGATAGCTTGTATCCCGGAGACGGACATACCTAGGCTACTTTTCATCCCGGAAAATCAGAGTTTCCTCGGGATTTTAAAGAACTTAAATTCACGTGGACCAAGTCGTGGGTATCATATATTTAGTAAAGAGATCCATCCCGAAGATGGATAGTAAATGTTACTTTTATACCGGAAAATCAAAAAGTTCCCTAGGCATTTATTCAAAAAATAAAAACAAATAAGTAGGTATCCACGCGAACGAAGGCGTGGGCATCATCTTCATACGTTAAAATAAAAGTGTGACCTAAAAATCGAATCAGTATGTGTCTGTGGTACAAAACTATCCCAAAAAGGGAATCAATAATATTATACCTAAAATAGCTATTATAGATATACTAGTGTAAATTAAAAATTTATAACACCCCCGACGATCCAAAGTCATTCAGATCCAGACCAAAACATCATTTTCAAATAAATAATTATGTATTTAGGCAACGTCCATCTTGACAGCTTGACATTTGTCAATTGACATAATATTAAGAACCTAACGGTTATCTAACCTTCTTTTCTACAAGAAAACTAGAAAAGAGCTGATAACTCTTAAACGGCTGAACCAATTTTTTTGGATTATAGCTAAGAACACTCTCGATCAAGCCACCTTTCAAACAAAAAAAAACTAAATTAAAATCGGTTCATTCGTTTAGGCGCTACGATGCCACAGACAGATACACAGATACACAGATACACAGATACACAGATACACAGATACACAGATACACAAATACACAGATACACAGATACACAGACACACAGATACACAGATACACACGTCAAACTTATAACACCCCTCTTTTTGGGTCGGGGGTTAAAAATGAATAAAAGACAAGGTAAGTAGGTATCTTTCAAAAAAATAACATTTGTCTTAGAAAATATAACTTTATTTTTACACGTAGTGTTGAAACGAAAATGGTACAAAACGTACCACCCCACGTACTTATTCGTAGCTAATAGTGAATGGGCAGTGAAGGGTTGTTGCGTGACCAGTAATTATCTGGCCATCACGTGACGGACACTGGGGGTCGGAAAGGCCACGGCTGCAGTAACGAAAAATACAAATACGCTGGGGCTAGGAATTGTAGACACTACAGACATTATTCTTTCTTCCACTCATATTTTTTTTTACCCAGATACTAGGTATAGTTAGTCCTTGACTGCCATCTCACCTGGTGATAGGTGACGATGCAGTCTAAGATAGAAGCGGGCTAACCTGGAATGTGTATAGCAGCTCTTCTCAGACCTGGGCGCGATTGGAACCCTCGTATCTTTAGTTTTAAATGATGTAATTAATTATCATCATTAGGTACATCAATAGCTTCTTCTTAAAGGAAAAGCTGACTGACTGATTGACTGACTGATTGACTGACTGACTGAGATCAACGCATAGCACAAACTACTTGACGGTTCGGGGTGAAATTCGGCATGCAGATAGCTCTTATGACGTAAGTAGATATCCGCTAAAAATCCGCAAAAAAGCAGCATAGAAAATTAAATCCAAAGGGGTAAAATAGGGGTTTGAAATTTTAATATACATACATATATTAATGTTCTTTTTAATTAGATAATGATGATCAATGGGTCCGATTTTCTTTCAGTTAGGAAATGCGGTAGTTCAAATTAAAAAGCATCATTTTCAAACTTTATCAACAGGAAATCGAACCTGGCACGTAGTGTGTGATGATAATATTTCTAACAATGTGTCAAAGAGATAAATGATTGCAAGTCTGTAAAATAGATAAACAACTATCACAATTTATTACAATAGAGAAATATTTTCTCATACAATTCATAGCTTATACTTGTATGGATATATAAAATACACTAGGTATAAAAATATAAGGCGAACATGTCCGTGCGTTGATAAAAATATTAGGTACTAATATAACAGTAGGTAATATAACATAGGTAATATATTTCTCTTGCACCTACATGCAACCAGTTTTACTGTAAAAATTTCAACTCTCTACCTATTTACGGTTCATGAGATACGGCCCGCTGACAGATAGACAGGCGGACGGGGAGACGGACATTGGAGGCTTAGTAATAGGGTTCCGTGGCACCCTTCGGATTTCGAAACCCTAAAAAATTGCCAAACTAGTGGTAGTAAGTACCTCACCCTATATCGTTGGGTTCCCAATGAGTCTTACCCAATCATGTAACAGTTTGACTCGTTGGGAATCCATCGATTTTTTTCCTATCGAGTCACAGTTCACACTCACGGTTATAGGTGGTTATAGTGTGACTCATTGGTAATGCTAATGTATAAAAAGGTTGTTTCTAGATTCTAGTATAGCAGTTTGACTCGATGGGAAAAAAATCGGTGAATTCAAATATCCCAACACGATTGGGTGATCAGACAAATTATGTAAGTTCTTTAAGTTCAATTTGAATTGAACCTATACGTCTTACCAAATCGTGATGAGAAAAATAAAACTTACTTTACTTAGTTATTGAAATTGCAGACGAAGTCGCAACTAAGAGCATGTATAAACTAAATAACACGCGAAGCAAAGAGCTGTCAAATCAATTTCCTTTATCCATTCCCGTGGTTTTTACGCCTACGCAATTATCAGATTTATTCCACTGACAACCATCTTCTATTAAGTATTAACTATGGCCAGAGATGTAATTACAAAACAGAGCGGATATTGATATAATTTCCATTGATCAAGGTACAAGGCAGCGGTGAACAAAGTCCAGTTAGCCATAATGGTTTAAAGACCCAACCTCTGATAGGTGATTCCACTAGAAGAAGAAGAATGGGTACTTATAATAATAGGTAAATTGTAAAACAAAGATAGTTTACTAATTAAAAGTATCCAAATGGCTTTTTCTGCTTCAATTATGTTTTTATCCTATCTGTTATTAGCATATCGTTTAAATATCTATTATTATAAAAGAACAATGGCCGGGTGAAAAGAAAATTGCAAGTATCGATGTGAAAACGTTTAGTTAGCAAAAAATGCGAGCTCTCTTCGCTCGCACACGTATTGTGGAAGTATGAAGTGTTATTGAGTCATTAGCACACTTCCAAATAAGGAACGATTTACCTATCCATAGGTAAATAATAAAATTCTTTGTTGTAAGTTCCTAATATCTCTTGCTTTAACGGTAAAGGAAAACATCGCGAAGAAATTACATGCGTGAGAGTTCTCCATAATCCGACATGTCTCTAACGGTGTTTGGGGGCACGTAGGGTCCCAGTGGTGGGTCTGCTGCGGCGGACATCCGCTGGCGGAGTAACGAGGCGTTGTCGGTCCCTTGTGCTTCGTCGTCAGCGGTGGGATGGACCTTCGAGAGGTTTATAATCGGTAGGATTCCGACATAACCACTGTGCTACCACGTAGCCGATGGTTTCCATGAAGGATTTTCCTCACGAAAAAAAGGTATTGCATATCTACTTATTAAATTATCTTATCATTTAAGGTGCATGTTCGCATGAATACTATGAAAATCGAATGATTATATAAAAACCGATCGAGTAAAAAGCCTATAAAAAGAATAAATGTTTAACACTACTTACACATTTTATTTTATTTTTACAACATCCTATTACCCCATTCACAAAAGAACGGTTAGCAAAACATAATTGATTATGTAATAAACTGATACAATCGAACTTAATACAATAATAAAGTATGATCAGCAAAAAAAAACTAAATTGATTGATTGAAACATTGATACAACTTCGAGTGCAAGTAATGGTACATCAACACTTATTGCGATCGCCTATCATGATATATTTAATTGATGATTATTGTGTGTACATGTATCATTATTAACATGTCAAGATGTCCAGTACACTTTCAAACACTATTTAATTGTAATAAAAACTTATCCTGGTCATAGAGTAAATCAAAAGTTTTTTTGATCATGATATCATCATAATCAACAAAAAATTGATTATCACCAAAAAAAACTGCCATACCCCTTCCAGCTTAGCCCGCTTCCATTTTAAACTGCATCATCACTTACTACCAGGTGTGATTGCAGTCAAGGAACTTGTATCTGAATAAAAAAAAAAATATTGTGAAAAACTCTCAGGCAGGTTTCCTCACGATGTTTTCCTTCACGTAAGAGCAAGTAATATTTAATTGCTTAAAACGCACATAGCTCCGAAAAGTTAAAGGTGCGTGCCCGGGATCGAACCCTCGACCTTCCATAGAGAAAGCTGACGTCTTAAGCTCTAGGCTTTAATACCAGTCCCAATTTTTCAACAAAATCAATATTGTATCAAAGCAAGTGTTACTTTGCGGAAGTCAATGATATACAAAGAATAAAAATGGTAAATTGGTATGGTACAACATGCAGCATGCGACATGCGCCACCCGCCCTCCCACAGCTAAGCATGCAGGAAAAGCCAGCCACCAAGCAAGCCCCAAGTATCACGCAACACCACACAAATCCACCAGAACACCGGACGCACGTTTTACTTCGACACCGGAGCATCCTCAGGAGATGTAGACCTTGCAATGCAATTGCAAAGAACAAAATCAATGACAAATAAGTAAATGCTTTTTAAATTTTAATTACACCTCATTTTCATAACACACCATCTTTGTAAGTTTACGCTACAGTTAGTTAGTTATTAACAGATTAGTTACGCTGAGCTGTACCATTCTGGACGGTGTCACAGACGAAAAATATTACATTTGTTTATGTAGATATTTTGACTGTAACATCATTGAATACATTTTTAGGGTTCCGTAAAAAAGGAACCTTTATAGGATCACTTCGTTGTCTGTCTGTTTGCGTGCCTGCCAAGATCCGTCAAGGGAATGAAAACAAAAAAAAAAATGTGTTCTTCCCGTTGACCTAGAATCATTGGCAGATAGCACAAGTATCTACAATTAGTGTAAATTAAAAATTTATAACATCCATGAAGGTTACAATAACTAGAAAAGTGCTGATAACTTTCAAACGGCTGAATCGATTTTCTTGGATCAAGCCACCTTTCAAACAAAAAACTAAATTAAAATCGGTTTATTAGTTTAGGAGCTACGATGCCACAGACAGATACACAGATACACACGTCAAACTTATAAAAAATCTGAAAACCGTGGATTTCTGATTATATCGCAGAGCAATCAACGTGTTTTTTAATTTTTTCAGTTACTTGTTTATTTTGTTTGACAGTCGCCTTTTTAACCGACTTCAAAGAACGAGGAGGTTCTCAATTCGTCGGAATCTTTTTTTTTTTCAACGACCATTTTGCCCAACAAATCTCAGTGTAAGTAGGGTAGGTACATCCCAGGAATTCTACTTTCCACGTAAAGAATTTGAAGTCAACTATATATTATTACATTGACGAGTTTTTTCACATTAATTAGTATATTAATTATGAAAAGTATGCGAATCCACGATGCTTTATTGCGTTTAATCGGATCGAGATCGTTTTGTGCGATAGTAATCAATCTACAAGCCAGAAGAGATAGCGATAAGCGGACTTTAAAAATTATAAACTAGCTGATGCCCGCGACTTCATTACGGGGATTTAGTTTTTAAAAATTCCGTGGGAACTCTTCCTCTCTGGGATTTTTCGGGAAGAAAGTAGCCTATGCCACTCTACATGTTTTCATTAAGTATACTAATGCAAAAATCACGTCGATCTGTCGTTCCGTAGCGATGCGATTGAAGGAAAAACTAACAAACCACTAAACTAACAAACAAACACACTTTTGCAGTTATAATACGGGCAGTGATTTTATACTCTAGTAAATTTAATCATAGTCATTTAATATTCATAATATACATTATACGTATTACGTGTATTCACTATCATATTATTATCTTTTCTTCAGTTTATACCAAAAAGCATACGCTGCTGTCCTATTCCTAAAAATTGACCTGAATAAATTAGTTTTCGAGTTATCACCAAGAAACGAGGGAAGTTAGAAAAACTAATATTATAATCTGAAACTGTGATTGTAATCGCTTCAGCTTATGTTATATAGCACACGGCAAATTGATGTTTGCTCCTCCAAAGGTGATTATTATTTCACCGCTAGGGTGGTTTTAGTACGTCTGAGTTAGTCGGGTATTGTTACCAAGGCAATGTTATTTGTTTTAGGGGTCCCCACCCGTAGGACCCTATTACTGAGCGTCCACTGTCCATCCGTCTGTCTGTCAGCGGGGCTCAAGAACCGTAATAGATAGAGAGATGAAATTTTCACAGAATTGCTGCTAAAAAGCCGGCTCTACACTCGCACGTGAAGTCGCGCCGTTATTTCACTCCGTGAATGTATACCGCGATACACGCGTGAACTGTGTCCCTCCACACTCGCAAATCTTCACAGTCTTGTTCGTGACTATGGACGAAATCCTTTGTCGCGGACCAAAAAACCGACACTGATCGGGGAAGGCGCGAAACGTGAACGCGAAGGTCTGAACATCATCTACACTCGTGATTCGCAGTTGTCGCGGGTTTTCGCGGCCGTTCGCGCCGCGAGTGTAGAGCCCGCTTAACAGCAAATGATAAAAAGCCAAGATCGCGAATTTCAAAATGGGCGCCATGCAAATTAAGAAAATTTAAAAAGTAACTACATAGTGATATCTTGTACCATGGTACGGAACCCTCCGAGTGCGAGTCGCACTGGCACTTGACCGGTTTTTTTAATAATGCTGATTTCACTGTTTCGAGGTGGTTCGAATAAGGGGTTGGCTGTAGACTGGCGTCTATCTTTCTTTCTGGTTAGTTAGGGGTCGTGAATTGGACTCCAAAATAAATGAATGACTGTTTCGGTCTATGATAACGTGAAGTTAGTCACAAAAGTGAACGAAAATATATCAACGATGCTTAATAGAAAAGCTTTAGAGCCTCAATAGTTCAACGGTTATAGGAGCGGACTGAAATCCGAAAGGTCGGCGGTTCAAACCCCACTCGTTGCACTATTGTCGTACCCACTCCTAGCGCAAGCTTTACGCTTAGTTGGAGGGGAAAGGGGAATGTTAGTCATGATTCAAATGGCTAATATTCTTTAAAAAAATTACATATATTTGAACATTTAATAAAAAAATTAAAATGTAAAAGTAATAAGTTGTTTATCTTTGCATCGCGTGGTTTACCGCACCACAGACTCTCTCGGAACAGGATAGCTCTACTTATGTTATCATTGGTACTCGTAACAAGCATTTTAACACGTTTTCTTTGAAGGATTCAGATTAAAAAAATCCTGTGGGAACTTTTTGATTTTCCGGAATCCATCCATCCATCAGCCTGTATGCGTCCACTGCTGGACATAGGCTTTTCCAAGAGCGCGCCACCAAACACGGTCCTCCGCCTTCCTCATCCACCCGCTCCCCGCCACCTTCTTCAGGTCATCGGTCCAGCGGGCAGGAGGTCGTCCCACACTGCGCTTACCCGTACGCGGTCTCCACTCCAGAACACCAGATTTTCCGGAATACATATGACCATCTCATGGGCTACGTCACGAACAGATAGACACAATTTGCATTTTATAATAATATTAGTATGGGAGTATGGATTTTAGTTACTTAAGCTTAACATTGTTAACCATTTTACGATACTCTTGGCCTCATAAGGAAAATAACTGCTGATTCCTGATTACCAACATAGTTTGGATTGTAGGACGTTTTTTTTCTCAACAAAGGTATTATTAATTCTGTTAGTACATTAGCTACAAATAACTGTGCCAGTAATTAAAGCGATTAGGTGATGGATGGTGCGAGTGTGAGCGGGGTTCTATGAGCGATTTCAATCCGCTATTTTTTGTAGAGTCGTGAAAGAAGAAAGGTACTTCACTAAAATCTAACATTACCCAGCGAGCAAACGCCAAATTCAGACTTATTGTAGTTATTACTAGATGGTGTTTTTTTTTTAATAACGACTTTTTATAAGTTTAGTTCACAACTGAATAACAGCCTATTACAGACAAAACTGGTCTAATCGTAAGCTTAAAGGTTCGAATCACTACAAAGCTTTCATTTAATTTCATTTTCATTTACGGCGCGTAGATTCAATTAAGGCTTTAATGGTGCAAGCTTTAGCATCGTTCGATAACAAATATTTTTATTAATCTAGCGTACAAAAACTCATATCATCATCATCATGAACAACCCATCGCCAGCTCACTACTGAGTACGGGTCTCCTCTCAGTGTAAGAAAGATTTGGCAATAGTCCACCGCGCTGGCCAAATGAGAAAAACTCAGTTTTTCTCAAGATATTTTTCTTCACCGTTAAAGCAAGTGATTTTGTATCGCTTAAAACGCACATAACTCCCAAAAGTTAGAGGTGCCCGGAATCGAACCATAGACCTCCTGAATATAAGGTGGACGTCTTAAACACTAAGCTATTAGTGCATTGCGTAATGTATAAAAATAAAGAATTTAGTAAAAAAATAATATCTAAAATATAATTCATTCTCATAACATTGTGACGTTGACTGTTTTACGATACCTACTGATTTCTGATTACCAACATTGTTTGAATTCTAGACCATTCTTTCTTAGCGAACAAAGGTTTTATTCTATTTATACTAGCAAAGTATGTTGGTTATGAAAATGATTCGAGATAAAGTGTATGGTGCAAGTAAAAGCGGATTTACAACAAAATTATGTACATTTGTTTATAATACTTTTTGTTTCCAAGTATACTTTTTACCCGACTATTTTTAGTACATATAATAAGTGTCCTAGAGAGTTGAAATTTTCACAGATCGTGTATTTCTATTGACCCTATAAAAATAAATAATTAAATTTTGTACGAAAATTAAACCCAATTCAAAAGTGTTCGGAACCCTTCGATTTTTTGAAGGGATTTCTGTTCATTTTTAGCAGGGTAGTCGGTGTTTTAATTTTTTAATTTCGAGTAATATATTTAACTTTAGACACTTATGCATTTTTCAACGACCATTTTGATCAATCGCTCTTAGTAGTCATTCTTTCTTAGCGGCGAACAAAGGCATTATTCTATTTATACTAGCAATGTTAGTAATGAAAATGAGATAAAGTGTATGATGCAAGTGAAAGTGGATTTACAGAAAAATACATATGTGTTTATAATATTTTTTGTTTCCAAGTATACTTTTTAAGATTACGCATCTGAAGATTGCTAACGGGATCCTATTACGAATCCTCCACTACTATTAGTCTGTCTGTCAGCGGGCTGTATCTCATGAACCGTAACTAATAGGTAGAGAGTTGAAATTTCTATAGTGTTATATCTTATACGAAACCCTTCGTGTATGAGTCCGACTTGCACTTGACTGATTTTATTTTATTTATTTATTTATTTATTTATCTAAACAACTTTATTGTAACAAAATGACAAAGACAGAACAAATAATTAATTTGAAAGTATTGACGATTTCAAGAACAGTTAATATAACTAAATAACGAAAATCAAGGATAGAAAAAAACTACTTACTTTACCTAACCTAGTTATTATTTTCAAAATCTAAATCCCTGAGAAAAATATCATACTTTATTTCCGCCATCAATCTTCCCAATCTCAATTGCAGATATTATGAGTTGCGTAAATTATAACCATTGGGTCGACTATAAGTGCATGTTGAGGCAATTTTGAAAATTTCCACTTCCATGCAGTTACGTATTACAATTTACTTATTATATTTTAACTCAGCTATCTTTTGTTACGGTTTGCAATTATTTGTATCGATATTAAATAATATTCTAAAACGTATACACCTAACTAATCTAAAGAATTTATAGATGTGTTTTAATAATAATTATTAACATCACAATCATTTGTTTTCATAACTAAACTAAAATTAAGAGTTACTTAATATACCTAATTAATGTTATGCACTCTAAAATTTCAGTGTTAATTTTTACTCGCTGTCAAAGACACTCGACACCAAACAGCGGTTATGAAATTATGTAAATTAAAGACGCTTAGCTTAAAAAAAAAATTGACGATAGTGGCGTTAAAAAAAACGTCTTTGACTACGCTTCGATGGCTCGTCAACATTGAGTGATGAGTAGAAATCTGCTAACATTGAGTGAGGATTAAAAATCTGCTAACCAGGGGCAAAAATGATACATACTAAAATATGAGCATATCCACTCTTTATGCATGAGGTCACGGCACCTGGCAAGCTAAAAGTTCCGTAGAAGTCCTGAGACATATCCACGATTCAGAATATTTTTACCCGACTGCGACAAAGCCTAAAGGAAGGATTATGACTGTAGCAGTCTATGTATGTATGTGTGTGTGTGTGTGTATGTTTGTATGTAGATTCTGTGTGTTCCACCGTAGCGCCTAAACTACTGTGCTGATTTTGATGAATAGGTGTCAATCGATTCGTCGTAAAGGTCCGGGTGACATAGGCTACATTTTATACGAAAAGAATTGACCTAACGGATGTTACATGAATAAGTGGAGGTCTCAAAAATTTTTTTTTTGCTATTGTATCGAGTAGGGTATCAAATGAAAGAGGAGAAAATTATGAGTTCATAAATATAAATGTACTACAACATTAAAATATACCAAGCGACAGAAAAACAATTTTACTATAATATTTCAGCGTTTATTAAGACGATCGCAGTTGAGTTTTAGTTTTCAACTTTATCTTGTTTTTCATTGTTAATATACGACCAGTCATTATAATATGGCTAATTAGCTTCCAAAGTGATTCACCTAAGCCCAGATACATCGTATAAACCTGCCAATTTGTGTAGACCAATTATCCGCTGCCAAAGACACCCGACACCAAATAGCGATTATGAATTATGTAAATTTTATAAACGCTTAGCCGACCAAGAGTCTGACGAGGTGTCGTTGAAAAAACGTCTTCAGCCACGCTTCGACTGCTACTCATTATTAGGATTCCGTAGTGAAAGGGTGCCAATTGGACCCTATTACTAAGCTTCCCTGTCCGTCAATTTGTCTGTCAGCATGCTGTATCTCATGAACTTAATAGGTAAAGTGTTGAAATTTTCATTTTTATTGCCGCTATTACATTGGTCTGGTGGGAGGCTTCGGCCGTAGCTAGTTACCACCCTACCGGCAAAGCCGTGCCGCCAAGCGATATAGCGTTCCGGTACGATGCCGTGTAGAAACCAAAGGAGTATGGTTTAATGAAAACAGCCATACCCCTGCCAGGTTAGCCCGTTTCCATCTTAGACTGCATAATCACTTCCCACCAGGACCACCACAACAAATAATAAAAGTTTCAAAATGACCGCCATGCAAATTTTAAAAAGGCTTAGGTACATCATGTTTACCTATTGTTAAAGTTATTATTATATATAATATCTCGTGTGATGATACGGAACCCTTCGTTTGTGTGTTCCACTCGCACTTGACCGTATAATATTAATAATTGATCCATTCTGCTATCTTTTGTTAGAGTTTTCAATCGGAGAAATGGCGGTTAATATGTGCATCGCTGTATCTTTTGAATTATGTTAATATAGTTTTCTGACAATGTTGCTATTAAAAGATACTATCGTATATGAATAATGCATTGAAGCTTGAATTTTTGTTTTTAATATTTGAAGAAAGCGTAATCTTACTCAATAGGTAGATACGAATCTAAAAATAATCTTTTAATTACGTACCCACTTAGAATTTTATATAAATAGACGTTCAACCTTCAAAAAAAAACCGCCCAAGTGCGAGTCAGACTCGCGCACTGAGGGTTCCGTGCTGGGTATTTTTTCCAACATTTTGCACGATAAATCAAAAACTATTATACATAAAAATAAATAAAAATCTGTTTTAGGATATACAGGTAAAGCCCTTTCATATGATACCCCACTTGGTATAGTTATCTTATTTTGAAAATTGAAACACGTTTTAATTTTTTTTTAAATGATGACCACAAATTCGAGGTTTTCAGATTTATTCCTGTATTTGTGCTATAAGACCTACCTACCTGCCAAATTTCTTGATTCTAGGACAACGGAAAGTACCTAATTAATTAGGTAAAAGAAATTAATTCTAGTATTGACTATTCTCACAAATTAGTTGATACTAGAATTAATTTCTTAAACTGGACTCTTTCAAGTAAAGATTTTTATATAAACCTGTGAGGATGATACTGCCATTGTCGCAATTAAAATGCCATAAGCCTACGTTGTCGTATTAGTTTACAAATTGCGAAAAACCAAATTAAATTTGAATTTCGCGGACAGGCCCGTCGCTTCCACCTTTAAGTCAAAATTAGCAGCTATACAGCAGAACGAAAAAACTTCTGTTTCTAGAGATTAGGGTTGTTGTGGATACCGTGCGGTTTCTTTTTGTATTTTTTTAGGAGTTTCTGCTGGATATTTTCTTATTTCTGACTGGCTGAAATGACGCGTTTCACATTTTTCCTTTACTTGTGCTATAAGACCTATCTACCTGGCAAATTTCATGATTCTAGGTCAACGGGAAGTACCCTATAGGTTTTCTTGACAGACACGACAGACGGACAACAAAGTGATCCTATAAAGGGTTCCGTTTTTCTTTTTGAGGTACGGAGCTATAAAAACTGCCAAAAAATCAGTTATGATATTAGTCGCAAATTCAGCTAAAATTATGAGGTTAATTTTCGTAGATTACCTCGACAGTAGATTATTTGTCTTTAAACACCATAAAATATATTTCCACGATTCAGTTAAATTTAATTAAGGTATAAAAAGTAATCAAACCCTAGAACTTAATCCGTGCATCGGTACGTTAACCTTAATTCAATAAACGCCACTAATCAAATAAGCTGCGTTAAACTCGGCAAAGGGTTTTGAAACGCACACAAGGGTGGAAAAACGCTGACTCACGCTCTAACACGCTCGTAAAACGCGTGAACGGGAGTGGAGTGCGGTGATACATTTAGTAATGCCAATCACGCTCATTTAACTACGTAATACACTTTTGTGTTCATAAAAACCGTGAAATGAATTATAATTTAATGGAATTGCATTATTAGGACTTAGACCTTAAATAGTTTGAATTTAAATCAAACTTACTCATGCGTTTTAACACCGAATCCGTGATTTAATATAAAACTTTGGTTGGTTTTTGAAAAATGATTATTTTATAGGTAAGTGTATCGAATTTCTAGTACGTAGGGTGTTCATTTGCTCATGCGTTTTACGTTAAGAAATCGCTGTATCCCGATTTGTGGACGGTTTTGAATTGGAATTTTGTGATTCATAAAATTCGTTAGAGCTTTCGTATAAAGCGTTGTTTTGCTTCAGTGTACGTTGCTTTTTATCGATATAAAATGCATTACAGCCAGGTCGTCACCGAGAATCCAATAGGTTTTCATTTAATAAAATCCTTTTATTGGTTTAACTTGGATTTAGCCTTATACCACGTTAAGCGCTTTATACGCCATTTATACGTTCATTAGTTCATCCGAGCTCTGTGGAGTAAAGTTACTATAGAAATTTACTATGAAAAGTATTCATCGTGATAGTTTTATTTCCTGAAACATTATATACTATTAAATACTTAAAATATACATTTTATTAAATTTAATGCACTTTTATTAGTATTACTTACTTTTAGTTGCGTTTCTGTACGTCGTTCTTTAATCTGTGATAGTTACGAGCGTTATGCATAAATCTTGTTGGAGTCGACCAATTGCGTTGACGCAAAGGTTATCGTGTTTTTTATTTAAAACCTTATACTATAGGTTTAAAATTGATTATCGCCTGTATTAAATACGGTTAATACCTGTAAAGCTTGTAGTTTGCACGTACAACACAACATTGTATTAAAAATCCACTACTATTGGTTGCAAGGCGTGTCCTCTGTACTATTCGTAAGGAGCTAATAAGATAAAGCTAACTTATGCACTTATCGGTCCAAAGGCCCGCCTTCATACTAATTGTGTTAGACACTGGATTAGTCAACGAATCATACTGTAAACGACGTATTATAACACTGCTTTTTTATACACCTGCACGTATCTCTTAGGTATCGCGGAAAATACTAAATCTGATTGCGATAAGTACTTACCTACCAAAATAGTCTGAAAATGTGGCTAATTATACTGTATATAATCTCTGAACTGAACTAAATTGACAGCTCCAAGTCGATTGCTATCGCATTCACAATACTTCCGGCAAAAAAGGATAGCACTAAATATATATATGTCAAACTACTTACTTTAGAGATTGTGTACCTACAACGGAATTAGTTACAATGTATTCGAATAGCGCATACAAAATTCAAGTGAAGGTACAGTCCGTTTTACAGCGGGTTTAGTAAAATAAATTGTATATCAAACTTTTGAAAAGAGCAACCGCCGAGTTTCTTGCTGGTTCTTCTCGGTAGGAAAGGCATTCCGAACCAGTGGTAGATGCTTTTGACGATTCAAAAGAACTTGTAAAAGTCTAATTGAATAAAAATATTTTGAATTTGAATACCTAATTAAAATTTATTGTAAAACCAAAGGCTTTCTAGTAACATACGAGTATATTTAGCTATCCCACGTGCTTCCCTTGTTCGTCGGTTGTATGGAAAACGTACAAATGACGTTTGGGTTAGCGTAGACGTGCAATGGGAATATTTTTACATTTTGCCTTTATAAAGACTAGTGTAAGTCAGCATTTAGGTACTAGAGAGAGAGCCAGCGCGTGCCAGAGCTTCGTTATATTACCTATAAAAGCTGAACGTTTCTCTGCGTATTGTCCCCAGCACAGGGAAGAATGACCAGCGCCTATGAAGTTGCGATCATGGTGGCTTTGGGAGATATCAGGTAATAAAGGTGTAAAAAAGCGCGAGTCTGACTCGCACTTGGCCGGTTTTAAGTTATTATACATATTTTTAGATATTTAGAATTTCAGTTAAAAAGAAGAAAGGCAGTCGTTTCAAATACACAGACAGACTTGATTTTTCAAGTTTTTTTTTTCAGAAGTCAAAAGTTTTTGTTTTCGCACACAATGGTAATGATAAAACAAACACACGTACGGTCCGGTGTCTATCAGAAGTTATCAAACGCTACATCGCATCGGTCGCGATCGGACGCGAAGACTCTCAGTTCACTCACGTGGAACCCTTTCGCGGAACCACTGTTAGGGAGCTTTTACAAGCCCATTTGAATATTTATCAATAGTTAAAACACGACTGTATGTATACTATAGCCGTGATAGCCTAATGGTTAAGACGTCCGCCTTCTATATACGGGAGTCCAGGGGTTCTATCCTGGGCACGCACCTGGGCATGCAGTTTTTGGAGCAGTTAAATAATATCACTTGTTTTAACAGTGAACGAAAACATCATGAGAAAACCCGATTTTTAATTCAGATACAGGTTAGCCCTTGACTGTAATCTCATCTGGTGGTAAGTGATGATGCAGTCTAAGATGGAAGCGGGCTAACCTGGACGGGGTATGGCAGTTTTCATTAAACCCATACTCCTTTGCTTTCTACACGGTATTATACCGGAACGCTAAATCGCTGGGTGGCACGGTTTTGCCGGTAGGATTGTAACTGGGCACAGCCAAAGCCTCCCACCAGACCAGAAAACCAGAAATTTAGAAATTATAACTTTCTAACCCTCGGAATCGAACTCGGGACCTCCCACTTATAAGACCACAGCGCTTACCTACCTACCACTGCGCCAGCGAGTTCCCATGAAGCATTGGCTTCAAGTGACCTATTTACGGAACGCACGTTGATCTGTAGCGTCAGTCAGATGTTTTATCCTTACTAATATTATAAATGCGAAAGTGTGTCTGTCTGTCTGTCTGTCTATCTGTATGTCTGTCTGCTACGTTTTCACGGCCCAACCACTGAACCGATTTTAAAGAAATTTGATGCAGACTTGGGACACATCCCAAGGAAGGACATAGGCTACTTTTTATCCCGGAAAATTCAAGAGTTCCTACGGGATTTAAAAAAAAACCGAAAACCACGTGGGCGAAGCCGCGGTCATCCTCTAGTTTGCAATATATTGTGAAGTTTTAAAAAATACAGGATTTTTAAAAATTATTTTTCGTAGATTTTTTTATTTTATAGTATCGTATCAGTAGTAACCTGTCTTCGTTTTTGCAAGCGTTCTGGTTACAGCCTTTACAAAAAAAATATAAGTACCTTTAGTACTTATATTTTATATCTTGTACCTTTAGTAAGTACCTATTTTTTTATAAAAATATAGGTAAGTACCTTTAGCACCTATATTTTTATATCGTTCAAATTAAAACCCGAGTAAGCTCGAGCCGCGTTTTTGAGCTCATTCCGAATGAGTCCAAATTAAAACTTGTACGGGTATATTTTTAAATTTAAAAACGCCAATGTACAATCAGGCCAAGCAATCTACTCGTATATCGGGTTGCATCATTTAACTACTGTTTAACCACGTCTCCTCTTGGACGCGGTCGTGGTTTTTGCTTTGCGGCGAATCGTAAATCGAGCGAAACGAAACTTTTTCTTTCTTTTTCTTTTTTTGTCCCTTTTATATCTTTTTCGCGTTTAGAGGAATTAATTAAGGAGCGCGGCTGTTTATCAGTTTGTTTTACGATGAGAAATGGATGTTTGGGAGATTAATTACGGCCGTACGTTGTTTGGTTGTCATCTTGGATTCCTGCGTGTAATTATTAAGAATAAATTACTGTGTTAAAAGGTTTAAGCATAATCCACAGGTACTAAATAATGTTATAAATTCGCGAGGCGAAAGTTTGCCTATGTACCGTACCTATCGTCTGTAAAGTTTTCACGGCCCATTTGTTTAACCGATTGTGTTGTTTTTAACCCCCGACCCAAAAAGAGGGGTGTTATAAGTTTGACGTGTGTATCTGTGTAACTGTCTGTGGCATCGTAGTTCCTAAACTAATGAACCGATTTTGATTTAGTTTTTTTTTGTTTGAAAGGTGGCTTGATCTTAGCTATAATCCAAGAAAATCGGTTCAGCCGTTTGAAAGTTATCAGCTCTTTTCTAGTTAATTTAACCTTCACTTGTGTATAGACTATAGAGGCAGCTTGCAACCCGAAACGGACATGGTTCTTTTCTATCGCGGAAAATCAAAAAAAAAAAAAACCAAAATTTGAAAAGTTTTAAAATGTTGGTACTTAAGTATTAAAAACGATGGGTGGCCTTGACCGTGGCTAGTTACAACTCTGTCGCCATCACCATCACCAAGTGTTTAAGCGTTCCAATGCTACGAGTACGCCGTCTTACTCGTTCCAAGTTTGATTGCAGAGAAGGGTTAACTTGTAAAAAAAAATCTATTGTATACAAACTCTAAATAAAACTAAGAGATAGGTCTAAATAATTCTTACTCCTTTCATAATTCTGCGGTAAAGGATAACACTAGACTTAGACCTTCAATTTACTTTAGAGATTATGTTCAACAGAATTAGCCACATTAGCCGTGGTCACTGGCTAGTTACGCGTCCCAGCATATGCCACGAACAAACCGATCAGGGGAACGAGTTTAGTGAAACATCCATAGCCCTTCCATTTGGCCCGGTTCCATCGTAGACTGCATCATCACTTACCACCAGGTGAGATCGCAGACAAGGGCTAACTTGTATCGAAGAAAAAAACGTATCTTCGAATGAAGCACCTCACTTACGAGAATCTTCCAAAGAAAAATAAATCATCAGATAATAAATACCTACTCATAAATAAATTCACTTGGTTACTCTGGGCTTAGGTACAGAGAATATGAATTACCTGTCTAGGTAGGTATTCTGTAATTTTTTACCGCGTCCCTTAGATAATTAGAAACATCTCATTATGATTGTTTATAATCAATGGAGCCGGTTGTAAAAACCATTGTGTTACAAACTTTTTGCAACCTTGCCCCAGTGTGGTGTGGGAACACCATATCGCCAATTACATTTGACAGATGATAATTATTGATTAATTATTATTATTATTAACTTCGATTGTAGGTAGGTATACTATGCTTTTTTCAGGAGCATAATTTTCATAGATTTTTAAGTGACGTTTAATTGCTTAAAACGTACATAATCCGAGAGGTGCGTGCCCGGATCGAACTCCAGACCCTTCGACTTTGAGGCCGATGTCTGAACCACTAGGCCATTGGTAGTGGCTTATATTTAAAACCAATCAATCCATTAAGCATACGGTTAAGCCATTTCGCCACACAATGCAGGGCATAGGGAATCAATAGCAACCCTGCCGGGGTTGGGGGTATCGAATGGCCAGGTATTACAATGGGCCTGTCAGACCACACGCGCGTGGCTAATGCGCTTTAAGTACCGGGGGTTGAGATAATCGCTCGAAGATTTTTTGATAATGTATTGGAAGAGGATGTTTTGGTTGAAAATTGCGGAAACTTGGGTTGAAGTCGTAGCGTACTATGGCATTACCCAGACTTCAATTAGAGTTAAAAAGAGACAGACTTATATTTTCAAAAATATTATTATACTTAAGTACAATCTATCTCGTTTTAACACCTGACCTGTAAGTACTAATAGCTAACTAACCTTTTTTTTTTATCGCTGGGAAATGCTTTTACGCATCCCTCCCGGAAGCCGCTGCTTCCGGGGGAGTATGTGAGACTCGCTGGCAACCAGAATACCCACTAAAACCCAGCGGGGCCGTCTGCGTCATGACGAGACGACACAGGAACGCAGTTTGCATACCACTGTGCCGTCTCAACCATACCGCCACATTACTGGACATCCCTATGGGATGCCGACGCCTTGTGTGTGGTTATGTCCTCATTTAGGGCACCTAACCTGCCTGACCATATTATGTCAAATATTAGGCTATGGTGACGTGAAATCATAAAAAATAGTGCTACCGCGTCAATTGTACCAACATTTGACGCCTGCCAGTGAGATCGGAGCCTTGACGTTTTGATAGAAGTTACCCAACGGTCGTAAACTGTGGCCATAGCCTTATATTGTTATGAAAACCAGAAGGGAGTTGCACTTGGCCTCGTTACTGTTTGGGGTGATACAGTCTCAAAAGCCTCACTACCTCTTTAATAAGATCGAATGGGCCAAAAAGACCAACACTCGCTCCAACAGAGTCTGGACTCTAAAAACTCCTCATCATGTAACCGCAGCATTTCGTGGTAGCTTTAAATATGCCGCTACGAAATGCTGGAACAACTTGCCTCCTCCCCTGCGCGATATAAGCAAATCAAAAACATGGTTCAAATCAAATTTAAGAATTTTGTTATTGCGTCAGCAAAAGGGTGAGGAAGGCGCGTAGTTCAGGTCCTCCCACATCTTTATTCTACTTTATTTTATTATATACCTACTTTATCATTAAATTATTGTACTAACCCTATATCTACTAACCACATTATTTATTTTGTATTGTATTTGTATTTTGTATATTGCATCCTATAGTTACCGTCCGAAACTTCTGGCTTCACGGAAGACCAGCGCTGTGCCTGCGTTCCCGACAGAGGCGCAGCAAATGCTGAGTGGAGTCCATTTTGGCACCACACACCACGCGTCCCATTTCATATTTTATTTATTTTAAGTTATTGTTGGTACCAAATAAACAGTTTTTCTTTCTTCTTTCTTTCTTTGTATATTGGACACTAGCTGATGCCCGCAGCTTCGCCCGCGTGGATTTAGGGTTTGAAATCGCGTGGGAACTTTCCCGTGGGATTAAAAAAAAAATTACGCTAATCGGTTCAGAAATCTCGGAGATTTCGGTGTACATAGGTAGAAAAACACAACTCCCTTTTTGAAAGTCGGTTAAAAAAGTAGCCTATGTTACGCCCTGGCCAATCCTCTACTTGTCTGTGAAAATCCCGTCAAAATCGGTTCAGCCGTTCCGAAGATTAGCCTTTTCAAACAGACAGACAGACAGACAGACAGACAGACAGACAAAAATTTTAAAAACATGTGATTCAGTTATGGTATTGTTCAAATAACCATATGAGCTCAATATGAGGTAGTTATTTCGAAATTACAGACAGACACTCCAATTTTATTGATTAGTATAGATATCGTTGATTCAAAATCAAACCGAGAGTTCCCTCATTTTAGTTCACTCTGCCACCGTAGACTACAATTTTTTAGCCCAAGCTATTGTTCGTTGGAGAACCAAAATATGAGCTTAAAGCTCCTCTAAAATATTAAAACTTCCATCTCTACATTGTTAGTTAGGCTTAACTCTGGTGTAGTAGATACGTTTATATCTACAGACATACATACAATCTTGTTTAGATGGTGTCATTACGTATCATAGCCTGGGGCGGGCTTAATACTATTTTAATGGTTACCCCTCCAGACCACAGTTCAGCGATTGATCAGTAGCGAAATCGTCATACTTTGCAAGATACCTCAATTTTTCCCTCGAATCCGCGTTTGAACATACTCCCGTTGAATAGGTTTGTATATAGGTGTGTGAATAGGTATGTATGTTTGAATAGGTGGGAATTAGGACTATGTTTCACATCACATCACACTAATATTATAAAGGCGAAAGTTTGTATGTGTGTGTGTGTGTGTGTGTGTGTGTGTGTGTATGTTTGTTACTCCTTCACGCAAAAAGCACCGGATGGATTTGGCTGAAATTCGGAATGGAGATAGATAATATCCTGGATTAGCACATAGGCTACTTTTTATCCCGGAAAACCAAAGAGTTCCCACGGGATTTCGAAGAACCTAAATCCACGCGGACGAAGTCGCGGGCGTCAGCTAGTGCTAAATAAATAAAGTAACCTGTGCATTGACATCTGTCATTTAGTATAGACAGACAAACATTATGATTAGACATCTCGATACAATTTTGACGGATTAACGTAGCTCCACACACAGTTGCGCACTTCAGTTCTAATCGATTCTTCAGATATAAAACTGGAGTGTTATGTGATAAAATTTGATGGACATGTCAAATTTGCATCTATACTAATTAACAGATTTACCTTAACGGACATGTCACGTTAGTTATAAAAAAGTTACATAAGGCATCTGAATATCTAAGGCATTCAAATACATTTTGATTACAAAAACTTACGTATATACTTACTTATATAAATGAGACTCAAGTCTCAACTCGCGGTGCCTGCTTTCCCACAAGACCACAATTTTTGAATTTTTGTCGATGTTCGTTTCGTTACTGTAAGATAGTTAAACTGCGGTCCAGACGGTCATCTCATCTGAATTTCATCTCTATCAAGTTCAGTACAAATGACCCGAAATTTCCACAGATTACACGCATCTCTCGCCAACGCTACCGACTTGATTGTGATATTTAATCATATTTTTTATCACATATTAAATCTTAAATTCCATGTTTTATCATAATAAACTGGGCAATGGTTTATCTAAAACCATACGAACAAAAGTAAGTATGAAAAGTGAAAACCTCGATGGAGTGCCTTTTGGGGTTGGGTTGGTGACAGTGTCGTTGAACCTGCGGGGTTCGAGTGCCAAATAATTTATTTAAATATTTAAAGGTTGCAATATTGATAGTACCTTTATAGACTAAAAATACATAAAATATGCAAAAAAAAAATTTCAAAGTAAAGCTATATAGACCTGTTCCCACTACCAAAAAGTACATTTTTAAAAAGTATTCATGAAAATAAAGTAAACTCAACCAGACAATTTGAAGTAGCTGAAAATATCAATTAACAATTTCGACGGAATAGGAAAAACAGAGACCATGAAATAATTACTAAAATGTTACATGTAATTAATAAAAATGGTTAGTTTAATTCATTTTAATTTTTAAAAAGAGGGGTGTTATAAGTTTGACGTGTGTATCTGTGGATCTGCGTATCTGTATATCTGTGTATCTGTCTGTGGCATCGTAGCTCCTTAACGAATGAACCGATTTTTATTTATTTTGTTTTTGTTTGAAAGGTGGCTTGATCGAGAGTGTTCTTAGCTATAATCCAAGAAAATCGGTTTAGCTGTTTGAAAGTTATCAGCTCTCTGTAACCTTCACTTGTCGGTGGTGTTATAAATTTTTAATTTACACTTGTTAATTTAATTATTATTAAAATGTTTATATAAATACGTATTGGCGTCACTCAGAAAAGCAGGTATTATTGAAATATTTTTATCGAATTATTGGAATGTCCTCTCCAAAACCAACACAAAAAAAACACAAGTTTTATGTGTAAGGTTATTCTAATTATCCAGTTCACAATCCAAATACCGAAAATATGCGATATCGCTCCGAATCTCAGAAGGAGACTCAACTAAAACCTTCAAAACACCCGTATTTATGCAAGTTCAATCTTGTTGGCCTCCTAGTAACAGATTGTATGACATCGAATGAGCCAAATATCGATTTTACCAAACTACCTTCATCAGCTAAATTAATAATTTTATATTATTTTTGACAACTCAAATCAACTTTTTAAAAATAACCTTACATACGATAACAGTAATATTAATGCCCTATGATTCACCACCTAATCGGATTTCCACACCCAACCCTAAACTACACAATTCGGCACAGCGCACCCCTCAGATCGCTGTCGGGACAAAGAGACCCGCTTTATATTTTGACAGGAGTCAATAACATGGCGGGGGACTGACAACTCTACCTGTACCCTTCCTTTGTATCGTCGGAAAAGAAATTAAAGTGAAAGGGAATATTAATTTGGAAAGGGAAACAGTTTCGCAAAGGTGTCATGGTTTTTTATTACGATTTTTCACGGCTTTTTTTTTTGTGAATTTTATTCTAACCCAGTTTTAAATC
The DNA here is from genome assembly GCF_905333055.1 of Maniola jurtina. Lineage (NCBI taxonomy): Eukaryota > Metazoa > Arthropoda > Insecta > Lepidoptera > Nymphalidae > Maniola > Maniola jurtina. The sequence continues at coordinate 1,712,467 of NC_060050.1, read as the reverse complement.
GCAGTTGGATCAAAGGCACCCGCTTTGGACTGACAACTTTACCTCTCTGCCCCGAATATAATAATGGTCTAGGGAATTTGTATTTGATAGAGAAACAGTTATGCTAAAGCGTTCTACATTATTATTTTTATTGGTTCAATTTTTTTTGCTAATCTTATTTTTAAAAGATTAGATAAAAATAGAAGTTGCTTTTTAGGGCTGTGTGAGTGAATTATTTATGAATTTGTTCACTTTTCCAAACCTAACACTCAATCTTGAGGGACGAATACGAATACCTTCCAACCTCCGTTTTGCTCCCCTGTTTTCTTACCTTTATCTTGCTTGGCCACTGCAGGTCACATTTGAAATGTTCTTCAAAATTCTGATTTTTAAACGCTTAGTAGTATTTTTATATTAAAAATCTCGTTTGAGGCCTTGGATTATCTGGGGTAAAAAATAGCTTATGTCTATCTCAAAAATGGAAGCTATATTTGTATCAAACGTCAAATAGATTAAGCATAATATGGGCCAAAACGGTAACAGACAGACAGACAGATAAACACACTTTCACATTAAATATCATATTAGTATAGTAGTTTGGATTAAATATGCTAAATAGGTAGTTCATGAAGTCGCATAGTTCATTTGAGCCTTATTATTAACTAGAGGATGCCCGCGACTTCGTCTGAGTGGATTTAGATTTTTATAGATCCCGTGGGAACTGTTTGATTTTCCGGGATAAAAAGTAGCCTATGTCCGTCCCCGAGATATAAATAAACCCTGTACCAAATTTCGTCAGAATCGGTTACACTGTTGGGCCGTGAAAAGGTAGCAGACAGACAGACAGATAGACAGACAGACAGACACACTTTCGCATTCATAATATTAGTATGGATTACCTACCAATCTAAAGACGTACAACAGCCGATGATTTGACATTTTTCATTACATTGCACTATCATTTACTTACGACCAAAACGATAGAGTCAAGTACAACACAAAAAAGATCATTATTTTTGCAACAAATAGACTCGCATTATACTTTGACAGGACACGGGGCCTGTCAAATCAACCTGCAATGTCCCCCACCGTGTGTCGTTAAGACCCAACAGTCAATTGGTACATTTACTGTGCACAGTGATACGGTCAACTATCGGAACATTTACCCTGTTTCACATTGTAAATGTCTATGGTCGAATAACTTGATAGGTTAGGGGATTGATTTATTAACTTACGGAATTGTTTTACAAGGCTTTCATCATTTTTCCTTGCTATTGTAACTAATTAAATTGTACACTATAATTTATTGGCAATGATGATAGTCTTTTTTTCTTGTTTCTTAACATTAATCTCCTGGAAATTATTAATTGTCTACAATTATTTCTGTTTCATATGAGGTAACACGGCAGTGTGTATTGTACGGAAGAAAACTGCTTATTATACCTCTCTCTCTTCGTCATGTTCTTCATTACTGAGGGTCGTGATCCTTCAGCCACACTAAAATTACCTTAGTACGGTCGTTTTTGTTTTTATTTACATTCCATGTTCTCCATTCTAGCACCTTGGGGCCCTAATATAGATATTAGGGTTCTTCAAATTAATGTCACTTCAATCAGTCAGCTTCGCAACCCATTGAGCTATGTTGATTATAATCTGGTTCTCTTATAGATCTCCTCATTTCTGAATTGATTGATTAATATAATTGATCAATAATAGAAACAGTCCAACTTGTTATGCATTGCACTCTCCATCACCCGCTGAGTGACTCCGAACTTTCTTTTAGTTTCGCATTGTGCTCCATTCTAAAATCCATCTGGCTACAATGGTGAAATGGTGAACTACTGCATGCCTCATCACACTTCACACTATGTGTGTGTGTATGTTTGTTACTCCTTCACGTAAAAACTACTGGACGGATTGGGCTGAATTTTAGAATGGAGATAGATTATACCCTGGATTAGCACATAGGCTACTTTTTATCCCGGAAAATCAAAGAGTTCCCACGTGATTTTTAAAAACCCTATATCCACGCGAACGAAGTGGCAGGCATCAGCTAGTTAAAATTAAAGAGAAAATATTTATGAAGCTTAAAAAAGCATTTAATCCTAATATTCGTAAGTTATATACCTACCTTCGCTTAAATCGGTGCCAATATTACTTCAATGAAAACTAATTCCCATTAACTTTGCCTCGATATTCAAGGTGTGGGTTAGGGGAGTCAACCTTGTATTAGAAGTTATGGGAAATCAACGAACTTCGCTATACCATTATCATCACAATATATCGGAAAATTGCAGAAAAAACGTGTTCAACACAATAGAACATGTACACGTAACCTTCGCTGAAGTTGGTAGGCACTTAATTGAATAATCGAACATGAGAATTTAGGACAAAGATGCTTATGCTACCTCAATTCGAAACAATAAAAAACCAACTCTAAACCAATGCAATTAAAATTAAAATTGCAAAAATTAAACCGTCAGATAGGACATTCTGTTAAAACATTAACAAGTAAAGAAGACGTAAGTGGAATTCTCTGGACTTTTAAGAATGAACTTTACTGGGAAGGAATTGAAGTTATTTCAGTGTGGCTGGAGGAAATTATGTTCATACATCGCTGGGCATGTATGCCAAGCAAAATTAAGTATGCCAATATCATAAACGTTCGCGCTTCATCGCTCGTAGCCTTCGCTGGAATAACTGTTTTCCGTCGATTTTTCTCGTGTAATTTACTCACATTTCTATTTCAGTCAAGGTCCACAATATGGGAACCTAGTTCTGCTGATTGTGAATTTAAAATCTTATAGCTGTTAATAGAATAAACTACAAGTATCGTCATTCATCGTTGAACGCTACGAATTTGTTATTTATTTTTGACTAGCTACGTAGGTATAGTACGCGAAAGGTCGAGATGGCAATGGGGGTATGAGGCAGGGGGACACCCCGTACGCCCCGTACACCCGTACGTCACCCGCACTATCCCGCACTGGGTTAGCACGGGTGTGCGGGGCGTCCCCAACCCGATCGACAACTCGACCTGTCCCGTACTAAACCTATTTTTTATGATGCTTGCGAGTTGCGACGTCGTCGGCGCAAATTTACGTTTTTAAAATCCTATGATTTTCTGGGATATAAAGTAGCCTCATGCAAATAATCACGTCCATTACGACATGATTGGAGGACAAACTAACAAACAAACATAGTTTCGCTTTTATAATATGGGTGGTGAGTGAAATACTAGATAGTGATGCGTATATAGGGATGTATGGGAATAAGATGTCAAATCGAGGAACTTCAATCGATTGTAAAGGTCAAATATAAATGCTTTGCTCAATAGTTAGGCTTGCAAATACGGCCATATTATCTGATAGTAAAAGTCTTCAATGGAATGCGCTAATTTGGAATAGATAACGCTTTTATGGAGTCCCATATCTCATTTGGCTTTTACATCGTAAAGCTAATTCCTTGGCAATAGAACTTTACTGAACCTACTTTTCTGTAGGTACTTTTACTATCAAGTTGAAAGCTACCAATTAATTTAAGCGATGGTAGATTAGTGGTTATGACGTTGGTCTCCTAATTCGGGGGGTTGCGGATTCGATTCCCAGGCACGCACCTCTACCTTTTCAGAGTTCATCATCAAGCGATAGACATCCACTGCTAAATATAGGTCTCTTGTATAAAGCAAGATAGCACTTGCTTTATCGGTGAAGGAAAACATCATGAGGGTTTAAACCTGCATGCCTTAGAAATCTCCATAATGTTTTCAAAGGCGTGTGAAGTCTGCCAATCCGTACTTGGCCAGCTTGACGGATTATGTCCCAAACCCTTCTCATTCTAAGAAGAGACCCGTGCTTAGTAGTTGGCTGGTAATGGCACGGCAAAGTTGTCTAAATTTTGTCCCCATCCATCCATCCATCAGCCTGTATGCGTCCACTGCTGGACATAGGCCAAGCGCGCCACCAAACACGGTCCTCCGCCTTCCTCATCCACTCGCTCCCCGCCACCTTCTTCAGGTCATCGGTCCAGCGGGCAGGAGGTCGTCCCACACTGCGCTTACCCGTACGCGGTCTCCACTAAAGAACACGTCTGCCCCATCGGCCGTCGGTTCTACGACAGACATGACCTGCCCATTGCCAGTTTTGTCTACAGATTACGAATTGGTACCAGGAAATCCAAACTGACCTTGCTTCCGATGTGGACATTAGAACCGTTGCGCCAGAGAGATTGTCAAAAGATAATTGGCCTACAGTTAACCATCCCGGTTTAGCCTATGTCCTAGGTCACACAGAAACAGTTACTGATTGCGGCAATTCAACGCAATTGTCAACAATTGCGCTGTTTTGATTGTCGGATAACGAGTGGCGATCTGCGCTATTACGTCCATTTTATGTGAGTTTATGCAAATGAGTCGTAGTATCAGGAAATAAGCTGTTTTTCTATGCATCACTTGGCTTGGTTGAATAAAATTTCTCATTTACCCTATTAGAAAATTCTCTCTCCAGTTCCTTAACGGTAGTTAATAATAATGATGCGTTGAAATCAAATGGTCCTAGCCTTTGGCATAGAGTGGTGATTTCATGCTTCAGAGACTATCATATCGTTTCTAGCATTTCTACTCAGCCATCAGTATACTCTGGGATAAAGTGAGCGTTTTTCCTCTAAATTATGTCATTTTTAGGATTTCGTTTATATATTTTGTATGCTCCAATAGAGTCTTAGACTGTAGTAATAAAATCATATGATGTTTTATAAAGTGGTAGTTTATGGGGCTAAACATTAAAGAGAGTAATTTAAAAAAAAAAAATCGTAATTTTTAACATAATGAATTAGTAACGTCATGTATGGAAGGCGTAAACTTCAAAAAGTAATTAATTGATTATATTGATTTAATTAGTGCTATTCCTTTGAAGTATGAATGCTTTGTTTCAATTGGTACAGCGAAGGACAATTCGCTAGATTTTCAATAGTAGAGATATCAATCAATGTTAACTTTGTAATAATAGTTTTGAAAAATCTGGGTTATTACGCCGTATCTATTGTTTCTCTTGTAACTGTAAATTTCCCCACAATGTAAACGCTTACGTAATCAATTGCATCACTATAACTAACCACTTCTTATTAAATAATACCAACATCCATAATTATCACTAATTACGGATAACATTTAGAATTGTCTTGTTAATATACAACTTATAATTATCGGGTATTGTTCTAACTGTGATAAGTGCTAGGTTTTCATTTTGTTTTAATTTATTGTATTCGATTTCTTGTAATCCTATTTGTATAACTACTTACGCTAGTGCGCTGGCTTGTGAGGTATCATTACCTTTTTTCTGGAGAATTTCAAATAAATCATTTACAGTTCTTCATGTTGCAAGAATTTAAGATTTTCATTTTACTTAGTTAACATTTTTCTATTAACATCTATTTCCAAGCTATTTTAGCTGTTTAGTTATTATTGTATCTAGGTACTTGTTAAATTTTTGACTCTACGTTTTACTAATGGTTTAGGAGTTTATTGTACTTTTTTATTATTTAAAATGACTATCTCAATACCATTTAAGATTAGTTTTTTTAAATTTATTTGTTGAGCACCCATAGAGACGAAACTGTTGTTTCCTGCATTGAACTATCAGTTGTTGTGTCAAGCTCAATCAACTTAGATAAAATCTAAACTTATTGTGAATTCAAAAATGTGTCTGTCTGTTTGCCTGTTACCTTTTCATGGTCCACTTGTTTTACTAGATATTTTGCATCTCGAAAATGTATTTCAGGTACTATTTATTTCAAAAAGTCCAAACGGGATTTTTGAAAAGTCTAACCAGACGATCTCGCTGATGTAAATTCATCTATTAGTGAGATTATAAGATAACGTTTGCTATGATATTGTGGTTAGTTCTATGAACTAAAATGACAAGTTTGAATGTATTTCTATCTTTTTCATAATGCTCTCTGTGGAAAAAGATAGCACTAAATTCATATCAACCTTCTCAATTTAGTTTAGAGATTAGTTTAGAGATATTTAGTTTAGAATACATATATAACATAGTTATCTTTAGGTAATGTTACCTCCATAGAAAATTTTTATTTGTCTACTTAATTCATGTTGATTCCGAAACAGCGGTCATTTCTTATAATTCATTCGAGCCATCAAAGCCCTGGCCATTGACCCGTCTAATACGTTTATAATTACACCACACATGACGAACGCATTTGTAAACATAGGTTACTGTGACGTAGCGGGATAGTTTTTGTCTTCATCTCTCGCTCGGAGCGGGGTTTCGTTTACGAAAACGACAGCTAAATGACTATTGTAAGATACCCGTACTTATAGAACTAGTATCATTTGTAACAGTATTATAATTTTATCAAGTTCATGATTTCTCTTCGGTCGTGTCGGATTGCCGCCCCATCAGACTATTAGTAATAGAATAGAGAGTATCTATATGACTCTTTGGTCTGGACATCATCTATACTAATATTATTAATGTGAAAGTGATCTGTTTGTCTGTTTGTCTATCTTTCGATCTAGGTCTAGTTGCTTAGCACACTCTCCGAAATATATCTTGTAAAACACCGACAACCTTGCGCCGAGTTCCAAACGTTGAATCTTAGAAATGACGAGCTCTTGGTCGCCAATGAGTCTTCTAGCACTATGATCCACCGAATCCAATGCATCCAATGAATCTAAGCAATAAAGCTTAGATTAAGACCAATGTATATAACCCAAATTTGCAATAAATTGATTGATTGATTGATTGATTGTTGCATCGAGCTGGTACTTAGCAGAGCCATCCCACAAATGGCTGCAATACAGCCAAACTCGTCATTTGGCTTTTTATTTGGCTTGTAATGGGCTTGTATTTATGTCACTGTCGTCTATTAAGATCGATCGATCGCAAACGGAAGTTTTAAATGCCCTAACACTTGAACTTCCCAAAAAGATGTCGCGTGCCTGAGGCTCGGAGGCGAGCGTTATCGCCTACAATTATATAGGTGCAAGTCATTGGCCAGGCGGTAGACATGAATGGCTGTCGTGCTGACATGCGAGCCAACGAAAACGAATCTTGCCGACACGTCACGGCAAGGGCTCTGCTATGTCCGCACCTAGGAATGCCAGATGCCCCGTATTTTACGGGTTACCCCGTATTTTTAACCCCCGACCCAAAAAGAGGGTTGTTGTAAGTTTGACGTGTGTATCTGTGTAACTGTCTGTGGCATCGTAGCTCCTAAACGAATGAACCGATTTTAATTTAGTTTTTTTTTTGTGTGAAAGGTGGCTTGATCAGAGCAGACACGACAGACTGACAGACACAGACAACAAAGTGATTCTTAAAGAGTTCCGTTTTGTCTTTTGAGATACGGAATCCTAGTAATATATCAGGCGATTACTTTACGGTTTTCGTTAAACTTTGACCATAAAAAAGGGAAATTGAAGTGTTTAGAGAAAAGATAGAAAAGACCTGACAATTGACAATGTGTCAAGCGCGAATCTATAAAAACTCGGCATTGAAACTTAATCCAACTATCACAGTTCATTGTATTGTGTTACTTTTTACACTTAAACGTCAGGTTAAATGGAAGCAGTTAGTAGCACAGTTAGGTTCAAATGATAAGATTCAACCGCGTCTATTAAATGTTCATTAGTTGTGGATGAAATTACACTTAAATATGAGAAATACAACTTTTGTTTGGCCGCCCCCGGGCCGTGGTGTAATAGTTTCATTTCGAAACAGTTTAGACATTTTGGGGGAATGACCTTTATCTTCAAACTAGCTATTTCTCGCGACTTCGTCCGCTTGGATTTAGGTTTTGTAAGAATCCCGTTGATATCCTGAAACACGTATTCCTTTATTTTGAACCAAAAGCGAAATACCAATTTTCATGGATACCTATCTATACGAGTAGGCACTTAAATTGAAAAATGAGGAACTTTCTTACAAACGTTCTTTGAAATAAAATGATATTTATTGATCATAAAAATATAACATACAACAAGCACAAGCAATAAATGTTTTAATAGATAATAATTGGCACTAATTGTATATCATGCTTTCAATATTAACAAAAAAAAATATAGCTCGTCTTGGCGGGGGCACTGCCGTGCCCCCTGATATACAAGTTTACATGAAAAAAAAGTTATAAGTAACAGATAGTTATTTTGTAAAATCTTAATTGATTTCAGCCCCTAAGGGGGCTAAATAGGGGGTTGAAATTTGTGTAGTCCACGCAGACGAAGTCGCGGGCATAAGCTAGTAAAATATAAAACAAAGAACTTCTGTACTTATATTTGTAATTACAGAAATACGCCTAAAATGTTGTTGAATCAATTCAATTAACTTCAAATTGTGCCTAATTACATTCCAATTATTGAAACATACATTACATATTTTCATAGAAAGCATCTCATATTCTTTAACAGATGTAACATAAATGCATACCTACTTAGGCTGCCTTTCCACCAGAGCTGTGCGATGCTAAAGGTAAGCTACGAAACTATAAAACTATAAATTGTGTCTATTTCCACCAAAGCTGTAGCTATTATAGCGAAGCGGGTAAGATGTGTGTAAGGTAGCTGTGCGAGGAAGATGAACGATGCGAGATAAAGTCATTGAATGTTCTCTAGTCTACTACTACTGTTCTCTAGTGACTTCTAGAAGTCATTGTTATGGAGGGCATAAAGAAGAGGAAAGATAAGAAATCTAACGCATCCATCCAATCTGTTTAGGCATTTAGGAGTTATGGTGGAACAAAGATACTCACATACACACATAAACCCTGAAAACCTCTTTCTACCTATGCTAAGCTAAGCTATTAACATCAAGGGATCCTTTTTTTTCTCTCGTCTGGCTTTACACTGATTAGCCAATGTCAAGTTTGTAGTTATTTAAAAGTTAGGGAAACTATATGTATAAGTATGGACTTCGTCCGTGCCGGCGCCCGCCGACATACATGCGGCGCCCCTTTAGAGCGCTTCCCAGTCAGTTCCACCACCAATAAACACCAGCAGAACACTTTAACCAGCAACCTCTAACAAAAAACACTTCAAAAATTCACAACACACGCGCCAGCAAACGCCACCACAGACGAAGTCCTCAAGGGATCCTATTGGTGGATTTGACATAAATCCGTAGCTTAGCAACCTATCATACCTGTGGTGGAAAGGCAGCCTTATACTTACGCTACGTCGCCACGTTTCACTGACTTTATTACTCAGATATAGTAATAGGTACATACCACTTGCATCGCCGTTATTATGGGCAAAAACGATTGGAATTTATTATGATTTTTCTTAGAAACGGTCATTTTAATTATTACGATGCGTTTTTTTACCGGTTATTATCTGCTTCTAGCCTAATATGAATAAAGAAAATTCTAGAAAGCATTCGCTGATTCATTCCGCTTTTTTTCAAAGGTTGGTAGTTGGTACCTAAAATGAACTAGTATAAAACTGTAAAGCAAGATCTGGCTAAGTATGATACTAACTATAAATATGTACCCAATGAAATTAGGAAAAAATGCATAATTAAAATTATTTACTCAATATTTCGGTAAAATAAAAATAAATATACAAATCTATAAAAATATTAAACACCTAGTTATAATTAAAAAATTGTACATAAGCGTATTTTATTATTTATAGTATTATATTAATATTATACATTAGTGTATATATACCTTGCACCTTTTACCCCTAATATCTATAGCTATGTCCTTTGCACCATTTTGGTTGCCTGGAAGAGATCGCTAGGTAGCGCTAAGGCTGCCAAATTGTACAGCTGTCTATATTTTTGTTTTGCTTTGTATGTCATTTTTAACCCCCGACCCAAAAAGAGGGGTGTTATAAGTTTGACGTGTGTATCTGTGTATCTGTCTGTGGCATCGTAGCTCCTAATCTAATGAACCGATTTTAATTTAGTTTTTTTTTGTTTGAAAGGTGGCTTGATCGAGAGTGTTCTTAGTTATAATAGAAGAAAATCGGTTCAGCCGTTTGATAGTTATCAGCTCTTTTCTAGTTACTGTAATCTTCACTTGTCGGGGGTGTTATAAATTTTTAATTTACACTTGTTCTGTATTAATTTTGTAGTGTACAATAAAGAATTTTTATTTATTCATTCATAAGCATACCTAGGTAGATATGTACTTATCTGTACAAAAGATCTCTACAATTTAATCAGACGGACAAACCTTCACGTACCTACGTAACGTACCTATAACAATAATAATCTAAGCCGTACCAATAAATTAGTATCATAGACAATATCCCACATCTAAATAAAACGTATCTCAAACCATCGATTATAACTTAATCGAGTTACAATTTATAGAAATAATCGGTCATTGATTTATCGATATAAATTTTTTGCTAATCTATTTTCTACCCTAACTACTAGTTGTTAAAGTTGAAAGTAGTGTGCAGTTAAAGGTGTATGGATACAATTTGTATCGGAAAGATATCAAAGGCACACTCGTTTGATACTACTTTGAATAAATCAACAAAATCGACGGGCGGCTCTGAGTAATGCCCGAATGTATGCAGTAATTTTGAACGGGAAAGGTGTGGAGTAGCTTAAATTATGTTCACATTATTCGAATTTTGAATTAAAATGTAGGACTTTACCGCCAAAAAAAAAAAAGATTCCGACGAATTGAGAACCTCCTTTTTTGGAAGTCGGTTAACAAGTAGTCCCATCTGAAGTTGAAAATGGCGGTAAAGTTACACAAGCCCAACAGAGATCTGTTTTTGTTCAATCCTCAGTCGTACGCCATCTTTTGTTCATTGAAGGCAAGCGTTTGACCACAATCACACACAATTTTCATTATTGTTTTGTAGTATTTCTACAGTAAATTTTTTAGAATTTTGGGTTTTTAGAATTTTTGGAATCATTTTATCGAATAAGTTTAAGGACATATTTGTCGTATTAGCGGTCTGTCTGCTTTTTATCTCAACAAATCAAAGAGTTTTTTTTTGGGATTTTGGGTTTTTAGAATTTTTTGAATCATTTTATCGAATAAGTTCCTATTTGTCGCATTAGCTTAACTGTCTGTCTGCTTTTTATCCCACCAAATCAAAAAGTTCCCATGGGATTTAAAAGAAACGTGAATCGATGCGGATGCAGTGGCAAGCATTATCTAGTTTATAATATTTATTAAACTTGAAAAAAAAAACTTTCCATGTTTAATTCGACTCCATGTCCCCTGTGTCCACTCACTTAATCTATTCGAGCGAGTTGTGAACACAAATTAGAAAAACAAATACGTTTTTAGATTGTAATTTAAGTTTATTAAACGTTAATTAAAATAGATCACTTTTGAACATTATATATCTCGATATAGCTATAGTGAAACATAGCCGTTTTAGTTAAATCAATACATTTTTAGTGATCCGTACCTCAAAAGGAAAAACGGAACCCTTATAGGATCACTTTGTTGTCTGTCTGTCCGTCGTGTCTGTCAAGAAACCTATAGGATACTTCCCGTTGTCCTAGAATCATGAAATTTGGCAGGTAGGTAGGTCTTATAGCACAAATACAGGAATAAATCTGAAAACCGCGAATTTATGGTTACATCATTTAAAAAAAATTAAAATGTGTTTCAATTTTCAAAGTAAGATAACTATACCAAGTGAGGTATCATATGAAAGGGCTTTACCTATACATTCAGATTTTTATTTATTTTTATGCATAATAGTTTTTGATCTATCGTGCAAAATGTCGAAAAAATACCCGAGTACGGAACCCTCGGTGGGCGAGTCCGACTCGCACTTGGCCGGTTTTTTTATTCACATAGGTAGGGAATCGAACCAGAGACCTACCTCTTATGAGACATCAGCGGTCACAATTTGCACCAATGATGGATACAATACTTAAGACCACCCGTGCGAACCCACAGCGTGTCAGCTAGTTAAAATTAAAGCGTTTTTTAAGCAGTCTTCTATTTAGTAAAGATGTTTTTTAAAGTTGTATGTTTTATTAATGCAGTCGTATAACTCTTTATTTGAGTATAACAAAAAAATTGCAAATGTATTTTACTTTCTTCGGAACACAGACTAAAGGAAGAAAATAGACAGAGCTTGCGCACGTGTTCATCAAATTGAAATCCAGATTTAAGTGAATAACATCAGTCGCTATCATCAGAATCAGTCATGTTGTATGAAAATCGTATCACATCGCTACTATCTCAATTGTTGTGATTAGCAATGTGCATCTAGCCAATCATAAAGCTGTCAAAATCGCAGCCAATGGTCACAATTTTGACAGATATAGTATGACACTACTATATCTGTCAAATGTCACTATAAAATATTTTGAATTTTGAACTGTACTCGTGGGTGCCAAATTACAGCGGCATGCCCATGGAATTAGGAAGTACTTAATACAAGTACATAATTTTAATTTGTAATATAATATAACTCACTAATCAAATCTATGCTTAAGCTCTTTAAATTATGGTATCAAAGTAACTTGTATATTTTAACTTATTTATTTTTTTGTATGGAATTAATTAAAGCTTTATTATTTTATTTATTTATTTATAATACAAGTACTAGGTACTAACAGTACCTGTACTTCAATAGCTATACCTGTCTGGAAAAAGCTGGACAGCAAGATTAATAGACCACAGCCATGTTTGTCATAGCATCTACAAACTGTGATTTTCTTCAATAAACCTAAAATATAGAGCTTGTACACACGTAGAAGCAGTGCAATAGGACTATCAACTTTTTTTAAATGGGTTCTTGGATCTCAGTTGTTTTTGACAGCCCGTTTACCGTCTATATATTTCTTTAGTCTCAGTTCTGAACATGTGTAAATTTTTTGTTGGACACACCCAAATCCAAAAAGCATTGCAAATTTCAACCCTGTTTAAAATTTTATAGCCGGTACAAATAGGGTGAATTCATTAATGACCATCTGACGTAGGTAATCAACAGGGCACAACAGGGCTCTCTCCGTCACTTACTCCATACAGTCGTAGTTCCAATTCCATTTGAATATTAAGCAACCAAAGTCCATGAAATTTTGCAGACATAGTCTAGAAACTAATATCTGTGCGTGTGGTGGATTAGATTTTTCTAAAAATATGTAGTTTTAAAATTACAGGGCTTCAAAGATCTAAACCTAAAAATTAACATTAAATGTTAACCAATAAAATTTATTTTATTGGTTGCAACTTCTCAAACACTTAAAATCAGAGACAACTTGAATAGAATCGTTCAACAAACTGAGAGACGGTTCAATAACCCCTATAGAGCCATTAAAATAGTGATTAGGTATAATACCTACCGTATAATTTCAACCTCTACGGTCGTCACTCATCGCTCTAACACTCGTAACTTTATTCTATGTCACTCATATTTCTAGGAGGCTAGATTCAGTGACAGGTTCTAGGGATGTTTCACATTGAATGGACAGTTCACTATGAACTATTTTGAACCACCGACCCAAAAACAGGGGTGTTATAAGTTTGACGTGTGCATCTGTGTATCTGTCTGTGGCATCGTAGCTCCTAAACTCATGAACCAATTTTAATATAATTTTTGTTGTTTGAAAGGTGGCTTGATCGAGAGTGTTCTTAGCTATAATCCAAGAAAATCGGTTCAGCCGTTTGAAAGTTATCAGCTCTTTTCTAATTACTGTAACCTTCACTTGTCGGAGGTGTTATAAATTTTTAATTTACACTTGTCAAACATTTGATAGTAGTAAGTAGGTAGATAATTTTTTCTATTACCAAACATCTCTTTCTCATCCACGCTTTGCGAGCTATCCTATTTTATATTTCTTTATAAAATCTATCGTACAATTTTAATATTTTTACAACTTACAACTTTATTTAAATGTTATATTTCTTATTTCTTCTTTTAGTTATGCCTTAAAGCACTTTAAATACATAACTTTTTTATTTTATTTATTCATGTATTTAACTTGCCAATTTTATATTATATTCCATGCCAGTTACGTTTGGATAGTATAAAAGATGGTCACTGAAAATCAGCGTTGGGACGTCTGGTACCTTAGGTATTCGCCATAGAGATTTGTGTCTAAAAGCTTGTAGACATTCCAAACAGATAGCCACTATAAGCTAAAAGTTTCCTTAATTTGGACAAAAATAAATATCGCTAATTTCAAATATGTAGGTTTACAAATTCAGTCTCCTACTGATATTTGATGCGGATTCTACTGGTAAGATACCGACAAGGAACCTAATTCTTACTTCTAGAGGTTTATAACCTAGGGTAGAGTAAAAAACCAATTTTATTTATCTTATATTTCATAACGTAAGGTATTTACTGTTATAATCATTAAAAGAATTAGTCAATAAGATTATGAGTCCTTCCACTGGTCCAGTGTTTATGAGGCGAGCCGGGCCGGTAGCTAACGACGCCTGAGTCACGCGATCTCGCTTGTTAGCATTACTTAGGCGACAAGGGCGAGCTTGTAGTCCTACAGGGTTTTTGTATTGAGCTAAGGTTTAGTATTAAGTTCTTCTGACCGAATTTGAATCAATCGGCAACTAATCTCAATAGAGATTAGCAAGAATGCAGGAGCGATATGGTGTATATGTATGCAAACACAGGAGCTCTCTCTCTATTCCCTCACTCTCATAGTTCCTCGGTAGCTAACGACGCCTGAGTCACGCGATCTCGCTTGTTAGCATTACTTAGGCGACAAGGGTGAGCTTGTAGTCCTACAGGGTTTTTGTATTGAGCTAAGGTTTAGTATTAAGTTCTTCTGACCGAATTTGAATCAATCGGCAGCTAATCTCAAAGGAGATTGAATGCGGGAGCGATTATGGTGTATAGATATATGTGCTCTCTGTCTATTACTCACCTCACTCTCATAGTCTGATGGACGGCAATTCGACACAACCGGAGAGGGATCAGGAGCAGGAGCAATAACTAACTTTTACTTCGCGCGACGTAAAAACAACAGCGCAACTATCCATGTCCAAGTCAAAGTCAAAGCCATTTATTCAAAAAAGGTACCACTGTACTGTGCTCTTTGATCAATGTTGAATTTGTACATAATGGTGATAATTTTATTAATCACGCTTTAAAACTAGGAGGGTTGGTCTGAGAAGAAGTCCGCAACAAACTCAGCGCAAACATCTTATCTCCTTCATAGACATTATTTTACATGATGCTAACTGTACTTACCTACTCAAAAGAAACTAGTATAAAATCAGATAGTAATAGAAAAAATTGCTATCTGATTTTATACTAGTTTCTTTCATTTCAAGGTAATTTCATTGTTCCAGCATCAAACCCCCATCAAAAGACGGCGTCACAAAGAGTAACCCCAGCAAGAGACATCGAGAGCGCCTCAACGCTGAGCTCGACACCCTCGCCTCATTGCTGCCCTTCGAGCAGAATATCCTCAGCAAGCTGGACAGGCTGTCCATACTGCGGCTGTCTGTCAGCTACTTACGTACCAAGAGCTACTTCCAAGGTAAGGCTATAATAGAATCTAGCAAGGGGAGTAGAATTTGGCATAGTACTCTTGCAGGCCTATTCCGTATTTCAAGGGCAGTTTTTGACCTGCTTCCTCCTTCACCTTTCTACTATCATACTGCAAGGTTTCGCCAAGGACTGCACCCGTTCGTAGTCGAAATTTCACGGATACGTACAAAGACAGTTGCCTCCGATATGGTTCGCCTTTCTGACATCAGTTTTTTTCTCCAACTTTTATACAGGTACCGTCAAGACAGGAGTGAATAGGCATCTTCTAGGCAAGTGCGCTCCATCTTAGGCTGCATCATCACTTACATATTATTTCTTAATATATGAACTTATATATTATCATCACTTAATAATAGGTATAGATGACAGATCACGAACAAAATGACATCGCTCAAGTGGTCTGGTTTATATTTTTTCACACATATCCACATCTATGTTTCTTATTACGAAAAAATGTAGAATAAAGTTTTATAATTTTTTTTTTTTTAAACTGCGTTGAATTTTTTATTACTATCTTTCCATTTTAAATTAATACATGAGAACATTAATAATTATAAATTAAAATTACTACTAGGTATACCTAGTCGTCAAAAAGACCACCCCTGGTTGCCCCTGGACCAAAAGTGCCCATCAAGCTGGCAGCATTGCCCCGCTGAATGGCGATGGACAACCTTTGGACTAGGTAGGCCCCAGAGCGTGAATCGCGGCCTCTTTCTCTTAGACGACGCGCGACGGCCAATGTCGCGCACAAAGCACCGCGCCTCCTCACCCCAGCAGCCCATCGTCTCCACCGCCAAAGGGACGAAGAAGTATTTGGCCATGAGTGGGGCGTATTTAGTCTTAAGTTTTATAATATAAACAACTTCAGTTCTAAAGTTGCTAATTTTGATTTTGACTTACGTGGCCTTCATACTTTTGGGTTTTTTGGCATTAAAACTGGTGGTGTTATAATCAAGAGACGCCACTGGATATCTAAGTCGTTGACTTCCGATAAAAATAATGTCTATAACAAACATTATCCCGCGATTAAAACTAAAACGCCACTAAATCATTTCGGCCCGCACCCATTTGCAAAACAAAACCAAATCGATTTAGAATCGATAGCATACCGATGTATTCGATTACTTATAAATGTGTTCCATGACACGTATTTAACGTTGTCAGGCAATTTTATTATAGCATGTATTAATAATGAGTCGTGTCCGAGTACTGATTCCGATTCGAGAGAATGTAATCGATACTTTCGATTGCGAATGCTTAGATATTGTTATCTCGCGATCGATCTACGATGCTACCATTGTTTGTTGTTTATAGCTATCGTTATTCTACGCAAATGCTCTAGCAAGATATACAGGATATACAGTGGCGTACTACGCATGTATATAAGTACTTGTACCTACTAGGCTTCAGCCGTGGCTAGTTACCGCCCAACCGGCAAAGCCGTGCCGCCAAGCGATTTAGCGTTCCGGTATGATGCCGTGTAGAAACCAGAGGGGTATGGGTTTAATAAAAACTGCCATACCCCTTCAAGGATAGCCCGCTTTCATTTTTGACTCTATCATCACTTACCACGACGAACAGTCGTGTGTTCTTACAGTGTTTCTTATAGTGAATGGCTAACTTGTATCTGAATTAAAAAAAAAACATGTACCTAAAAGTAGTTTGAGTCTAGAGCAACTTAGATTCAGAAAATAGTAGGTATACTTAATCCATTTTAATATTCTAAATGCAAAAGTATGTTTGTCTGCCTGTATATCAGTAACTTTTCACCACCCATCCGTTCAACGCATACTGACAAAATTTAATATAGAGATAGCTTACATCCCAGAGACGAACATACTTAAGCTACTTTTTGTCCCGGAAATTAAAGAGTTCTCACGGGATTTTCAAAAACAAATCCACTTAGAGGAAATCGCGCGCATAATCTATTTGGTACAGATCTCTATCATCTATCTGTTTCTAGAGACACAAAATAGGTTACTGTTTATCCCGGAAAAACAAAGAGTTCCCACGGGGTTTTTAAGTAAACAAAAGCCACACGGACAAAGATGCGATCATCATATTTTAGTAAGACACTAGGAGATGCCCGCGGCTTGGCTCGCGTGGATTTCGAATTTTTAAATCCCGTAGGAACTCTTTGATTTTCCGGGATAAAAAGTAGCTTATGTCCTTCCCCGGGATGTATCCCAAGCCTGTACCAAATTTCATTAAAATGAGATCAGCGGTTGGGCCGTGAAATCGTAGCAGACAGACAGACAGTCACACTTTCGCATTTCGAATATTAGTATGGAAGTATGGATAAACGGGATTTATATTTTCGCCAAGAGACACCGCAGGCGGTCGCTAGTGTAGTTATAGAAATAGGTTCTTTATAAGAGACAAAACAAATTATTTCCCGATTAATACGCCCGATAATTGGTCCCGTAAATCCCGTATCAAACACCCACTTTGCATACCGTACGCTACCAAGACGCGCGTATATCATATATTGAGTTATTAATACGCCTTATAATTTTATTCCGAACGAGATTTGAATATAAAAATCAGTGGGGGGGCAATGGGTATATGCTTTATTGTGCAGTCAGGACTTTAAGGGGTCGATGACGTGGTAACTTGCTGGTTGGTACTGACGGTCACTAAAGTGCTGTTGGGTTGCGAAAAAAATTTGGTCCTTTATGGTCTCTGGTTATTAGGTAGACAATTAGACATTTTTGTTATTTTATAGTAATCCCACTAATATTATAAAGGCGAAAGTTTGTGTGTATGTGTGTGTGTAAGTTCGTTACTCCTTCACGCAAAATCTACTTGACGGATTTGGCTGAAATTTGGAATGGAAATAGATAATATCCTGGATTAGCACATAGGCTACTTTTTATCCCGAAAAATCAAAAAGTTCACACGGGATTTTGAAAAACCTGAATCCACACGGGCGAAGTCGCAGGCATCGGCTAGTTAAATATTATTTTCATCTTACTAGGTTAAAAAGGGCGCCTTTGCTGTCTAAAATCAGTGAGCAAAAGTCCTTTTTGCTTTCCAAGGTTCACACCCGTATAAAAGGCCTGACTTTGCTAGCGATTCAAACAGAGAGAGCTTTATGCTTTCATAGCAATTAAATATTATTTGCTCGTGAGGAAACTTGCATACCTGAAAGTTCTCAAAGGTGTGTGAAGTCTGCCAATCCGCACTTGGCCGGCGTGGTAGATGTAGGCGATCATTCATAGGTTGAGAGATCTGTGTAATGGATCTGTTCTCAATAATGGAACCAGCGATAGGCATTAGATCATGATTCGATTTTTTTTTAACCTTTAGCCTTTACCATGAATAAAATTCCCTTTCTCCTCCAACTAAGCGTAAAGTTTTTGCTAAGAGAAGGTACGACAAAAGTGCAACGAGTGGCGTTCGAAATGCGTTTCGGATTTCAGTCCGCTCCTTTAACATTTTCCAAAAGTTCCACAGTTTGTGAATTTTCCCTCTGACTGTACATTCAAAATGTCGATAATTCTAATTAAATCGATTGTTGAAGCATCGATTACACGCTCCCTCTCGATACGTAAAGATTTCGCCGCGCCGCGGGACGCGAGATAGTTTTAACTGGAATTATATCTGGAATACCGGTATCCAGTACCGGTAGCCACTAAATTATTGGTATTTCGTAGTATTTTTATCGGGCGCTTCGTATATATTATAAGTATATTTATATTTTGTGCAAGTGTGAGTTGGTTTGGAACACAAAATATCAATTTTGAAGAAAGCAGGAAAATAATAAAATTTTAACATGTGCCTAATTACTAATACTTAGTTGACAAGTGTAAATAAAAAATTTATAACACCCCAGACAAAGGTTACAGTAACTAGAAAAGAGATGATAACTTTCAAACGGCTGAACCGATTTTCTTGGATTATAGCTAAGAACACTCTCGATTAGCTTACCTTTCAATAAAAAAAACTAAATTAATATCGGTTCATTAGTTTAGGAGCTACGATGCCACAGACAGATACACAGATACACACGTTAAACTTGTTACACCCCTCTTTTTGGGTCGGGGGTTAAAAATATCTTATCACTTGACTGGAACGCAACGAATTTATTTAGTTTCATCTTTCTCTAGGTTTTTCCTACAGGCCAAACAATATTTCGAAGCATTGTGTAGCCTAGCCAATTGAAATAATGTAAACCAGCCATCTAAATTTATACTTTAAAAAGATTCAAGGAATTGAGAATCTCCTCTTTTTTTGAAGTCGGTTATAAAGTAAAAGCTGATTGAATGACTTATCTATCAACGCACAGCTCAAACTACTGGATGGATCGGGCTGGGCATACAGATAGCTATTAATATGACGTAGATGTTCGCTAAGAAAGGATTTTTGAAAATTCAACCCCTAAGGGGTTAACAGGGCTCTCTCCCCGTAACTTACCTACTCCATTTCATAGTCGTTCGTAGTCCCAATTTCATTTGAATACTAAGCAACCAAAGTACATGTTTTGCAGACATATTCTAGAAACCAATATCTGTGCCTGTGGGTTTTTAGATTTTTCTAAAAATACTTATGTAGTTTTAAAATTACAGAGGCTCAAAGATTTGTATGAAATTTTTTAAGACCGCGTAACTTTGAAACCGATTATTCTAACAGAAATCTGGAAAACCACAGACATTGTAATTATTATTTCCCGGAACGTTTCTACAAAATTCCATTGAGTATGATTTGTTAGTATTCATATGAGAGACGAACTACGTTTGTATGGAGCGAGTGACGGAGAGACCCCTTTTAAAATAGGGGTTTGAAATTTGTGTAGTCCACGCGGATGAAGTCGCTGGCATAAGCTAGTAAAATGTAAGCAAGTAAGCAATTGTGACTTCGGATAAAGAAATTCAAACTTCCACGACAAAGTTGCAAATACAAGACATAGTAGGAAGTAAAGTAACCTTTACAATGGAAAAACGTTTATTACATAACCGTATGTTTATATAAAGCCGTGCCAGGCACCACAGCGACCGGAAGGGCCCTATCGATCCATGCTAATTCAATGGGCACCACGATTTATTGATGTACTACTACGAAACTACGAAAAGCCGAGGAAAATATATGTATAACTATCTATTGGTATTTGGGAATAAGGTATTTACTAAGTAGTATTGGATGGAAAGATGTTGATGCATAATGGAGTGTAGGGGTAGTGTAGTAATTTTTAACCCCCGACCCAAAAATAGGGGTGTAATAAGTTTGACATGTGTATCTGTGTATCTGTCTGTGGCATCGTAGCTCCTAATCGAATGAACCGATTTTAATTTAATTTTTTTTGTTTGAAAGGTGGCTTGATCGAGAGTGTTCTTAGCTGTAATCCAAGAAAATCGGTTCAGCCGTTTGAAAGTTATAAGCTCTTTTCTAGTTTTCTTATTAAGCCGGTTATTACTATCCGACTTATACACATTCCAGCCAAATTCTAATAAAAATGTGTCGGGGGTTTTTATTCCGGCGCTTCTTCTGCTTGAAGTCTTTTGACTTTAATGCTCGAGTACTAGAGGCGCCGGGATAACCTATCCAGTGGGTATAACTGGTAAAGTGTGGCACAGCTTTCAAAAATAAAAGTTTTTTCTTTCTTTCTTTCAGATATCTTAGTGGTTCTATTCGGGAGATCAGGGGTTCGATTCCGGGCATGCACCTTTGACTTTTTGGAGTTATGTGCGTTTGAAGAAATTAAATTAAGAAAAGAAATAATAATTTTTTTAAACGCACATAACTGTGAAAAGTTTAAGGTGCTTTGAACTGTAATTAAATTCACTGCCCTCTTATAGTTTCTTCTCAATAATAACTCAAAGAAAACTTCACCCAGTCTAAAAAGCAAGTAAACCAGCTACAAAATACAAAGTGCAACCATACATAAAATCTATTGTGTAACAACACCCCCTAAAAAGTACCTAATCTTAAGTTCACACTAGGATTTCGCCTTTTTGTTGTACGACAAAAAGTTGCTTAATATTTTGGACCTCTATTAATTTACATGATAGTTTTGTAGAATTAGAATAAATTGATAAAGTATGGTAATTTAATAGACCCTTAATTAGTTTCAATGCGTCGTTGTACTGGAAAGTCTTCTAAAGTCCTTTGACAGTAGTATTAAAGACGTGGTAAGAGCCTTCCACTATTTACAAAATTCTCTTTTGTATGGAAAATTATGTATGACCTTGGTGCATGATGCTAACTACATAATATGCTGTGTTTATATTGTGTACTATCTAACTTTAAACGCCTATCTAGATGGCAAAAACTTTACTGGGACATAACAAAATATAGGTACCTAATACAATAGCATAGAATATTTAATAGTACCACGTAAAGTAATAACAATAGTAATAACAATACAACACGACAATCTGTGAAATCATGCGTGATTTCAAAACGAGACGATTTGTTGAAGAAGAGACTAGCGCAGTAAAAAATCGTAAAAGAAGTCGCCAGTGTGACACAACACTAAGACACGACAAAATAAACATGCCGTTCCAGTTTATATAAAAACTATATTAACAGGACTCTCTCCGTCACTTACTCCATACAATCGTAGTTCCCATTTCATTTGAATATTAAGCAACCAAAGTCCATGAAATTTTGCAGACATAGTCTAGAAACTAATATCTGTGTCTGTGGTGTTTTAGATTTTTCTAATAATATGTAGTTTTAAAATTACAGGGGCTCAAAGATTTGTATTTTTCTTTAAAAAAAGGCCCAACTTTGTGCTCGTTTTTCTAGACAATGGAGCAATTTAATGAAATTTGGAAAAACCACAGACCTAGAAAATTTAATGAATATTATGTAGTAAAAAAATTATCGTTATATATTTTATATTGTTATAATTGTGTGGGAACTACGAAAACCAGAAATTACACCCAGAAATCTTGAAAATTTCGTGCTGTCTCGATTTGTGCAAGCGGGGTGGTGAAGTGCGGGGGACGACACGTGAAACTGACAGAAACTGACAGTCTAAACACACGGGCCACATTTAGACTGCACCCAACTCCAAACTTGTCGATAGGTCTAACTAAATACACTGGTACATTTCAACTTGCGTTAGACGTATGCGTTACCTACTCAGACGTTGCCTGTAGATAAAAATATGTCTCATGTTTGCTGGCAATAGCGCATGCATCAAACCCTGCAAGTTGCAACTCTCTTGCAACCTATTCCTCACGCAATACGCACAGCTTTAATATTATAATTTTTGACAATGTATACTATATGTAATGCCATATCACAGGTCACTCTCTGATTTATTGCTAACAATTTACTTCCAAATGCAAAGAAATCTAAGTGTGTTGAATTCACACTGCCCAATACCAGGACCTTAAATGACATAAGTTCATTGATAAATAATCATATGTTGAAAATAAAGGAGAACCCCGTGTTTCTCGGTATAATGTTAGATGCAAAGCTTCTATGGAACACCCACATATCAACACTTGATGGTAAACTCAGCTCTGCTGCTTACACTGTTAGAAAAATTCGACAGGTACTGACGTGGAAACTGCAAAAATTGTATATTTTGCCTATTTTCACTGTATTATGTCTTACGGACTCTTGCTATGAGATAAAGCGGTAGATATTGAAAAAAAAATGTATTACAGAAAAGGACAGGACGTGCAATTTATAATTTAAAACCGCGCGCTGCCATACAATAAAAATATAAGGAAATAAGTACCTTATCTATTATCTTATAGTAGCTTTTAAATATATTTACAACTAGCTAATGCCCACAGCTTCGCTCGCGTGGATTTAGGTTTTTAAAAATCCCGATCCTTTCATTTCCCAGAACAAAAGTTGCCTCTCCGTAATAGCCCGTCCCCGGGATGCAACTTGTTTCTGTATCACGTAAGAATATTTAAACGGATGATCCTTTTCAAATCCCGAGGGATCACCAGGATTTAGGAATGCAATTTCTTACAGCATCCTATACCTTCAATATCAATTAATAATCGACACTTTTTAAATCCCATTAGCTTTAGTAGTCAGGTCCCCTGCAACATCAGGATTGAGGAGTTGGAATCCAAATTTTTTATTGAACAATGTCGCAAACTTTCTTTATCGATTAAAAAAACTACCCAAAATTACGCAGTTAGGTTACCTGCCAAATTTCATGGTTTTGAGTCAACGGGTACCCTAGAGGTTTTCTTGACACACACGACAGACAGACAGATAGACAACAAAGTGATCCTATAAGAGTTCCGTTTTTCATTTTGAGGTACGAAACCCTAGAAAACGTAGGAACGGCATTCCGAACCAGTGGTAAATTTGTCTGACCATCCAAAAACACTTTGAAGTTTACCTAAAAGTTTACAGGAATAAAAATTTATCATTGTATTCCATTCCATTTCATTCTATTCCATTCTGTTCAAAGATAAATAGATAATAAAAATATTTGTCACCGAAACAATAATTTACGATACATCAACCAATATCAATTTTACTGATGACAATCTGACTATTACCAAAGTGAACGACTACTATAATATCTATTATATACGACTAACATAATATGTATTATAAATTGTGTGCCGTTTGCATTCTCACTAGGTTCTCATTAAGTTTGTTTTATTTGGTTAAACTTTCTGGCATTTATATTGTTATGACGTTTAATTGGCAAACAGTCTGTTTATTGGCTCTAACTCAAAAATTCAGCCAATCACAACAAAGAAAATATTGTAATAATGATTGATGCAGCTTTCTGTAATTGAAAACAAAATATTTGACATTAACTTGAATGTGACAGTGTTTTCCGAATAGGGTTGCCAGAGGCCCCGTATTTTACTGGTTACCCCGTATTTCGGGATACAGAAACCTGGCTGGCGAAATCAAACACTGACGTTATGTCCAGTAGAAAGAATATTTTCCTTTTGCGGCAATGCGTAGCCGAAACCCACTCGATATTGATCATGGTCGTAGCCAAGGCAGCGGGGCTTGGTTTGAGGATGTAAGCCTTTTTTTATACAAGTTAGCCCGTGACTTTAATCTTTTCTAGTGGTAAGTGATGATGCAGTCTAATTTCTTGGCCGTTAGGGCCATAGTAACCATATAACTAGCCATGACCGAAGCCTCCCATCAGACCAGAAATTTAGAAATGGCGACTGCGCCTGGGAATCCGTCAAAAACCTAAGCCTAAAATAATACTTACACTATTTCTTGCATTTGCTTACCAATTTTTTTTGGAAATATATCAAACATTTCGCGCTCACTTCACTCGCGCTTTGAATTTGTATTACTTGGTGTAAACTCCGCAATTTCGTTTGCATGAATTTAGATTTTAAAAAATTCCGTGGGGGATTTTCCGGGCTAAAAAGCCGCCTAAAAAAAAATGTCTGGGATGCAAGTTACCTCTGAATAGTAAGTACCAAAATTTTGGTAAAGAAGATGGGCCGTGAAAGGGTAGATAGGCAAATAGATATACTGTCGTATTCGTAATATTAGTATGGATAGGAAGCTTTAAAAATATAATCTTGCTATGGCTAAACTCGTTTCCCTTTCACTTTAATTTTTTCTGTATTGAACCAAAAACACTTACGCTCACTGCGCTCGCGCTTTTTTATTGTTGTATTTTATCTCACTGACAAATTGAAAGGCGAAATTCCACTAACCAGGTAATTAGCCCATAAAGTTGAGCGAATGTTTTTTTCCTCATGACAGGATTCAGTTCCGGCCCTGATAAAACCTCTCCCGCAATCGATTCCTGGCTACGGCCATAGTATTGATACTGTGAAGGTGGAATTACAAATTAAATGTAATTTTAAGTTAAAATGAAAAGATTGTATGCATGAAATGTATAACATTTTGCTTTACAAAACTTAAGAGTTTTTAAAAGCTATTTAAATAAATAAATCTTTTATTTAAAACCACATTGCAAACACAGTTCACCAATCAAGACACGGCAACATACGGAGAAAAAATACAAAACTTACAAATTAACTAAAATATCTAAATAGGCTTTCCATGCATTTCAGAGAGAACCACCGCCTATTTCTTTAAATTCTTCAAATTTTCAAATTTCTTCAAATCTAAACCCCGTATTTTTGATGGTGGTAGCCTGTAAATCAAAAAGAGGCAGGTGGCAACCCTACTACTTCCTAGACAGAATTTAAAAATTGTTTTCATTACTCGGTATGCCTACTGCCATAGTGTGACAGAAAGTGTGACGGTAGTTGTGACCTCTGATTGGCCGACTCTCTTTCACTATTTGCTAAAATTGATGATTGCAACAACAATTTTTTCTTTTTTGTAATCGAAAACAGAACACGGACGTCAAACAGGTTGACTATTTGCAATCATTTCTGACCGGCTAACATTGTTCCGCTAGTGGCTCAAACTCACTGTCGCAGCAAGAACATGGTAAATTCAGCCAATCACAGCAATTTGAAATTTGGTTATCACAAATGTACCGATCTAGGAACCGAGAATGCACGAACCAGGGCAGATAGAGATAAGAACAATAATATCATACGTAGGAAATCGACGGGGGATCGTTGACAACGATAGCCTTAAAAGAGGTCTCTCCGTCACTCGCTCCATACAAACGTAGTTCCAATTTCATTTGAATATTAAGCAACCAAAGTCCATGAAATTTTGCAGACATATTCTAGAAACTAATATCTATACCTGTGGTTTTCCGGATTTCTGTTAAAATATTCGGTTTCAAACTTACGCGGTCTTAAAAATTTACATATAAATCTTTGAGCCCCTGTAATTTTAAAACTACATATTTTTAGAAAAATTTAAAACGCCACAGGCACAGATATTAGTTCTAGAATATGTCTGCAAAATTTCATGGACTTTGGTTGCTTAATATTCAAATGAAATTGGAACTACGATTGTATGGAGTAAGTGACGGAGAGAACCCTGTTAAATCCCAATTTGGCGTGCGCTGACTCAACGGCGAATGTATAATTGATCTGATAAAGGCTAACTTGAAACACCTTTTAGCTTTATAAGCGGACTTTTTACTTAGTTAAACCGAGTCTGGAGTGGCGTGCACTCCATTTGGGCACCGTGGCACCGCTTACCTCATTTTTTTTTATCAATAACAAGAGCTACCTTAAAAATCTGAATGGCCAGGAATTATTGCTATACTACTACTACTATTACTATGTTGCTTTATTTTAGAATGGCCAAAAGTTAGGATGATTTTATGTGACTAAGTTAAAACAAGCTGTTTGCTTCATTTCGTCGTATCCTACGAATAACCACAGAATAACGCCACAACGGTCGGAGTGCCGTTTTTTTTTAATTGCTGATTTAAAATCTTCTCTCAAGTACACATTGTTTAAACTCATAAAAGTTTGAAAAAATACAATTATTGCCTAAAAAATTAGCGTTTTAAAATAAGCCATAATTGTACTTGCGAAAAGATCCGACAAAAACAGCCATCTATCTTTTTTTTTTAAATTAATTTTGTATTATACCTACCTGTACTATCACATCCTAATCTGTCGCCTATTATTTATTATCGACTATTGTGCTTAAATGAGTTAAAACCTTTAAAAAATGCAATACTTACCTAATTGCTAAATTTCGAATCAGCTTTGAATTCTTCCCAGAAATTATTGTAATAACTCTTAAAAATAATTTCAGTATAAGGTGCTGAATTAAGTTTTAATCACACCATCAAATTAAGCTTGCCCAAGTAAAAAGTGTACGCCGAATGATGGATTATGCGCCTTATCAGGGGTTATTGTTTTCCATAAGGCGCCATAAAAAGACTAATTTGTCCCAGCGAGCCCGGCTTTATCGGCCGGTAATTGTTTTCAGAATCAGAAAGCCTTGCATCTGATAACAATTTCACGTCTGAGTACTCGCTACATGAAACATTGCTTACACTTGGATGACTCTACGAAAACACATTGACCCATTTCTATTTTATGGTATGGCGTGGTTTAGAAAAATATTTAACACACACTTTAAGGCATCTGTAACGTCAGAAAGTGTAAATGTTTTTTTTTTAATCTTAGCTGCAATTGAAATTATTAAAATTATAAAAAAGACTCTTTTGTTTCATTAAGGACCCAGAAAAACCAACTTCAGT
Organism: Maniola jurtina; assembly: GCF_905333055.1. Classification (NCBI taxonomy): domain Eukaryota; kingdom Metazoa; phylum Arthropoda; class Insecta; order Lepidoptera; family Nymphalidae; genus Maniola; species Maniola jurtina. The sequence continues at coordinate 1,684,964 of NC_060050.1, read as the reverse complement.
TGTTTTGAGAATTTGAAAGCCTTGCATCAGATAACCGGTTGACGTCTGAGTACCTACCCGCTACATGAAACATTGCTTACACTTGGATGACTCTATGAAAAGACTAAGTCTTTGAACTATTTATTTTTATGGCGTAGTTTAGAAAAATGTGGAGGGCTGATAAATTCAACTTTTAGGTACTTTTGTCTTCTAAAAATATTTTATCTTAGCTGCATAAAATATGAACGCGTACGTAAGTACTTAATCAAACTAATTATGAAATGATTGTTGAAATGCCTTTTCTGCCGAGAAGAACCAGCAAGAAACTCGGCGGTCGCTCTTTTCAAAGATTCGATTTACATTAATATTATAAAATGTATAAAAGCAGTTCCAAGCATTGCTGGAATAAAACTAAAATTAATCCGTCTTAAAATGAAGCCAATTCATTTCTTCATTAGCCAAAAGCCCGTACGCACAGTTGGAGTGCGTAACAACAATTAACGTTATGTTTAACAGGCTCTATTTATTACCGACTTAAAGCCCGATTACGGCTCCTATTGCCTAACGAGTTTAGCTGAAACTCGTAAAGTTACAAAGACGTCTATCGATTGCATATACAGGATGTTAAGCTGCCGTTCAAAACATAACAACCGTAAAACCGATTCAAGTCCTTACTTGGTTTGCTTCAGTTGGTTATAAATATAACCACTTATATGGTTATGTACAATATTAGATTAAAGTTGTTACTTTGGACGCATCACACTTATCACACTAATTCAAACTAATATTTTAAAGGCGAAAGTTTGTGTGTATGTGTGTGTGTGTATATTTGTTACTCCTTCACGTAAAAACCACTTGACAGATTTGGCTGAAAGAAATGGAGATAGATAATATCCTTGATTAGCACATAGGCTACTTTTTATCCCGGGAAATCAAAGACTTCCCACAGGATTTTGAAAAACCTAAATCCACGCGGGCGAAGTCGCGGGCATCCTCTAGTTTTAAATAAATCAAGCAGCCTGTATAGTGAAGGGCGGGCGGGGCGGCCGCCCGCTCCGCGCTTCGCACTTATAAAATATAAATACAGCTTTTACCTCACTACAATGCGTCCATAGCCTTCGCTAGTGTATACAGCCTTTATAAATACACATAAAATGGTTTTGGTATTTACTTAGTAAGTAAATAAGGATTAACTTAAAAAGTATAATTTTGAAAGTAGTAAGTACATAGTCATGAAGTTCTTTTTAAAATTCAGATACAAGTGAGCCCTTGACTACAATCTCACCTGGTGGTAAGTGATGGTGCAGTCTAAGATGGAAGCGTGCTAACCTGGAAGGGGAATAGCAGTTTTTATTAAACCCATACCCCTTTGGTTTCTACACGGCATCGTACCAGAACGCTAAATCGCTTGGCGGCACGGCTTTGCCGGTAGGTTGGTAACTAGCCACGACCAAAGCCTCCCACCAGACCAGACCAGAGATTTAAAAATTATAAAATTCTAATCCCCTGTCGGGAATCGAAGTCAGGACCTCCCACTGATATGACCACAGTGCTTACCATTGCGCCAGGGAAACTCAAAAGTCAAAAGCTGGAGCTGGTTCTATTTTTTTTAACCGTTTTTTTTTAAATAATTCTATTCAGTGGGTATCAATGTTATCATCATCATTATCAATCGATAGACGTTTACAGCTGGACAGAGGTGTCTTAGGGACTTCTACACGGGCGCCGCTTGAATCCAGCGGCTCCCTGGGACTCGTTTGATGTCGTCTGTCCACTAGTGGGGGGTCTTCCAACGCTGCGCTTTTCGGTGTAAGGTCCCCATTCTAGCATCTTGGGACCCCTAGTCTATCGGTTTTTCGAACTAAGTGTCTTGCCCATTGCCACTACAGCGTCGTAACCCGTTAAGTTGGCACACATTTTAACATACTATATAATATATCCCCCTCCATATCGCTTTTACTTATACAGAAATTGGCTAGGAACTCTGCTTAATAATGGCAATATACCTATAAAATCATTGATAATAATATACAGACTATAAAAGTTCAAACGGTGACATCCCCTAAATATCAAAGTTATGCCCTATAAATAGCAGTTGGTATTATGAAAAATAAAACCGGACAAGTACGAATCGGACTCGTACACGTAGGGTTCCGTACCGTCGTACAAGATATAACGCTGTGTACCTTTTAATTTTTTTTTTAATTTGCATCGCAGCCAGGTTCAGATTCACTATTTTGGTTTTTAACTACTTATAGCGGCAATAGAAATACATACTATGAAAATTTGAACTCTCTACCTATTAAGTTTCATGAGATACAGCCCTCTGACAGACAAACGGATGGGCACACGCATGAAAGGACGGACAGGGGAGGCTTAGTAATAGTGTCCCTATGTCACCCTTCGGATACGGAACCCAAAAAAATCAGGGCAATAAAACTGCATATCGTAAAAGATCCTTTTAGAAGCTACCAGCCAATGGGGCGCATAAAAAACCTACCCTCGAAGGGGCGCTTATGTACCCCTCGGAATTACGTAGGGTAGTTTGTAAAATTCGCCGACTCCTTGGGCGGGGGGTTGAGGGGGGTGAAACAACCCTTAATGGCTGAATTGCGTGACAGAATTTCGACAGTGACCCAACTTGGTCTGTGAAAGTGAAAATAACTGTGTGGAGCTGATGATACCGCACCGGTTTCATATACATTGACATATTGTGCTCAAAGAAACATCTTCCATCTTCCATCTTCCATACTTAATTAGTTTTTCTGAAAATCCTAGCTATATTATTTATGTTTTCATGAATGCTATCGGACTTCTCAGTTACAAATAATGGGGAAAAAACATAGTTATTGTCAAAATACAAATACTTTAGTGACTGAATAGCTTAAAGTTTTTAAAACAAAAGAAATTATAGTAAAACGATTTATTTTTTCAGCATTTTCCACAGTTCCTTTCTTTAACCCATCGCTGACCCACTACTGAGCACGCGGTCTCCTCTCATAAGGAGAAGAGTTTAAGCCTTAAAGATATAATAAATGTTGGGTTTAAATTTTTAAAACGGATCATAATAAAGATGAACTTTTACTGTAACAGAGAGACGTCTTGTGTGAAAATGGCAAATTTTATACGTGAGTGCTCTTCATTATTTATGCTATTTCTTAAAGTCTTCTTAATAATAAATTTCGATCAACAAATAGGTACTAATATAAATAGATCATCCAGCCACTTCCCGCCAGCCGCTTAATATCATCGGTCCGTCGTGCTGGAGGGCGTCCCACACTTAAACGCGGTCTCCACTCAAGGACTTTCCGGCTCCAACGGCCATCGCCTCTACGACAAGCATGGCCTGCTTGAGGACCGGGTGTGGTGGCGCTTTTTAGGGAAGGCCTATGTCCAGCAGTGGACGTCCACAGGCTGATGATGATGATGATGATGATAAATAGATCAATTTCTGTGCTGATCAACTGATCCGAACCGAAATTTCAGCTCAAAAATAACACTTTTTTCTCAACTGAAACTTAAGCCTTTACAACTCTGTAGTCTGAAGTTAAACTTCTCCCCATTGCGTGGTAGTATTATCAACTCTGTACAAATCCAACCTGCTCCGACTTGCCCTGGTAAATTTTATTATAACCAAATTGTGAGCAATATTTTCGTAAATATTTTGGAATGGAACTTGTTTGTGTAGCTCTATTCAGTATTCACTGACAAAAACAAAACCGCATCGTGATCATTATAATAATTTGAGTATAATATTAATAGGTTTCCTCCATATTCTGAGAAATACATTGAACGATTGGAAATATTTAGGTTATGAAAAAACCATTATTTAAAAATGCTGAATATACCTAAGCATAGTGTCAGATTGTATAATACAATAAACTGCGATAGCATATTGTACTGTCAGGGACGTTTCGATGTAAAGTTACCATCCTCCATCGGACCCCATCGTCTATCGGTTCTTTGAACTGGGATCCCTATCTATTATTAAATGCCACTTCAGTTCCGCATTGATCAATGTCGGTTACTCTGTTACTTCTACCAATCTCTTCATTTCTGGTTTGATGACGTAGAGAAACTCATAGCTTTCTCCATCCATGAGTGACTTTGAGCTTTCTTATGAAGCCCATAGTTATCTATACTATAATATTATAAAGAGGAAACCTTTTTATTTTTGTATTTTTGTATGTTTGTATTGAATAGGCTCAAAAACTACTGGACCGATTTCAAAATTTTCTTTACCATTACTTAGAGGGATTCTTCCGAATCCGTATAGGCTATATTTTATCCCGGAAAATAGATAGGATTTTTCGTGGTAGTGAAAATTGTGGAGTAAGGCGTCGAAAAAACTGCCGTACGTTAACGATTCTCGCGAACGCTGCCTAAATGGTTACTGATGTATGGTTGACTTCTATAGAAAAGTTGTAGAACTCAATAATGCCTACAAAAAAGTCCGCGATAGTATAAACCAAACATTTATATTTCAGCCATTATAACCACTTTTCCACAGAACACCCGTGCAAAGCCGGGGCGAGTCGCTAGTCGTCTACATAACCATTAACTGAGTAGGTTCCTGCGGTAGTAGAGTTGTGCAGGAGGGGTGTGATAAGGATAACGTGACGCGAGAGCTCAGTGATTCGTCAACTTGAGAAAACTGTCACCCTTCTCTACTACTTTACTAGCGCAACAGCCTCCTCAGTTATGCGCTATGCCTATAGTCTCGAATCTGTAGGTGTCATCACTGACCTACCTGCTCGAAGACTGTCTTCAGTCTCCAAGAAATTTTGGTCGAGAAGCTTGAAGCTTCCAGAACTCTATCAAGCCATCGAGCTAAGTTCGGCAACTAACCCTATACATGGCAAAATATTGTATATCAAATCTTTGAAAAGAGCAACCACCGAGTTTCTTGCTGTTTCTTCTCGGTAGGAAAGTCATTCCGAATCAGTGGTACACGCTCTTGACGATTCAAAAGTACTTGTAAAAGTCTGATTGAATAAAAATATTTTGAATTTTGAACCTCTTCGTCGAAATTGCACCTACCCAGCTGGTTATTTTTTAAAATACTAAGTACATAATAAATATAAAATGTAATATATTAACTACACGGTAAATTTTTCATACTAATTAGCATACACTCATTAAACGCGTAGCGACCACATAAATTACATTAATATGTTGTTGTAAAAATATTATCTATTAGGCAGGCAGCGCCCTCTGGGGTGCGCTACATGGTCTTTGTTTACCGAATGGGTAGTTTTAACCGACTTCGCAAATTGATGGTTCCATTAGTAAGATACTAAGCGCGATACCATGTCAAGCTCACTTGGTCACGTATTTCGAGAAATACCTATACCTACGCCGTCGCGCCTCTTTGACGGCTCTCGTGTCTCTATCTCTTATCAAAGAGAATAGAAGTAGGTATTACAGCGATGGTAACACATCCATAATACCAATTTATAAGCTTAGGTTAAAATTATACTACTTATTAGCTGATGCCCGCGATTTCGTTCGCGTGGATGTAGGTTTTTTAAAATTCCCGTGGGAACTCTTTGATTTTCCGGGATAAAAAGTAGCCTATGTGCTAATCCAGGGTATACTCTATCTCCATTCTAAATTTCAGCACAATCCGTCCAGTAGTTTTTGCGTGAAGGAGTAACAAACATACACACACACACAACACATACAAACTTTCTCCTTTATAATATTAGTGTGGTTAGTCCACGGGATTATTAATGAACCTAAACAATCAACGTGAACGAAGTCGCGAACATAATTTATTTGTTTATTTAAACATCTTTGTTGTTAACAAAATTACAAAAATTAAGAAACTCTTACTTTTCGCGGGATGGAACCCCGACCTGTTGAATTGGATGGGAACGTCTGAACCACTAGGCTATCAAGACTCTTTAACTAGTATTAATAATAGCAAATTAGTCTTAGAGCTATTAGAAGCAAACACCTACTTTCGTTAAGACTCGGGAGCATAGACCGTGATGCCCCACAATCCTACAGATCCTATCTAGCCTAGACTTAGCGAAGTTATCTAGTAATAGAAAACGGTTTTACTAGACATGGGCATTATTGCTACTTTTAAATCATTTTCATTTGGTGAAATTATTTTTTTCTTCACAGTGATTTCACAGGTGATTTTTCATGGAAAGTGATTTTTAAATTAACGTACTTACAATCGTATTCTGCTTTAATTTAACTAAAAATAATTAAGATCAAGATCAATAGTTCATTTTTCACAAGTATTTTTGATGGAAAGTGAAAAGAAAGTCTTGCAGAATTTGAATTTTACTAAAAATGTTACAATAAAGCTTAAAGCTAGCCTTATCACTATACAAATCATGCCCGTGTACAATGGTGCCAAGAATACTGACTGCATTTTGTTTATTTATTATTGCCGTTGCCGTACCTTCGTCAATTCATTAATTTAACTAGATTTTTTTCTCTTTCTAACTCGAAGCAATGTAAGTTTTCTCGCTCGCACACTCTTTAGCATCTTGCATAAGTCGATGACCATCTGAAATAAAATAAAAAAAGCGGGATTAGCTGATGTAATGATTTTTAAACTTTGTGTGATTGTTACATGTGAAAAGACTTTTCACATGATTTTTCACATGCTACCTGTGCAATGTTCCATCTCTAACTATAACTCTAATATCAAAGAAAAATACAATTAACCACTTATCAAAGCATCTAATGCTGAGTTAGAAAGTGAAGTAAACACTGTCATTATTATTGAGTTTCTCGCTACAGTGTTATTATTTCATTTTTAATAGTATTTTATGAAATCCGCTGTTTAATATGATTTATTAAACAAGAAAAATTCATTCATTGCTTCCTTTCAAATATTAGGGTGGAATTTCGAAAAATTGAGGAATACGGTTTTTATTTCCTGTTTGACTGAAACCCAAAATATAATAATTTTCATGGATATAACCTTGGACATATCATGAAAAATGACGGGCTTTCATACAATCTCCTATAGAATTCAACCTATAGAATTTCCAAAAAATATTAACTAGTGGGTGCCTACGTACGTTTTACTTATATAAAGAACCTATTGTCATATTTTCAAATTCTATAAAATTCTATCTTTAAGGTAGAATTTATTGGTAAAATAGAAGGTTGGCTTTGCGTTGATTGATCTTTCGGCCATAGAACAAGTCTTTCAAGATAAAATAGACCTTAACAAAACACTAACAACAAACTAAACTAAAAGTAATTGAATAATTACCCAGTGCAACAACTGACAACTAGCAACTACAGATTTTCACTCTACTTTCTATCATAATTACCTACCGGTCGCTTCAGATGTGAGATCCAGCGTCCAGCGGTTCTGCGAAAAAAAATGAAAGTTGAAGCAATATGAGCAATAGAAAACAATTACACGGTTGGTAGGTACCTATGATATGCCTAATCGAAATAGGTAATGACTACGAAGTAATTGGAGAACACAATTCAATAATTAGAAATTAGCACGTAATAAACAACGTAATTTAAACGAATGTGTGAGCCGACTAAAACATTTGCGATAGGTTATTTGACGATTGAAAAATCGGCCCCAAGCAAACATTTTTCGCAAAGACGTGATTCAAGGACTGAACGGACTGAATTTTCAAAAAAAATACTACGCGACAATGCCGTTGTGGGAGTTTTGAAAAATCCAGTTTTATTCCTTTTCTACATTTAAAAGGTAACCTATGTGCAAAATTTTCAGCTTTCTAGGCCCAAGGACCGGGAGTTAATGAGTCGGACAGACACTCAGGACATTTCTTTTTATATAGACATACTAAATGATGCCTGTGACTTCCGCGTGGATTTAGATTAAAAAAAATCTTTAATGGAACTTGGGAACTCTCTAATTTTCCGGAACAAAAGTAACCGTGAAATAAGTAAAAGTTCATCAATTTTATAGCGTACAATTCTACAAAGAATGTTTGAACCTTGCGCTGACGCGGTTACGACGCTTTATACCTACCTATTAGCTTACCTATTTAGATACACATTTATACTTAAAGACAAAATGTTGCAAAACAGAAAATAGGTCAAGTGCGTGTTAGAACATTCTTGAGGTAGGGTTCCGTAACCATGCTAGTTGCGAAGACCTTTAACTGTCATTACACAGTAGTTTTATTTTCAAAACTACTAAAAAGCCTGACATCAATTTTAAAAATATAGCTAGGTATTTAATGACTAATGAGATATTACTCAAAGGGGTGACCACATTTTCCCTATACTCTTACTTTTTATGTTCAAATTTTTTTTTTTTCAAAATTTTAATGTTTCTCTGTGTAGGGGTAATATGTTTTTATAGTAATTATGCTAAACAGCTTTACAGCTCTTATAATTGCCTAGTTTATTTTTAAAATGACTTATGAATGTGACACACAAACACACGAACAGGCGGACACGACGGAGCTACTATAACATTTCCTGGTTGCGCACGGAACCCTAAAAAAAAAGAAGTGTTTAGTTAAATGACGTATTGATTACCTATAGTAGGTGCATTATCATTTAAGTTTGGTCTGGTACCTAGTAGTCCGTTACAAAAATACATTCGCTAATAGGGCTGTTCTCATTAAACTTACATGAGATATCGAGTTATCGATGGTTGAAGATCGACAGAATAATTCATATTTCCTTATTATGTTTCACTTTTTAATAATAATTAATAAGTTTAATGCTATTATTAAAACAGCTATTATATTTTTTACGACAGTCCAACAAGTGCTTTGTATCAAGCAATGATCCTTGCTAATCATCAGTATTATCCTATTTCCAGGCAATAATTTTTACAAAATGCGTAAGGTATTTGTTTGTTTATTGATTGGTCCTTCAATCACGCCGCAACGGAGCAAGGATTAAGGTGATTTTACAGTAGAGTATATAGACCTGAAGAATTACAAGCTACTTTTATCCTGGAAAATCAAAGAGATTCCACAGGATTAAAAATAATTATATCCGTGCTGATGAAGCCGGAAGCATTATTATTTCGTTTATACAAAATAAATGTAAAATGGGACGTACCTATTATAATTATTATTTTAATGTAACTTTTTTATTTTTCTTGAATACCAAATCTGAGATCTATGAGATCGTACCTACTTTGAAACTGATTGACAGGCTTCACACACCTTTAAGAATATTTTTAACCCCCGACCCAATAAGAGGGGTGTTATAAGTTTGACGTGTGTATCTGTGTATCTGTCTGTGGCATCGATGTGGCTTGATCGAGAGTGTTCTTAGCTATAATCCAAGAAAATCGGTTCAGCCGTTTGAAAGTTATCAGCTCTTTTCTAGTTACTGTAACCTTCACTTGTCGGGGGTGTTATAAATTTTTAATTTACACTTGTGAAAAGCCTTATTTCCTTATAATGTTTTACCCCATTTAATTTACTTACTATGCAATGCACACCAAAAATGCAGTATTCACTATTTTCTATTATCGCACAAAGATAAAAAAGTATTTCGCAAGTTTCTACGAGCGAATTCTTTAAAAACATTGGTTGAAATAAACTTATACCACTATTCAGGTTACATTTAACCCATTTTAACAACTAACTAGTAAAAAATAAGACTTACAATGGTCTGCATTACATCACCAATAGCTAATAATTATTTAGCGTAGCAAGAAAGGTGTAATTGAGCTGGTAATTATCGATATAATTGGGTCTTTATTTAGCACCAAACTATTTTATAGTTATTTGAGAAATAAACCACGCTTCAATTGATTTAATATTGTGATTTGTGATTATACACTTGTGTGGTTACGATTTTAAGTATTACTTGCACTACTTATTATGTAGAAAACGTGTAGTTAAAATAACTTTTACAGTTAAATGTCGGCTTTTATTAGCATGTGCGGATGTTCTAGTAATAGGTAGCTGATTTAGGCCTACAGTTGCATGACAGGCTGCAACGAAAACTTTGTTTTTGTGTGTTCTCAAATATAAATTGTACAGGCATGGTCTAAACTAAATCGACCCTAAGGTTAACTACACGGGTCTCCCCGCGAATTTCAACTTTAATTTGGTTTTTCGCGATTTGTAAACTAATACGACAAAGTAGGCTTTATGGCATTCTAATAGAGCCAATGGCAGTATCATCTCCACAGGTTTATATAACAATCTTTACTTGAAACTGTCAAGTTTAAGAAATTAGAGTATCGACTAATTTGTGAGTAACTCACGTCAAACTCATTATTTGGACTAATTTCTTAAACTGAACACATTCAAGTAAAGATTTTTATGTAAACCTGTGGAGATGATACCGCCATTGGAGCTATTAGAATGCCATAAGCCTTCTTTGTTGTATTAGTTTACGAATTGCGATAAACCAAATTAAAGAATTTCGCGGTTAGGCCCGTTTAGTGCACCTTAATTTGCGCCTGTTCTTAGTCAGTTTTTCATTCTTACAATGTAGTGAGCAATTAAACTTTTGTCACACAAAATGACGTGTCAAAACCCATTAATTACTTATTTAATGGAAAACTACGTGTAATAATACCAATTATTGCTATGTGTTAATTGCTATACCTACTTTTAGGCTTACCAGATACACCTGGCTGTCTTTAATGAACTTTTTTTTCCTACAATTTCTTATTTGGAGATAGAATGTAAAGAGCATCGTTACTGAAGTTCCGCACAGCGGGGTATTTCTTTATCGCTGAAATTGTTATCATTAAAATTTCCGTGGTCGCGCAACCTTGAACTGAGTCGGTAATTGGATGGGTGACCTACTGAACTAATAGCAGAAATTGCCCCTTTGTTTCCTAGAACTTAATAATGCTCTTTAACAAATTTTTGTCCAAAAATTCACCTGGTTAAGTACCTATTTAATTTATTCAGTCACTTTGTAAGATACCTACCCTTATTTCAAGAACTTAATTAGATTTTTAAAACAAAACTATGTTTTATCATCATTATCTCAACTCATTCAGGACACACTATTGAACATTCCACTTAGAATGAGAAAATTTTTGGCCGCTGTCCACCACGCTGGCCAAGTGTGGATTGGTAGATTTTCACACGCAAGCATATTGGATGGAGAACTCTGAGGCATAAGTATTGATTTCCTCACGATGTTTTCCTTCACCGCAAGCAAGTGGTATTTTTAATTGCTTAATAATTTATTATTGTTTAATTTACTTACCTACTTTAACCTACTTGCCTATTTCACAATGTTGTAACTATCGTTATTATCACACGGTACTAATTAATATTTTTCCAGTTCACTAGACACCAAGACACCAACCCTTCGGTTTTGTTTTAAACCATTTCAATTTATGATTTTCTTTATTGATTAACATGAAATTATTGAAATATTTTTCCTTGCAAGAAGTTTTACATTGATAAGTAGTGTAATAAGTTGATAACATTAGGTATCATGACACTAAACTACTCGTCAAACAGAGAACTTGTCCGCTGCCGTCATGTTGGCACCATCGCTTTGTTTGCTTTACCTATTTCTTAGGACTTTTAGTTTATTACTGTGTGATTTGCAATGGTGCCAACATAAAGTCAGGGGATAAGTTATAGTAAATAGTCTGTAGAGTCATGTACACGTCACGACGCTACCAGGCGACCATCACCATCATCATCATCATCATCAGCAGCCTGTGGAGTCCACAGTTGGACATAGGCCTCACCCAGCCACTTCCCGCCAGCCGCTTTATATTGTGAGTCCATCGTGCTGGAGGGCGTCCCACACTACGCTTGCTTATAGCAGGCGAGCATAAAATGCCCTAATTATTATTACACGGTGCCAATTAACATTTTTCCAGTTCACCAACCCCTGGGTTTTGTTCCACAAACAATTAAAATCGAATTTTAAACAACTATATTTCTCCGTGACATTCGATCGGTCAGATTTGGTGCCGGCCCTCAATTAAACGGGAGCCTCGGAGATAAAATTAAGTCTTAATTAAAACTCCATAATGTTGAAACAAAATTGAGTAAAACAAAGGGGAGTTAACAAACGGTTGAAGAGCGGGTGGACGGTTTGGAAGTTTCATTTCGCACCAAGTTTCAAAACTCAAGCGCATAGTCAAAATAATTTATTATTTAAATCTATTCTCAAGAAGAGGTTCTTGAAAATACGTGTGAAGTTACACAAAAGACATTACTTATTGGCAAAGTCAAAATCATTTCTTTCAATCTAGCTGATGGATTTAGGTTTTTAATTAGATTTTGATTTCCCGAGATTAAGATTAGCTTGTGACTCTCAAGGTATTTTTATCCATGCAAAAAATCACGTTAATATATTGGTTTGTTGTGGAGTGGACAAATCAATAAACCAACAAACAAACACTTTTGCCCATGGCTAGTGATGATATTATAGCCCTACTTTATAGGAGCTTATGATAGGTCTTGACTGTCAAGATCACCCGTTTTGAAAGCAGAATCTACTAAGATTTCGTACAAAACTTCGTAACGTGAGCCAGAAGAAAGAAAGCCAGAATTTAATTAATAATAACGAGTCTTTTATATTATGTTCTTGTAATCTCACAGAGTCGTCTTTATTATGTTTATAATACGATATTGTGATAAAAAGTAATAGTTAATTATTATTAAACTCATTAATTATTATTTATTTATAAGCTCATTAATTATTAAACTAATAAGTAAATTATAATTCACTTGATAGTTTAATAATAATAATTAATGAGCTTGATTTATTTTATTTTATCCACAATCTCTACAATTTATTCTATCGTTTTGTATTGAAATCAAATATTTCATAAACAAGTGTAAATTAAAAATTTATAACACCCCCGACAAGTGAAGGTTACAGTTACTAGAAAAGAGCTGATAACTTTGAAACGGCTGAACCGATTTTCTTGGATTATAGGTAAGAAGTAAGAACACTCTCGATCAAGCCACCTTTCAAACAAAAAAAAACTAAATTAAAATCGGTTCATTAGTTGAGAAGCTGCAATGCCACAGACAGATACACAGATACGCACGTCAAACTTATAACACTCCTCTTTTTAGGTCGGGGGTTAAAAAAGGACTAGTATTTGATATAACTATTGGAAAATCGTGCACTAGTTCTTGGTCTAAAACAAAAAAAGAGCAACACAAGTGAGGTAGCCGAGGCGTAAAAACATTTTGTCACCAATATCGCGGTGTGGGCCGCGTCGTGACCGGACTTGCTTTTGTTTGCTTGTTTTTTTGTTTACTTTTCATTGTTTTTATTATTTTGTGGTTATGTATGTGCGATTTTTTTTAATAACTTTTAGTAAAAAGTTTTATGTACTTACTAGGCGATGCCCGCGACTTCGCCCGCTGGATTTAGGTTTTTCGAAATCCCGTGGGAACACTTTGATTTTCCGGGATAAAAAGTAGCCTATGTATTAATCCAGGGTATAATCTATCTCCATTCCAAATTTCAGCCAAATTCGTGTAGTAGTTTTTGCGTGAAGGAGTAGCAAACATACATTCACACATACACACACACCCACACACACACATACACACAAACTTTTGCCTTTATAATATTAGAGTGAAGTGTGATAACTAGCTGAACCGTGCCGGCAGGTGAAATGTCTGAAAATCTTTCCTTAGTTCTAGAGGATATAGGAAATGATGTTTAATTGTTTTATTCCATTTTTTATTGGACCGAAAAAAATTTGTACACTTTTCCCATTCATGCAAATTATGCGACACGTTCTTTAAAGTGGCCGCCAGGGGGATTTTAGTCGGTAAACGAAGTTGGCTAGAGTATCCCACGTAACCCAACCTCTTTCCAAAGAGATTTAGTATTTTAAGAAGATTTAGTCAGGTGATTAATTAAAAGAGGTCAGGACCCTTAAGAATGAGAAATACGTGAGAGCGAGCCTATAAAGATGCCCTATCAAAATCATCGCTCCTGCCGCGTAGTTAATCCGTATTATTTTCCCAAGATTTGGTCCATTGTGTGAATAAAGAAAAGGGGCACAACCCTCAAGAATGAGGAATACGGGAGAGCGAGCCTATAAAGATGCCCTATCAGCTTCCTCGCACCAGCTGGAAAGTTAATAAGGACCGTAACGTCATTAAGCGAAGGCGAATCGCCATTCGATTCCGTTTATCTCACTCGGCTATACGCCGTATAGGTATATCGTACAGCTTCCAGTTAAACATTATGATGCAGTAATATGTAACCCATACTTTACTAGTAAACCATTCTCTTCTGAGAGGAGACCCATGTTCAGTAGTTTGCTAGCGATCGGTTGATTTTAGGGTTCCGTACCTCAAAAGGAAAAACGGAACCCTCATGGAATCACTTTGTCGTGTCTGTCAAGAAACCTACCTACCTATAGGGTACTTCCCGTTGACCTAGAATCATGAAACTTGGCAGGTAGGTAGGTCTTATTGCACAAGTAATGGAAAAAATCCGGAAACCGTGAATTTGTGGTTAAAAAGTTTGTTCCTGAACAAGTAGTTAGTATTTTCAATTTTCAAAGTAAGATATAACTTATAACTTATTTTAGATTAGGTAATAACTGTCGAATATTCCCGAAGTCTCTTGTAGGAACTTCCACATGCCACGGTCTTGCGCCGTTCGAATTCAGCAGCTCCCTACGACTCGTTTGATGTCGTCTGTTCACCTAATGGTGGGTCTACATCGCTGCGCTTTCCGGTGTGACGTCCCCATCGGAACATCTTGGGACCTTGGGGTCCCAAGATGCTCGGTAGACGTTGGCGTCTAGCGAACTAAATATGTGCCCCGCCCATTGCCACTTTAGCGTCGCAACCCGTTGGGCTTTGACGGTTACTCTGGTTTTCTTGCAGATCTCCTCATTTCTAATTTGATAACGCGGAGAAGTTGCAAGCATAGTGTAAGGTTATTTTTAAAAAGTTGATTTGAGTTGTCAAAAATAATATAAAATTATTAATTTAGCTGATGAAGGTAATTTGGTAAAATCGATATTTGGCTCATTCGATGTCATACAATCTGTTACTAGGAGGCCAACAAGATTGAACTTGCATAAATACGGGTGTTTTGAAGGTTTTAGTTCAGTCTCCTTCCGAGATTCGGAGCGATATCGCATATTTTCGGTATTTGGATTGTGAACTGAATAATTAGATGTTGTGATAGCAATCACGCTCTAATTAAATTATTTATTTTGGCATTAGTTTGTTTAGATTAAAACTCTCGGATAACCTTACACATTAAACTTGTGTTTTTTTGTGTTGGTTTTGGAGAGGACATTCCAATAATTCGATAAAAATATTTAAATAATACCTGCTTTTCTGAGTGACGCCAATAATAGTTTTCTCTGTGTGTGTGTGTTATAAAAATTATACAGAAAACGAAATATAAACGCAATTATGTCAACAGAAATAATATACAATTTCCTTTTATACTTAGCCAGTAATAACGAATGATAACATAAATAATATGTATGTAATAATTTTAGTACTTACTTTATTTATTTATATTTCTCGCATTAAATATTTATAATTTGACATTACAAGCCGTTATGGATGAGCTATAAAAGGCAGAAATACATCATTTATTTAAAAGTAAACTTTTAAAAATAATACAATTGTTTTTTTATATAACAAATTTAAGCTACCTACTAAAATTATTCTGAAAGTTTTGCACCATATGTGATCAAATGATCATATTACTATTCATTATTTTGCGTTATCTTTACCGACTACCTAAATTCCTGCCTCAGAAAACACATTAAGCCTTTTGTGCTAACTCTTACTAAAATTAATGATAAATCTATACTAATAAATAAAATTGGAGTGTCTGTCTGTAATTTCGAAATAACTACCTCATATTAAGCTCATATGGTTATTTGAACGATACCAACACTGAATCACACGTTTTTAAAATTTTTGTCTGTCTGTCTGTCTGTCTGTCTGTCTGTTTGAAAAGGCTAATCTTCGGAACGGCTGAACCGATTTTGACGGGACTTTCACAGACAAGTAGAGAATTGACCAGGGCGTAACATAGGCTACTTTTTTAACCGACTTTCAAAAAGAGAGTTGTGTTTTTCTACCTATTTACACCGAAATCTCCGAGATTCCTGAACCGATTTGCGTCATTTCTTTTTTAATCGATAGAGAAACTTTGCGACATTGTTTTATAAAAAATTTGGAGTCCAACTCCTCAATCCTGATGCTGCAGGGGATCTGACCAATCCACGCGGGCGAAGCTGCGGGCATCAGCTAGTTGATAATAAGTAGGTAGGTATAATTGTTAAGCCTAAGAATTACAAAACAGTACTCAAACGAATAGCCTGTAAAAATACCTGGTTGTGCATTATTTCCCTAAAACAAAAAAAACCTATCGTTATGTGATTATTGGAAACCCTCATCAATGAGAAATACAATATATGAGTACAAACATAGAGAGTGAGACTAATTTAGGCTGTGATGACTTCATAAGACCTTGGTATATTATTTTACTAAAGTAATGAGCGTGTTATACCTAGGTAACACCTATTTTTTCCTTTTTCATCAATGAATTTAATGATCATTATTTTTATATTTCAATGCCGTTAAACTTTCTAAAACTAAAGTTCATCAAAAGAAAGCTTCAATAAAGTTTTTTAGGGTTCCGTACTTCAAAAGGAAAAACGGAACCCTTATAGGATCACTTTGTTGTCTGTCTGTCTGTCTGTCCGTCGTGTTTGTCAAGAAACCTATAGGGTACTTCCCGTTGAACTAGAATCATGAAATTTGGCAGATAGGTAGATCTTAAAGCACAAGTACAGGAATCAATCTGAAAACCGCGAATTTGTGATCACATCATTTAAAAAAATATATGTTTCAAGGAACAGAAATAAACTTACAATAATTAAATAAGTGCATTACTTTTTTAGCGGTGTCGAAAAGAGGTTTTTGGAAGTATTTTTCATTTGTCAAAATAATCGATACAACCAAATTTATTACATGCTCGTGCAATCAACGAAACATTTTGAATCGATATCTCGTTGACAGCTGGTGCATGATGACACTTTGACATTTCAAGATGGCGGCCCATCGAAAAAATACAACTGTCAGTTTTACTTGCACTTATTCGACTTATTTCAGAACAGGTGGTGAAGAAATTAAAGAACAGGAAAAATTTTAAAAGTATAAGTAACCACTTAAGATTTGATTAACGGAACATGAGCCCTATTTGATACGAGTTAAAGTTCAGTTTTGATTAATTGTGTAGGTAAGGTTGTCCGTAAATTAAAATTCGCAATTAGGATTTGCTACACCGGCCTCCATGATAGTGGAAATAAAAACCGGCCAAGTGCGAGTCGGACACGCACACGATGGGTTCCGTATCGTACAAGAAATTGTCATTTTAATTTTTCTTTTAATTTTCATGGCGGACGTTGTGAAATTTTTATTATTTGATGATTTGAAACTTATTTAGTGGTTTGACGATATATTAAATTGTTGATAACGGGTACATATACCACGATTAATTTAACGATTTTTTTTAATTTTGTTGTTATAACGGCAGTAGAAAATTACACACGGTGAAAACTTTTACTCTACCTACTTATTACAGTTCATGAGATAGTTATAGCCTGCTGAGAGACAGACAGACGGATGGACAGTGGAGGCTTAATAATAGGGTCCCGTTCCACGCTTCCATTACGGAACCCTAACAAGCTTATAATATCGTTATACCGGAAATATGCAAGATGTTTGTTGACGTTTATAAATGCAAATTGCATTGCTTAAATTTCTTGTAAAATACTTTATATTAATCATAGTAATTAAAGAAGGTAATCAAAAGAACTTGATACATATAAATTAGTATGATGGTATTTTCAAGCGGTTTGTTTTGGATACTAAACTGGCTTTTATTCTTGTGGACTTTTGACATGACATACCCCTTCCAGGTTAGCCCGCTTCCATCTTAGACTGCATCATCACTTACCACCAGGTGAGATTGCAATTAAGAGCTAACTTGTATCTGAATAAAAAAAATAAAAAAATTACAGTTGATAATTGGAGTTAACAGGGCTCTCTCCGTCACTCGTTTCATACAATCGTAGTTCCAATTTCATTTGAATATTAAGCAACCAAAGTCCATGAAATTTTGCAGACATATTCTGGAAACTAATATCTGTGTCTGTGGTGTTTTAGATTTTTCTAAAAATATGTAGTTTTAAAATTACAGGGGCTCAAAGATTTGTATGAAAATTTTAAGACCGCGTAACTTTGAAACCGAATATTTTAACAGAAATTTGGAAAACCACAGACATAGATATTAGTTTCTAGAATATGTCTGCAAAATTTCATGGACTTTGGTTGCTTAATATTCAAATGAAATTGGAACTACGATTGTATGAAATGAGTGACGGAGAGAGCCCTCTTAATATGACGAGTGAGATGTCAAAATATACGCACTATACGTATGTTCAGTACAAAACCTAATAATGACCACAATGCTAGTGGGTCTGGTGGGTCTATGGCCAATTGTCCTGTCTATGGAAACTTCATAAACAAGTACAATCAGCATGATTTAAACCGTCCAGCCCCGGAGCGGTTTCGCGCGGTGCAATCAATGAGCGCGATACTTTGACGTTCCATTATGGTGTTTGACATCTTCATATCTGCGCTGATATTTATGGCGACGACTGTACCTCGGGGTGTGAGCTTGTTTGCATTTTAGTTTGCTTCACTATTTTATGTTGACGCTGGTTTAATAGGCTATTCTTTGTTACTTTTCTGCATAATATAAACGATAAGATTTTGACGCTTCGCTATTTTGAATACCGCTTACTTATATTTGGTAAGTATCTTTTGATAAGCACGTATAACTTAGTCGTTGCATTATGGCGTTCGACATCATCTTCATATCTGCGCTGATATTAATTATGACGACTGTACCTCGGGGTGTGAGCTTGTTTGCATTTAGTTCGCTTCACTATTTTATGTTGACGCTGTTTTAATGGCCATAGCGGTAATGGCTAGCGGGTGCAGACCTGGCTTTGTTGCTGACTGTACCTACTATAAATCAACAGATTACCTACAGATATTAGAATTTCGGGCGTAAAGCTTGCTAGGTACGATATTTACAAATATATTAATGCCTTTTTTCTTATATCTACACGTGTTGACAGAATAATATTTTAAAATGTAAGTAGGTAGGTAATTACATTTACATATCAGAATATTCTTTCAAAAAACTGGTAAAAGTAAACAAAAGGTGCTATTTCCCCTAATTAAAACCTATAGCTCAACTCAACAATTTTGGCGTTAAACGACAAAAAACAATTTATTCGACACTTTAAACTGTACGCGAAAATACATTGACATTACCCCCAAAAGAAATTACAGCTGCCGCACGCGTAATTATCGATTACAATCATCGAATCGATTCGATCGTAATTGATTGCGCGCACGAGCCGTTTTTCGGAATAACCTCATATCTGTATCGAACTACCATCTCTATTTAACACAAGCTAATATCAACCTTATGATGTAACAATAGATTTAAAAATTGCTTGAGCGGATTTAAAAAACTTGCGTCTTCTAGCTGTAACCACACTTCATGCGATTTCATGACCTGTTGTCTCGAAAATAGAGTGCAAGTTCCTGTGTAATGTTTATCAATTGTTCGGTAGGTATCGATTGAACGCGTTTCGGAATTCGACAATCGATGTTAATAGCCGAAAGTTATGATAAGTAATCGAAACCGTATCGCAGTTAAATCGGGTAAATCGATTTATTTTCTATCGTTTATTTTTAATTGTCACCATTCTATTTTACGCCGACGCGGCGGTTGATTTTTAGTGTCTTATAATACTCGTAAATGTCTAGGTATGAATTTAGAGCCATATAAAATGAAACTAGTGAAAATACTAAAGTAGAGAAAATAGTAGAAAAAATACTACTAAATATGTAATAAATTACTACCTAGTGAAGTGAGCCAATCTGTTCAAAACTTATCAACACGTTCAATGCATTCTGGGATCTAAAAGCTCTATGGCACGTTCAACCAAGTGGACAATGGCACTGATTCGGACCACAACTTCACATCCCTTTCTTACTAATGTAATATTAAAATGACAGACATAGTGACAGTTTCAAATTTCATTCAGAACTGTCAAACCTCGTTGACGTTGTTGATCCTTAATTTAAAATTCATCTTCATCCGTTCTTTTTTAGCAATATTAAAAAGAAAAAGATGCACTATACTCCAAAAGTTTAGAGAAAAACCTCAAAATCGGAGCTAATGTACCTATCTAGTGAATCTTCAGCAAAAACTGCTTGCAAAAACATTAAGTACCGTACCATTTGACTTGAATTATCTATGATCGAGCTTTTATCATTTAACACTATAATTACGTTAGGGACTCTATAAGACCACCGACATCTAAATTAGTAAAAAATTCTAGTTTTCTAGTAAATTATTAGCCTACTAGCTGATGCCCGCGACTTCGCTCGCGTGGACAAAGGTTTTTTTTACAAATCTCGTAGGAAGTCATTGATTTTCCGAAATAAAAAGTAGCATTTGTGTTAATCCAGGGTATAATCTATTTCCATTCCAAATTTCAGCCAAATCAGTCCAGAAGTTTTTGCGTGAAAGAGTAACAAACATACACATATCTACCTTTTTACTTTATAATACCACATAACTTTTGCCTTTATAATACGTATATGTATATATTATACTAGCTGTGCCCGCGACTTCGTTCGAGTGGAATAGTGACTTTTCGCGCTTTATACACGGACGCTCCGGCTCAGGCGCGAGGCGTGTAGTACGTACTCTGTACGTTAAAAATGTTCGCCGTGATTCTTTAAATTGACATAACTGTTTTATTTATGAACCGATTGACATGAAATAAACACTAAATGTTAAGTGAAGCTTACTAAAATATATTAGTGAAAACCGTATCTAAATCGAATAAGCCGTTTCTGATATTAGCGTGCACAAACACACAGACAAACAGACAAAAAAAATTAACTACAATTTCGGGTTCGGCATCGATATAATAACAACCCCTGCTACTTTTTTTTTATATATTTCGATTGTACAGACACCACTTTTCTACAATTTTATTATAAGTATAGGATTGATTTAGGTGTAGTGTGATTTTTGTGGAAATAGGACCATAGGTAGAACTAATTAGTAAGGAGGAGGTGGTACCACGTTTGGCCCTTTTGTTAGAAGATGAAAATCCAATCGAGATGGAACAATATTCTACCTCGCGCAACAAAACACACCAGCGCTGGATGTGGGAGCTTGTATCTGTGAGATCTCTGACATCTGACACACGGCTGTTTAGAATATGGGGACTAATTAAGAACTGTTGGTTATTCATATTCAAAAACTAAACGCGTTTGTACCACGTAGCTTTACTTTTAAAAATAACTATCATTATTTCATTTAACACGTTATTTAATTTCAAACCAAGCTCTACACTTCTAAACCCATTTTTGAGTTCCGTACCAAAAGGAAAAACGGGACCCTTATAGGATCACTTTGTTGTCTGTCTGTCTGTCGTGTCTGTCAAGAAACCCAGCGGGAACTTCCCGTTGACCTAGAATCATGTTTGGCAGGTAGGTAGGTCTTATAGCACAAGTACAGGGATAAATCTGAAAACTGCAAATTTGTGGTCACATCATTTAAAAAAAAATTTAAAATTAGTTTCAATTTTCAAAGTAAGATAACTATACCAAGTGGGGTATGATATGAAAGGGTTTTACCTGTACATTCTAAAACAGATTTTTATTTATTTGTATGCATAATAGTTTTTGATTTATCGTGCAAAATGTTGGAAAAATACCCGAGTACGTAACCCTCAGTGCGCGAGTCTGACTCGCACTTTGCCGGATTTTTTTGGGATTGGAAGAGCTAGGTCCAAATTTTTAACACAATCTCCAGGGCCCTATGTTCCGAGCGTCAGGCGCGAAATGGAAACAACTTTTGGCGGGACCAGCTCATAAATCAGAAGCACGGGTGTAGCTCAATTAAACGCGCTATCTGATGTACTCCTGTTACAAAAGGCTTGAACCTTTGTTTTTTTTTTCAATACATAGACTGACGCGACGCACCGCTTGCTAAGTATGTCGCGAGCGTCACTGCATTGTGCGTTGCGGCGCTGCACGTCAAAATATTCTTTTAGTGGCATACCACGACGCGCTGAAACAGCATCGCACTTTGCATTGCCGCTCTAGTGAGATATGCGCCATACAAAACGAAATTAGCTCGACTCATTAACCAAGGTATAGATGATTTCAGTACAATCTCCAAGGCCGTGTGTTCCGAGCGTCAGGCGCGAAATGGAAACAACTTTTGGCGGGGCCAGCTCATAAATCAGAAGCACGGGTGTAGCTCAATTAAACGCGCTATCTGATGTACTCCTGTTACAGAAGGCTTGAACCTTTGTTTTTTCAACGCATCGCCCGTTTTAGGGTTGTCTGAGCATAAAATGCTGCCATCCTGTTCCCAATATATTCTAAAAGCGCTGCAATAAGTAGTTTTTGGCTGTGCCAAAAGCATAGGAATTTTCAAAAAATTGGCAGTCGAATTTTTACAAGTGCTTTTGAATCGTCATTGAATTTACCACTGGTTCAGAATGCTCTTCATACTGAAAAGAACCACCAAGAAACCTTAGACCTCCTAATCATCGAATTCTTTTAAAATAAAGGCGAATAAGTACTTAGCTATCAAGGATCTATATTCTATACAGACGAACTGCATTTGCAGTTAGGATACAGTCGACTCAACTGCCAACTAACTGCGCCGTCCGCGTTTACTCAGCGTGCAGTTGTAGTACGGGCATTAGTATTGAGGACCAATTGCGAAGTCTATGGGAAGTAGCGATGCAGTTGAGTCAACTGCAATAAAACTGCCTCCCAACTGCAATTTTACAGTCAGCCTGCAGTCCAAATGCAATCCATCTAATATAAGTCGTACCTACAGACACTAAAGTGCTATTTTTTTTTCCACCAGCATAGAAGTCAAGCTCAAAAAGTAAGCCTGACTGACCGTCTGACTTAAGGGGCATGAGACGGGCCTGCCCGCGCAATTTGTAGAGTTCGCGACTATTTTGGTCGATACTAAAATTAATTTCTTAAACTGGACCCTTTCAAGTAAAGATTTGTATATAAACCTGTGAGGATGATACTGTCATTGTCGCAATTAAAGTACCATAAGCCTACGTTGTCGTATTAGTTTACAAATTGCGAAAAACCAAATTAAATTTGAATTTCGCGGGCAGGCCCGTCGTTTCCACCTTAATAACTCCATTAAAGGACAGTTCCACTTAATAATTTCCCGCCGTCATCTTTACGAATAAATGTCTCACAATGGCATAAAATGGTATAAAATCAAGCCATTAAGGCGAACATAAACCTAATCAGGTCTCACCCGTTAACATAAAGCAAACACAGAGGTTTTACTTGTGTTAATGCAACTTTTTTTTTATTTGCAAAGCGTGACCTGACGGGGACTTCTGTTGTCAAAGGCAGGGTTACATAGAGCTTGATTTGGATTTGGTAGTTGTAGCATTCTCCATTTATTTATGAGAAATCCAAGACTGGTTTTAGTGTACAATTATAATCTGATTTTCTCAGCCGAAAATTCGGATCAGAAGAGATTCGAATATATGCACATAATCTGTACTAATATTATAAATGCGAAAGCATATCTGTCTGTTAGATTTTCACAGTCCATCCGATGGGTGAATGGATCCGAATTTAACCGATTTTGATGGGTACAAAGATAGCTGCATCCCAGGGATGGACATAGACGTAGGTATATTTTTGGTCCCGAAAAATCAATGAGTTCTCACGGGATTATGGCATGCAAGGTTTCCAGTGTAATTGCTCAAATCGTACATAACTGTGAAAAGTAAGAGGTGTGTGACCGGGACCGAAGCCTGGATCCATCCAAATTGGAGATCAAGGTCATAACCACTAGGCTATCAACACTCTCTATACATATTTTTATATCAATGACTAATATAGCACTTGGCGATAATGTAGCTATCTATCAGTGACAATGTAGGTCAAATCTCTCTTTTATCATTTACATAATCTTCAATTGTATAATATGCTTTTTTCAGGAGCATATTTTTAATAGAATATTGGGCTATCAATACATATGTATCGTGGGTGAAGTCGTGGGCGAAGGCTCGTTCTTTATAAATCAACAGTTTAAATTCCACAGCCATGTAACCGCGGCCTCGCAGCGCGGTGTGAAATCAGCAGAGTGATAAGCTAACGACCGTTTCTTCACTCGGATTCCTCGGTATCAATTAAATGGCGGGCCCGATCTCGAGCGAAATATACCTTCGCCTCTTTCATTAATTCCAGCTGTTCACTTTTGAGTATTGTACGTCAAGAGTTCCTACTTAGCTAACAATAATTACTAGTTCTTCTAGGCACTACAATCTTGGCAGACTGGTCGTGGTTGTAATTTCAACTGTGGCTCGCTTGATAGGTAATAAATAATTCGCGTCCACTCCTCTCTAAAAAAATCTGTGATTTGATACGAATTTCACCGAACATTTTGTGCAGTATGGAGTTGTGGCGCTCACCGTATTCGCTGTGAAATTCCGTACGCGGAAAATAAATCGCGTGAATTAAATCCACGAGAGTAAAAATCGCTATGCGGGCTATGTGGTGTGTAGCGTAGAAACAGGAAGAGTACCTAAATAAGAATTAATGAGCGTATTCGACGCTTATTAGGCATAGACTGATTTATACAAACTACATACTATATAAGTACATATATATATATACATAATACAAAGGTACCGTCTTTAAAATCCTATCACCGTTATTTTTTATTATAAGATATTTATTATTGGCATTTAACAATATCATAACATATCACTAAGCGCCCCACACGTCCATGCGCCCTGCCAGTCCATAATCAAGTGAGCCAATCGCGATTAGCGCGACGACGTTCCTTTTCACGCAACTGACGTGACAGTTGGCGCGAATAGATTATCTATTTTGACGTACGGAACGTATTTGTAATTACTAATTAGTAATTGTTTTTTATTTTATTAATTAATAAGCTGCGGTGTACTAATAAGTGACATGTTATATTTTATAATGTCTATGAAATTTATTTAAGTACGTAATATTATGAATTACTTAAGTATATTGATTAATATTGTTAATTAAAGTTAAAGGTCTTGGTTAATTAAAAGCTATTTTGAAACTTTGGATAAATATTTCTTTTAATTAATGCACGCTTCTTATCAAAACGATCTGACAATACCGATTCTAAAATCCTTTGAACTTTTATGACCCCTATTAGAACTTCAAGGGTTAAGTTTTGAAATTTCTTTGTTATGTGGCTTGCTCAGTTCTAAATTATGAGCATTATTTTTTGGCTGTTTCTCAGCTACTTATAAAGTCATTTATATATACCTACATAGATACTCGTTGGTTTTATTTAATTAAAAGGATACGAAGTAGTAATTGCCAACGGGTGTACGCAAATAAATAAATATTTACAAGATTCCAAAACGAAAAATGAACACTCAGGAGACCAATTTATACTCTACGCCACGGCCACATTTGAAAACATTCCGAACACTTACAGAATTGTAATTGTAAATTTAGAAATAAAGGTCCCTATAACTCTCGAGGATTCCCACAGGGAGCGCCGACAGCCAATGATTTATCTCCCACCCGCTTAATTAATACGAAACGAGAGAACAGCACTGTCCTGCTCACACTCTAGATGTTACCATAAAAAAACTATTCCCATCTCTGTCACGTTAACCGTAAAATGCTGGGTATTGAGACATCATTTGCCCGTGATATATGGGGTTATTCCGATACATTTTTTTTTGTCCGATTTTGTTTACTTTAGAAATTAGTGGGTTAACACAGCGTACCGATTTATGTCGCCACAATAATTCGATATGTAAATGGGGTGTATTTCATACTTACATGTGTAATAGGATTAGGGATTGTAGAACAAAATGAGGCATTAAAGGTACGGCTATAATTTAAGAATATAATATGTATGATGCCCCTTTGTTAAGTTACTTGTACGTAGTGGGTTTCGGTTAAAAAGTCTTTTAAATGTAAATAAGTTTAACTTTCATTAAGTAACTCTGAACTGAATGAAAAAAAGTAATAAGTACATCAAACGATCTCTTTATATTACGCACCTAGACTAAGTAGGTATATTCCAAACAAAACAAATTACGGGTTGCAACTCGCTTTTTAATTAGATACATATTAATAATATTACTTGCTTTAATAGTGAGGAAACCTGCATGCCTTAGAGTTCTTCATAACGTCTTCAAAGCCAAAAGTTCTCCAGCGTGGCGGATTTTGGCCTAAAGTCTTCTCACTCTGAGAGAAGACCCGACGATGGGTTGATCATGATGATGATGAATTCGCTTTTGCTTAGAACTTGATAGCCAATGTTATTCCTACTAATTTTGACAGCTTCATATACTTAACATGATTTTTGTTCGATCTAGTGTCCATAAAGGTCGTTGATAAAATCTTTTTTGCGTTCAATCACCTTTAATTTAACTCCTTATTCTTTATCTATTAAAAAGTATGCTCCCGCAAAAAACACCATACTTATTATACAATCGAAGATTATGTAAATGACAAAAAAGCATGGATTTGACTCGCTCCAGCAATGCGCGGAGCTGCAATTACTTGTATATGGTAGGTACCTATAGTATGGCATATTATTGTAAATTGAACACATTGCTGGTTCTTCTCGGTAGGAACGGCATTCCGAACCAGTGGTAGATTATTTTGAAAATATATAAAGCACTTGTAAAAATTTATTTGGATAAAAATCTATTCTATTCTAACTTTTTCCAGATATTTTTATCAATACCAAAAATGACGCACTCGACAGATTAAACTGACCCCTATTATAAGCTATCCATAAAGCACTCACCTCTATTTACAAGATAAGTAACCTTTATAAAATAATATGATTCATATTTTTTTGGAAAATAAGGTGTCAAAAAATTCCTTGGTGCTTTCTTATCGGCGCCGAAACGAGGGGCCGAAGCGACCCCGCGTCTAATTAGTGGAAAACCTTTGTGCGAGCGCGGCCAGCGTTAAACCGATGTTGACATCGCGCGGGTTGATGGCTAGGGTTGACAACCACTAGATATTAAAAAAAAAAAACAACAAAACCGACTTCAATAACCACAAAAACTAAAAAGTAATTTTTTATTTATTTATTAGTTATTATTACCGAATATAATGTTATGTATACGAGAGTTAATGTAGTTCTATATTAACATGTTTTGGAGCCGGTGCCAATTAGCCGCACGAACCGTGTACTCTTCATATTTTTCGTGACACCACATTGGCACCTCATTGGCACCGACTCCAAAAAATGTTAATATAGAACTACATTAAATCTTGTAGGTATACATAATATATATTTGGTAATAAATTAAATTATTTTTTACTATTTAATTTTTGTGGAACTCTTGAAGTCGGTAATTTTTTTTTGGCTCCACTGAATTAAAATATGCTATACCTGGTTAAAACCCTACTGTTTACTAAGCTATTACGATTATCTATTGATGAGTTCTGTTCTCCATCTCCGAAGAAATTCATCAGATCTTTACCAAACTAAAATGAGAGCATTTCGAAAGTATGACCTACCAAAAAAAAGAAGTACCAAAATCGGTTCATACATGGCGGGGTAATAGAGTAACAAACATACTTACAAAAAAAATATTTTGAAAACATACAACGAATAGAGAACCTCCTCCTTCTTTGAAGTCGGTTAAAAATTAGGTTTTTGCAGTAGTCGACAACCCTAACTTTGTCGCGTGCAGGCACAGATTAAATACAGCATAGACAAGTTGTAAGCCTAGACTGGTAAAATGAATGTATTAAGTACTTTACCCGAAAAGAATAGGTAAGTAATTAATTAATTAATTAATTTTTGTTAAGTACTAGAAAAACATACTTACATAGGGGATTACTTGCAACGTCTTTCGAAGCCTGCAAGCCTTCCTGAGACTTCTTCATAATGTTCTCAAAGGTTTGTGAGCCATTCTCCACTGGCTCAGCGTGGCAGACTATGACTTAAGCCCTTTTAATTCTGAGAGGAGACCCGTTCTCAGTAGTGGGCTGGCGATGAGATGATCTGGCGATGGTACACCATTCCTTAGATTTCTTCGATTCGTATTTTTGTGATTCGTATTTTCACGAATCACGAAATCAAACCGAACACGAATGAGTGTCTTAAGAGGGGTCTCTCCGTCACTCGCTCCATACAAACGTAGTTCGTCTCTCATTGGAGTACTAACCAATCATACTCAATGGAATTTTGTAGAAACGTTCCGGGAACTAATATCTATGCCAGTGGTTTTCCAGATTTCCGTTAAAATATTCGGTTTCAAAGCTGTTACGCGGTCTTAACATTCACATACAAATCTTTGAGCCCCTGTAATTTTAAAACGACATATTTTTAGAAAAATCTAAAACACCACAGGCACAGATATTATTTCTAGAACATGTCTGCAAAATTTCATGGACTTTGGTTGCTTAATATTCAAATGAAATTGGGACTACGATTGTATGGAGTAAGTGACGGAGAGAGCCCTGTTAAGTCTGAGCAAAGTCAAAGTGCGGTCTATAAATCTATACCTAGTTCGGGCGCATTGAGCATTAAGCGGGCGGGTTGACCTGCCGTATTACTACTGCACAAGTTAGAACAAAGTTCAAACTTAACAGGGCTCTCTCCGTCACTTGCTTCCACTCGTTTCATACAATCGTAGTTCCAATTTCATTTGAATATTAAGCAACCAAAGTCCATGAAATTTTGCAGACATATTCTAGAAACTAATATCTGTGTCTGTGGTGTTTTAGATTTTTCTAAAAATATGTAGTTTTAAAATTACAGGGGCTCAAAGATTTGTATGTAAATTTTTAAGACCGCATTACTTTGAAACCGAATATTTTAACAGAAATCTGGAAAACCACAGACATAGATATTAGTTTCTAGAATATGTCTGCAAAATTTCATGGACTTTGGTTGCTTAATATTCAAATGAAATGGGAACTACGATTGTATGGAGTAAGTGACGGAGAGAGCCCTGTTAAACCATCTAAAAAAGCTGTTGTACGGAATTCCCCGCGTGGCTGCCCACGGGGTGTTATGGGGTGGTGATATACCATGACGCGTGCCATATTGAGGAACGGTTGCAACAGATGTGCGCTCGTTTTTAATTGTATCCTTTTATTAGGTGCCTTGTTTTGTTTTTGGTATTTTTTGTGTATCCAGGGACTGTTCATAGTCATTAGATGTAAATTGTTTACATCAAATGACTCTTTGGTGGGAACTCTTTGGTTTTCCGGGATGAGAAGTAGCCTATGTCCGTCCTCGGGATGTAACCTAACTCTGTACTTTATCAAAATCGGTTAAACTGTTGGGCCGTAAAAAGCTAGCAGTACCTAAGACAGACATACTTTCGCATTTTTAATATTAGTTGGATATACAGTATAGTAGATACTAGCTGTGCCCGCGACTTCGTTCGCGTGGAATAGCTCTCAGCGCGCTTTATATAGTCACGGACGCGGACGCTCAGGCGCGAGGCGTGTAGTACGTACTCTGTACGTTAAAAATGTTCGCCGTGATTCTTTAAATTGACATAACTTTTTTATTTATGAACCGATTGACATGAAATAAACACTAAATGTTAAGTGAAGCTTACTACAATATATTAGTGAAAACCGTATCTAAATCGAATAAGCCGTTTCTGATATTAGCGTGCACAAACACACAGACAAACAGACAAACAGACAAAAAAAAATTAACTACAATTTCGGGTTTGGCATCGATATAATAACAACCCCTGCTACTTTTTTTTATATATTTCCATTGTACAGACACCACTTTTCTACAATTTTATTATATGTATAGATTATTATATTCTTTAGTAGGTATTACTTACCATATTTTACGTCAAACTGTCCTACATAACTTAGCATCCATACAAAAAGTCTTAAGCAATTTTTTTCTACAAAATATATTATCATGAAATTCACAATAACTTACCTAAAATGACCAAAAAAGAGTTTTTTCAAAGTAAGTAAAGTATGAAATAATTAGCGATCTACTACTTTGCGGCGCAAACAAGGCATTCGTGATACTAGCACATAAAGCTACAATACCTACTCACAGTAAAAGTCCAAGTTAAGATTGTTAAAAAGGTGTATGGTTAAGTTAAAGGTTAACTTTGATGGCTATTTATTTAACTTATTATTAAGTAATAAGCACCAATTAATAGCCGTTATAGCCTAGAGGTTATGACGACCGCCTCCGTTTCGGGAGATCGGGGATTCGATTCCGGGCAGGCACCTATATCTAAACAGGTCCAAGTACTTACTTAGGTACCTATATAGACCTAAATACCTATTTGAACTTGATGTCTTGATGTCTCCATGCATTCTTGACAGACAGACAGACAACGAAGAGATTTCACAAGGGTTCCTTGTCATATTCCGAAATGAAAAAACTCCTTGAAATAAAGACTATAAAAAGGGTTCTTTTTTAGGGTTCCGTACCTCAAAAGGAAAAAAGGATTTTTTATAGGATCACTTCGTTGTCTGTCCGTCTGTCGTGTCTGTCAAGACCCGTCAATGGAATCAACACTTTACACTATAGGATACTTCCCATTGAACTGAACTAGTCATGAAATTGAAATAGCACAAAGTAAAGATAAATCCGAAAACTATGAATTTGTAGTTACACCACAGAACCCTTCATTTTTGAGTCTGATTCGCACTTGACCGATTTTTCCTTTCAAAGTACGGAATCCTAAAAATACTTTTCAGGTCAGGTCATAATAGGTCTTTGACATTATTGTAGTACCTATATGAAATCTTTTACTTTTTTTTGAAGTCGGTATGAGAGCTAAGAATGCTCAGTGGTATATGTATGTTAGTTCTTGATGCATAACATAAAATCTATACTAATAAATAAAATTGGAGTGTCTGTCTGTAATTTCGAAATAACTACCACATATTAAGGTCATATGGTTATTTGAACGATACCATAACTGAATCACACGTTTTTAAAATTTTTGTCTGTCTGTCTGTCTGTCTGTCTGTCTGTCTGTCTGTTTGAAAAGGCTAATCTTCGGAACGGCTGAACCGATTTTAACGGGATTTTCACATACAAGTAGAGGATTGACCAGGGTGTAACATAGGCTACTTTTTTAACCGACTTTCAAGAAGGGAGTTGTGTTTTTCTACCTATGCACACCGAAATCTCCGAGATTTCTGAACCGATTTGCGTCATTTCTTTTTTAATCGATAGAGGAACTTTGCGACATTGTTTCATAAAAAATTTGAATTCCAACTCCTCAATCCTGATGCTGCAGGGGATCTGACCAATCCACGCGGGCGAAGCTGCGGGCATCAGCTAGTAATAAATAATTTCATATTACAACGTCACATAAAGTAATCGCCAACGGGCTTGCATGTTTGTTTTGTACAAGCCGTCTACATTGTTTTTAATTTCATACGCTAGGTAACTTAGGGTTCCGTACCCGTAGGACCCTATTACTAAGCCTCCGTTGCCTGTCCGTCCGTCCATCTGTCTGTCTGTACTTCATGAACCATAAATAAGTAGCAAAATCGATATTTTCACAGAATGTTATTTCTTTCGGCGTTAAAGCATCAAATAAGTACTTAATAAAAATTCCAAATGGCTGCCATGTAAATTAAAAAAAAAAAAACTAAAGGGTATATAATCTTTCCCAATTATAGTGCAGAACCCTTTGTGTGCGAGTCCGATTCGCACTTGGCTGGTTTTTCTATAGGTCTGTTTTTCTTTAACATGCTAATATGTCTAAACAACTGATTCAGTTTTATTATTACACGTTATTAATTGCTTTTCTAGGTTCTACTTCCATAATTTTCTATCACTAAGTCACGTGACAACAATTTTGTTTCTCTGTTGTTTCTTTATCAGTTTGTCCTGTTATCACTGTTCGAATACTTTGGTCTTCAAAAACTGAAGAGTTTTGGACCAAAGACATCTCGAAGCTTTCCCAATGCTGCCCATCTATGTTGGCTTCGGCTTTTTCTTCGAAATCGAACTTACCTAGTCCACAATCCAACATACCTACAATTTTGAGGACAGAGCTCTCAATGATTACTGTATGGGAAGGGACATACCAAATATAAATCCGGGCAGCCGTGAGCGGAGAAATCGAAGAGTGAAGGAGGTTTTTAGTCCGTAGGTCACTGCGCAGCATCTGCAGTGGAGTCGGGCATGCCAGACGGTATCCATGAGGATTTTCGTCTTCCCCATAAAAAAAAAACCTAAATATAAACTGGTTCAGGGTACTGGCTGAAAATCAGTGCTGTATGTATCAAGGCATACAGGACAATGCTGAGCTTTTTGGATTGTGCAACACATGACACAGTTTATTCCGGCACTTCTGCTTGAGGCATATTGGCTTTAATGCTCAAGTGGGTAAAGCACCAGGTTAACCAACTTTTAGTTATAAGATGTGACGTGTGGCACATGCCACACACATAGATGC
Organism: Maniola jurtina; assembly: GCF_905333055.1. Classification (NCBI taxonomy): domain Eukaryota; kingdom Metazoa; phylum Arthropoda; class Insecta; order Lepidoptera; family Nymphalidae; genus Maniola; species Maniola jurtina. Next base: position 1,652,503 of record NC_060050.1, on the reverse strand, counting down.
CACAGACAGATACACAGATACACACGTCAAACTTATAACACCCCTTATTTGGGTCGGGGGTTAATTAAAGAAATAAAGGCTTTCTTTCTTCTTTATAAAATTAACTCAATAGGTAGCTGTCTGTCTAAGTTAACGACAATAACGATTTGTCCGTCCGATTGAACATACTCACAAAAACCTCGTTTGCGTGCCAACTTGCGAAGTAATATGTCATTATAACTTTAATTATTGTCCATCAATGGAGCCAGCGACCGTGTCTTACCGCGAACAATTGTAAATATAATCGGTGATTGTTGTTTGTTTTTGTTGTTAATTATTCGAAGGCATGTAAATTATTCGAAGTCTCCACTGTGAAAGCATTGATTTGTAGAGACTCCATGAACGGAGTATTATAAGGACATCATACATACATATTTCATCCATACTGATATGATAAATGCAAAAATGAGTATGTCTGTCTGCTAGCTTTTGAGCCCATCCGGTAAACCAAGTTTGTTTTTTTTAGAAATTTGGTACAGATGATATACCTACGAGTAGGTATGCGATCTCCGTAATTCTAATTTGATCACATAGAGAAACCTAGTTAGTTCTCTCCATTATCCGCTCAGTTACTCTGAGCTTTCTTGAGGCCTACATAGCGACTATGCCTCGGATCCATATTTCTCACTGGCAACACGCATTGTTCGAAGACTTTGAACTCCAGGCAAAGAGGAATTGGACAAGATGACATTTCGAAGTTTTCCGAACCACGTTGCCCAGCCGAGTTGGATTCATCGGCGAACCTCTTTCTCAAAATTGATCTAACCTGATTGATTACGTTTATAGCCTAACTAACTTATGCCTGCGACTTCGTCCACTTGGACAACACTCATTTCATACCTCTATTTAGGGGGTACTTTAGGGTTGAATTTTCAAAAATCCTTTCTTAACGGATATCTACGTCATAATAGCTATCCGCATGCCAAATTTCAACCCGCTTGGGACCAGTAGTTCGAGCTGTGCGTTGACAGATCAGCCAGTCAGGCAGCCAACTTTTCATTTTATTCATATTATACTCTTTTTAAGAGCCCGACTAGGTTACCAAAAAAGAGTCCTAATTTAAATTATCCAATTGATGGTCACCCTACATTCCATAATAACATACCCTCGCAATATTGGCCATAATGCCTAATAATGCATGCATAAGTACCTACCTACCTTGCTCTATATTTACTGGTGAATCATTTATTTTCATCTTCATCTTTCTAAGCGACAATGTTCACTGATTTCATAATTACTTCATAAAGAGCTTCTTTACACTCTCGTGATTAAAGAAATTAGCTGAAGGGCAACGGAAACCGTACAGTTTTTTTTAAAATGTTATAACCCTTAGTTAAGATTAATAATAATAATAGGGATGATGACTACTAGTCAAAAGCTTTTTTTTTATAACTTGTATGAATTTATTTTATAGCTAGTATGAAATAGGTACACAGATGTGACGTCATAAACATTCGAATTTGCCCCACTTTTTCGGATAAATCGTTAATTTAAAATGGTTTGCATACTTAAAACTAACAGTGGACGTTGATTTTACGGATTTTGGTAGACCCTGTGTTTGATAATTACTAAGAAATAACTTTTGACAGAGGAACCATCACAATTCTTTTTATTGGCTTTAAATAAATCATTTAAGATTGTTGGTACCGTTATAAGCTCTGAATGAAAACCATTCCTTTTTAACCCCCGACCCAAAAAGAGGGGTGTTATAAGTTTGACGTGTGTATCTGTCTGTGGCATCGTAGCTCCTAAACGAATGAACAGATTTTAATTTAGTTTTGCTTGTTTGAAAGGTGGCTTGATCGAAAGTGTTCTTAGCTATAATCGAAGAAAATCGGTTCAGCTGTTTGAAAGTTATCAGCTCTTTTCTAGTTTTCTTAAAGAGGTTTTTGTGTCGGGGCTCTTTTAAATTTTGAGATATTGCCTGATAATTTTACATTCTAATCCCATAAATAATCACATAGAAATATCATTCCACCTAAATAATTTAACGTTGCTAACACTAGGTAGGATAGGAATTCATACGCATGGCTAAGGTTTGGAATACTCTTCCGCGATCAGTGTTTCCTACCAATTACAATCCGGGTATCTTTAAAACAAGAGTGAATAGGCACCTTCTAGGTAAACGCGTCCCATCTTAGACCACATCATCACTTTCCATCAGGTGTGATTGTGGTCAAGCGCTTACCTATAGTGAATAAAAAAAAAAAGTAAGCGTGGCACAATCCAATCGCATCATTAAACCTCGCGATAACCATCTCACCTCCGATATAATCCTCAATCAATTGAGTAATTATTTCCAAAGATGTCACCTGATAACACTGTACAAGTCGATGGACAACAGGAAGCAGCAATTAAAAGGATTTTTCTCAATTAAGTGATCCGCCATCTTGGATTCACTTCATACAAAGTTCTTATCAAAATAAATGACGACGTAGTTTAACTTTTTTTTTTTATAAAAACAAGATTTTTCTGGTCACTCAGACAAAAAGATTTTTTATCCAGCTGTTTGAGCTGAAACTACATGTCAGTCAGTCAGCTATCTTACTGACTGTGTGAAAAAGTTCCATATGTTTAATGAGAAATAGCTATAGATTTCAAAATAGATCTATAGGTAAGGTATTTACCCTTGGATGAAATGTATTTACCTTTTTACCCAATATTTTTATTTAATGTAAATTGACGTTTACCCTAATAACATTAGATACAAAAGTATTAAGAGGGCTCTCTCCGTCACTCGTTTCATACAATCGTAGTTCCAATTTCATTTGAATACTAAGCAACCAAAGTCCATGAAATTTTGTAGACATATTCTAGAAACTAATATCTATGTCTGTGGTTTTCCAGGTTTCTGTTAAAATATTCGGTTTCAAAGTTGCGCGGACTTAAAAATTTTCATACAAATCTTTGAGCCCCTGTAATTTTAAAACTACATATTTTTGGAAAAATCTGAAACACCACAGACACAGATATTAGTTTCTAGAATATGTCTGCAAAATTTCATGGACTTTGGTTGCTTAATATTCAAATGAAATTGGAACTACGATTGTATGAAACGAGTTACGGATGGAGCCCTGTTAATAGCCGAGATGGGTTAGTTATAGTAAAAGGTACCTACATAGGTATACTTAGCAATTAGCACCTATTATTTTTAAGCTATAAAAACTCCATCACACCATTCGAGAGATAACTTCGAACTTCCACTATTTCTGTACATTTTCAATAATCAATTCCCAATAAAAAGCAAAAAAAAACACTCTTCGATAGTCGGTAATGACGATCATAATGTGTGATAAAGCCCACTGAGCTCGATTAGTGACGTATCGAAGGACATTATCGATAAATCGAGTCGATTGCCAGCCACCTTATCTTGATCACGCCGCGAAAATCTATAAATCCAACACATTCAACGAAAAGATAGAGTCTTGTCTAAATGAAAATGAAAATCTCGATAAGCTGTTTAATTTATTGCCATTTTCGTATCTGTTTATCTGTGATCACATTTTAATTTAATGGGGCAAAGAAAATAGGTACTTTTTGTTTTTTTCGATGATGAATAGCCATTGTAGTCTCAAATGGAGCTAAGTACAGTCTAAGGTCTCAAAATACTAACTATGGCTACGAAAAGAAGCGACACTCACACTCCCAACCAATTCAATGCTCTCACGCAACATAATGGTAAAACTACTGGCACTGCTTACTTCTTCCTATAGAACTGTCCTTGTCCCGCTCTAATATTTATTTCTTTTAAAATATACTCTTCGATATTCGGTAATGTTGTACGATTATAATGTGTGATAACTTGCACACTGAGCTTGATTAGTGACGTATGGAATGACATTATCGTAAAATAACTATACCAAGTGGGGTATCATATGAAAGGGCTTTACGTATACATTCTAAAACAGATTTTCATTTATTTTTGTGCATAATAGTTTTTGATTTATCGTGCAAAATGTTGGAAAAAATACCCGAGTACAGAACCCTCAGTGCGCGTGTCTGACTCGCACTTGGCCGGGTTTTTTTACTATTAGTTTCCTAACTGTTGTGAACTTTGCTATTACTACCTAAACACAGTAAATACCTACACACGCACCCCTGGAAGGATGTCTGGCTGTTAACGATCTAACATAATAACATTTTGAATAAGAAAATGAATTAACTGTTCTACTTTTTATTTCTTCATTTTTTATTGTAAAAAACCCCGCTACTTTCATTTTCTTATCAATTCGCAGATATGCATAAATAAAGTAAACACTAAAAAAAATATTAATATTCAACACAACTATGTATTAAACAGACTTCATCATTTAATTTACATTCATATTATATGCGTAAATATACATAACAATACAACAGCGAACGACAAAACTGGCATATTTATTAGTATCGCATGATAAATAACGATATTTATTTGAATTAAAAATACGCACTCATTTATTAATGCTTTATATTAAAAGTTCTTGAAGCATAATTAACATGAATAATAAACTTTTTTACTATTCATTAAGATTACATTTTATAAATACAACAATTAAGTGTAAAATATGTTCGACGACAAAAACCACTGAACCGATTTAAACGGGAATATTCACATGGTGCAAAAACTGACTGACACAATAATAATTATGAGTGAATAGACTGCTGCATTGAATTTGTCTTTTTGCAAAACGTAGTCTTGCACTAAGAACGGATTTTCAAAAATTCTACATTTACTTAAGCTTAAGAAGTCCTAATTCATCATTATCTTCATCGTCCATCAATCCTACACCGCCGGCTTACTACTGAGCACGGGTCTCTTCTCATTAATGAGAAGGGTTTGGCCATAATCCACCACGTTGGCTAAGTGCAGATTATTTAACAGAATCCACACACGTTTGGAAACATTTTGGAAATGCAGGTTTCCGCGCAATGTTTTCCTTCACCGTTAAATAAAGTGATAACTACTTACGAGTACCTAATTGCTTAAAACGCACATAACTCCGAAAGTTATAAGTGCGTGCCCAGAATCGAAGTTCGGACCTCAGACCTCCTGACGAGAAAGCCACCAATAACATTGAATATCATAACATACCTACTTAACATAGTAAAATAACAATACAAGAACAGAAACCCAAACAGAAGTACGATACAAAAGGAAGCCTTTACTAACGATTATTTTAAACGATTGATTATTTTTTTAACGAATTAGAAAAATATTACGAAAAATAGACTGTAGGTCTATTAATTATAATACCCATACATCTAATATAAACCCCTAACAAATATCACACTTCACACTATATAATATTATAAAAGCGAAAGTTTGTATGTGTGTGTGTGTGTGTGTGTGTGTGTGTGTATGTTTGTTACTCCTTCACGCTAAAACTACTGGACGGATTGGGCTGAAATTTAGAATAGAGATAGATTATACTCTGGATTAGCACATAGGCTACTTTTTATCCCGGAAAATCAAAGAGTTCCCACGGGATTTTTAAAAAACCATATCCAAGCGAACGAAGTCGCGGGCATCAGCTAGTACTTAATAATACTTGATAGGTATTTGATTATGATAACTTAATCATCTATCAACACTTTTTTCGTCTTAATCTACCTTAATTAAAAAAGCGTGAATTTATCATGACAAACCTATCTCGTTTTTTATATCGACAATATCGATAATACTTGATGTCGATAAACAGTGCTTTAGGTACGTCCCTAGTGCCAGATGGCGTATTTCAGGTTGGCAGTAATTGGCCAGTGTTGTTTGTTTGGTTTCGAATATCGAAATTACGCTGATTGCTGTGCCGAAACAATTGACAGTTTGATTTTTATTATTATAGTGTCACTGCTGTTTTCAAGGCCTTATACCTGACTGACTAGCTGATGCTTGTGACTTCGTCCGCGTAGATTTAGTTTTTAACAGGGCTCTCTCCGTCACTTACCTACTCCATACAATCGTAGTCCCAATTTCATTTGAATTTTAAGCAACCAAAGTCCATGAAATTTTGCAGACATATTCTAGAAACTAATATCTGTGCCTGTGGTGTTTTAGATTTTTCTAAAAATATGTAGTTTTAAAATTGCAGGGGCTCAAAGATTTGTATGTAAATTTTTAATACCGCGTAACTATGAAACCGAATATTTTAACGGAAATCTGGAAAACCACAACATAGATATTATTTCCCGGAACGTTTCTACAAAATTCCATTGAGTATGATTGGTTAGTATTCCAATGAGAGACAAACTACGTTTGTATGGAGCGAGTGACGGAGAGACCCCTCTTAAAGAATTCTATGGGAACTCTTACCGAATAATCTTGCAGCAGGTACCTATACCTATTATAGTTCGGAGCTTTTTATGTGCAAATCTTCTTTTTATATGTTTTAATGTTTTTTCCCCTTCAATTACATATCCAACTCCCACTTCAGTCCCAAGCAATTATTTGCAATATCTCTGTACCTACCTACACCATTTAAGATCAATTGGACGATTATAAACTTTATTCTGATGAGTATAAAGTACATATTCGCTTCGAGAGACACATCACCCCTTACAGCTTCCCTAAACCAATTACGTGGTGTGATTTGTCGTCATAACCCCGCCTTTTTATTTACAACTATAATCACAATAGGTACCTACCTACCCACTTGCTAGTTGAGTGATAGCCCAGGACCTATTTGGGGGTCGGGATTCCGGGCAAGCACCTCTAAATTTTTGGAGTTAAATGTGGGTTTTAATAAATTAAATATCACTTGCTTTAACGCTGAAGGATAAAATTGTTATTTTACCTAAACCCAAACTATTAGCAAGCTGAAGTGGCAGTGGGCATGCCTATCGTAGATGGCCGTTGGAGCCGAAAAGTCCTTGAGTGAAGACCGCGTGTCTGGTGACGCTCTTTAGGGAAGGCCTATGCCCAACAGTGGATGTCCACAGGCTGATGATGATGATGATGAAGGCTAACTGGATTTTGTTCACTGCCCTAAACAGTGACCTTGTACTCATATGGTTCTTAAGCCAGGATGTTTTGTCTATGGTTATTTAGTCTTTGCTAATATTGTCGTTTGTCCTGTTCCAGTGGTCATGCACAAGGAGAAGGAGGAGATGCACGCGCACCGCCGCGACCACGCGCACTACGACCACATCATGCCGGACGGCGAGATGTTCCTACAGGTAAACTAATATTGCGTAACGTTAACAGGGCTCTCTCCGTCACTTACTCCATACAATCGTAGTTCCAATTTCATTTGAATATTAAGCAACCAAAGTCCATGAAATTTTGCAGACATATTCTAGAAACTAATATCTGTGCCTGTGGTGCTTTAGATTTTTCTAAAAATATGTAGTTTTAAAATTACAGGGGCTCAAAGATTTGTATGTGCATTTTTAAGACCGCGTAACTTTGAAACCGAATATTTTAACGGAAATCTTGAAAACCACAGGCATACATATTAGTTCCCGGGACGTTTCTACAAAATTTCATTGAATATGATTGGTTAGTATTCCAATGAGAGACGAACTATGTTTGTATGGAGCGTGTGACGGAGAGACCCCACTCAAACGCAATACGTAGCACATAGGCTACTTTTTATCCCGGAAAATCAAGGAGTTCCCACGGGATTTCGGGAAACCTAAATCCACGCGGACGAAGTCGCGGGCATAGCTAGTAATAACATAAATTGCGTATTATTGCTCCACAATGAATCAATACCGCCTCCGAGCTATAAATAAACGCAGCCTTCCACTCAGTAGGTACTTAATATTTCAAGTTTTCGACTTGCCTCGCTTGCTCTGGAGCGTGTCTGTTTTTCACTTGGTAAATATGACGATAAGTACAGTGTACTGTGTATCATCATCATCATCAGCCTGTGGATGTCCACTGTTGGACATAGGCCTTCCCTAAAGAGCGCCACCACACCCGGTCAGCGTTCCTCATCCAGCTATTTCCCGCCAGTCTATTACTGTGGTACCTACTGGTGGTACTTTATACCGTATATGCGTGAACCGTACTTTTGCCTTGGCCAGTCGACACATAGAGTTACAAGTGTAAATTAATAATTTATAACACCCCCGATAAGTGAAGGTTACAGTAACTAGAAAAGAGCTGATAACTTTCAAACGGCTGAACCGATTTTTTTGAATTATAGCTAAGAACACTCTCGATCAAGCCACCTTTCAAACAAAAAAAAACTAAATTAAAATCGGTTCATTAATTTAGGAGCTACGATGCCACAGACAGATACAAAGATACACACATAGCTGGTCGCTGGATACACACGACAAAATTATAACACCCCTCTTTTTGGGTCGGGGGTTAAAAATGGCGAGTGAGTTCTCATTTTGTAAGAACTAATAAGCATGGCTGTAGCCAGGGCTGGCTGTTTGGGAGTTCAAACTCTCTCTTCCCCCAGTGTTTGACAAGTGCACTCAGCCAAAAATAAAGACATAGTTTACATGATAGCTTACTCGTACGATCATTCTCTGAGTCCTAGTTGAAGTCTATAGAGGCACTTTGATTGGGCTCAGGCTTAAGACACTGTTAAAACGAGACAGCGTTATACCGCTGGCATAAATCTGTCTCGTTTTACTGAAACTGAAGTCTGAGTAAAGTCAAAGTGCGCTCTGTAGATCTATACCCGTTAATTTTCCAACCAATTCCAATTTTCCAACTACTGCAAAAATCAGTCAAGACCAGTGTTTGCAGCTGCTCAGGGCATTGACCAAACATTCTGGTCCGAGACCCACAACATCTCAAGTAGCCACAAGAAGCCAAACTCCATTCTTCAGAATATTTTTCTGATATTTTTTTTTGACGTGACAACGTCTTATAATTCGATAGAGCCGGCTGCACGCACGAAAAAACATGACTCATGCGGCGTTACCTCGCTCTGAGGCGTTCCATGTAAGGCTAAAGTGCAAGCGAGAGCGCGGGACGAGCGACAAAGAAGCACAATCGGCCTTTGTATGGCATTTGTTGTCACGTTCAACTATCGTCAGTAAACCGACTTTACAGACAACCAATTTTTTTGAATAATTTTCATTGTGATGATTCCAGGCACTCAACGGTTTCCTGATGATCCTTACGTGTGAAGGAGAAGTATTCTTCGCGACGCACAGCATCGAAAGCTACCTGGGCTTCCATCAGGTTAGTCAGAGTACCTAATCTATTTTTCTTCTTAGACTTAGTTTCCTAGTCTTGTCTAGTTAGGTTCCGCTTTCTACATTTTCCCACCCACTTTGTACCAATGTCTTGAGAATCCATTTTTTAGGATTCCGACCCAAAGGGTATAAACCGGCCAAGTGCGAGTCAGACTCGCGCACCGAGGGTTCCGTACTCGAGTATTTTTTGACACTGCACGATATCACGAAAACTATTATTACCTATGATAAATAACATTCTTTTTTTTGAATGTTCAAATAAAGCCCTTTCGTATGATACCCCACTTGATATAGTTATCTTACTTTGAATATTGAAACACATTTTAATTTTTTTTCTGTGATGTAACCACAAATTCACGGTTTTCGGATTTATTCCTTTACTTGTGCTATAAGAGCTACCTACCTGCCAAATTTCATAATTCTAGGTCAGCGGGAAGTTCCCTATAGGTATTCTTGATAGACACGACAGACGGACAGACGGACAGATAGACAGATAGACAGACAGATAGACAGACAGACAACAAAGTGAACCTTAAAAGGGTGAGGCCCGACTCGCACTTGACCGTTTTTTTAGTCTGTTGGATCTCAGACCTGCGTTCACGGCGTCTAACCACCACTTTCTTGGACGGCTTACGTTCAGCAAAAGCCAAACGTAAAGCCGTTGGTTGGTTTATCATTATGAAAAGATAACAGTACGAAAAATACAATGTACTTAGCAGTTACAACACCGAAATAGCACCACATTACCATTACAAGTGCATATATTACCACTTTTTATCACATTTCCCTAATTAATTGCGACCATTAAGAAAAAAAGCCGACCTAATTTCACGTACAAACGCGAGACCACCATAGAAAAGCTATAATATTAATCATAGCAAATATATGATACGGTGGGGCTCGAATTTTCGTCCGGGTGACTCCATAAAAAATATAATTACAGCGATAAATGGCTTTAAAAGGACCTTTAGGTTTTTATTAAGGCCTGCTTTTATTCGTAATTCGAGTTAATGAAGTTTATGTATTTATTATAACTAGAGCCAGTTTTGACAATACATTTTAATTGGATAGAAAGACTCTAATAAAGTTTACGAGTAGATATTTATCAAAACCGATCCACTCGGGCTGCTGCGGGAACCAACATTTTTTTCGTATTACGTTTTTCTTGTTCAGAAGTTTTTTCTTATCTATATAAGCTGTGATAGCCTAGTAGTTAGAACGTCCGCCTCCTAATCGGAGGTCGGAAGTTCGATCTCGGGCACGCACAACTAACTTTTCAGTTATGTGCGTTTTAAGCAATAAAATATCACTTGCTTTAACGGTGCAGGAAAAAATCGTGAGGGAACCTGCATGCCTAAGAGTTCTCCATGTTTTCAAAGGTTTGTGAATTGGGCCAGCGTGGCAGACTATGCCCTAAACCCTTCTCATTCTGAGAGGAGACCCGTACTCAGTAGTGGGGCGGAAATGGGTTGATCATTAATCAATCAGCTTGTTTGCATCCACTGCTGGACATAGGCCTTCGCAAGAGCGCGTCACCACACACGGTCCTCCGCCTTCCTCATCCACCCATTTAACGCTACCTTCTTAAGATCGTCAGTACAGCAGGTTGGAGGTCGTCCCACGCTACGCTTGTTGATACGCGGTCTTCACTCCAGAACAAGTTAGTCCCAGTGGCCATCGGCTCTGCGATAGACATGACTTGCCCACTGCCACTTCAGCTATACATTCGTTGAGCTATGTCGGTCTCTTTGGTTCTCCCAAGGATTTACTCGTTACGGTTTTTGTCTCTCAGATAGACATCTAACATAACCCGCTCCATAGCACACTGAGCGACTTGTAGACCAGGCCAACTGTCAGTGTTTATAACTGTACTAAATTAACCTTACACTCTTGAAAGTAACTAAAAGAGAGAAGGGATATACTCAACCATAAGAGCTGATGGACAGACGGACATAACTTATGTACTTATAAAGGTTTAGGGTTCCTTGTTTTACTACTGAACCCTAAAATGCATTAATAAATTAAGATTTGGTGTTTCCGACCCTTAAACTGCGGGGTATGTCGTGTCGCTTATCGCGGAGTAATGTAAAGAACACTAAAAAGGATCATAAACGAAGATATTTTTATTAATTTTATAGTTTTCGCGATGTAATTATTATGAGCCATAAAGTAATACAAAGGCCACTGCGGGCTCAGAGACTAACACAAAATAGAATACACAAACTAAAAAAGGTACCTACTGTCCCTACTTTCAATACGCCACTTGGGATACAATTTTTTGGATATTTAATTCGAAATAATCCTTCTTTCAATAATTTATTGAATTAAAATTGGACCCAGGATATACAAAAAAAGCAAGCATTCAAAGTCAAAATTAATTAGCAGGCAGGAATTAGGATCTAGATCACTTTTGAACGTCAAAAATAATTTTAATTTTTTAACACTTATATCTCTATAAGGTTATTTGGGTTCCATGGCTTGGTCTGAGGAGCATTTTAATAAAATATCTAGAAAAATAAAACTTTGCACCATATCTAAATTCTAATCATTGTAGTAAAAAAAGCTGACCGGGAAAACATAAAATATAAATACATATAAAATAGCCTGAAACAAAAAAATATGATAAGTAATAACTTCTTTTCTAGAGAAAATGATTTTATTTACAAAAACAAACTTACGGTTTAACAGGGCTCTCTCCGTCACTCGTTTCTGCTCGTTTCATACAATCGTAGTTCCAATTTCATTTGAATATTAAGCAACCAAAGTCCATGAAATTTTGCAGACATATTCTAGAAACTAATATCTGTGTCTGTGGTGTTTTAGATTTTTCTAAAAATATGTAGTTTTAAAATTACAGGGGCTCAAAAGTTTGTATGTAAATTTTTAAGACCGCGTAACTTTGAAACCGAACATTTTAACAGAAATCTGGAAAACCACAGACATAGATATTGGTTTCTAGAATATGTCTGCAAAATTTCATGGACTTTGGTTGCTTAATATTCAAATGAAATTGGAACTACGTTTGTATGAAACGAGTGACGGAGAGAGCCCTCTTAATAGATTTATTATTACGACACTACGGCGAAAATGGAGAATCTTTCTGTTAAAAACAATTCACTGAAGATGGGTAGATACTTAGGTAGGTACCTACTAGCTAATAAAGCCGCAATAAAATATAGCTATCATAACTAAAAACGCTATTTGGGCACAAATCCAAGCCTGCGCCATAAAACTTTCAGTTAACAATCCTGTATAAATTTCGTTTCCCCCATAGTTTTGTTTTGACTTGAACCCGAATTATTCGGTTAGCTGGTCTTATCAAAGACTATGTTATTTATAGATAGACTAGCTGATGCCCGCAGCTTCGCCCGCGTGGATTGGTCAGATCCCCTGCAGCATCAGGATTGAGGAGTTGGACTCCAAATTTTTTATGAAACAATGTCGCAAAGTTCCTCTATCGATTAAAAAAGAAATGACGCAAATCGGTTCAGAAATCTCGGAGATTTCGGTGTACATAGGTAGAAAAACACAACTCCCTTTTTAAAAGTCGGTTAAAAAAGTAGCCTATTTTACGCCCTGGTGAATCCTCTACTTGCCTGTGAAAGTCCCGTCAAAATCGGTTCAGCCGTTCCAAAGATTAGCCTTTTCAAACAGACAGACAGACAGACAGACAGACAGACAGACAGACAGACAAAAATTTTAAAAACGTGTGATTCAGTTATGGTATCGTTCAAATAACCATATGAGCTTAATATGAGGTAGTTATTTCGAAATTACAGACAGACACTCCAATTTTATTTATTAGTATAGATAGGTTAGTAGGCACAATATAAATACTCGGAGTATCTATCTCTACGTTATCAAATCATAAATGAGATAAGCTGCTCGATTGCGGTAGAGAGAAATAAATGTTATCACATCACACTTCACACTAATCACACTATCACACTAATATTATAAAGGCGAAAGTTTGTACGTGTGTGTGTGTGTGTGTGTGTGTGTGTGTGTGTGTATGTTTGTTACTCCTTCACGCAAAAACCACTGGACGGATTTGGCTGAAATTCAGAATGGAGATAGATAATATCCTGGATTAGCGCATAGGCTACTTTTTATCCCGGAAAATCAAAGAGCTCTTACGGGATTTCGAAAAACTTAAATCCCCGCGGACGAACGTCCGCTAGTTCGCTAGTCCGCTGACGCGGGCGTCAGCTAGTTCTATTTATTAACCCCCGACCCAAACAGAGGGGTGTTATAAGTTTGAAGTGTGTATCTGTGTATCTGTCTGGGCATCGTAGCGCCTAAACGAATGAACCGATTTTAATTTACTTTTTTTTTGTTTGAAAGGTGGCTTGATCGAGAGTGTTCTTAGCTATAATCCAAAAAAATTGGTTCAGCCGTTTAAGAGTTATCAGCTCTTTTCTAGTTTTCTTGTAGAAAAGAAGGTTAGATAACCGTTAGGTTCATAATATTATGTCAATTGACAAATGTCAAGCTGTCAAGATGGACGTTGCCTTGATACATAATTATTTATTTGAAAATGATGTTTTGGAAAACTCAGATACTTTGGATTGTAGGCGCGGAATAGTCCAAGAAAATCGGTTCAGCCGTTTGAAAGTTATCAGGTCTTTTCTAGTTACTGTAACCTTCACTTGTTGGGGGTGTTATAAATTTTTAATTTACACTTGTTTACAAGTATGCTAATCATTTATTGATATGTTTAATTTTCCACTGGCTCTAAGGCAGTCGTTGATAAACCAGAGAAAAACAAATTATCTAAATTCTTTTTATTCTTACACATGCTTTTAGGTAGGTACTACCTCTACGAATAATTACAATAACAGCATAATTTCCCAATCCACTTATGGGAGAAAGTCGTCAGGCCGTCAGTACAATTATTTGAAACAGTTTATACCTTTTGGCATATCTACTCAATGATCTTACTCTACAACAGGGTGGTCGATTAAGAGGGGTTTATTCGTAGTGTGTTCCAGACAAACGTAGTTTGGCTCTCATTTGAATGCTGACCAATCAAACTCAAGGAAATTTTGTAGATACTCGTACCAACAAGGAACCAAAAGCGTAATTTGCTATAATCCGCTAAACAAACCAATCTGTATGGTGCAACATGCAGCATGCGACATGCACCGCCCGCCTGCCCACTGATAAATATGCAGGAAAAGCCAGCCACCAAGCAAGCAATATGCACCACCACCACGCAGCACCACACAAATCCAAAAACCACTCGACGCTAGTTTCGCCCCGACACCAGAGCATCCTCAGGTGATGTAGACCTTAAAAATGCCTAATTGCAAAAAATACCTACTCGTACCTTCTAAAAAATAATATCTATGGCTGTAGTTTTCCATATTCCATTAAAACATTCAGTCTTAAAGTTACGTGGTCACAAGAATTTAAGTATATAGACTTCCTTAAACACGTGTAACTTTAAAACTTCTGGCTCCTTTGAAGACCAGCGCTGCGCCACAGACAGCAAAATGCTGAGTGGTGGTATGAAGTGGTTTCTAATACGATTTTGAAGAAAATATAAAAAAAAAAATATACAATTTATAAGTACTTTGTCGTAAGATTTTTGCACCTGTATTGCTAGTTATCTCCCAATGCCACCATGATCCATGCTTCATAGTCGCTGATTGTTCCTTCCTGCGTTGGGAACGACATGCAGAGAATCTTTCAGCTTTTGTAAAATAAGGTCTGGCACGTGCTGGCTCTTAGACCATGATTTTTACGGAAATCTGGTAAATTACAGACATTAGTTTCTAGAACGTGCCTACAAAACTGCATCGACTTAGATTGTTTAGTATTCAAGTGAGAACCAAACTGCGTTTGTGTGGATGCAGTGACGGAGAGACCGCCGTTAAAACCGAATCGATTTGGAAATCATTAAATCGGCCGGTACTAAGTCGTGACGCCGCCACGTGCCATAAAATGGGGGTATTGATTTAAATAAACATTATTGCAAGCATTCTGGTTTATAATAGATAGGTACGTTTGTATTGGGAGGGAAAGTTTGGCTTCAAATTACAAACATCTTTTTCATATGATATTGTATTAAATGCCACTAGTATTTATCAGTAACCTACTTAGAAAAAACTTGACTTGACTTTTTTTTCGTCATTACATGATCAACTTATCGCTGGCCCACTACTGAGTATGGGTCTCCTCTCAGAATGAGAAGGATTTACGCCATAACCACGCGAGCCGAGAGTGGGTTGACAGACTTCATACACACCTTTACACCTTTGAAAACTATTATGGAGAACTCTCAGGCATGCAGGTTTCCCTACGTTGTCAGCAAATTTTCGCACTTATCCGTATTATTATAAGTGCGAAAACTCACTTTTCGTGGAACATAGCTAACGATTATTTGCTAAGTACCTACATTAATTATTGGAGTAGATGTTTTTTTATCACGCAGCGATGCGAGGGTTCTCGCTCGCGCGCTCTCTAGCTCCAAAAAATTGTTTTTCTGTAGAGAAAAATTTAGTAATTTAGTATCACACTAATATTATAAAGGCGAAAGTTTGTATGTGTGTGTGTGAGTGTGTGTGTGTGTGTGTGTATGTTTGTTACTCCTTCACGCTAAAACTACTGGACGGATTAGGCTGAAACTTAGAATGGAGATAGATTATACTCTGGATTAGCACATAGGCTACTTTTTATCCAGGAAAATCAAAGAGTTCCCACGGGATTTTTAAAAAACTACATCCACGCGAACGAAGTCGCGGGCATCAGCTAGAATGTAATAATTTTGAAACTGTGTAAGATTTTGCTTCGTGAATTTTCACAGCTAATACATAAAATTAGATACCTAAGACAAGGCATTTCACGTGATTTTTCACGTGATATCTATGAAATGTTTCATCTATAGTTACTTCCTAAAAAATCCCAACTAAATTGAAAGAACCAAAACATTAAAACCGAAATACCCTCAGGCCAATAAAAGCTTGATTTAAAAATTACAATAGCGCACACCCCTCTATATATTTCGGCACAAGGGAACAAGGGCTGGTAGATTAACTCCGAGCCGTCTCACCAGGTGGCTGGCCATCGATCCACTTCCCATTGCCCGGCTAATGGGGCACATGGTCTCCCTTAACGTTCCAGGTGGAATAATTTAATTATTATACATTAAAGGTCATATTAAAGTAGAGTTAGTTAGTTTTGTTGCTTTTTTAAGTGACCTAGACGAACGATTAATTATTATTAGACGGTCAGATTCAAATAGCAAAAATATGGAAAATTCAATCAATAGGGTAATGCTAGGATAGGTTTAACGTTTTGACCGACGAACACAGAGCATCCAGTACCCATACCTAACTGGGTATCCAGTAACTATACCTAACAATCACAAAAAATTTACCCAAGAGAAAACTTTCCAAAACAATAAGCATATCAACAAAACATTACGGTTTGCCATAGCAACTATATAACCCCCGAAACCGAACCAGGAACAAAAAGCAATTACCGAACAAATCATCCTCTGACATTTAATGCCATCGCAATATGTTCGAACCCACATTCAACCCACAGTACCCCATTTTTATAAACATAAACATAAAACTTAGGGCAAGTTTTCCTACATGATTCATTAACATGTCATTCGTAAAAGTTGGGGGCTAGTGTTGTGCCTTGTGCAACCCCATTGATTATCAATTAGTTTTCTACTTGCAGTGCTTATTGTCGGCACATTATCCACAGTATTTACATGAGTCTTTGTTATACGACGTGTTAAAATTCATATTTTTAATCCTGCATCGCAAATTCTACCTTTTGCTTTTAGCTTTAGGTTTACAATAGCTTGTGTAGAGGCCAGAATTAACACGTCCATCTTCGTAACAGATGATTCTTTAATGATCGGGCTCGAATCGATTTTTAGGGTCATCGATGGTTTATTGATTTACGGTTCAGTTGTGACTTGCTTTTTTTATGCTGATGAATAGTTATCCTTTTGGCTAGTTATCTAATCATCTTGTTGCTCTGATTTAATTGATTGATTGCCTTGATTGGGGTTTATTAGATTATTATTCGGAAATTATTACTTATTGAGGGAAAAGGTGAAGTTTTTTGGTAATATAATATAGTTTAAAATATTTAGAGTTAGATGCCCACATGGATAGAATATCCGCATAGCTTGTATCCCGGGAAAGGATCGTGGGTTACTTTGGTCCCAAAAAATTAAAGAGTTCCCAAAGGAATCATAAAATACTAAATTTCAAGTTGAAAAAGTTGAGGGCGTCATCTACTTGGTATGAAATAGCTTGCATCCTGGAGATTGACATAGACTACCTACTTTTATCCTGGAAATTTAGAGTTCTCATGGGATTTTGAAAAATCTAAATTCACGCGGATGTAATTGAAGACATCATGTTGTAATTAAAAAAAATCTGATTTTTAATAAATATGTAAAAGACTAACTTCTCTTATTTGGTATTATCTCAAATGGTTTTCTTATAGTAAATTCTTTTGACGATTCAAAAGCACTTGCAAAAGTTTATTTGAATAAAAATCTAATCTATTCTATTCCAGTCAGACATAGTCCACCAATCAGTCTACGAACTAGTCCACTCAGAAGATAGAGAAGAACTTCAGAGGCAGTTGCTATGGAACTCCTTTCTTCCACCAGAAGCCAACAGCCACACACTCCAAGATGTATTAAGACAAGAAAGAGCACATCTTCTAGAACGAAGTTTTACAGTCAGATTTAGATGTTTATTGGACAATACTTCTGGATTTTTGGTAAGTGAGTGAATGATAGTCGTAGTAGAAATACTATACAAGTGTAAATTAAAAATTTATAACACCCCCGACAAATGAAGATTACAGTAACTAGAAAAGAACTGATAACTTTCAAACGGCTGAACCGATTTTTTTGGATTATAGCTAAGAACACACTCGATCAAGCCACCTTTCAAACAAAGAAAACTAAATTTAAATCGGTTCATTAGTTTAGGAGCTACGATGCCACAGACGATACACAGATACAAAGATACTCAGATACACACGTCAAACTTATAACACCCCTCTTTTTGGGTTGGGGGTTAAAAATGTTTTTTTTTTTTGTTAAATGAATTTAATCAAACGCTAGGTACATAAACGAATTCAGAGTTAAGTCTGGTCAACTTCAATTTTTCTTTTTCGTTGTTTTTTTTTGTAAAAGTACATACATATTATAAGATGAAACTTTCTACAATTATTTGGCACTTGCGTGAAGATTTCCGATATTTCTAGCTCACCATCAAGCTGAGACGGATAAGCCAGTTGCTATATAGAAAAAGTAAAAAAATCCTGTTCATTTCCAGAGGCTAGACATAAGAGGGCGTATCAAAGTCCTGCACGGGCAGAATAAGAAGACCGAGGAGCCGCCGTTGGCGTTATTCGCGATCTGCGCGCCCTTCGGACCCCCCAGCCTGCTGGAGATACCGCAGAAGGAGGTCATGTTCAAGAGCAAACACAAGCTGGACTTGTCACTTGTCTCTATGGACCAAAGGTTAGATATTTTATTTAGAAGATTAAATTACAATATCAGTAAAGGAAGGATATAATAGAATAGAGAGATTTTTTTATTCAAGTAAACATTTACAAGTGGCTTAACTTTGCGGAAGTCCCTGTCCAAGGAACCCAAAAGTTTAACTTGCTGTTATCAGCTGAAACAGACAAATCTGTATGGTGCAACATGCAGCATGCGATATGCACAGCCTGCCCTCCCACTGCTAAACATGCATAAAAAGCAGCCACCAGGCAATATACACCACATAGAACACACGAGTGTCTTTTGGGGGATTTTGGCAAAGTTCCTCACGAGTTTTCTTCACTATTATTTAATTGTTTAAAACGTATGTACAAATCATACGTAAACGATTTATGCACACATAATTCTTTGTTGTGTGCACTAATAAGTGAATTAATTTTCTCAACTGTAGGAACTTAGCTGCAAAAAGTTAGAGACGCGTACCCAAGACCTTTGAAATGGAGACCGCCGTTTTAATCACTAGGCTACCACCATATCACTGTTTCTAGTAAATCTGATTTAATAATAAATCATAATTAAAATAAATAAAAACAAAATCAACCTTAAATTCCCAAGTATCCTCGAGTACAATGCGGATGTGAAGGAATTTATTTAAAAAACTTCGTTCCATACGAAATGTATAATTGCTGAGCGTACAGCGTAGCTAATGGATTTATTGATAGTTGCCGGCCGATGGCTGCTCTAGCAGGGATAAACACACCGACACGGGAAGATTTTGAAGGCTGTTAAACGATAAAAATGTATAATTCTCGGATTTAATATTACGAACTTAATATTTTATGGTGCTCACTAGACGAGTTGGTCTAACAAAAATACAAGTACCAAAGACCTAGGTCAAATAGTTGCATTGGTAAAACAGTCGTCATTCCAAACAAAATTTTGATTATAAACTTGATGTCCTACTAATTTTAATAGCTTCATAGGATATTTTCAATAGCCCTCCTAAAGATATAATTTACTTCAATGTACTCGTAGATTATAAGACGCTTTATAAAAATTAACCAGTTACCCAGGTTTTGTTCTTTAATATCAGGACATAATGTTATCCTTAAATGTCGTAATATGTTTTTATTTATTGGCGTACAAGATATTATTACCTCTAGATTGCGATCTCATCTGATGGTAAGTGATGGAAGCGGGCTAACTTAGAAGTAGTATCGCAGTTTTATTCAACCCATGCCTCGCATCGGTTTCCACGTGGCATCATAACGGAATGCT
Source organism: Maniola jurtina (assembly GCF_905333055.1). Classification (NCBI taxonomy): domain Eukaryota; kingdom Metazoa; phylum Arthropoda; class Insecta; order Lepidoptera; family Nymphalidae; genus Maniola; species Maniola jurtina. Next base: position 1,632,558 of record NC_060050.1, on the reverse strand, counting down.
AAATCTCGTTGGCGGTACGTCTTTCCGATAGGGTGTTAACTGGTTACGACTGAAGCCTCCCAGTAGACCAGTCCAGATGGTCCAGAGACAATTAACAATTTATTAACTTCCAAATTGCCCTGGTCGAGAATTGAATCCAGGACCTGCTACAAGACCACAAACTCACCACTGCGCCGGCGAGGTCAAATGCTGTATCTAATAAGAACATGAATTTTTCAGGGGTAAAATGCTGCTGGGGTACACTGATGCTGAGCTTGCGAATATGGGAGGCTATGACTTGGTGCACTATGATGACTTGGCGTATGTAGCCAGCGCTCATCAAGAATGTAAGTATTACAAGGTATGGCTATTAAAAAATAGTGTAAAATAAATACTGTCTTATATAATAGAATAGGAACGAAAGTTTTTATTATTCAAGTATACTTTTGTTGCCGTAAGTGCCTTGCCTTAGTTACAGTGCCGTAGTTAAGTGTATCTACTCATACCTACCATCAGTGGTTTGAAATTCCTTCCTGAAAAGAACCAGCAAGAAATTCAGTGGTTGCTTTTTTTTACGTCACTTATACTATTACACTTACACTATTACATATCATGTCATGTAATAGACAGACAACAAAGTGAGGTGACATAAGGTGATTCTATAAGGGTTCTGTATTTCCTTTTGAGGTACGGAACCCTAACAAAATAGGATGTTAAGTGATCAAAATTAAAAGTATATTTTTTATTCCAGTATTAAAAACTGGTGCATCAGGGATGATCGCGTACCGATTTCAGTCGAAGGACGGGCAGTGGCAGTGGCTTCAAACTTCATCGCGACTCGTCTACAAGAACTCCAAGCCAGATTTCGTCATCAGCACGCATAGGCCGTTGATGTAAGTAACTACTTATACTCGAAATATATCACATGCCTAAATAAATTCTGTGCAGTGATGACATATGGATCCAATACATGGTCGCTATGTGTCTCATAAGAAAGCACAGAGTCACTCAGCGAACGATGGAGAGAACTATGCTTGGAGTTATTCAACGTGATCAAATTAGAAATGAGGAGATTCGTAGGAGAACCAAAGTAATAACCAGCATTAGGGTAAGACTTCGGCTTCCTATGCGAGAAAGGGGAGAGACCTGTAACATTTTGGAGTTATGTGTGTTGAGGAGAATATTTGTATCTATGAAAGGTCTCCATAATATTTTCAAAGGTGTGTAGTGTCTGCCTATCTGCACTACCCAAGTGCAGATAGGCAGCCACTAGGCGTGGTAAACCCTTCTTATCATGAAGGGAGGCTCGTGCTTTGTAATGGATCAATGATGGGTTTACATGATGACGATGACTATCACACCAAAAACAATGATCTGAATCCTCTCTTGTCTAGATGCCAAGGGTGTTGTAAGCTAACTAACACAGCTGTTTTATTTCCAGGGAAGAGGAAGGCCGAGATCTCCTAGGAAAGCGGACGATGGACTTCAAAGTCAGCTATCTAGACACCGGCCTCACTAGCTTGTACTTCTCTGAAACAGAACAGCTATCAGGCTGCGAGTCAAATGTTTCAACCCCACCTCGAGCGGCGAGGCGATACAAAACACAGCTGAGGGACTTTCTGTCCACTTGTCGGAACAAGAGACGAGTTCCTCCCACCCCAGCACCTCCACCAGTAGACTACCTAGCAGCCGACGCGGTCGCTGCAGCATATACAAATTTAAACGGAGCATATACAGCTCCTTATGGAGAATACCCTCCTGCGCCAGCCTTACATTACGCTCCACCACCTTTAGATGATAGATTCCTTGCAGCGGACAACCTCTTCCACCAATACAAACCTTTATCTTACCATTACACTCCTTACGCGCCCAATGGGTTCCTAGAACCAGCGCCACCTCCCGGTTACGAAGTACCACCTACGTACCACAGACCTCCATCGCGGGAGTATACCTATGTCGATAGCAGTGGAAGGTATATGAGCCCCGTTACAGGAGAGAGGAGGTCACCTAGTGTAGTCCCCGGTCCCAGCCCAGGAGGGTCCAGCGGGTCAACGGAACAGGAAAGGATGCAGCAGACTCAAGCTTCAGAGATGCCAAGGCAGACGGTGCTCATGTGGGGAGCCGGTGGAACAGCTCAAGAAGTCCCCGTGGAGTACTCTCCACCTCAGGTTTGGCGATACCACCCATCCCATTACCACACCGCTGAAGCAACTCAATGAGTGTAGTTCTTAGTATTTTGTGCAATATCCCCTGTTTTGATCAGGACATTTTTTTGGGCGCAAAATTTAAACTTCCACCAAAGAATCGCCCTTCCAATCCGAATTTGTTTTTTTTAGTCTTAACGTTTTTAAAATAGGAATTCATGCTGAATCGTTCCTTGTGTCGCACATATTTTGGAAATCTTCTGCACCTTTTTGATGCGGCTTCTTTTTTGAAGTTTTGTTTCTCGAATATGGACTTGTGACGATGCCTCGCTCAATGATTTCATATTTAAAACATTTTTTTTACACTTATTTATGGAAAATCTTAGGCTTTATAAAAAAAATTACAGTCAGTTGGGATAACCGACAGAAGTGAAAACAAACATATTAAACTTCCATTAAAAGTTTGAACCTTAAAAAGTTGAATTAAGGATTTTTTTAAAAGCTAATAAAATCATCATGTCGGTGACGCGACCATGAAGTTTTACCCATCCCAAAATCACCCAACGTGTCTAAAGTTTTCATTTAATCATTTCAATACTTCTAATTCGTTCAAATAAGCAAAAACGATCAAATTTTTTAAATAATATTTTTTTAAATAATAGAATCCTATTCGATTTTCCATAAAAAGGATTAAAATTATCATAAATAAATTTCGATTACCAGTTTTTGTATATAATTTTGTGTAAATTTTTTCAACCGAGAGTAATAAAATTATCCAAAGTAACGGTTTTAGTAATATTAGTTAAAATTTTTAAGCTTATTATTGTATTTTAGTTATATTTAGTGACACGATACAAGTCGTATCGATGTGACAATGTAAATATTTATTTTTATCGTTTTGTGAGCTTTTGCTTCATTTTTAAATGTCTGGTTCGTGATTTTTAGCTTTTTATATAAATACATCATTAAATTTAAATAAAATCAGCAAAATGAAGTGTGCGGAAACCAATTTTTCCTAAATCTGCTTGTCTTTATCATTATTAGTTGAACTCTTTTTTTAAAGTTCACAAAAAAATTAAATTCTAGTTAGAACATATTAATATCTATTACCTAAAATATTTAAAATAATATAAGTAATTCCAGATAAAAATTGCATTGAAAACAATCATTACATTTTATTTAGATTTTACGTTTCTTCGTTTTGCTGAGTTTTTTTATAAATTTTTAGTGTAAAGATAAAACATATCAATATTGTAATAGCATGCATAATATAAAACATCACGGAAACGTATTTATGTCCCCGTAAATTGTAAAAAATTAAGCTGTTATTTCCATTGATAATAAAAAAAAACAAATACATGTTCTCGAATATTCTACTTAGGTACAGAACACAACAAAGACAAATATTCAAAATTATTTATTTTATTTGTTAATGTAACTATCGTCAAAAATATTTTTTGTTAAACTAATAAAAATAACTCAATTACTTATACAAATATTGCAAAAAAAAATTAGAACGAATGTTACAAACGAAGTTAAATTAAATATTATTTAACTGTTACATAACAATCCATAATATTTCTTTAACTTCTTTCATAACATTCACTTAAAATATGATGGAATGGAATATAATTTCTTGTTTTGTAACATATCATTTCATTTAAGGGCAGTGAGAATGAGAACAAAATACATATATATTTACCTACTTATTGAAAAAAATAAACACCGTCCAAATTAATGATATTAAGTAAATGTTTCACTTTGTTTGTATCATATAGCTAATAAATTAAGTATTTAGGTACATTTTTTACATTTATGGGGACAAAAATATACACTGCCATGCCAACGTGAAGCAAGCTAGCACCTTTCTTGTAAATACACTTCGCGTGCCTTTCACACTAGACTCTAGATATCTAGAAATCTAGAATTTTCATTGTATCTAAGTTCTACCAAGGATCTAACCAATCATTCGTTGTGCTACAGTGACTCGGCGTTGGCAGGGCAACAAACCGTCGAACAAATCTTCCGACGTCGTTAGATATAAGACTTAGCTATAGATTTTGTATTATTCCGAAGAGCACTTTATACATAAACTCTTAACACCCCTCCTTTTCAGTCGAGGGTTAATAAAGAATTTCATAACTAATAATGCAATTTTTAAAATTCTTCAAACTATTATTATACATATAACAAGATCGTATGTATGAATAAATTGTAAAAAAAATTAAGTAACACATAACGAAAAACAAAAATTATTTCATGAAGAAATTGTTATATTATTTACCCATTAATTTATTTTCTTAAATTATTACTAAATAAACGAAATATCCTTATAACATATTATTTCCTTTATAACGTCAATTTGTTAACCAATACGTTTTTTCTTTATTATATATTTTTCTGTTTATACAAAGATATTTATTTTTGTTTATAAGCAGGTACCTAATCAAAGGAAGTGCTCTTCGCAAAATATTTCGTCTTCGCATTGTATATTCATTAAGAAAAAGTTGTATTGTCCATACATACGGGTTAACCGAAATTAGTTTTTATGAAAATAATCGAGTCATTAATCGAATTTATCTTCCACTACGAGTTCCAATGTATTTATTTTTTATGACGGAATTTGACTTAATAATGATTATTTTATTTCTTTTTGTTTTCCTTTTCATAAGAAATGTAAAAAATGGAATGCTAGGCATTGCCTTTATGGTTTTTAACTAAGCTTCGTTGGATTATAAAATAAATACATCAAAAACGACAAAACTTTTTATACATAAAAATATCACAGTTTTTATCATATTTGACTTTCACCAATAAAACAATTTGAATTGTAAATAAATAACTAGGTTAGATGCTTTAATTACATAATATTATATTATTGATTATTATTATTCATAATTATTTAATTGAAAATATAGTTAAGATGAAAATAAACGAGAAAGTCTCTGTATTTATTTTAGTATAGATTAATTATGTAATTAAAAGAAAATCAAATAAATTTTTTCATGCCACTGATATTCTCGAGTTTTTTTTTGCGGTTGACCTCTACGCTGATGTCGGTTGCGTTTGTCGGTCAAACGCGTAGCTGTACAAACGCACATTGTTTGCCAATGGTTACCAAAAGATTCAAATTCAAAATATTTTTGTTCAATTAAATTTTTACAAGTGCTACAAACACAAGTTTTTACAAGTGTTAGTACAAGTAGATTATTTTGACGATTCAAAAGAATCGTCAAAATAATCTACTATACACATCGATGACTAATACTAGTTCGGAATTCCTTTCCTACCGAGAAGAACCAGCAAGAAACTCGGCGGTTGCTCTTTTCAAGTGTTCAATTTACAATAATATACAAGCAATAATTGCAGTCCCAAGATCTCTTTCCGAAGGATGGGACGACTTAATTTTACATCGCTTGGCTTTGGAAAATGGAAACTTCTTTGCAAAAAGTTTTACAACAACGCCATCTTTTATGAAGCCTAAGAACCGCAATAACAACTTAGCTTGAAAAATTGGTTGGCATTTTTCAAAGCTACTTTCATATCATTTTTCGAGGTAGTTATAAAAAATTTCAATAGGTAGCGTTCACTTTTGTGCGGTCTAGATAATGTCAAGAACTATTCAAAAACTTTGCTTCAAAACTAGCACCATACTTTTAAATACTAATCTGATACGCACTGCCCCGTGCTGTTTTAGTACTGTTTATGAATACTTTCTTATCTACAAACCTTTGAATCGTCAAAATAAACTACCACTGGTTCGAAATGCCGTTCTACCGAGAAGAACCAGCAAGAAACTCGGCGGTTGCTCTTTTCAAGTGTTCAATTTACAATTTACAATAATATGCCAAACCATACCATACCATAATAGGTAGAGGTATATATTCAGTTACATGCGCAACGAATCATAATTGCCGAAAAGGTGTCCGTTAGACCTTAAAAATTAAAATCCCGTTTAAAATGTAAATTCGACGTGAAATTAATTATCTACGCGAATTAAAAACGCGTTTACCACTTTTACTATCTAAAAGTAAGAGTAGATATTAATTAAATTTTTCTATTTACTAGTCAGATGATACAAGATAAGTTTGTAGATATATACTGTAAGGTTATTTTTAAAATATTGATTTGAGTTGTCAAAAATAATATAAAATTATTAATTTACCTAATGCAGGTAGTTTGATAAAATCGATATTTGGCTCATTCGATGTCATACAATCTGTTACTAGGAGGTCAACAAGATTGAACTTGCATAAATACGGGTGTTTTGAAGGTTTTAGTTTAGTCTCCTTCCGAGATTCGGGGCGATATCGCATATTTTCGGTTTTTGTATTGTGAACTGGATAATTAGATGTTGTGATAGCAATCACGCTCTAATTAAATTATTTATTTTGGCATTAGTTTTTTTTAGATTAATACTCTCGGATAACCTCTACACATTGAACCTAATGTTTTTTGTGTTGGTTTGAGAGGACATTCCAATAATTCGATAAAAATATTTAAATAATACCTGCTTTTCTGAGTGACGCCAATAATTCAGAAGCGGGATGTGTCTCACGTTGTCTTAATTTCGCTTTGGTATCTTTTTGTAAACAACCCACATTTGATTAAAATTTTTATTGAGTTTGATTTGGTAATTAAAATTTTTAGTTTTTTTTTAAATAATTTAGTCTTTTGTGAATTGGAAAGTAATTTGCAATAAGTAATACAGATTTCGTGTACATCGAATGAGAGGTTAGTCGTTTGGATTTATTATTGATTTGATATTAAAACTGATAGTTCGGCAGTTCATGGATAGGTTTTAATGATTTGACGGAGGGCAGGATAGCCCATGATTTGGATTTGACTTAGGGCAGGGAAGCCCGCGACTGACATGACAAGATTGATTAGAAACACGAGGACGTGTTAAATTCAGGACGGCCGAACTGTAAGGTTATTTTTAAAATATTGATTTGAGTTGTCAAAAATAATATAAAATTATTAATTTACCTAATGCAGGTAGTTTGATAAAATCGATATTTGGCTCATTCGATGTCATACAATCTGTTACTAGGAGGTCAACAAGATTGAACTTGCATAAATACGGGTGTTTTGAAGGTTTTAGTTTAGTCTCCTTCCGAGATTCGGGGCGATATCGCATATTTTCGGTTTTTGTATTGTGAACTGGATAATTAGATGTTGTGATAGCAATCACGCTCTAATTAAATTATTTATTTTGGCATTAGTTTTTTTTAGATTAATACTCTCGGATAACCTCTACACATTGAACCTAATGTTTTTTGTGTTGGTTTGAGAGGACATTCCAATAATTCGATAAAAATATTTAAATAATACCTGCTTTTCTGAGTGACGCCAATAATACGTCTACCTAATTTCAACTTTTTATGATTCCAACCCTCAAAAGGAAAACGGAACCCTTTTAGGATCACTTTGTTGTCTGTCTGTCTGTCTGTCCGTCCGTCCGTCCGTCGTGTCTGTCAAGAAAACCTATAGGGTACCTACTTAACGTTGACCTAGAATCCTGAAATTTGGCAGGTAGGTAGGGGTATAGCACACGTAAAGGAATAAATCCGAAAACCGTGAATTTTGTGGTTACATCACAGAAAAAATAAATTAAAATGTGTTTCAATTTTCAAAGTAAGAGAACCATACCAAGTAGGATATCATATGAAAGGGCTTTACTTGTACATTCTAAAACAGATTTTTATTTATTTTTATGCATAATACTTTTTGATTTATCGCAAAATAAACAAAATGTCGGAAAATTTGCCGGAGTATGGAACCCTCGGTGCCCGAGTCTGACTCGCACTTGGCCGGTTTTTTCAAATAAAAAAAGCGAGCAAATCTGCCGCCGCCCATGAATATTTGCAGTACCTACTTAAGGAAACGCCAATGCGCTGCCAGTCTTTCAGGAATTTGTTGGTCCGCCCCTTGAATAACCCCATGTTGTAATCTAATGGGAACACTCTGAACACCGCAGAAGGGATTTGATATCACAGTTTTCATGTGCGTAGAAATTATAAAATAACTTCTAACAGTTTATTCAATGATTTCACCAAAAAGTGGTGGCCGGTTTTTTGTTGTCAAGCGCAAGCCTTATTGGTAAATAGGTATAATATTATAGACAATCTAGGCTTTGTGGGACTTTGTCTCTACATGACTGCTAATAATAATTGCCCATTGCCTAGTCTAATCTATACTAATACTAATATTATAAACAGGTAAAGTATGTAAGTTTGTTTGTTGGGAGTAATCTCTGGAACTACTGAACTGATTTTATAAATTCTTTCACCAGTAGAAAGCTACATTATTCCTGAGTAACGTAGGCTATATTTTATTTTCAAAAAAATAGAGATCTCTATGAAAAATGTAATAAGCTACCCGTGCGATGCCAGGGCGCGTCGCTAGTACCTTTATAATAAGGCTATTTTTCACACGTTTTTACCTAAAATCCAACTCACTATAGGAATGTGGTAAGCAACTAATTCCATACCACTATTGCCCATACAAAAACCATAATTATATGTCTATTATTCTTGTACCTATCTCCGGAAAAAAGTCCTATTGTATAAAGAATTGCGCCTTATCTAATAAGGCACTTGTCCCACCGCCGACGAGGAAGCGACTAGCTATCAACTATAAAATATCTTCCTTCTTTCAATGCTGCGCTTTTCAATACGAGATCTAGCATCTTGGGACCTCAACATCTATCGAATAAGCATCTCATAGGCACACTCGCTCTACCTTAGCTGCATCATCACTTGCAAGCAGGATTGATTGCAGCTAAGCTCAAGTCTATAAATTAAGTCTGTTTGAAGGCAGTTTAAAAAAAAAAAAAAAAAAGATTCCGACGAATTGAGAACCTCCTCCTTTTTTGGAAGTCGGTTAAAAATTCCATTACAACTTACCCTTGACTGCAATCCACTACAACACTGCCATAGATAGACTACAATCTCATCTGGTGGTAAGTGATGATGCAATCTAAGATCAAGCGGAATAACTTGCATGTGTAGGGTATTTTTATTAAACCTATACACTTATAGTTTGTCTGTCTAAGCCCTTAAATTTATTATGTCGTAACACTCTCACGAGGTGAATGAAACAGGCGACACTAATGCCACTATCAGTCGTATTTCAGCGATTATGTTTGTGTATGTATGATAATGACAAATCTCAAAAAGGTACGTTTTGTTTGTATGAATGTATAAGCGATTAACCAATGTGAGAGCAGCCGCGTGCCGACAAATATACAGCGCGAGCTGTTATTACCGCCTAAGTTATTAGGGTTCCGTACCTCAAAAGGAAAAACGGAACCCTTATAGGATCACTTTGTTGTCTGTCTGTCTATCTGTCCGTCTGTCCGTCGTCTCTGTCAAAAAAGCTATAGGGACTTCCCGTTCCCGTCCCGTCGTATCCCGTTGACTTAGAATCATGAAATCTGGCTGGTAGGTCTTATAGCACAAGTACAGGAATGAATCTGCAAACCGCGAATATGTTTACATCGTTTAAAAAAAAATGTGTTTCAATTTTCAAAATAAGATAACTATACCAAGTGAGGTATTATATGAAAGGGCTTTACGTATATATTCTAAAATAGATTTTTATGTATGATAAGTTTTGATTTATCGTGCAAAATGTTGGAAAAAATATCTCACTGCGCGAGTCTGACTCGCACTTGGCCGGTTTTAAATGTTTGAATGTATCTCTGTACTCAGTGACGGATTAACCCTTAATCAAATTAAGCAATTGCCTAGGGCATCACGTCTGAGGGGGCACCAGAAGAAGCACAAAAAAAAATCGTCCTTAGGGCATCACGTCTCACTCTCACGTCACTAAAAAAGTTTCTAGGACTAATTTGAAAATTCGCGCGTTTTAAGTTGTCATAGAAACCGATCTAGAGTCATAACCCCACTCCCGCTTGCCCACTCGCTGCCCGCTTGTGCATTCGACAATTCGAATGCCCCCGAAAGCCGCAAGGCACATTTCAGTAAATAAATAAATTATGCGTTGTTAGGGTTCCGTACCTCTGTCTGTCTGTCTGTCCGTCTGTCCGTCCGTCCGTCCGTCCGTCTGTCTGTCTGTCTGTAACAGATTTTTATTTATTTTTATGTACAATAGTTTTTGATTTATCGTGCAAAATGTTGGAAAAAATACTCGAGTACGGAACCCTCAGTGCGCGAGTCTGACTCGCACTTGGCTGGTTTATGATTGTTGTCGCACCTACTTCACTTCTAAAGTAGTTACATCTCATCATCTTAATTTTCAAAAAACTAATGTTTTTAGGAGGTTAAGGTTTAAAGACCGTTTCTAGTTGACATACGGATAGGGGGGCCCACAGGCATGGATTGCTTAGGGCATCAAGTAGTCTTAATCCGTCACTGTCTGTACTGAAAACCCAAAAAAAATATTAACAATGTGTTAATACGTGACGTGTTGTTGTGACGTGACAACGATACGTTGTGACGTGATTAAAGGACAAACCAACCAACAAGCACACTTTCGCATTTATAATATGGGTAGTGATATTAGTATGGGTGGTTACAACAACTCTATGTATGAGTGTCACACTTGGACACACTCGGGCTATCTCGCCTCACGCATCACTATACGACGAACTTTCGAGTCGATCCAACGTACAGACAAACACATTATGATTATTATATTTTTATATTGATAAATTTATTTAATATCGATATATTTTATTTTTAATAAACTCTTTCATGGTTATGTGATACTAGTGCTTTTCTTATTTCTGTAAAAATTTTGGTGAAATAATCGAATAATGCAGCTCACGGACGTCTTTTGTTATATTTTACTGGCGGTAAGTATTTTTTTTAAATTACCTACTAGCTGATGCTCGCGACTTCATCCAAGTGGATTTAGTTTTACATAATCCCGTAGGAATCCTTTGATTTTCTAGGATAAAAGTAGCCTGTGTCACTCTCCAGGTCTTGAACTATACCCATGCAAAAAATCACGTCAATCCATTACTCCATTGCGACGTGATTGAAGGACAAAACAACAAACAAAATACATACAGCATTTATAATAAGTATGGGTAGTGATTACCCTAATCTCATTACTTACCTAAATAGGCATATTTTAATCTTATTGCAATACTAGAAGAATTCACGGTATTAAGAGTTTAATTGCTATTATCATTAATAATATAGTAAATAAATAAATAAAATAAATAAATAAATATACTTTTTATAGTAAGGGATATAACATCTAAATGGCTAAGACCCAGGAGTTTAGTCGCCCAGTCGATACCTACTCTAATTTCGACAGTCAACTCTGCATAATGCACGGATTTTCATGCGGTTTCAAGCAATAGAGATTATGTAAGAATGTTATAGCTACAATAGCAATAATTTGTTGTTATAGAGGCATTAGAAATAGGTACCTTACATTCCGTGAAATACCTACACATTCTGTGAAAACTTCAACTAATTACTACTAAGTATTTTATGAAATAACCAACTAAAATATTTTGTATCAAATTAAACTTTTACAAATACCTACTTTTGAATCGTTAATTAAGACAGAAAAATCGTCAATTAAAACATTAAGAAAGAAAAAGGATATTTGGTCTCTATCGGCAGAGATAGTGAAGCCAATTTTTGGAAAATTGTCCTTTCTGGCAACTATAAAAAAAAATTGCATCTACCAATGTTTACGAGATACAGTACAGCCCGCAGGAAAACAGACGGATGGACAGCGGAGGCTTAGTAATAGGATACCGTTTGCAGCGTCCGGGTACGGAACCCTATAAACGTCCTATCGTTATCGTTATACGAAAGCTACATTAACTACGTATAATGGAATAGTTCGTTTCAAGCTACATGTGCGAGGCCGGGTGGATCGCTAGTATATCTACTAGCCGATGCCCGCGACTTCGCCCGCGTGGATTTAGATTTTCCGAAATCCCGTGGGAACTCTTTGAATTTTCCGGGATGAAAAGTAACCTATGTGCTAATCCAGGATATTATCTATCTCCATTCCAAATTTCAGCCAAATCCGTCGAGCAGTTTTTGCGTGAAGTAGTAACAAACATACACGCACACACACATACACACAAACTTTCGCCTTTATAATATTAGTGTGATGTGAAGTGTGATTATTTATTAGAGTAAATAGCAGGAAGTGTCATTCATACAATAACAGTCATACAATAATAGTAGGTACAATGAACCTACGAACCGCGAACTTGCAAGGAACCAATAAACTTTCTACAGACAGGAAAAGTAAAAGAAGTTTGCAAACACTGAGATTCTTACATTCCAATAATTAATATGACTGGAGTCCTGAACTCATAATTTCATAAACATTTAGAGAACAACTCTTAAATTATAAAAAAAAACCGGCCAAGTGCGAGTCAAACTCGCGCACTGAGGGTTCCGTACTCGGGTATTTTTCCAACATTTTACACGATAAATCAAAAACTATTATACATAAAAATAAATAAAAATCTGTTTTACAGGTAAAGCCCTTTCATATTATGATACCCCACTTGGTATAGTTATCTTATTTTGAAAATTGAAACACATTTAAATTTTTTTTTAATGATGCAACCACAAATTCGCGGTTTTCAGATTTATTCCTGTACTCGTGATATAAGACCTACCTTCCTACCAAATTTCATGATTCTAGGTCGACGGGAAGTACCCTATAGGTTTCTTGACGGACAGACAGACAGGCAGACAACAAAGTGATCCTGTAAGGGTTACGTTTTTTCGTACGGAACTCTAAAAATTATTCAAAAGTCAGTGAAATGAAATTTAAAATGACCTACACTATACTTATCCTAATCACAATTTCACTCTTACGACACATACGACTACGAGTAGGTGGTTGGACCGGATTTTTTTTAAAAGTTGATCCTACTAGAAGATGAGTACCTTCCTACAATAACTATATTCTACTCATATTCTTTTAGACGTACTTATAAATTTTTCGGGCTTTTCTCTTTTCAACAGTTCGTAGATACCTAGGAACTGTTGAAAAGTGCTGTAAATCTAACTTGAAACGTTTGTTTTTTTTTTAAATAAAATATTAGCAATTTGAATCATGACTAACATTCCCCTTTCCCCTCCAACTAAGCGTAAAGCTTGTGCTAGGAGTGGGTACGACTTTTCGTATTTCAGTCAGTGGTCTACGGTTGAAGCAAAATTTATTAATACCCTAAGTAGGATATTAATAAATAAAATATAATGCCAAATATAAAGGATAGGAATAAAGTCAAATGGCTTTTTATGAGAATAACTCTTAGACGATACCCATAACTTCATCCGCGTGGATTTAGGCTTCTGAAGACTTTTCTGGAGACTCTTTGATTGAAAAAGTAGCCTATGTCGTTCTCCAGGTTTCTAACTATAACTATCCATATAAAAAAATACGTCAATATGTTGCTCTGTTGTGGCATGATTGAAGGACAAACTAACTAACAATATAAGCCCTATCTATAATATATCTCAGCCTCATATTATTAAGGGCATTCCATCATTCAAAGCCCTGTCCCAAAACGATTCAAACAAGTGTAAATTAAAAATTTATAACACCCCCGACAAATGAAGGTTACAGTAACTAGAAAAGAGCTGATAACTTTCAAACCACCTTTCAAATAAAAAAAACTAAATTAAAATCCGTTCATTAGTTTAGGAGCTACGATGCCACAGACAGCTACACAGATACACACATCAAACTTATAACACCCCGGTTTTTGGGTCGGTGGTTAAAAATCTTATCTAGTAAGATGGTAAAGAAAGAAAAGTCCTACGTCATATCTGTATGTCAAAAGCTGAAATACTTAATGCTTTTAACTATTATAATAATGTTATTATAAACTTTCTTTGTTGTTAGTACGTGACTTGAGCTGTGAAATATGGCCTAATTTTTTGATATTTTTTGCGGACGTCATAGTTTACCCAAATTTCTCTTATTTACATAAGAAATGCCCAGTTTTACGTACCTACTCACACATCGTATACGATACCGTTTAAAACCGGCCTAGAATTTTTACCCTAATAAGCAGGCCCTTCTGCTTATAATGTGGAAAATGTAGAAATAAAATGGAAATAGTGAAAATGGTAAAATATTATAATATGTGTACGGTTTACGCATATTATAATATTTTACTAGTACTTAAATTATACAATTCGACAGATATTATGGTTTATCACCAAAGCACCTAATCGTGTTTTTAGGAAAGGATAACGAGCTTTTTAAGATTTCCGTACCTCAAAAGGAACAAGTGTAAATTAAAAATTTATAACACCCCCGACAAGTGAAGGTTACAGTAATTAGAAAAGAGCTGATAACTTTCAAACGGCTGAACCGATTTTCTTGGATTATAGCTAAGAACACTCTCGATCAAGCCACCTTTCAAACAAAAAAAACTAAATTAAAATCGGTTCATTAGTTTAGGAGCTACGATGCCACAGACAGATATACAGATACACAGGTCAAACTTATAACACCCCTCTTTTTGGGTCGGGGGTTAAAAACGAAACGAAAACAAACAGGCAACAACAAGTGATCCTATAAGGGTTAGGTACGTTTATCCTTTTGAGGTACGGAACCCTAAAAATATCCATATTGAAATCAATCATGCATATTGAAAGCAATCTATATAAATACTTTAAACTTAAACATGACCTAGAAACGTATTTTTCTTCGGAATCCATAGTTACCAAGATGCATTGAACAGAGCTTTTTCATGTATTCAAGGATAAGTTAGCCCATATTTGCGATAATATAACCTACTAGTGAATGACCATGCATACAGACTAGATTTGAAGATATAATAGAAACTGTCCCACATCGAGGTGCCGCTTGAAGCGTAAAGTGGTTCAAACCACGTGGAGCAATTAATTAGACATCGCGACAGATACACTTACATTGACCACTCACTGAAAGGTAATATTACCTACATTGTTTTGATCTTGGTGGGATTTCGAACTATGATACTTTACTTAAGATTGGCTCAGTGAGCCACCGCCGCTTAAAGTTACTATATTGTTTTACCATTTTTATACAAGTCTTGAATGAAAACAATAATAAAACAACATTACTAAGCGGTGGTCTGGTAGTAGTAAGCATAGATATGTAGTAAGGCTTCTGACACCAGAAGATGCCACTCACGCAGTGACCTTCACGCTGATCGGGTTTTCCGAGGTCACTTATTGTAAAGGTTATACTTATAACCCTTAAGCTATATTTTACAGACTTTTTCCCGCCACGTCGTCCACTTGATTGTCGCGTATGTATCGACTTCAGTGGGCTTCCTTTCTTTTATTTCTTTCTCCATGGGTGTCTTTTCCGCACTTAAACGAAACCGTCCGTCCATACAATGCAATACAATAGGTACAATATACTTTTATTCAAATAAACTTTTACAAGTGCTTTTGAATCGTCAGAATAATTTACCACTGGTTCGGAATTCCGTCCCTACCCAGAGGAAACAGCAAGAAACTCGGGTGTTCAATTTACATTATGACATACTGTACAAACATAATATTAACATCAAGGGATTTTCTCTTCTTTCAACTCTGGAGCAGCGTTTACATATTGGCTGGAACTTGCCAAATGCCAATAGGTACTTATATACCTATAGGATCCATGTGTCCTGGAGCCTTAGATATTAGGTATGTCATCAAATATTAAATGAAAGCGATGTTGATATCCCACAATTATAGAGAAATTTACTAACGACTGCGGACCGTTCAGTCGATAATTATATTCATGAGAATATCAATGGTTATTCAATTGTTATGATGCAACTATCCAATTATATCTACCTGACAGCAAAACAGAACCGCCGCTATTTTAATGACATGCACACACTTTATTACAATAACACAAAAAAAAGATGAATGAAGATTGCCTCAAATCTTATGCAAAGCAAAAGCTTTTTCCTCTATTATCCCATGACAAGTCGTGGTAATAACCTGGGCTCTCCTCAACGTACGTCATTTTTATGGTTCTGTAACGTACCCGAAGGATGCCAACTGTCCGTCCGTCCGTCTGTCTGTCAGCGGGCTTTATCTCGTAAACCTCGTAAAGGTAGAGATTTGAAATTTTCACAGAATATATATGTATGGGTGAAACACATCATCTGTTAATAATAAATCTGATGGTCTATTGAACACATCTCAGCTTCACTCCGTCTGGATGGATACCGAACTTTATAGCTATGTGTATTACACACTAGCGACCCGCCCCGGCTTCGCACGGGTGGACATTTATTTTTTCTATTTTCCGGGATAAAATATAGCCTATACGGATTCGGAAGAATCCCTCTAAGTAATGGTAAAAGAAATTTTGAAATCGGTCCAGTAGTTTTTGAGCCTATTCAATACAAACATACAAAAATACAAAGGTTTCCTCTTTATAATATTAGTATAGATGACTCTCAATTTTCGATTCCTGAGGTTTTGGCTCAAGTTTTATTTAATGAAAGACAGCATATAGTATATGAGAATTGGCTATTTGGCCGAAATTCGGCCAAAACATGTCAAAGAGATTTAGAGCACCTTTACTATTCTTTAACATCCATACTAATATTATAAATGCGAAAGTGTGTCTGTCTGTCTGTCTGTCTGTCTGTCTGTCTGCTACGTTTTCACGGCCCAACCGCTGAACCGATTTTGTTGAAATTTGGTACAGACATGGGCTACATCCCGGGGAATGACATAGGCTACTTTTTATCCCGGAAAATCAAAGAGTTCCTCCGGGATTTAAAAAACCGAAATCCAGGCGGGCGAAGCCGCGGGCATCCTCTAGTAGATTATACAGAGAATTGCTTTGCTTTTAGTCGTCTAAACTAGTGTTAATAAAAAAATGGAGTTGACAGTTACTCTACTGACGTTGTGGTTACTCAGTAATTGAACCTGTAACCATCTTGACTTTGCCGTTACTTGGAACTGGAATGTGTGTTACTGTATTTTAGTATTTTATGGGTTTAGTCGTGAAATTTTAATGTCATGACCGTATTTTGGAATTTCGCCGACGAACAAAGTGCTGCCACTGTCCCGTCCCTACTTGCCTTCAGACTTGTATTTACCCTAAGCAATCACACTAATATTATAAAGGCGAAAGTTTGTATGTGTGTGTGTGTGTATGTTTGTTACTCCTTCACGCAAAAACTACTGGACGGATTAGGCTGAAATTTAGAATGGAGATAGATTATACCCTGAATTAGCACATAGGCTACTTTTTATCCCGGAAAATCAAAGAGTTCCCACAGGATTATTCAAAACCTACATCCACGCGAACTAGGTCGCGGGCATCAGCTAGTCTTTTTATGATCTTAGAACTTACGCAAAATGCCAATGTTCATACCTAAATTATACCTACCCACCTACGTGAAATGCTAAACCGTTATAATAGTAAAAAGATCACTTATAAAAACAAAACTGAACTACCTATATCCAGGACGCGACAAGTCGAGATGGTAATGGGGGTTGAGACCCCTCGCAAACCCATACATCCCCCGCGCTAATCCAGTGCGGGATGCCGCAGGTGACGTGCGGGTTTGCGGGACTCCGATTGCCATAACTGTCGCTTACTTATACATAATTTATGAATAACCGTTAAGTATTCAGATTTTTAAACATGCTCAAAAATATTAAACAATTATCTTAACCGTGGGGCGGTCAAAATATTATCATAATTACATTCATGACCTAAAATCACAGAACAATGGAAATTTTATTTTCTACTCTGCCTCGGAGACCTAAGACCCTGAGGAATTGACATTGCGCATAGAAAGCTAAAAACTGTACATGCAAATATTCGGAAGAAATCTTTGAAGGCATTGTCATAATAATTATGCAAATGCAAAGAAATTATAATAATGGACTCCTGATCGAATCTCGGCCACAACCTCAACAGAGGCATGATTTAGATAAATGGATATTTTTTTATATTTTTTTTATATTCAGATACAAGTTAGCCCCTTGACTGCAATCTCACCTGGCAGTAAGTGATGATGCCGTCTAAGATGAAAGCGGATTAATCCGGATAGGGTATGGCAGTTTTCATTAAACATACCCCTTTGGTTTCTATGCGGCATCATACCGGAACTCGCTTGGCGGTACGGCTTTTGCTGGTAAGGTGGTAGCTAGTAAATAGTCACGGCCGAAGCCTCCCACCAGACCAACCCAGAATTAAGAAATTATAAAATTCCAAACTCCTGCCGGAATCGAATCTGAGACCTCCCACTAATAAAACCACAGCACTTACCACTTCAACAGGCTCGGGAGGCCGTCGAAATAATAAATTAGTAGGTGTGGTGCACAATATAGATATTTAGTGGGTATGTCAAGTTTTATGGATTTTGACGAAATAAACTAGTTATTTTTATTGTTGTGTTAAAACAAATAGTGCCCGGACCAAGTTTTTATGTCAAAAACAGTTATTTCGCGGGAACTATTGGTAGGTACATCGCGAGAAAATGCTTTCTTTTAAAATTGTGTCTCTTATTTAATACTAGCTGATACCCGCGACTTCATCCGCGTGGATTTAGGTTTTTCAAAATCCCGTAGGAACTCTTTGATTTTTTTGGGATAAAAAGTAGCCTATGTGCTAATCCAGGGTATAATCTATCTCCATTCTAAATTTCAGCCCAATCCGTCCAGTAGTTTTTGCGTGAAGGAGTAACAAACATACACACACACACACACACACACACACACACACATACACATACAAACTTTCTCCTTTATAATATTATAAGTGTGAAGACATCGATAGCTTCATCATGCGATTACTAAATAAATAGCTATTTTATTTATTTAAAACTTTTATTAATTTACTAATAGCTATTTTATTTACAAAACTATTAAAAAATAAAAACTCAGTATCAATAAATCATATAACAGAAAGTGAATTCTTGAACCATTTTCTTTACGAGATAACACGCATTCTTCACGCAATACCACTCAAAACAAAAAAGAGAAGACACGTATTTAGCACTTGTTAATTCTCTTTATTCACTCTTAACGTTGGATTTAATTCTATTTTTTATGTTACAGATGATAATCATCATGACTTATTCAATATTATATTGATTTCAAATAAGAATCGACAAAAATGTCGAGATATTGAAAACTTTCACTTAATTTATGTTATTTTCTTCCATAGTGTTAAGATGCAGCATCTTTTTTATTACAACTTAAACTCAGCTTTATCTAATTTTCAAATACAGAAATTGGTGTAATGAAAAAAAATACTGAGGTGATTCAAAAGGTGCTTTAAAAGTCCCTCGCCGCTATGCTAGTAAATAGAGCTGACTTTAACAGGGCTCTCTCCGTCACTTACTCGATACAATCGTAGTCCCAATTTCATTTGAATATTAAGCAACCAAAGTCCATAAAATTTGGCAGACATATTTTAGAAACTAATATCTGTGCCTGTGGTGTTTTAGATTTCCTAAAAATATGTAGTTTTAAAATTACAGGGGCTCAAAGATTTGTATATGAATTTTTAAGACCGCGTAACTTTGAAACCGAATATTTTAACGGAAATTTCCAGATTTCCGTTAAAATATTCGGTTTTTAACGGCTAACCACAGAAAATATTAGTTCCCGGACGTTTCTACAAAATTCCGCTGAGTATGTTTGGTTAGTATTCCAATGAGAGACGAACTACGTTTGTATGCAGCGAGTGACGAAGAGACCCCTCTTAAGTTGTTATCAAAATTATTATCGGCTGCCCTTTAATCTAAAGGTGGAATTCGTAGCCCAAAGCCATGTCAGGAAATTGCAGTTTGTAATTAAATTAAAAAATACATTTTACTTTTTTCAGATAACAATATGTACGTCCTACGTCCAAGCTGAACAAGAACAAAATGGACTCTCAAAAAGCAAATCAGACAAACGGATATCTAAGAGGGAAGCAGCAATATTCATTGACAGCTATCCCATGGAGCCAATGTACAAGCACAGACCTAAAGTGATCTTCAGACGTGTCTCTAAACAGAGATACAAGAGTCCAAAACCAAAGTATGGCCCACCCATCAAATATCGACAAGTCAAACCGTGGACACCATCCAAAAAATATAGAAGAACTGTGAAACCTAAATACGGTCCACCGATTTATAAAAGGTATCCAACTAAACCAAAATATGGACCGCCAAAGGCAAGTTATAAGCCTATCTATGGTCCGCCTAAAAAAATGCCTTTCGGTTCGTTTTATCCACCAGAACCAATAGGATTCGGAGAACCACCCATCAACAATGTGGAGTATCAACCACCAAGACAAAGCTTCGGTGAACCACCCGTAGATTCGTACGGTGAACCTGTAAATGCAGCTGTAAATGATCCTTATATACCTGAACAATATTCGCCACAAATATCCAATTACCCAGATATATTCGCCCAATTCGGCGATTTCGGTCAAAATTTTGGTCAAGATTACAAATCATGGCAGAGTTTCCAAAACGACCAGAACTTGAACTTTGATAACAGCGTTGCGTATTCAAAAAGACGTCCGATCTATGTTAAACCAGACCAATCCTTTGTAACACAGAATGAAGATTTCGATTTGAACGCGTATAAGTTACATTCACTGAAATACAAGAATAAAGAAGTTAAAACGGAACAAGAACCATTACCGTTCGAGAAGAAGATTTCCAATTATGCAAATAAGAGAACAACAGCTAAGCCGCGAAGATCATCAAAAACGACCACCCCAGAACCTGAAGAAGAGGAAGTGTTAGTCGGAGGCCGCTATGCAGAACCACCGGAAAGATATGTACCGAAGCAACCAATTGCTCAGTATTCAGATGATAATGATTTTACACCATTAAGAGGTTACATAGATCCTAACGTAGCTATATCAGCAACAATGTCTCCCTATGTTAATTATAAAAACAGCAATATGGCTTTCAGTCCACAAAATTTGAATGATGCATTTAGTATAGTTGATAAGTAGTTTATTAATTTTAAATTTTTAGGATGTTTAATAAATACTAGGTAGGGTTTGTGCTAATTTATTTATTCTTATTGGTATTGGTACAAAAGAAAGCAGATTATGTATACATCGACCGCCTTCTAATTTTTGATAAATTATTGTGTCCAAAGGTTATAAATTATTTGTATAGTTTTGATTAAGTAGTTTTCAATGAAATTGTTGTTATATTTAAGTTTTAAAGATAAAAGTTGATATTATATGCAAAGTTGCACATGAAATAAAAATAAAACAACGATATTCGTTTCTTTAATGTTTAATTTCAAAACTCGTTTAACTTGCCTGATATATAATTTTTACGCACAATAAGTTAAGGACACATTGCATGATATTGCAAAGAAATCATTTCTTAAATTTAAATGGTACTAGTGTTCTGAGACAACAAAATCATACAACTGCCCAAATACTATTAGGTAGGTATGGAATCATAATTATGAAAATAAATATGGAAGAAATACGCATGGAAAATATGATATTCACAAATAAAACAATCCTATCAACTATATTTATCAGAAACTTAAAACAATCACTATTAAAAACATCTTCGACGACATGTCTTAACATAATAATTATCAACAAAATGAGTATACATAATTAATCTAAAATCACACCTTTCTCAATATACCTTTCTATTGTGCTATTCAAATTATATGGATACAGTTATAGAAAGTTTACTTGTTTCCTAACCTTAAAGCTTGTTGTTGAGAAAAAGAATCTGCTCATTTAAAATTAGTCGATTTTTTTATTGTATTGTATTGATTTTCAAAAGTACTTATTCGATTATTTTTTATTTCCAGTCTCTTGTTCATCTTTTACTACTTTGTCACCTATTTATAGTGCCACGGTCATCGTCCCCGTTTAATTTGTCTTTTTGTAGGTGCCTTCCGTTTGTTCATACGTTTTTTCCTTCTAGCATTCCCGCAAGCTGCTCTTGCGGCTTCACAAGCAGCATGCGCAGCTTGCTTAGTGGCTGCGCATTCTGCACAAGCACATTGCAATTTATGTTGCAGATGCGCTAACCTAGACCTTGATTCTGCCAAGTTGTGACATTTCTCTTGTAGGCCATTCTTCACCTTGTCCAGTACAGAATGAGCTGCCTTTTCCAGTTGAGCGGAAAGTTGCACCGCCTGACACAGCAACTTGTGCTGCAGAAAATATATTTGTAGAGTTAATTGATTGCATATTACAATCGAGCCTTCTATTGAATTCGAAAATTGTATTCACCAAAGAAATGTGGACGACGTTGTAAGTAGGTGAAGTAGGAGTTAGCAAATTTCGACAACGTTGATAGATTTCTAGTATGAAAAAATTAAAATTGGACCTAAACTCCCTTGTTTTAAGACTGAATTTCTTCTATTCTTTTAAATATCTCTATCGGTAAAGGTTTATAGATACCGTTGAATAAAATATTTGCAACAAGGATTTTCAGGTTCATTTTTCTGTTTTGTGGAGATTTGCAAACTTATACTAAAGACATACATATTTTCAATAAATCATATTATTTTTGGCTCGTCTTGTAATGTACAATCAGTTGAATATATTAAATAAAACAGTAATAAAAATAAAAACCTCTGTTTATTCAATCTCAAGTCTACATTTAGGAATTTGAAACCAAAACCAAGCACTAACGTTTTTAATTAACGATCATTTTTTGGATTTACATTTACAATTTTCTTCGCCTGAGAATGAATTATAAATAACGCGAGAGCATGACAAAAGTGTCGCTGCGGCTATAAACATGCATACAGACATACAAATCATTTTGATCGCACAATCTAATAGGAATGAAAGTGTTCTTCTTTTCTATTTTCAACAGTTCTTCTCAGTCAGACCCTATAAAAAGATGACATAGTTTTACGAAGTGATCATTAGATTCATGTTTCAACTCTTCAACAATTACATCCGAATCGTTATCCGTGCAAAAATAATAAAAATAGCCAATACTATCGTAATCTACTTCGTAACACTTGCCATTCAAGTCCGACTAGGAAGAAATTGTTGAAGATTAAACCTAGAAATGAAACAAACTCTTAATCTACATTCTTCTACAAAGTAAGATCAGCTAGTTAACCTAAAGTACAATAAACAATTTGGATTCCTAAATTAAAATCTCAGTGAGCTAGGCTAAAAGCTTTTGACGCGCAAATATCTCTCTTGGTGGTAAGTAACTATGGAGTCTAAGATAGAAGCGGGTGAACTAGGAATGGGTATACAATATACATACTAATTATTTTAACCCATATCCCCAAGTGATATGAAGCATTGTACCGAAATGCAAATCGATTGGCGTCATGATTTTACTAGTACGGTGGTATCTTGTTATGCCAAAGCCATATATATCTAGATCAGACACAGTCTAGCAATTATAGATTCCCAAATTCCTCTACCGAGAATTGAACTCGGGACCTTCCACGTATGAGACCGATGCGCTCACCTCAGCGCCAGGGAAGACATCAAAATCTACTTTTAAGCTATTTTGTTCAAAGAATATTAGCTATGTTTATTACTCTGACTAATATTCCTTTTTTCCCTCCAACTGAGCGTAAAGCTTGTGCTAAGAGTAGGTACGTCAATAGTGCAACGGGTGGGTTGAACTGCCAATTTCTCAGATTTCATTCCGCTCCTTTACCCATTGAGCTATTAAGTACCTCCTTCTTCCAGCTTTAATCAATACACACCTGTGCAGTAGCTAGTTGTGCAGCTTGAATAGCAGCATTCACCGCAGCTTGTTGCTGGTGAACTGCGCCAGTGTTCTCCGCAACTACCGCCTCGGCTTCCTTGACCTCCTGTTGCAGCTGTTCTACAACCGCCTGTTTACCAGCTAAGGCTGCTTCTGCAGCCTTCGCCGCTTGTAACGCCTTCTCTGCTAGTTGAGTTTTTACCTGAAATACAAAACATTGCATATGATACCTAAAATCAAAGGTATCTTCTTTTACATAACCAAAGTCTGCTTGTTACTCCAATATCTGTCTACTAAACACCCAGATTTCATAATCCAAAATCTAAGCTTTAATTTTATTCTTCTTTGTCAAGTATTTTTTGAACAAATACATGGTGTATATAATTGCTTGATATGCTAAAGGATCTTGAAATGTTTTTAATGTTTACACAGTATCTCAAATATATTGGAGATGTAGAAGAATTGAGTTAAAAAGTATCTTATTATAAAGTCGATACTAGATAATAAAGTTTCTACAAAATACCGTAGGAACTCTTTTAATTTTCCGGGAAAATTAGTACCCTATGTACGTCTCTAGGATTCAAGCTATCACTGTACTAAATCAAGTTAAAATTGTTTAAAAGGATGGCATATGAAAGGTAAAGACAGACACACTTTCGCAATCGTAATATTAATAAGGATAGTAGGATTAATGTTAGCATGACTTACCATATGTGATGCCTGGGCACCAGCTGCATTTTGGGCAGCGTGAGCAGCCTTGGCCTCAGCAGCTGCTTTTTGAGCTATACTCGTCGCGCACTTCGATGCACACTTAGATTGCTTGCAGTCCCTTGCTACGTTTACTTTGTTTTTGTTAACAGGCAATTGTATTTGTGGTGAATGAGTTTCTTCAACTTTCCTCTCTTTCGGAAATCCCTGCACTGTCACCAACAGCGTCCAAAACAACAGATACCAATATTTCATTTGTAACTTTTGGTCGCCTTACGTGAATAGAGTGGCAATATCAAATTGCCTCACATACTTTTGCTAATTACATCGATGTTTTGTGTTTTCTTGAAAATATTTTCTAAAATATATATTACGAACAAATAACTATCAGATTTTCTATCAAGTCAACTTTTGTCATGTAATTGTTCTAAATTAGAAAGCTAAATCCTTCTTTTAGGACCTTTTCTTCAGTAAATAGGTGCTTGAATAGAAATTATATGTAGTAGTCTAGACTTCCCAATGAAAGTTTTTAGGTTACCACAAAACCCAATAGCTATTAGGCTGATTGATAAAGTAAAAATAATAAATCCTATTAATTTTAATAGTAGGTATAATAAAAATAAATACCTAGCATAATACAGGTTGAGGTTGAATTTAAGAAAAAAAGCAATTTTGAAAATAGTTTGATGCTTGACAGCTTAGACCTATCACTTTCTTATTTCTGTCATGGATGTTTTGTGAGCAAAAATATAAATGGAATAAATTAGAGGATCCCATGAAAATATGAACCTTTTGAAACATCTTGGAGGTCTGGTTCAATATTAAACGTCGAACAATTAAAAGGTTTGTAAAATATCATGATGCTGCATCATAACCAATCTGTATTACTTCTTCTTTGATTATATCCACTTAAAGAACATCTAAAAGCGGTGATAGTCTAGTGGTTAAAACGTCAGCCTCCTATTCGGCAGGTCGGGGGTTCGATCCTGGGCTTCGTGGCGCGAAATTGCAAAAGATGAGTTCTTAACATCAGGATACTCTTCCATCATCATCATCAGGATCAACTCCCCGCCGGCTCACTACATAGCACAGGTCTCCTCCAGGTTTGGCCATAGTCCACTACGTTGGCCTAGTGGGAATTGGCAGACTTTCACACACCTTTGAGAACATTGTGAAGAACTTTCATACGTGCAAGTTTCCTCACAATGTTTTCCTTCGCCGTTAATTACTTAAAGCACAAGTAGCTCCGAAAAGTAAGTAAGAGGAGAAAAGCTAGGCACGTGGCTTCCAATAAGCGAACTAACTACATTAGTACTGAAAAATTGCACGCCACTGCATGGCAGATTGTATTTACCAAAGTCCATTTCATCATTTTAAGACCCCATGATTGTACATAAAAAATTGCAAAACCAGCCACCATCACCATTACCAGTTTTGAATGTACAAGACTTTATTGTTCAACAGGTGTTTCGGCTACGATTCAAAAAGGAACAGGTGGTGGCTATTTCGCAGACCATAGGGTCGTGAAAAATGATTTGCCTGTCCTTGTATTGCCTCATTGCATCTTGCACACTCCTCGCTTGCGTCCCGGTCTGCTACAGGCAACTTGAAGTGCAGAAGTTCATGAAGTGTCTCAGGAAATAGGAACTCCACTCCGACATGCTCGGCATTTGCATGACATTCACAACAGCTTTGGTCATGGTTGGATGCGTCTCTTGCGGACCATTATTTTTGGAATATATTTTAAAAAAGGCATCAGCAATGAGCGGGAAACCATTGCATAGGTGTAAAAGTTCGTGCTGCAAAAATAAATCTGTAGGTGTGTGATTTTTTAAACTCTGTTTTACTGTTTTGGTATATAAAGAAATTTTCAGCTATTATAAACTATTTTATTTTAATTATCATCATCATTATTGCAACCCACTCTACTGAACAGAGTTTCCTCTCAGAATGTGAAGTCACCAAGTTCGCTTACTTCATTATGCACCCACTTCCCAACAGTCAACACCTTCTTCTTATAAAGGAATTTTAGAGTCGAACTATAGATCTACTGGGAACTGGTCTTCTCTCCTAATTAGAAGTATTTAAGCCATAGTCCACCAAGCTAGGTCGAGTCGAATTGGTAGACTTAACACACCTTTGAAAGTATTATGGTATGGAGAACACAGGCATGCAGATTTCCTCACGATATTTTGGTTTACTTTTGAAGCGTGATATATAAGTATAAACTGTGAGTATCAGTAAGAGCTGTATAGCTCAAAATTAAAAAAAAAAACACACATACACTTCTATAAGAAAACTAGAAAAGAGCTGATAACTTTCAAACGGCTGAACCAATTTTCTTCGATTATAGCTAAGAACACTATCGATCAAGCCGCCTTTCAAACAAAAAAAACTAAATTAAAATCAGTTCATTCGTTTAGGAGCTACAATGCCACAGACATACACAGACACACACGTCAAACTTATAACACCCCTTTTTTGGGCCGGGGGTTAAAAAGATGTTTCTGCAAAGAAGTTTATCATCCAGAATCATGACAGCGGTAATGATTTTAAATTTCGAAATGTCTTCCTTTTGTTACCTATTCTGTCACTGTCATGTCACTCAATAATAAGAGATGTATGAGAACAATGAGAATTAAATTATTGTGGAATTGTGCTAGGATAATCTTTCTTTCAGGATTATCTTTTTCATTTTGAGGATGCATTGATGAAAAGCAAAATATCAGAACTTATAGCTAGCGAATTGTAAGTATACCTACTAGTGTTTTATACATCTATGACCAACTATCCCGATTTCTAGATGCTGTAATGATAAAGTATTTGTTTCTTAGAATAAGACTATAATAGGTTTGATTTTCATATTCGACGACTGCCTCCGTTGGAAATTGGAATTGAACTTAGTGATCCTAATACAATCTGGAATATTCTTTATTTACACTCAGCCATCACCCAGTATTCTTCAAAGCACCCAGTAGACGTCAGCGGTGGATTTAGCGTCCTTGTCTTAATCATTGTGAATAATTTGGGACCAAGCCTTAAATTAATGATGTAATTTTGCCAATCCGCGCTTGGCCTCCATGGTGTACTATAAAACCTTCTCATTCTAATGGGAGACCCGTGCATGATAATTGTTGAATAGTTGGGATGATGATGATGAAGATTCCCACAGTAAAAGTTGCATGAACGGTGTAGAGTGGCCATCTTTTGATTTAGAACAGCGGTTTTGAAGGTTCTTGCATTATCCTGTCTACACGTGATTTACCATTCTTGGTTAAATGTATCACTTTTTATTTTCAGTTTTCGCAAGGACCGCTGCCCGGCTGCGGGGGATTCCTATGATTTGTATATCACTGTTCAGCATCATCACTGCGGCAACCCTGGTGTGCTGCCTACCATATTGTGCCCGAGGCTTATTGACCCCTACGTGCTCCTGCCCACCTGTCCCCGTGTGCCCTGATTGTGGAATGCCCTATTAATTGCACACCCACTGTGGAACACATTTTGTACTACATAGTACAACTATTATAACTTTTATAATATCTAAAGAGTTTCTTCTGTGAGTTAACTATTTTCTAAATCATACTTCGGTTATTTTAATTTGAAATCCAAGCCAGATATTTATAATTTTATTAGCATCTTACACGTTGATGTTAAATTGGAGTTGTTAGTAAATATGATTTGTATGTCAGCTATAACAGCGCTGGTCGCTGTGGGTTTGATTGCATGTGGTCCAGTACTTTGTGAGAGATGCTTCAGTTGTTTCTTAATGAGCACAAAAACCAAAAAATAGTTCTTGTCAATGATGGAATACTGTGTTGTTAATACAATTTTGCTGTAACAGAATTAGCCACAGTGTCTGTGATTATTGTCATTTCCTTTTTAGTAGCTGTGAATTAACTTGGTACAATAAATGCTTTAAAAATGTCTCAATTGTTTTAAATTACAAATTCACTATTATAACTATCTAGGAATCTAAAAACTTTATTGTAAATTAGTATATTTTCTACTTTGTTTAGTAAATCAACATTAGATTGATATCTGAAATTTTTCGTTGTTTCAGATATAGACGTAGAGGGTGTAGCATAAAAGTGATTTTTAGTATATTCTTTCCTTTTGCTTTTATTCAATCTCTGGAGAATTGAAATATGATTTGCTTATCAACTTGCACAGCAATAATGGCTGCAGCTGCAATCGTGTTAGGACCACTTTTTTGTGAAAGATTTTGCAAGTGTCTTCTAAAAACCGCACGCAATAAAAAAAGTAAAGGAAAACGTTAGCAGCTTTTAAATATGAATAAAAAATAAAATTCTTTGAATCAGGAAACATTTTTTTATTTTAAACAACTATTAAAACATACACCGTAATATCACTTCGATTAGACTAACGTAAAAATTGAGCAAATACGTAATCCACAGTACATTCGCCAACGCTTACGTATCTGAGAAATAAATAAGTTAACAAGGTCTATATGACACTAAAAATTAAGTTATTGACTAAGGATTTATTTGGGCTATGTTCGACTTCTTGAAGGATTTAACAATGTTTCATGTTTCTCGGGTGTCACAATCGCGATGACTTCTTTTTTGAACCTTGGACTATATTTACCTAAAACTGCTTCATCTAAATTAGCTGCAGCAGCTATTGGAGTTGGATACTCTCCAACTAGTTGGGATATTGGCGTTGGTCTTACTATCTGTACTTTTTCATTATTAACCACTGTTATCTCTTTTTCTTCTGCGTTATTTAATTCTGCACTAGATCTATAAAATCTACGGACTGGAGCAGTAACTTCAGCTTCTTTAAGTATATTAGGATCTATTTGTTCCAAATGTTCAATTTGGTCGGTTAGTTTTTCTTGTTTAATTTCTGGTGTAGTTATATTATCCATTGGCTGTATTTCTTGTTTTAATAGTTCTTTAAGCGCTGTCGTTACTTCTTCAGGTTTCTGTGTAGTAGTACTCATTGTAGTAGTCGTAGTGGTAGTCGTAGTTGATCTGTGAATGAAGTTTTTATTTCGAGAAAGTGTTCTTCTTCGTTTACGATCGCTCGAGTTTCCTGTAGATGTCGTTGTAGCTGTTTTATTGGAGGTATCTTTGGTTGTATTAAAGTTTAAATCTGCATTCACTGTAACAAGTTGAATATCTCCTGCTTCTTGAATTCGGGCAGGTCTTCTAACATTTCTTCTTTCAGTCGAATTAGTGAATTCTCTGTTACCTCTATAAATGGGTGACGTAACATTAGAATAATCCTTTTTGTTGCTATGTCTTTCGTCAATAATGGGTAGGGGAGTCACAATTTGAACATCATCACTGGCAACAGGTTTAGAGTCTTGATTCTCTAGTATGGTTATAGCTTCTTTTACGCCTTCCATATCCTCTGGGTTCGGAGATTGGCCTGTAATTGTAAAATTTATAGCTTACTATAATCTGGAAGTGTATGGTCGCTTTTTTTAAATCTATACCCCTTATTATAGTTTTCAACACGACCTCGTCGATAGCACGTCTTTCTCGGTAGAGTGGTAACTAGCAGTGACTGAAGACCTCACATCATATCACACCAGAACCAATTAAGAATTTATTAATTACCCAATTGCCCCTGCCTCAAAATCATCAAACAAACAATTAAAATCTTTAAAAAATCCAATCCAATACCTAACTGAAAATAGTTATGTTGTAAAAAATAAGGTTATAGTTGGATGAGCTAATCGCCAGTTCAAACAGCTTGAATAAAATCTTCCTTCAAGACTGCCCAGTGCATAATAATACTATCCTCAACGATATTAATTTATCATCGCAAAATATTTAAGGAAAAATCAAAATCCACGTTAGTAAATTAAAAACTAAAATTGTGCGAAATATTGATATAAGGTAACTTAACATAAGGTAAAAATTAACATAAGGTAACTTTACCTTCCTCCATCTCCTTCTTGTAAGAAGAGAAGAAGGTCAGAGCTTTCATGAGCTGGTAGCTCTTGGAGACGGGGATGTTGGTGTCGTAGAGTTTAACAGTGTTCTTGCAGTCAACGTAGAACCACCAGTTGCACTTGAGGATGGTCTGGTCGAAGAGTGTGGACTCGGGGCAGAGGAAGGACTTCATCACCAGACCATCGTCTGTGAGGGCGCATACGTGGAACACCTGGAATTTATAAGAAATATTTTTGCAGTTACAATATTGCCCAACATTGGTTAAGAGTTCGGCCTCCAGAGGGTGCAGGAGTCGATCTTGGGCGTGTACCTTTAACTTTTCTGAACTATGTGCGTTTTAATCAATTGATTGGATTTTGACTATGTGCAAATATTGATGCAAGTCAGAGATACAAGCGGTATTACGGTGAAGGAAAATCATGAGAAACCCTGCATTGCTCAAAGTTCTTCATAATGTTCTTAAAAGTCTGCCAATCTATCTTTGCGGCCCATAGACGTATAATTGCGACCATTTAAATTTTGAGAAGATTCGTACTCCGTAGTGAGCCAGCGATGGGTTGAGATGATAATGATTTTTCTTTTTATATTTATCTTGGGAAAACAAAGGATCACAGGGCGGAAAAGAAAGGAAGAAAAAGACGTCTAGTTTTCGTGGACTTAGATTTTTTGGAATTCTTAGACTTATTTGAGAGCAAAAATTGGATGATATTAACTTACCATACATCCAAGATTCTCATCTCCATAGAGTCCAGGGAAGTATTTCTGATCGCCGCAATGGAAGGTGGTGTCAGGCAGGTCGACTTTGGACTGGAAATGATCATCAAAGTTCTTCTCGTATCCAACTGGGTAGTACTCTCGTGGTGCGTTCATCACCTTGCCTGATGTTGGGTTTCTGGAAACATCGAGAATACAGAAAGTAGTAAATATATTTTTTAAGGCGTGAGAGTGACTCCATTGAGCACCAGAGGGCGAGGAGGTCGCCTACGCGATGGACCGACCAAATTAAGTCCACTGTAGGCGGTGCTGTGCACGAGTGTACCAGACTATCGGCCAGCAGGAGAAGTGGCAAAGGCTCGTGAGACGAATAACATCTGCCCCCAAAAACGTCACTTCGTCATGACCACAACCGCTCTGCCAAGAGTGTTACGACGAAGAAGATGTCACGCTTTTGGGGAATTCCTCTATCATAAGGAGAGGAGGTGCACGAGGCTACCGCCCAAGCTATTGCAGTTGCGGCTTTTTGGGCTGCCGTATTTGAGGTTACCGTTAACTCAAAATGAAGAAGAAAAAAGAAATAAAGAGCTTAGAATGATTTCTTGTGTCTTCTTAGACTGCATGTTCATATCTTACCATTGAGTCAGATCGCAACCAAGATGATTATATTCATTTAACGAGAAAATAAATCTGGATCGTTGACGCTCAACACAGTATTTGAGTAGGTACCTAGTAGGTATTAAATAATAGAAAAAATTGACTTGCTGTTTTGCGTGATGTAAAAATGAACGTAAGTAAAAATGTAATTCACTAAAGTAGTTTATACAATAATTGCAACAATACCACGATTATTCCATTACAAAACATATAATTATACCGGAACTCGTTATATAGCAAAGTCAAGTATACGCGGATAAAGATAATTTAAGTAGTAATGTAAAATTAATGATTCAATATTGCAAGAAGTTGATAAATCAGTATATTCAGTTTATCGGAATTCAAAAACAACGAACTGACTCTAATTTGTTTGAGCCTTGAGATATTACGGGTGATACCAGAGCGCACTAGTTCAACTCTTAAGAGGACTGAGACGCAGTTGAACTAGTGGGAATAAAAATTCCCACTAGTACAACGGTTGAACTAATCAGTTGATTTAGTGGGAACGAGCGAGAAAAACACGCAATTTTGGGTTTACCCAAGTTTACTAAGCATTATCCAAGCATTTTGCGTAAAGTTGGAATAATAACTATGATAACATAATTACTAGTAATTCAATTCGGCTTGTACCCGTGCGAGGTATAACTAACTTTATGGAGCTATGTGAATTCTAAGCAATTAAATAGCAGTTGGTTAGGTTACCAAGCGTTTTGAGTACAAATTTTTGCAATTCGCAAGCATTTTGTCTGAATTAAAGCATTTGGAAACTAGGAATACCTAATGAATAAAATAACAAAATTATTTGAATTCAGCATTTATCTAAGTGACGTGCAACTAACTTTATGGAGCTATATACTTTTTAAGTTAAATATCACTTGCTTTAATAGTGAAGTAAACCATCGTGATCGAATCTGCTTGCCTGACAGTTCTCCATAATTTTCTCAAAATGTGTGGTCTGCCAATCCGCACTTGACTAACGGGGTCGACTATGACCTAAATTGTTTTATTTTGAGAGGAGACCCTTTGCTCGGTAATGGACAAGCAATAGCTTGATTTGATGATGCTGGTCCAGCATTGAGTAAGCACAAATATATATATAAAATGTTTTCAATTGAAAAATTTAAAAACCCCCGACACAAAACCTCTAATAACTTTCAAATGGCAGAACCGATTTTCTTGGATTATAGCTAAGAACACTCTCGATCAAGCCACCTTTCAAACAAAAAAAAAACTAAATAAAAACGGTTCATTCGTTTAGGAGCTACGATGTCACAGACAGATACACAGATACACACGTCAAACTTTCAACACCCCTCTTTTTGGGTCGGGGATTAATAAATTAAAAAAAAAAATGATTTGTACCTCTTTGGTTTTTGTGGTATTGGTGCTACTATGATCTCAGGTTCAGGCTGAAGCTCAAACACTTCAAGAGGCTGTTCCGTGGTAGTCGTAGTCGTGGTTGTAGTCGTCGGCATCGGTATGTTCGCGTACTTGCTCAGCAACTGCTGCTGTCGTAACGCTATAGCCGCTTCCACCGCTTCCATAGAAATGTTCCCGGCTTTCGCAATCTCAGCTATCTTAGCATTGACATCTTCTTTAGTGAACTTCAAAGTTACATCGTCGCTGTAACCGCTTATACTGTTGTAGTCGTCAACCTTCTTTGTGTTGTAGGCTGGGTAGTTGTTCGCCAGATCGTGGACTTGATGAGGAACGGGGTCTATAAAGTTAGAAAGAGGATTGGTTTTCGGAACAGAAACAGTGTTATAGGTGTTATATGAATTATAGGTATGTGATGGAAGTGCTTGTTTAAGAATTGGTGCAGGTATGATAGATATAGCTTGTGATGATGGTGGCATGGGAAGAAATGGGTTCACGGTTGTTCTCGATGGTATTTTTGTATATGTCTGTGTTGGTGTTACTCTGACTGGTTGATATTGAGACGCTGTCAAGCGAGAGACCATTTTGGATATGTTATCGGGTGTTAAGTAAAATTTCTCACTTTGATAAGCCAACGCCGGGCCTTTCGACAGTGGAACTTGAAGAGGTGAATAGTTTGAGCCTTTTTTCGATGAAGCAAGAGGTACAACTTTCAGCGTGTCTTCCTTTGGAGGCAAAGGTTTGAAAGGTGGTACACCCATCGGCATAGGTTTCGCCATGGTAACGACGGGTTGTGACTTGTAGGGGGACTCCACAGTGGGCCCGGGTACGAGAGGCTGCGTCGTGGAGGAAACTCGTCGGTGTAGAGTGGAGAGCTTGTCCATCGCAGCCTGGTTGGGTTTGCCCCCAGATGCCATCGGCATTGGCCTCATCATTATTCTGTTCTGCTTTGCGCGTTTCTGTAATTAGATATAACCACAAATTAATATAATGTAATTTAAGTTATGAGTTGTAGAATGTTTGTTTGAAATTCAAATATAAGTTATTAGTCATGGAGTATGGCACGGTATGGGCTATGCCTACGTAGTTGGAAATACAGAATTCAGATATAGAAAAGGTAAAAGAGCGAAACATCAATGCGTTGTTATAAAACAAACTTATTTGCAAAACTTTATCTTTTTACTAGAAGATGCCCATAACTTCGTCCGCGTGAATCTAGGGCTTTAAAAATCCCAAGGGAACTCTTTGATTTTTGGGTAATAAACTATGACCGTCCCCGGCATGCAAGGTATCTCTGTACTAACTAAATATACAAATTGTATAAACGGTCGGTCGTAAAAAGAGACACATTCGCATTTATAATATTATTAAATATGGATTCAACACTGACTTGCATGCTAGAGAACTGAGTAACTTTAAATCGGCTACAAGATGTCCCTGTTTCTTCTTAGAAACATCAGGCATCAGGTACCGTTTCTATTTGTTTTTAAATTTCTGTGGCTCTCATTACAAAATTATTATCATTCTTATGAAAAATATGAAGGCAACAAGAGTGCCTACGCAAAATATAAGTGATGAAATAAATTACTCAAGTTCGTTTAGATAGTTAAAATAATCTATTGAAATTATGATACTATGATTATTATGATACAAAAAACAATACCTAGTCCTAATTGCTAATCCATACTAATACGAATTGGTACATGGATAGCCTGCATCCCGTAGACGGACATAGGCTACTTTTCTCCCGGAAAATTAAGCCCTTTAACTGGTTTTAATGAAATATGGTACAGAGACAGCTTATATCCTGGGAACGGATACAGACAACCTTTTATCCCGTAAAATCATAGAGTTCCCACTAGATTTTTAAAAACCTAAATCCACGCAGGTGAAGCTGCAGGCAGCATCTAGTTACTCATACCTCTACTAACATAATTTTTAAAGAGAAACCGCCGAGTTTCTTGCTGGTCCTGCTCGGTAGAAAGGGGATTCAAAAGCACTTGTAAAAGTTTATTTGAATAAAAATTTATTCTATTCTATTGGAAACAGTG
This sequence comes from Maniola jurtina, assembly GCF_905333055.1. Lineage (NCBI taxonomy): Eukaryota > Metazoa > Arthropoda > Insecta > Lepidoptera > Nymphalidae > Maniola > Maniola jurtina. The sequence continues at coordinate 1,597,349 of NC_060050.1, read as the reverse complement.
AGTGGTAGATTCAAATGTCGATTCGAAAGCACTTTTCAAAAGTTTATTAAAATAAAAAACAGTCTATTACAACACCGTTTAAATAAAGAAACGTAGAAAGTTCATTTTAAATTCAAATATACGTTATTAGTCATGGTATATTATTGCCACATAGTTGGAAAAATATACGTAACTGTTAGATATATTATACTATTATGTACGTGGTTAATTGCGTCACATTTTCCATTTTCACCTAGATTAATATATCTAATATTATGCTACCATACAACTTTCAGTTTTGGTTAGCAAGCAAGACTCGGGTAAAACTTGGTTTTGCGTATAGATAAATAGTGAATGCCTACATCTGTAAAAGTCCTTGATTAATATAATTATTAATGACCTATCATTAATTTGTATCAACAACTTCAAACTTTAATTTTTTTTTAATTTTCACGGCCTCCATTTTGAATTTTTTTTTTATTATAATGTTGTTATAGCGGAAATATTATAAAAGGGGTGGATAATAAATACGTTGATGGCTGACAGATGCGACCGACCCCACGTAGCCTGGGATAAGGTCAGAAAAAAGAAGTTGTAATAGTGGCAAGAGTTATACGAACTCTGTGCCAACTACGTATTACGGTTCTTGATATACAGCATACTGACAAACAGACAGCTAGACGGACGGACAGCCACCCACTGACTGACAGTCAGTAGGCGATATAGTGGCTTAGCGGTCAGAGCGTCGGGCGCGAACCGAGAAGACGTAGATTCGAATTCTGCCGGTTTCGCAATTTTTGATATGTACTTATTTAAAAATTATTTAGAAATGAGAGGATGCCCGCGATTTCGTCCGCGTGGATTTAGATTTTTAAAGATCCCTTGGGAACTGTTTGATTTACCGGGATAAAATGCCTTTGTCAATTACAGGGACGCAAGCTACCTCGATACCAAACATACAATTCGGTTAATCGGATGGGTTTTTAGGAATCCCGTGGGAACTCTTTGATTTTCTGGGATAAAAAGTAGCATATGTCCGTCCCCGGGATATAAGCTAACACGTACCAAATTTTATCAGAATCGATTAAACTGTTGGGCCGTGAAAAGGTAATAGACAGACAGACAGAGACACTTTCGCATTTATAATATTGAGTAAGTATGGATTAGAGACGACATACTTCCTGCTTCCCTGCCGGCCTGCTTGGGGTGTCGACTAGAACATTGGGCGCTCCATTCTTGAAGCTGACGGACCTCCGCCTGCTGGGGTCCTGGTTAGTGAGTGACTGCTCGAAACCCAGCTCGTCTCCCAGACTAAAACCTGGAAATATACAGAATATAGGATTAATATAATAAAAAAATAAAAAAATATTAATGTTAATGATTGATTGTCTTTTTTTTTAATTCAGATTACAGAAGAGTTAGCCATTGACTGCAATCTCACCTGGTGGTTAGTAATGATGCAGTCTAAGATGGAAGCGGGCTAACCTGGAAAGGGGTACGGCAGTTTTTAGGGTTCCGTGCCCAAAGGGTAAAAACGGAGCCTTATTTTTCTTAACCTAGTGCATGGGATATCTTTGTTTAGAGCTTATTAAGTAAAGTACGAATATATTTTTTTTAATCTTAAAAACGAAGAAATGGGGGCCGTCAAAGTTGTCAGTTTTAGACCATTTTTTGGACAGGGGCCATCTCAGAAACTAAATTAGTTATGAGTACGATACTATATACCAGTATACTTTATTTAAACAACAATTACTGAAAACAACCATTTATAAAACAGTTTGTAAGCTGTGACTAAAACAAACATTTTTTTGGTTTTTCTTTAACGGTTTACTGCGAAATTCTAGCTCGGAAAAGAAATATTTCATGCACCCAAAATTTGTACTGAACCCTAAAAGTGCGAGGTCCGACTCGCACTTCAGCGGTTTTTATCCTTTGGGTACAGAACCCTAAAAATTGACAGTCATCTAGTCAATCACAGATGATTGCGATCATAACATTGAGACTGTCAAAGGGCGATAGGTATTAGGTAGGCAAGCAGCAGGAGTCTTGATACTTGAAAGTGTAAACACGTACAGTACAACCAAATTAATAATGCGCATGCAGATCTTCGCTAATTGTCGTATTCCGAATCATTGAATCGTAAGAGCCCTAAACAATGCACTTGCATTTTGCACCTTGTTATAAACGAATAGGAGTCAATATCATGTGTATCATACGACCGTTGCCGAACAGTGACGAAGATTTCTATGCGCATTATTAATTTGGTTGTACTGTAAACAGCAAAGAAAATGCCGAAACAAAACACATAAACTTAACCCAATATATCAACATTACCTTCGAACCAACAGAAAATGGATACTTTAAAAGAGAAAGCGACGCTCTTACGATACAATGTTAAATGTTAAGAGTCAAGTCAAAGTCCAGATTACTTCAGCTATACCTTTGCATCATTTACAGCCTTTGTATAGAATAGGTCAAATTACCTCATAAATATTGACAAAGCTGGGCTCACCATAACCACCTAAGGAGTTGAATTTTCAAAAATCCTTTCTTAGATGTCTAAATTGTAATATAGATATTTGCATGCTCAGCCTGATACGTACAGTGGGTTGAACTGTGCGTTAATAGATCAGTCAGTCAGTCATCTTTTCCTTTTCATTATTTAGATTTATTTATTACTAGAGGATGTCCGCGACTTCGTCCGCGTGGATTTCGGTTTTTAAAGATCCCTCTTAGATTTTCCGGGATAAAAATTTGCCTATGTCAATTAAAGGGACGCAAGCTACCTCGGTACCAAATTTCATACAAATCGGTTAAGCGGATGTGTTTTTGGGAATCTCCTGGGAAATATTTGATTTTCCGGAATTAAATATAGCCTATGTCCGTCCCCGGGATATAAGCTAACCCTGTACCTTTCGTCAGAATCGGTTAAACTGCTGGGCCGTGAAAAGGTAGCAGACAGACAGACACACTTTTGCATTTAAAATATTAGTACGGATAATTATTGGAAACAGTTATTTATGATGGTAATATAAACATAAACTTTTTAATGAGATTTATGTAAATGTAAGGCATATAACTACCTACCTACCATGCATACACCTACTTAATATTATTATTTCTTTAACCTTGAACTTTACTTCTTTAACTGTAGCAGGTTCACTGGGAGATAATTAATTTGGACTTGACCACAGTTTTCAATAACAAGTAGGCAGTTATTGCGTTTTACCAATGGTAAAATAAAAAGACCTAAATCTAAAGATAAGGTAAGGCCCCTCCCTATTGTTTATTTAAGAAAAAGGTCATTTTTACATTTGTAATAGAATCTCTTTCAAAGTTAAAAAACCTGATAAATAACAATATTATATTGCAAATTGATTATATTGTATAATCGCCGCTCCTTTAAAAGCAAACCTTGAAAATAATCGACACTCGCCTATTTTTATACTAGCTTAAGCCCACGACTTCACTCGCGTGGAATTAGGTATTATTTTCTGGGACAAAAAGCATCCAATGGCCATCTCCAAGCTATCTCTGTCCCAAAAGCGAATAATCGGTTCAGTGGTTGGGCCGTGAAAACCTATCAGACAGACACACTTTCAAATTTTAGTGTTACCCGCCACCTAATCACGTAGATCTAGGATTTTGAAAATTGGGATAAAAGTAACCTTAGTTCGTTTCCGGGATGCAATCTATCCCCCCTGTACCTTTCGTCTACGAAGTTCGAAGGCGAAAGATAGAACGTACTTTAAGAACGTTAACAGACGTCAGACAAACGGACAAAAATGAAAAAAAAAAAAACTATTTTAGGCAGTATATCGATAACTATTATGAATTAGGTACAGCTGATGCCCGCGATTTCGTTCGCGCGGATATAGGTTTTTGAAATTCCCGTGGGAACCCTTTAATTTTCCGGGATTAAAAGTAACCTATGTGTAATCCACCTCCAATCCTCAGCCAAATCCGTCCAGTAGCTTTTGCGTGAAAGGGTAACAAACATACATACACACAAACTTTCACCTTTTTAATATTAGTGTGATAGATGAAGTTCGCGACTTGTAAGACTCACGTAGAAAGGATTTGATTTTCCGGGATAAAAAGTATGATTATTATTTCAGTCTCTAGGATGGAAGCCATCTCGTGCTAAAATTCATCACAATTAGTTCAGCCAGAGACAAACACAGACAAACTTCAGCATTTGCTATGTTAGTAGGTATATTATGGTCTCGTAGGTGATTGGACCTTGCGATAGATATAATATTATAACAGAATAAATAATGATATTGTGTAAAGTATTTCACAATGCTGTAAGATTTTGGAAGTGTTGGGAATTATTCATCTAGAGATCTCAATCTTTGTAATACAAAGAAATAATTTAGAATGGTTGAGTGGTAGCCATTTTAAGTTAGACACGCATAACCAATTTAATAATCATAGCTGTTATGATTCGTAATGAAATCGAAGGTTTTTGACGTTCACATGCAAATCACGTTTAAGAGAAGGTTAATTAATAGGTAGCTACCAAAGTAATTATAAAACTTTAGATAGGCAAAGCTCATACATTCGTAGGATTCGTAGGTATTTAAAGAAGTTTATTTGTCATGAACGTAGTGTGGCTTTTAATTGAATACGAAGCAATCAAATTCAATGAAATTTTGTCGATGGTACATTCTTAGAAGTAATAGCTATAACTGTGGTGTTCCAGATTTCCGTTAAAATATTCGTTTTCAAAGTTGCACAGTCCTAAGAATTTACATACAATGTTTTAACCCGTATAACCCTAAAATTGGTTATGTTTCTGTTATTAATTAATTAAATCTGGCAAACGTGTGAGACATAGATATTAGTTTTTAAAATGTGTATACAAAATCAGGTCGAGATTGATTGGTTAGTACTTAATACTCAAATTACAAACTTCTTTTGTATGGGGCTAGGTGCGGAGAGACCGCCGTTAAGGTTGCCTTACCATTGAAGTGGAGCAGAGCAGAGATGTGTTGAGCAGACCAATCAGATTATTGCTAAATGCTGTGACCATTTTATTAATCTGACAAAAATCTGATTGGTCAATTACACATATTACCGCTCCGCTTCCCTCCGCTTCAGTACCCGAAAACTAAGTAAGTACTGATATTTTGTTGCATAAAACTTCCATAAATCCATCGAAAAGGCATATCACGGACATACCTCCGGAAAAGTCAGAGGTGCGTCAGAGTTTGTTTAGGTATGTCCGTAAGTAAATAATCCAGTATTTTAGTCTTACCTATACTAGCATGCGCTTTGACGCCTCCGAGATTCCGTACCCTGAATAGTCCAGACTTTTTGAAGGCACAGTTGATTTTGAAACCGAAATCTGATTCAAGGACACACAGTGGCTGCACGATATCTGTAACAAGAAGAGATAAAAATTTAACCATTGTTAGGTATGATGATAGTTTTGCTTTTTTACACCATAGCCCTCGGCTTCGCACGGGTATCTTCGTCTGGATCTCTATTTTTTTTAACCCCCGACCCAAAAAGAGGGGTGTTATAAGTTTGATGTGTGTATCTGGCTGTGGCATCGTAGCTCCTAAACTAATGAATGAATTTTAATTTCGTTTTTTTTTAAAGGTGGCTTGATCGAGAGTGTTCTTAGCTATCATCCAAGAAAATTTGCCGTTTGAAAGTTATCAGCTCTTTTCTAGTTACTGTAACCTTCACTTGTCGGGGGTGTTATAAATTTTTAATTTACACTTGTTACAACATGGCCTCCAGCTTCGCACGGGTAGCTTATTACAATCTTCGTCTGGATCTCTATTTTTTTTTTTTAAATAAAGCCTATGTCATTCAGTTGTAAAATTATAATGTAACTTTCTACTGATGAACGAATTTTCAAAATCGGTTCAGTAGTTCCAGAGATTACCCCCTACAAACACATTTTGCAAACTTTGCCTCTTTATAATATTAATATAGATAAGTATATCAGTTTCTTTATTCCACCATACCTGACTTCTAAATGCCTGAACAGATTTGGATGTATGAGTATCGTTAGCATCTCATCCTGATTCCTGAGTGATGAAAAAAAATTCATATGGCAAGAGGGTTGTGTTTAGAAGGTGCCGAAGACTATGGGTCTCACCCCCCTGTCCACTACCCTGTGTTTGTCTGCCCCAGAAAGGGGAGAATGACTAAAGGGACAAGGAGGAGATAAATAATTTGTAGGGAGTCAAGAATGCGCCCCTGGGAAACACGCCCAGAGCAAGTACCGGGGGGCTCTCCCGCGATTCGGCCCATATAACCGAGAGGTTGGTGGGGCCATGGGTGGTTGGAGGGTTGTCCACTACCCTGGCGTAGTGCGAATTGGTAGACTTCACACACGTTTGAGTATATTAAGATAACTCTCAGGTATGCAGCAATTGATGTTTAATTTCTTAAAATGCATATGACTCTGAAAAGATAGAGGTGAACCCCAGACCTCCTGAAAAGGAGATGGAAGTTTTAACCACTAGGCTATCACAAGCGCTACTTATTCTACTTATAGGTACACCTACTTATAGGTAAAACGTATACAATTAACAGCAGCGCATCCGTGTAAGCATACGATTGCAACAATGCTCCAGGATCTAATCGAGGCGACCTAGATTTCTCTTCGTCCTGCGCCTTTTGCTCTTACCACGCCCACTGCACTTTGTATTTGGTTATACCTAACCGCATTAGGAATCTGTATGACAGTACATACACATTATTATTACCTATCTTACTAAACGGGTATGCCATCACGTTTAAACAAAAATGTGTGTAGTAACTACAAATTAACTCATCTCAGTTGAAACTGCTTTCCGAACCGAGTAGAGTTTGGTCATCAGCGAACTAAAAAAAAACCGGCTAAGTGCGAGTCAGACTCGCGCACCGAGGGTTCCGTACTTGGGTATTTTTTTCGACATTTTGCACGAAAAATCAAAAACTATTATGTATAAAAATTAACAAAATTCTGTTTTAGAATGTATTGTATAAATTGAGCTATTGAAAAGTAAAACTCATGGCCTCAGGCTTGAAGAGTGCTCTCCATGATCTCGTAATCCGTTTGTATGGAGAATCGCGTATGAAGTGTACCCTTAACGTTTCACGCTATACAAAGGATTAGTTATCTGTTCAAGAGTTCACACCTATGACCCTAGTAAATACCCAGCAGATCTTTATTCATGTGACCTCACGACTTACCATTGCATCGAACGATGGTAAAACCCCACGGTAGATACCGACAGTTAAGGTGGATGCGACGGGACTGCCCACGAAATTCAAATTTAATTTCGTTTTTCGCAATTTGTAAACTAATACGACAAAGTAGGCTTATGGCATTTTAATTGCGCCAATGGCGATATCATCCTCACACGTTTAAATATAAAAATCTTTACTCGAAAGGGTCCAGTTTAAGAAATTACCTCTAGTGTCGACTAATTTGTGAGACTCGGTCGATACTAGGGATAATTTCTTAAACTGGACCCTTAAAATCATGTCAGTCCGTTACGCTGTTGCGGTGTGAACAGAATGATAAGTGAAGAACAAACCAACACACAAACACAGTTCATTTATAATATTAGTAAGTGCAACTAGTTTAAGTAAAGTAACTTAGTAGGCTTACTTAATAATAAGTTTAGTAATTTATTTATTTAACTTTTGCAATTCACTTTGCTCTTTATTGGGTTTAGTAATTTATTTATTTAACCTTTGCAATACGCTTTGCTGGTTATTTGTGGTCAAAGTTTAACTAACCGTAACTCAATTTTAACCACTTGACATGCAAATAGACTTTAAGAGGGCTCTCTCCGTCACTCGTTTCATACAATCTTAGTTCCAATTTCATTTGAATATTAAGCAACCAAAGTCCATGAAATTTTGCAGACATATTCTAGAAACTAATATCTGTGTCTGTGGTGTTTTAGATTTTTCTAAAAATATGTAGTTTTAAAATTACAGGGGCTCAAAGATTTGTATGAAAATTTTTAAGACCGCGTAACTTTGAAACCGAATATTTTAACGGAAATCTGAAAAACCACAGACATAGATATTAGTTTCTAGAATATGTCTGCAAAATTTCATGGACTTTGGTTGCTTAATATTCGAATGAAATTGGAACTACGATTGTATGAAACGTGTGACGGAGAGAGCCCTGTTAATGAAGAGAATGCATGGAAGTAATGACATTGACGAAATTGTGTCACAAACATTGTCACAAAACTAATTTGTCTTCGAATCCTTAATATGACTAAGTACCTATTAAATAACAATTATTGGCACTTTACTTATTGAGGGCTTGTACAATACAATGGGTACCTTAAAGGTACCTTACAATCACCTTGCTTTGTTCCACATTATCTGATCAATGAATATTTAATGTCCAATGTATAAAATTTATTGATATTGAATAAGCTACTTTAACTCATATATATAAATCATAATCAGTATAACATGGTAAATGAGTTTCCAGGCAAGCGCGCTCCATCTTTTCAAAAGTTTTCACGGATATTTAAAAATCCCAATTACACATGATCTGAAATCGGGTGAAATAGGACACAGTAAATAAAAAATCCACGCGGATAAAGTCATGGGGGAGGGGTGGTAGGGTGGAGGGAGGGGGAGGGGAGAGGGGGGGAATCAAATAGCAATTAAACATAGGGTGTAACCAGAACGCTAGCAAAAGACAGGTAGGTACCTACGAGTATGATTACTGATAAGATTTACTATAATAAAACTACAAAAAACAACTTTTTAAAAGTTCACAATATATTGCAAATAAAACATCTGACTGACGCTAGAGGTCAACGAACGTTCCGTAAATAGGTCACTCGTAGTCAATGCCCCGTCGTAGGTGGGGCATGGACCCAAGTTTTGCACGCTATACAATGCGTGTTTGAAAAATACTAACACACTAAAACTACAAGATGGCCAAATAGTTATTGGCATTGGATTGTGTTAATATACTAATAATAAAGCTTGCTAGCGTTCTGGTTACATTCTGTATAACACCAGCTGAGTACTAGAGTACTTAGGTTCTGCGAAGAACAGGTGAACTAGGTCCTAGATCATTGTCAGACGAGATTTGCAGTGAGATATTATTATGTGCAACATGTTCGCTATTTAGTAACGATAGCAAAAACATATAAGGGAAAAATTAAATATGACATTATATTTTCTCCACCTTTTTTTAACCCCCGACCCAAAAAGAGGGGTGTTATAAGTTTGACGTGTGTGTCTGTGTATCAGTGTATCTGTCTGTGGCATCGTAGCTCCTAAACTAATGAACCTATTTGCATGTAGTTTTTTTTTATTTGAAAGGTGGCTTGATCGAGAGTGTTCTTAGCTATAATCCAAGAAAATCGATTCAACTGTTTGAAATTTATCAGCTCTTTTCTAGTTACTGTAACCTTTCACTCGTCGGGGGTGTTATAAATTTTTAATTTACTCTTGTACTTCATAATCATCATCATCAAACCCACCCATCCCATCATATATTAACCCATCCCCGACCCACTACAGAGCACGGGTCTTTTCTCAGAATAAGAAGTGTTTCTGCAAAGGAGATGTTGGTGAACAAGCATAGTTGCCACATAAATAAAACTATTTACGTTTCACCACGGTTAATTGATTTATCTAATGGGCTGGCTGGTTTATCATTTGGAAATGTGGAATTTTTTACTTTTTAGTTCTTTTTTGACAGGCCAGTGTTTTTTAATTGTTTTGATCAGGTTTTTTTTGCTATCGGTACTAACCCAGTAAGCTATCGGCCTTTCTCCACGCATCCGGCAGCGACCGGGGGCGAACTGAGTCACTGTTCGTTACTTGACCGAACCGGTGAGGGCGTTGACCGGTGAAAGTGAAGACTGAAGTTAATAAAGATGAATAGCCATGATGTGCAAAGAAAAGGTCACAAAAAATCTGGTCAAGTGCGAATCAGACTCGCTTACAAAGGGTTCCATAGTCCATACCATCGTACAAGATCTAACTAGATCTATGTAACTTCTTACTTTCAAAAATAAGGTACAACCCGTTGACAGACAGACGGACTGACGGGCAAACAGACAGACTTGCAGACGGATTGACAGACGAGTGGGCAAACGGACGGACAGCAGATGCTTAGCAATAAGGCCCCGTTGGCACGCTTCAGGTACGGAACCCCAACAACAATGATACGAACTCCATACAAACAAAAAGGCACCGCCTCAAATTTATCTTCAATCATATTATGTCCGGTATCTCCGGTCTTTGTCGTAAACTAACGACAATGCAATTCATAATTCATCGAATTACTCCTATTGGCAAATTTACTTAACCACCTTATTATCTAGGTCATAAGGTTCAGAATGCTGTTGTTCCTTTAATGACAATAGTCGTATGAAATACCGTTGCAGTGACAAATTGCCGTGAAATCGCATGTATTCAAGTATTCACGCCCAATTGCGCGTTGAACAATACTGCTTCGTTAGACATCTTCGTTAGTAAAAGTGATATGAAAAAGTGGGAAAATCTAGATAATTATGGGTAGGGTTCCGTATATGAAACAAAAACATTTTTATTTTTTATTGAAAAGGCACACAAACAGGTTGCAACTAAACAATATTAAATATAAGAACATTAGGAGCTAAGTAACAACCACTAACACAACACAACACAACATTAACTAATTAAGGGGCATGAGACGGGCCTGCCCGCGAAATTCAAATTTATGGTAACAATCGTAGCAAGCGCAAATTAAGAAACATAACCTTTCATTCGTACGTATGATTTGTTTTGTTATTTTATCCCTTTCTTATAATTATTATTATTTATATTACTAACTCTCACGCCCGGTTACAAAATAGATATATAATAATATACTAACACACATAAAAATAAATAAACCTATATACACATTTACATAAATACATATTTGTGCCGGGCGGAGGATTACACCCCGGCAGGGGAGACCAAACGGCCGGGGTTCAGGGCGACAGGTTAAGAAAACGGCGGACTATCCTAGCCGAGTCAAGCAAGACCGCTTTTTGCATCCTGGCTGCGAGCGAACTGCCACGGAACCCCAGTCGGCTCAGATGGTGAGCGAGGCTGACTGGGATCAACCCGTTCGCAGATATGACAATTGGGATGATTTTATTATTTATTAATTAAGTACGGAACTACGTGTTAGTGCTTTCTATTCACTCATGAAAGTTTGAATGCTGATTCAATAACAATGGCGATAGCAATTTCTATCAAAATTCACACACCGCATTATATTGTTTACGTGAAGTTTCCGTCAACCGAGTGAGTAATTACTGGTACAAAAAGTTTCCCTGATTAGCAGGGAAACGCTCAACGGAATCAATTTACATAATTTACTCGGTTAACTCGTAAGAGAAGTTAATGATTTTAAGCTTATTTTTACCCGACTGCGGAAAAGCCAAAAGGAAGGGTGATTTTAGCAGTCTATACCTATGTATGTATGTATGTATGTGGGTGTGTATGTATGTTTGTATCCAGATTCTGTGTGTTCCACCGTAGCGCCTAAACTACTGGGCCGATTTTGATTAATGAGGTGTCAATCGATTCGTCGTAAAGGTCTAGGTGACATAGGCTATATTTTATACGAAAAAATTGACCTAACGGATGTTACATGAAAAAAGTGGGGGTCTCCAAAAATTTTTTTTTGCTATTGTATCGAGTGGGGTGTCAAAATAAATGAAAGAGGAGAAAATTCTGAGTTCATAAATATAAATGTATTACAACATTAAAATATACCAAGAGACAGAAAAACAATTTTACTATAATATTTCAGGGTTTCAGTTTTCAACTTTATCTTGTTATATTTTGCAAGACAGATCGCGAAGTTCCAGCGAAAGGAACAAAAAAGAGGGTAGTTCGCTACTGCCCATGACAGCTCGAATTTTGGGTCCCCGTCGTTTCGGGTTTCACTGGCAATAATACTTTTTAGTTTTTTTGAGTTCTAAGGTTGCGCAAGTAACTTACCAAAGCTGACTAATGGATACTTCACTTTTTAATATTGTATAGCGACTGTCATATTATATTATGAGACATGACCTTTACGAAATGATTGGATGGTTCTTTTTAGGGTTCCATACCTCAAAAGGAAAAACGGAACCTTTATAGGATCGCTTTGTTGTCTGTCTGTTTGTCTGTGCGCCTGTCGTAGGTATCTGTCAAGAAAACTTAAAGGGTGCTTGTCGTTGAAAAAATAACCGAGTACGGAACCCTCGGTGCGAAAGTCTGACTCGCACTTGGCTGATTTCAAGATTTTATAGCGACAGTCACATTATGAGACGTGACCTTTACGAAATTATTAGATGGGTCTTTTTTTGTGGCTTCTTTAGGTTCTTTGAGGTGTCTTAAAAAGAAAAAGAATAGCAATTTCAGACGGGCGGTGGTTTCGAAAATATCTGACCTTTGTGGTTACATTTTGACAACGTAATGAATAGAGAATGCACGTTAACAAAACTTGCCTAATATGCCTCACAGGTCTAATGGCATCGTTTCGAAAAACCCAACACTGATTATACCTATCCTCAGCGAGCGATAGAGAGAGCTATAATAATATTATAGTTACGTTGCAACTCGATTTTGAAGCAGCTATCTTCAACCGATTCAATATGCGATTCCTAGCCTACAAACTTATTTCATTCTTCTAAGACTTCAGGAGATACCTTAGAATTATTTTAACTACAGAGTTTGATGATCATCAGTGAGGGACAAAATCGACTTGTTTCAGGTAAGTATCGATATTATCTGAAACCATAAACGCTAGATAGATAATAATTTGATACTTGGATATGTTTAATAATTTTGCTGAGGACACCTAATACTGACAGCTTTCTAGCGTCATCCAGAACGAAGCTATGACGGTTCAAAAATAGGATGAAACGCTTCGAGAAAAGGTACTCGTACGTGGTGCCCAGCCCTTAAGCTTGGCTCGTCTTGGCGGGGGCACTGCCGTGCCCCCTGATTTCAGAATGATGTATGTTATAGGTGCATGTTATTTTAGAAATAGCTGAATGTTAGGAATAATTTCGTTAGAACGTCCGCCTCCTAATCCGAAGTTCGATCCCGGGCACGCGCCACTAACTTTTCAGTTATGTGCGTTTTAAGCAATTATATTTCACTTGCTTTAACGGTGAAGGAAAACATTGTGAGGAAACAGCTGTATGCCTGAGAGTTCTCCATATTCTCAAAGGTGTGTGAAGTCTGCCAATCCGCATTGGGCCAGTGTGGCAGACTATGTCCTAAGCCCTTCTCATTCTGAGAGGAGACCCGTACTTAGTAGTGGGGCGGAAATGGGTTGATCAGGATGATAAAATAACCTATATATTAATCTCGGGTCACGTGACCGAGCGCCCGGCCCGGTAAAAGGAAGATAACATGACAAGCAAGTAAATATTAAAATATCAGGCATTTTATCTCAAAGTAAATAACTCGCTCCAATTTAACAGAACGCGACGGCTCACTTTCGATTTCGCATGAGAAAGTATGTACGCGTCACGCACGGTCAAACAGCTGCGACTTCAAACATTATTAGTAAAGCCGACTCTACATTCGCGGCGCGAACGGCCGCGAAAGCCCGCGACAACTGCGAATCACGAGTGTAGACTGTAGATGTTGTTCACGCCTTCGCGTTCGCGCCTTTCCCCGATCAGTGTCGGTTTTTGGTCCGCGACCACTCCGCGACAAAGGGTTTCGTCCATAGTCACGAACAAGACTGTGAAGATTTGCGAGTGTGGAGGGACACAGTTCACGCGTGGATCGCGGCATACATTCACGGCTTGAAATAACGGCGCGACTTCGCGTGCGAGTGTAGAGCCGGCTTAAGAAAATGCACTAAGTAACGTCATAAATTCTCTTACTTACTACTTACTTAGGTGGACTCACGCATGGATAAATGACGTGATTATTGTTATTTTACAACAGTATAGCATTAGAGCATTTCTTTCTGATTGAAGAAAGTTTCAATGTTCATTTCAATTTTTAACACTGACTAGCTAACTGAGTTTGATAAATTCATGTCAACAGAATTCGCCTAAGTAAATAGATTTATTGAAAGGTACAAAATATTATGTAGGTGTTGCGAGAGGGAATACGACCTTATAGTAAAATAAACGAATTACTTAAATAGATATCAGTTGAAATGAAATGAAATGATTTATTTCTTCTGATGTCCGCGACTTCGTTCGCGTGGATGTAGGTTTTAAAAATCCTATGGGAACTCTTTGATTTTCCGGGATAAAAAGTAGCCTATGTGCTAATCCAGGGTATCAGCCCAATCCGTAAAGTAGTTTTTGCGTGAAGGAGTAACAAAAACACACACACACACACACACACACACACACACACACATACACACACACACACACACACACACACATACACACATCCACACAAACTTTCGCCTTTATAATATTAGTGTGATTTATTATTTTTGGGGCACAGATAGTGGAGAGATAAATCGATATATGGCTTAGTTATAGATCTAGAATAACAAATGATAGAATAATAGGCGCAATACGTTTGTATGGAGAAGAGTGCTTGAAAAAATCTTGTTTTAGATTACCCAATTTCATTAATTGACCTACATTTTATTGACCATAACATACCATACATATACACATACAGTCACTGACAAGTTCATCCAATGATAAATGATCATTGCAATCATTGGCAATCACCTATTTTATTTTGCCTAATGTGAGGATATGACCTCATAATTTATCAATAACTAATTTTTTATCTAATCCGAAGTCAAATGACCTTAAATTTTATGTTTTACTAATTACTGTTAAATCAGGAAATCAATTTAAAAAAGCGGTCAAGTGCGAATCGTAGGTACTCATACACGTAGGGTTACCATCGTACAAGATGTGTAACACTACGCTCTTTAATTTTTTTTATTTGCCATTTTATACTTCGCCATCTTAGTTTTCATTATTTATTGTTATAGCGGCAATAGAAATACACACTCTGTGAAAATTTCTACTGTCACTTATTACGGTTCACATGATACAGCCCGCTGACAGACAGATAGACAGACAGACGGACAGCGGAGGCTTAGTAATAAGATTCCGTTGTCATTTTTTGGGTACGGAATCCTAAAAATATTGTTTTTAAAGTAGTCTAAATTACTCCACTTATAGGCATAATTTTAGTTGCTAATAAACTTAATATTAATTAACCTTAACCTTTTAATGTGAATCTAAAACTTGAAAATAAAAGACTAGTGGCATTAGTATGCAATGGCATGGCAAGCATACATATACCTATATATTTTTTGGGTTCCGTATCTCAAAAGGAAAAAAATTAGTATCACTTCGTTGTCTGTTTGTCTGTCTGTCCATCCGTCGTGTCTGTCGAGAAAACTGTAGGGTACTTCCCGTTGACCTAGAATCATAATATTTGGCATATAGGTAGGCAAAATGTCGGAAAAATACCCGAGTACGGAACCCTCAGGCAGGCAGGTAGATAGGTCTTATGGCACAAGTAAGGGAAAAATCCGAAAACCGTGAATTTGTGGTCACATCACAAAAAAAAATGTGTTCATGAACAAAACATCAGTAAGTATTTTCAATTTTCAAATTAAAATTACACCAAGTGGGATATCATATGAAAGGGCTTTACCTGTACATTCTAAAACAGCTTTTTATTTAATTTTACGCAGTTTTTGATTTATCGTGCGAAATGTCGAAAAAATACGACTGTAGCACGGAACCCTCGGTTCACAAATCTGACTCGCACTTGGGCGGTTTTTTTTTGTCTTTTTCCCACTGTATCGGTCTCTCATAACCTTAAGCCGCTAGGATATCACCGCTTATTATAGAGCCACTAGCTGATGCCCGCGACTTCGTTCGCGTGGATGTAGGTTTTTTAAAATTCCCGTGGGAACTCTTTGATTTTCCGGGATAAAAAGTAGCCTATGTGCTAATCCAGGGTATAATCTAACTCCATTCTAAATTTCAGCCCAATCCGTCCAGTAGTTTTTGCGTGAAGGAGTAACAAACATACACACACACACACACACACACACACACACACACACATACAAACTTTCGGTTTTATAATATTAGTGTGATTATGGTAGTAGAAAGGATAACTAAGTCAGTATAACACGAGCATAAGATCAGTAGGCCAGCACTTGGGAGTCAATGAAACGGTAATCGCTTTGTAATGACGTTACATTACGCCATGTGGGCATTGCGAGATTAAATAGACCATTATAAATCCCAAACACTAATAATAATCTACAATCTATTTTTATTTAAATTACTTAAAAGGTAAACAAGACACTTCTCGCAATAAAGCGTAAGCGACATGCATGTCACATACGAGGTTCTTACCGAAAACGATGAAACCGTGATCATGGCGAAACCGGCCAAGTGCGAGTCAGACTCGCGCAACGAGGGTTCCGTAATAGTCGTATTTTTTCAATATTTTGCACGATCACTCATAAACAGCTATTAGGTACGTATGCATAAAAATAAATAAAATAAAAATTAAATTAAAAATTTAAAAAACCCCCGACACATAAACCTCTAAAAAGTAAAAAATAATAGGTAAATATGTATGGGCCCTTTAAGAATAGTATAAATAGTAAAGTTTTATCCAAGCGTTCGTTGCGCCAGGGGACCGCTACCTATGATAAACTATGAAAGTCATCTGTTGTAGAAAGAATAGTCTTTAGCGGTCCCCCGACGCAACGAACGCTTGGATAAAACTTTACTATTTATACTATTCTTAAAGGGCCCATACATATTTACCTATTATTTTTTACTTTTTAGAGGTTTATGTGTCGGGGGTTTTTTAAATTTTTAATTTAATTTTTATTTCACGCTTTTTAAACTTTATTCATAAATTACCGTTTATTTGTGCCGTTAAGTAATGTACGTGCAGTTAAGTAATTACTTATTTTGGGAGCTTTAAAGCGTCTGCAAAGCAATACGGCCGACGCGGGAAGTGTCTGGGAGTATTGGCGACATATTTTTAAGGATATTGCCTAAAATATATGTAAAAATAAGTTTGGCGAATTTACGTGAGGTAAGTAATGTTTTTATGTACCTTGATTATCAGATACCTGAAAATTGTCCGTCTAAGCAAGCTAGCACGTAGGCTAGGCATGCTTTCTTAGTACTTACTAACACTACTCAATCGTACATATTTCCTTTGTCAGAAAATACGTAACCTCTGGTGGTCCTGGGATAAAAGTAATAAGAAAACCAGAAAAGAGCTGATAAGTTCCAAACGGCTGAACCAATTTTTTTGGATTATAGCTAAGAACACTCTCGATCAAGCCACCTTTCAAACAAAAAAAACTAAATTAAAATCGGTTCATTCGTTTAGGCGCTACGAGGCCACAGACAGATACACAGATACACAGATACACAGATACACACGTCAAACTTATAACACCCCTCTTTTTGGGTCGGGGGTTAAAAATCTGTTTTAAAATGTACAGTTAAAGCCCTTTCATATGATACCCCACTTAGTATATTAATCCTACTTCGAAAGTTGAAAATACTAATTATACTTGTTCATTGACCACGTTTTTATATGTATTTACGTTTTTGTTGTTACTTTTTTGTTTTTCAGATTTTCTATTCTAAGTCAATAGATTTCTTGATAGACACGACAGATAGACCGACAGACCTAGAAGGTTTCCTTTTGAGTTACGAAATGCTGAAAAACTGGCTGAGTGCGTGTTAGAAGCAAAACACTATAAGGTAGGTTCCATTAGCCTTGCTAGTTGCTAATAAGTCTTACTTATTTAGAAAAAATGCTAAAAAATGAACAAAAAAGTTTTCTCATTTGAAAATGTGGCCAAGCAGCCGTCATATTATATTTTTTCACAAAAAAATTATAGCCAGTGTCATTTAGGATGATGTAAGGATTCCAGCAATACCTAAAACATTCAATTCTGTTCTCGCGTTTAGAAGTTATGGTGGAATAAACCAACTCACATACAGCCTGAAAACATTAGTTCTTTTTTGGGCACGCGTGTTAAAACTTGGCGGTCATTATTTCAAATAATTCGATTTTAAAAACCATTTTTTAGGGTTCATAGTTTTTGATTTATCGTGCAAAATGTTGGAAAAAATACCCGAGTACGGAACCCTCAGTGCGCGAGTCTGACTCGCACTTGGCCGGTTTTCTTATTCACGTTTTTCACAGATCGGGTCAGCTTGTTACATAATGAGACTACACTAGTAAAGTCTGGTTAAACTACTATAATCGTCATAAATTATACCATCAAATTAACTTTCGAATCCTTTTCTTCACTTTTACTTTCGACCGCGTCAGTAATTTGCATTCATCAACCGATTAGCAGAGTGAACTACCTATTAGTGTACGCGTTAACCAAAAACAATGAAACCACTTGAACAACTTTGTGAATAAATAAGTATAAAGTAGACAAATAATTAATGATCTTAATTTTATTGTTGTATTTTAATGATCGTAATTTTATTGTTGTATCATCATTGAGTATGGATCTGTGATAAAAAATAATCCATACTAATATTATAAATGCGAAAATGTGTCTGTCTGTCTGTCTGCTACCTTTTCAATTTTCATGGTCCAACAGTTTATTCGATTCTGACGAAATTTGGTACACGGTTAGCTTATATCTGGGGACGAACATAGGCTACTTTTTATCCCGGAAAATCAAAGAGTTTCCACGGGATTACCAAAAACCCATCCGCTTAAGCGATTTGTAAGAAATTTGGTACCGAGGTAGCTTGCGTCCCTGTTATTGACATAGGCAACTTTTTATCCTGGAAATTCAAACAGTTCCCACGGGATCTTTAAAAACATAAATCCACGCGGACGAAGTCGCGGGCATCCTCTAGTGTTTTAAAAAAAAATACAGTCAGTTGGGTCTGATGAATGCCAAGAAAAGGGTTGTTGCATTGTTGCAACAAAATACCATAAATTCAGCCAATCACAACAATTGCGATTGTAATAATGATTGATGCAGGTTTTACGGAATCTACCTATAACTGTACAACGGAATCTGCCACAAAATAATATTCTCAGTTAACGAAGCTGGCAGAAGGCGCAAAGTCACGCCTATTAGCATAATAGGTAAATGATTAATGCAATAACCAGTTTTCGGTATAGATAAAAGCCATTTTACTAAAACATTTCATCACTATAGCATCCAAGGATCGATTGAAAGTGCGGTCGACCTTATCCATAATGAGTGATGACCTCCTTGACGTGTGGTCCTATAATGGGGAGGTTCCGGGTTCAATTCCCGGATAATTTGGGATTTCATAATTTCTTAATCGTCTCTGATGGTCTGGTCTGGTGGGAGGCTTCGGCCGTGGCTAGTTACTCTACTAACAAAGCCATGTTCCAAATGATTTAGTGTTCCAGTACGATACCTCGTAGGAACTGCTAAGAGGTATGAGTCTAATAAAACTGCTTTACCCCTCCCAAGTTAACCCGCCTTCCATCTTAGATCATCAATTCATCACTAACCGGATGAGATTGTAGTCAAAAGCTAATCTATACATATAATAAAATTGTAGAAAAGTGGTGTCTGTACAATGGAAATATATAAAAAAAAGTAGCAGGGGTTTTTATTATATCGATGCCGAACCCGAAATTGTAATTAATTTTTTTTTGTCTGTTTGTCTGTGTGTTTGTGCACGCTAATATCAGAAACGGCTTATTCGATTTAGATACGGTTTTCACTAATATATTGTAGTAAGCTTCACTCAACATTTAGTGTTTATTTCATGTAAATCAGTCCATAAATACAAAAGTTATGTCAATTTAAAGAATCACGGCGACCGAAAAGTCACTATTCCACGCGAACGAAGTCGCGGGCACAGCTAGTTTGTAATAGATTAAAAAAATGTTAGCAGAACACTTAAAAACGCGCCTATTAGCATAATAGGTGTGTAATTGGTTAATGCAATAACCGGTTTTCGGTGAAGATAAAAGCCATTTTACTAATATTTCGTAATTATAGTATTTTAGGAGCATCTACGTCAGCATCGTTTGAAAGTGCGGTCGACCTTGTCCATTGCGGCGCAAGCACGCTTTACTAACGTATGGAATTACATCAAACTGACGCAGCCATGGTCAGACTACGATTACAGAGGCTAGCCCAACATAAAAGCCGGGACACACCAAACGCGTATGCAGCACGTAAGCGTAGACGTAGCGCGTACCATGACGTTGTAATGTATGGAACTATATGAGATATGGCATACCGCTTGCGTGACGTGATCGTTCGCGTAGACGTAATGCGTGCTGTCATGTCTATGTCACGCGCGTCACTACGAGCGTGGTCACGTGTACGTGCTGCATACGCGTTTGGTGTGTCCCAGCTCTTATCACTCTACATTTTATAAGATGATCAAGTGCGAGTGCATCCGCGCCTTGAGAGGGTTCCGTTGCTGATTTAAAAGAGATAAACATCTAAGCCAAGGATCGAGAATATGGTCTTGGGCTGTAGTAATAAAATGATGTGATGTTTTGCATAGTACTAATTTGTAGGGCTAGAATTCATTATTAATGAGAACAATTTAAAAAAATCAGATTTGTCGTTATTTTTAACATAATTACGCTGTACGGAAGGCGGTTAATGACTTCACAAGGCGTAAACGACCAATTATTTTTCAATTATGTAACAAAAAATATTTACCCCCAAAAATTACTCTATTTTTGTAAAAAAAAATGTGTATATTATATATTATGTCGCTTATGCTATAACACCCCCTCCCCCTCCCTTCCAACCCCCAAAACCCATAGGGATGAAGTTGCGGGCATTATCTACTGGGTATTTAAAATTTATAAGCTCTACCAAAATAATAAACCCTGATTTACAACAATAAAATCGTGATATTGAGTTATTTTCCACTAAACTTTTAGAAACATGCCGAAAATGATAGCTCTCCTTTTATAATAAGATCAAATATCTCAAAGTCTATGGGACTGGATGACATTATAAAAAGTTGTACAAAGCGCAGGTCTAAGTCGGCCATCGTCCGATCGATTTATATTGAAAGTTTTGTTTTTGCTTCGGTCTCACTGACACACTGAGCTACTGACTTTGATGTATATTTGATTCATCTTCTATAGTGTCTTTGATCCGTTATCTAGGTATTTCTCTGTGAAACCACTGATGTGACTTCGTCTGTATGGTGTTAGTTGGCGGTCATGCTCTGCCTTTTTGGAGTGTTTTTTTTTGTTAAAACTGACTGGAAAGCGCTCTAAGAGGGTGCCGTGCGTATCTCGATGAGCGTCGGCACAGACGGGGTCCATACTTGTATAGTTTAACTAACTTGTTACTTTACAAACTTGACATTGGCTAATCTTTGTAAAGCCAGACGAGAGAGCAAAAAAAAAACCATTGATGTACAATAGGACAATGTAGAAGGAATTTGTATATCTATGGTAGAAACAATTCTGGATTCTAGTATCTACTTAACGAATTTTAGCACTTATTTTAAACTTACCTATTTATTGGGTATTGGAAAAACCAGAAACATTACGAGACATTACTTTCTTGACCGCGTTAATTTCAACGCGGGCACAGCCGAGGATAAAATTAATAATAATTTGTTTAAGTAACTAGAATGTTGACCACGACTTAATCGAGAATTAAAGTTTTTTTAATTCAACCCATAAGAGGGTGAAAAGGGGGTTCGTAATTTGTGTGTTCAACGCAGACAAAGTCGCGGACATAAGTTAGTCACACTAATATTATAAAGGCGAAAGTTTGTGTGTGTATTTGTGTGTGTGTGTGTGTGTGTGTGTGTGTGTGTGTGTGTGTGTGTGTGTGTGTGTATGTTTGTTACTCCTTCACGCAAAAACTACTAGATGGATTTGGCTGTTTGGAATGGAGATAGATAATATCCTGGATTAGCACATAGGCTACTTTTATCCCGGAAAATCAAAGAGTTCCCGCGGGATTTCCCCTAAATCCACGCGAGGGAAGTCGCGGGCATCGGCTAGTTGAAAAATAAAACAGGGAAAAGGCTCTTCGAGCAAAAGCGATGGTCGGTGAAAGTGTTTTCACTCGGAGCGTGGTCAAAGTTTGAAGGTATGTCGAATTACAGTTATTACTGTTAATTAATGCTCGCGGTTTCCTGCTTTTTGAAAAAGTTGCATAAAGGTTATTATAATAAACATTCCATCTGAGGTTAAACGTGTTTTAACACGAAATAGTGGTTAAATTATGGAAAAAGTTTAACCTTTCGATACGGTAAGCAAATGCAACTAAGTATTACAAAAATTTCCTATGCTATGATGTAAGCGAATATCAACTCGTAGAATTTTCTTGTTTTTAATTTATTTCATGTAAATATGAATATATAATACTAGACGATGCCCACGACTACGTCCGCGTGGATTTGGGTTTTTAAAATCCCACGGGAATCCTTATTTTTTCAGGATTAAAACTACCTCATGTTAACCCGGAGTACCAGCCACCATTGTACCAAATTTCATTTAAATCCGTTTACTAGTTTTCGCATGACGCGCGTACAGACAGATAGACACACAGACAAAAATTCCAAAAAAAATGTTTTGGGATCTATATCGATAATAATGTTTCCCCCGAAAATTTTGAAATCGTCCAGTTAGTTTTATTATAAGTAGCTAGGTTACATAGATTGAAGTTATAGTTTAATTATAAGTAGGTAAATAGGTAAAGATTGAAATCATTTTGAGATTAAACATTGAAACACGAAGATTCATGTATATTATATCGATATCGCGTGCAATCTTTCAGATTCGCTTCTGCTGTGCGCGTTGATGTCTTTTCGAAGTAAAACTTGATGAACTATTACTTAGATTCATTCTTCATTGATAATGGTATTTTCTGATAAAGCATGCAGATAGCTATTATGACGTAGACATCTACTAAGGCTTTCTGAAAATTCAACCCCTAAGGGGGTAAACTAGGGTTATGAAATTTATGAAGTCCACGCGGACGAAGTCGCGGGCATAAGGTAGTTCTATATATCACACGTAACCACAACGCACGCCACTGTTCACATTAATAGGTAATTTGCTGAAATAATTGAAGATTTACTTAAAACTTAAGAGTATAATTATTGTTTATTGAATAATTATTTATTATTAACTTATTATTCGTTTTTATTGATCTTCTCACGCCCTCACATCAGCAAATTATTTTCAAGTCATCTCAGCTAATTATTTACCATCCAATTATCTGGTAGGTATAAAATAATTATTTTTTATGATTGATGTGTTAAAGTGAATAAGTATGTCTGTGTATAATTGCACCAGCTAATTATTATTCATTTATCTATTAATGTAACTAAGTATGTTACCTACCTAATTACTGTAATTGAAAATGCACTGTTATTTAGATTTTTGGAAAGCTTTATTTAAGAAAAGCTATTTTCTAATATTTGTAATTCGCGATAGCCTAGTGGGTAAAACGCCCGCCTTCTACTCGATCAGTCTGGGGTTCCATCTCGGGCACGTAGCTCTAAGGGTGAGATCTAGTATAGAGCGCACCCTGACTTTGCTTAGACTTATGCCAGAGTTAAAACGAGACAGAGGTATATCTCTCACATAAATCTGTCTCGTTTCAACTCAATATTAAGTCTGAGCATAGTTAAAGTTTCAGAGCCTCGATAGCTCAACGGTTGAGGAGCCGACTGAATTACGAAAGGTCGGCGGTTCAAAACCCAACCGTTGCACTATTGTCGTACCCACTCCTGGCACAAGCTTTACGCTTAATTGGAGGGGAAAGGGGAGTATTAGTCAGGATTAGCATGGCTAATATTCTTTTAAAATATATATATAAATATAAAGTGCGCTAAAGTAGATCTCAGCCTAACTTTACGGAGTTATGCGCGTGAGGAAACCTGCATGCCTGAGAGTTCCCCATAATGTTGTCAAAGGTGTGTGAAGTCAGGAGGTCAGGAATCATGGAGGTCAGCATGGAGGACTATGACCTAAACTCACTGGAGCAGACTCGGTCTCAGTAGTGAGCCGTGCGACGGATGGGTTGATCATGATGAATTTTTGGTAATTAGAAAATATGCTTCAATTGCTTATAATATTTGTAATTATTTATAATGAATACTCATTATTTAAATAGCTGTACATAATAGTACAATTTAATAATTTACCAAGATTTATTAACGTCGAATTAATTTATTGATAATAAATAATTTATGCATAACCATTTAATTCAATGTCAAAATCGTAATAAAATTAATGGAAGACAGATTGCACCGTTTAATGTGTGTCAAAAATTAAAATTAGATTTTTTGTGAAATCTTCATCAATTAACGAATTTTTGATGTAACATTGCTTTTAATTTTAACCCAATAAAATTGTAATTTCACGTAGCAAAGGCCAACACATTCATCATCATTTTATATACCCATCGTCATATTTTGCACGCCAAATATAAATGGCACAAAATGTAATAATCCGTCAATGACGTTGTTACTCACATTTGGCCATCGATGTATATGGATGGGCCCTTCGAAGATAAAAAACGCGCTCAAAAAGTCAAGAGAATTTGCAAAAGTCTCTTGACTTTGTCAATGACGATGACGTAAGATTCAAGCGTATTTTTGCGGACGGAATTGTAGGTATGCATTTGGCAAAATTAATAATTTCATTCTTTCATTCATTCTTCGCTGGCTCACTACTGAGATATGTTCTTCTCTCAGAGTGAGAAGCGTTTAAGCCACACTAAAAAATTTTAACTGTGTAATTTTTTAAATAATTATTACTTAGTACTTGTATTTTTAACGTAGTAACCCGGGAAGATAAATTGGGCAAATGTAATGTCTCCTCGGAAGTATTCTGTTAGTATATAATAAATAACCCATTTGAACTCATTATAACCCAATTGAATGAGAATGGTTTGGTAATGTCCATAAAACTGGCCAAGTGCAGATTTGTAGACTTCACACTCCTTTGAGAACATTATGGGAGAAACCTCAAGAAACCTGCATGGGTTTCTCACGGTGCTTTCCTTCACCATTAAAGCAAAATGATATCAAATTAACAAAACGCGCATAACTCCGAAAAGTTAGAAGAAACATGCGATTATTTAAGGGACGGACCAACAAATTCCTGAAAGACCGGCAACGAATCGGCGGTACCTCTGGTGCTGGAAATGTTCATGGGCGGCGGCAATCACTTAACATCAGATGACCCGCTTTTCATTTGCTTGCTATTTAAAAATAACAGGTTCGTATCCTGAATCGAACCCATGACCTACATGAATAGGAAGCCGACTTCAACCACTAAACTATTACCGCTTTACCTTCAGGTCGACCTTTGTTTAGTTTTTTACACTCTATTTACTAGACCATAAGTGCACCTCCAAAAAATACAATTGCTTACGTAAAAAGCTTTTAAAATGGTAACATAACATTGTAGGCCTTGAATAGATAGATTAGTTTTAATGTTATGGTAATTATTGCGTATTTTACACGTTACGCATAAAAATAACTCGAAAATAAATCACGTTGAGCAAGGTCTTAACCATCTTTAAGTATATTGAGCAATTGTAGCTCTATATTATTTACTACTAGATGATGCACGCGACTTTGCGTGGATTCAAGTTTTTAAAAATCCCGTGGGAACTCTTTGATTTTCATGCACCGCAAGTTACCTCTGTACCACATATAAATCGGTTAAACGGTTGATCCCGTGGGAAATCTTTCATTTTCATAAAAAAAAACAAAATTAAAATCGGTTCATTCGTTTAGACGCTACGATGCCACAGACAGATACACAGATACACACGTCAAACTTATAACACCCATCTTTTTGGGTCGGGGGTTAAAAAGTCCGTCCCCGAGATGTAGGTAAGCTAACTTGTACTTTGTACCCGTTAAAATCGGTTAAACGGCAGACAGACAGACACGCATTTATAATATTAGTAAGTGGGAATGGATTCGTTCGTTATTCGTTTTGTGCGGATTTGCTTTGAAAACCTACAGAAAAATAGATTTGTATTTCACACACGAAGCTATGTTTTTTAATTGAGTTTGTGACTGGTTGGTGACTGAAAACGGTTAACGCGCACTGAGATTTTTGTCTCTGTCATTTGTATGGGATTACGTAACAGAGAGAGCCCTATATTAACTTATTTCCCGGGGATAAAGTCTATTATGTCAAATAGCTTGAGATTTTGCATAGGTTTTCATTATAACATAGGCCTCATAGAAAAGATTTTCAGCGCGGGCAAAGGCTGGTTGGTCAGCTTATAATTTTATTTGCATAATACTTTTACTCTCGCAGTTTCCAACAAACAATTTCGTATTTATTACATAGTTTTAAATTAAACGCAAACCACAAAAACTAACTTTCCCTAACAATTATACAGCAGATGTAATAACCTTAGAACTAAATGCCGTGACAACACTTTTGCAATAGTCTGGTGTGTATCATTAAATAATAATGGATTTCTTGACCTGTTTACTAATGTTGGATAGAAACAGGCCTTAACGAGGCTCTCTCCGTCACTCGTTTCATACAATCGTAGTTCCAATTCCATTTGAATATTAAGCAACCAAAGTCCATGAAATTTTGCAGACATATTCTAGAAACTAATATCTGTGTCTGTGGTGTTTTAGTTTTTCTAAAAGTATGTAGTTTTAAAATTACAGGGGCTCAAATATTTGTATGAAAATTTTTAAGACCGCGTAACTTTGAAACTGAATATTTTAACAGAAATCTGGAAAACCACAGACACAGATATTAGTTTCTAGAATATGTCTGCAAAATTTCATGGACTTTGGTTGCTTAATATTGAAATGAAATTGGAACTACGTTTGTATGAAGCGAGTGACGGCTCTCCGTCACTCCTCTTAATTCTAATTTTGGATAGAAACAGGCCTTAATTTGCGAAACTCCATGATATACAAGGAATAACAAACATTGTATAGAAGAAGGAGTTACTTTGGGGAAGTCCATGATATGCAAGGAATCAAAAGCTTAATTTGCTATAATCCGCCGAATAAGGCAAATCGTACAAGATGGAGCATGCGAAATGCAACGCCCGCCCTCCCACTGCTTAGCATGCAGAAAAAGCCAGCCACTAAGCAAGCTCTTCTAGTCTATACTAATAAATAAAATTTGAGTGTCTGTCTGTAATTTCGAAATAACTACCGCATATTAAGGTCATATGATTATTTGAACGATACCTTAACTGAATCACACGTTTTTAAAATTTTTGTCTGTCTGTCTGTCTGTCTGTCTGTCTATCTGTCTGTCTGTCTGTCTGTCTGTTTGTTTGAAAAGGCTAATCTTCGGAACGGCTGAACCGATTTTGACAGGATTTTCACAGACAAGTAGAGGATTGACCAGGGAGTAACATAGGCTACTTTTTTAACCAACTTTCAAAAATTGAGTAGTGTTTTTCTACCTATGTTATGTACACCGAAATCTCCGAGATTTCTGAACTGATTTGCGTCATTTCTTTTTTAATCCATAGAGGAACCTTGCGACATTATTTCGACGGGCTATTACGGATAGGCTACTTTTGTCCTGGGAAATCAAGTTCCCACGGGATTTTCAGAAACCTAAATCTACGCGGGCGAAGCTGCGGGCATCAGCTAGTTATAAATAAACGCAAAAATTACGTTGGTATTCAAGCAAGTTTTAGAATTTAAGTAACTTGTTTAAGATAACGGGAGAAATCTGACCAGGTGGTCGTATGAAATACCTACCTACTATTTTATGCAATATTTGTCAACAATAACATAGCAACATTAAGCAAGATTCGTCAGGAAATATACCTATTCTACCTAAATTAATACTGGTTTGTGTTACGGAATCGGTTTTGTGCTAGTTTTGAAAAGTTACTGAGTTTTCTGTACTCATCTCATAAGATAATTTTAATCAACTTCTAAAAAAGAAAAAATTACCTAATCAGTTTCTTGCATGTTATACCTATCTCAGTGTGGTAGACTATGGCCTGAACTAGCGGTCGGCAACAAGCGGACTGCAGTCCGGAAACGGTCGATCGAATCTTGGACCGCTGAATATTTTTTTTCACCTACGAATGAATGAATTAAAAAGTTTAACTTTTACACATTTTTGCATTATAAATCATGGTAATATTATGCACTTTCGTAGGATTGTAACTTTCGTATTTGCTGTTCCTCTTGTGAACAACTAAAAAAAAACCGTCTCAAGACCGTCGTCGCTCGGTGTAATTTTTCCCATTATTGTGATTTATATAATTACCTAAATGTATGTAAGTATGAGTTTTTTTTCCTGGATTTCTGTAGAAATTTTCAACAGTACTTATTCGGATTTCGGACCGCACTTATAACAACTTGCCGACCCCTCGTCTCGGAGAGCCATGCTCAGTAGTGAGCTGGTAATAGGTTGATCATGATAATGATAATGAATATACCTTGGAAATTTTTAACTTATATGACAAACAATATGATGCATAACTTGAGTCGTGCGACCTTTTGAACTTGTGAGTAAAACATTAGACAAAAACTTAGCACACAAGTTTATGGTTGTCCGATTTGATAGCTAGCTATATTTCACGCAGATTACAATCTGATCTAGGGTCAAAGCGATTGCATCGCAAGCGTTTACGTCTAGAACATTTACGATCAATAGCTTTTGCAAGATGACAATCAGCCTCAGAATAAACAAAACCTATGGCTCTTCTAAAATCAATGCCTCAATCAATGCAAATTTTTTGCCTAATAAATAAATTAGGCAAAAAATATTAGCCATTTCTATTTATTAAAATCAAAACCGGAAAACAACTCCAGATTCATTTGAATACCTATGTGATGATGTAAATAAGTTTGTACTTACTTAATTTGATAATTACGAGTAACTATGATTAACGCAACCGTTAACGCATCTCTCTCATTATGACGTCATAATTAGACAACTTAGCTTGTTTTGGGAGTAATTAATAATAAAATTATGAACGTCTGTGTGCTAAGAATTTTATTAGCCCAATAGATTTAAATTTTATTTAAATTGGACTTTCGAAAGTTTGTTCCGTGAAATGAAACGTCAACGGCTTAGAAAGAGCACAAGGGCATTATTTAGAGCATCGATCTCGAAAGTAAAAAACCGGACAAGTGCGAGTCAGACTCGCGCACTGCGGGTTCCGTACTCGGGTATTTTTTCCAACATTTTGCACGATAAGTAAAAAACTATTATGTATGAAAATGAGTAAAAATCTGTTTTAGCTATGTTGGTTACTCTGGTTCTCCTACGAATCTCTTTATTTCTTTCTGATTTGTTCTCTCTATCGCCTGCTTAGTGACTCTAAGCTTTCTTATAAGGCCCACAGTTAAACGGAATTCACATTACGAAATTAGTTGCACGAAATTAGTTTCACGACAAAAATTTATTAATTTCACTATCAATTGCACGTGCAAACGTCTAATTTCATGACGCATGCATTAATTTCGTAATGTAAATTCCACTTTAGTGTCTCGGATCCATATTATGTCAACACTGGCAACACGCACTGTCTGAAGACTTCGGTCTTCAAGCACTGAGGAATTTTGGGAAAGAGAGTTTTGAAGAAAGGTATACTGCATGGTTGAAGATGGCCATTGAAAGAATACATGGAATGTAGATATGGTATAAAACTCATTACGTTACCATGGGAACTATAGCGTCTCGTGTACTACATATCAATACTAACATAAATCATATTCGTATTAAGGTGTCGGCTTATAGTGACGGCTGGTTATGTTATCTTGAGATGAATCACATACCTCCTGTCGTTACCTATCATTATATCGTTTGCGGTCACTGACGACAGAACTATGCTAGATCTCTATTAGATTAGATTATATCTTTCTACCTACATTTTTCTTGTTATTAAATACTAGCTGACCTGGTTCAAATGTAGGATATAAAGGCGTTATTTTATGGAAGTCCGTAATACTGAGGGCACAATAAGCTTAATGCAATATAATCCACTAAAACAGTCAATATTTATGTTGGTAGGTACAACGTGCAGCATGCGAAATGTCACATGCACCGCCCATCCTCTTACTAAGTTCTAATTATGAAAAAAAAGCAGGTAACTAAGCAAGCAATACGTAACTACACTACGCAATCATGTGTAAAACACACTCAACATACTGTACGTTTCACTCAGATACCGGGGCTTCCTCAGGAGCTGATGTAGACTCCACAATTTATGGTCGTACGATCGCAGAGTTAGCTATAGGTAGCTAACGAATATTATAAATGCGAAAGTGTGTCTGTCTGTGTGTCTGCTAGCTTTTCACGGCCCAACAGTTTAACTGATTTTAATGAAAGGTACAGAGTTAGCTTACATCCCGGAGACGGACATAGGCAACTTTTTATCCTGAAAAATTAAATAGTTCCCACGGGTTTTTAAAAAACCTAATCTACGCAGACGAAGTTTTGGGCACGATTTGTATGTCCAATTGTTTCTTAAATAGAGTAGACAATGCATATTATAAGTCTGAGTTTAAGTCATAATTGGAATTTGGTAAGAGATAATGATGCCTATGTTTCACACTTGTTACATGCACCACGATGTTGACACGTAATGATGTGACAAAATATAACAATAGTTTTGTATGCAGTTTTTATTGATAAAATCTAGATCTTTTATAAAATGCCAGATCCTTTTATAAGGACCTGTCATCCCGTTTCGTGGAGTCCAAGAGTGACCGGAGGTCTGCTTGGTCAGCATATCAAAGTCTGGCTATTCAACGAGGTAACGCAGCCAGCGTTCTGGGCACCCTGCCTCAATACAGTAGTTTGGATGACATTTTTGGTGTATAATTTTTATATTTAAATATTTAGTAGTATTTGTAAATAAAGACACATAATTTTGTAAATTGAAAAAAAATATATAAAAAGCAAAGGTGACTGGCAGGCTGGCTAACTGATCTGTCAACGCACAACTCAAACGACTGGACGGATCGGGTTGGAGACGCATGGGCATGCAGATAGCTATTATGACGTAGACATCCGCTAGGGGTTTTTTTAAGTCGACTTCTAAGGGGGTAAAATAGGGGTTTGAAATTTGTGTAGTCCAGGGCAACTAACTTGGTAACAGATCATGGTCGTGGCCTCCCACCAGACCAGACGAAATAGTTTAGTAATTATAAATTCCCAAATTAATTCTGCCGGGAACCGAACATAGAACCCTCCCACTTATAAGACCACCACATTTACTTTTGCTCCAAGAAGCTCGTCAAAATTCAAATACATATATTGCTTATTCCAAAGTTTAGAAACATTTCATTACAAAATACCTTTTGCTTAGCAACAAAGTTAATGCAACTGCCATAAATGTTAATAGTGTTAACACTCGAACATTGATTCTGTTGTACACAATAATATTATGTTGACTTGAAATTTCTCTAAGTCAAGAATTTCAAGACGTCTCACTTCGCTTTCCTCTAGGCTCGTAGGGATGTCAAAAACATATAATATATTTTTTTGTACATAATAAGACAAAATATATTTACTACTTAATTATCAAGTTTACATAGTGTACTTAAAAACTGTCCTGGTTATCTTATATAACACGCTAATTTTTCAATATATTTTATTTGAAAAATGATTATACTTACCATGCTAAGCTAAATAATTAAAAGACAAGTAGTATGAGAAAAAGATTTTTTCATAAGATATGTCATAAAGCTTTTTTAGCAAAAAGCCACAAAACTAGAAAATAAGAAGAATTCTTCTTTCATCCTGTAGATACTAACATATTTATCAAATAATTGAAAGAAATGAACTAAAAATTTCATTGGAATTAATGAAAACAAATAAATCCATGTCTAATACAGAAGGAATAACGCTTACCGGATAACTGACAACCCTAGTCATCTCTACATTTCTGAACAATGGG
Source organism: Maniola jurtina (assembly GCF_905333055.1). Classification (NCBI taxonomy): domain Eukaryota; kingdom Metazoa; phylum Arthropoda; class Insecta; order Lepidoptera; family Nymphalidae; genus Maniola; species Maniola jurtina. The sequence continues at coordinate 1,565,518 of NC_060050.1, read as the reverse complement.
TAATAATTACAAAGACGCGCGTGCGACGCGAAATCGCCAAGTCTCGTATAAATTAGACGTTTTATTGAATCGCTTCCGTGTTTAAAACGTCCCAGTGAAATCTTCTTACGACTAACATTTTAGTTACTGAGTATAATGAGTAATATTGAAAGTGGGTGTGATATAATCAGTCCTGGCAACACTAGTGTAAATAATAGAGCCTCGATAGCTCAACGGTTGAGGAGCGGACTGAATTCCGTAAGATCGGCGGTTCAAACTCCACCCGTTGCACTATTTGTCGTACCCACTTCGGGCACAACGCATGGCATGGCATGATTAGCAGCGTGGCTAATATTCTTTAAAAAAAAATAGTAGATACTTTACATCAGTAACAGCTTCTTCTCAGAATTGGAAGGGTTTGCTTATAGGCTACCACGCTGGCCAAGTGCAAATTTCACACACCTTTGTGATGATGACTAGAAGATGCCCGCGACTTCGTCCGCGTGGATTTAGGTTTTTTAAGATCCCGTGGGAACTGTTTGATTTTCCGGGATAAAAAGTTGCCTATGTCAATTACAGGGATGCAAGCTACCTCGGTACCAAATTTCATACAAAGCGGATGGGTTTTTGGGAATCCCGTGGGAACTCTTTGATTTTCCGGGATAAAAAGTAACCTATGTCCGTTCCCGGGATATAAGCTAACCCTGTACCAAATTTCGTCAGAATCGAGTAAACTGTTGGGCCGTGAAAAGGTAGCAGACAGACAGACAGACAAACACACTTTCGCATTTATAATATTAAAGTATGGAAGTATGGATAACTCTCAGGCATGCAGGTTTCCTCACGTTTTCAACGAAAACAGAGGTGCGTGCCCGGGATCGAATTCTAAAACAATAACCTTAGAAGTCTTTTAATAGGTATTTAACTGACTCAATTTTTTGTTAGGCACATTTTTTGCCGTTCGTAAACTTATATGACCGTCTACTTATGTTAATTCCACAACTCATGGCCAACGCTATTTCACTCGGTTAAACCACATTTTTCGTTTGCCGAAATTCAGATCGAATTAGCTAAATAGGTATTTATTAATTTGAATACAAGTATTAGGAATTACAGAATTGTAAATCATACCATTTGAATGACACTTTTAGTATCACTAATAGCCAGATAGTAACCGATATAATGATTTGTTATGAATAATAAATTAAGAGACCAGATCAAGCAAAAAATGTGAGAAGTACTTATATTTTATTATTCTTATACATATTATATTATTTATTTTCAGTTGTGTAACGAGAAACAGATGGGAATAAAGCAATGTTGGATTCAAAAATTAAATTAAGTATAGCGTTTAACAGGGCTCTCTCCGTCACTCGCTTCATACAATCGTAGTTCCAATTTCATTTGAATATTAAGCAACCAAAGTCCATGAAATTTTGCAGACATATTCTAGAAACTAATATCTGTGTATGTGGTGTTTTACATTTTTCTAAATATTTGTAGTTTATAATTTCAGTGTCTCAAAGATTTGTATGTAAATTTTTCAGACCGCGTAACTTTGAAATTGAATATTTTAACAGAAATCTGGAAAACTACAGACATAGATATTAGTTTCTAGAATATGTTTGCAAAATTTCATGGACTTTGATTGCTTAGTATTCAAATGAAATTGGAACTACGTTTGTATGAAGCGAGTGACGGAGAGACCCCTCTTAAACGCCTGAAGGATATAATAAATTATTTTAAAGAAAACTGCCATACCCCTTCCAGGTTAGCCCGCTTCCATCTTAGACTGTATCATCACTTTCCACCAGATGAGATTGCAGTCAAGGGCTAACTTGTATCTGAATAAAAAAAAGAGTGTCGATGACCAATGCCACATAAAATAGAAGTGGCTACATTTTACAGACAATTTCATTTGTATGCTCCAGTTCTGCCGCGTCGCATTTCTCCGTGATTACAATTGATTACATGGAGCTGCATCGATTGGCATTGCTCACCTGACCGTGGTTAAGGTCAGACCTAACAGCTGATTACTTTTATTTCTTCGAAGTAATTTTAGTAATTCCGTGCAGTTAAATAAATATTTTATGTTACTTCTTTTATATTTGTAGGAAGAAAGCTCAGAGTTCTTCATTGGACGATGATCAGTAGTGGACCGGTGATGGGTTGAGATAGTGATGATGATGCCCAACTCTTTTCTATTGGTCGAAACTATGACGACTATATTAGGTACAGCTAGTAAATATTACGACGGAAAAATACAATGCCTGTTGGAACGAACGCGTTGAAGTCTTTTAAGTAACATAGCAATATTATAAGATCGTCAGGTAGAATATCTTTAGAATTAAAATTAAAATACATTCTGAAAAATCTGTTTAACTGTTTTTAAATTATTTAATCTTCAAGCAGATTTTGTAATGTTTTGGTTTTCCCTTTTCCTCTGAGCTTGTGTTTTGAATTGATAGCTCGACGACTTGTATTGAATTACGGGTGGAATTTTATAAATTTTACCGTTTCTTTTTGATACCACACTATCACACTAATATTATAAAGGCGAAAGTTTGTGTGTATGTATGTGTATGTGTGTGTGTGTGTGTGTATGTTTGTTATTCTTTCATGCAAAATCTACTGAACGGATTTGGCTTAAATTAGAAATGGAGATAGATAATATCCCGGATTAGCACAGACTACTTTTTATCCCGGAAAATCAAAGAGTTCCTACGGGATTTTGAAAAACCTAAATCCACGCGGACGAAGTCACGGGCATTAGCTAGTTCTTTCATATTAGCCTCGGAAGAAATGTAGATATAGATACATTCTTCGTAATACTAAATGTATTTTCTTTATTTCTGGTTGAAATAATGCTTTAACCGTGACTACCTGTTTAGGTTATTTTAGACGGTGCCGTCTTAAGAACTTATAGAGAAAAAATTGTGACAAGGACACATGCGATAGGCGGATTGTCCTCTAACACTAGCTATGGCCGGATTTCAAAGATTAGCGCGCCCAAATTAACGCATACCATAGTTTACCGAACCTTGGCTATGTTGGTAACCATTATAAATCAATGCCAGTATGTAAACACGGCTAAACGTGGGCTAAATAACGTTTAAGACAGTATTATATCCTTGTTATAACCTTTCTGTATATATAAAACTGGCTTATTTTACTTAAATTTCTATTACCAAAACCTTTCTCACTCGGATTGGAGAACCGTGCTCTGTAGTGAGCCGGCGTTGGATTGATCGTGATGATGATGATGATAAAATAACATTAGTGCAAATAATAACTGAGTTTTTCTTGGGTTCTTCTCAGATTTGGGCGCGTTTGGAACCCTCGCAGCTTTAGTTTTAAGTTTACGTAATTAATTATCACCACTATATCATCTTTCAAATCTAAAAAATCGGACAAATAAAAGGTGAAGTATTCAGAATAGTACCTATGTTGAATAAAGGATTTTGATTTGATTTGATAACTATTTATGACATTTAAAAGCGAAACCCCACGAAGGATTAATAAAAACCTTGATAACCATTTTTATAACAGTAGGCATCAAAGCTTTTACCATTCTAGCAACATCTTGTAACATAATAAACAAGATATAAAGCAACAGATGGTTTCCACATAAGTGTCAAAGTATCTAACAGGGATTATAACCATTTAACGAAATTCGTGAAGCCATCTTTCGACACGATCGTAAATATTAGTCAATAAGTAACGATAAATAGAAAGATGGCACCTTGGACGATTTCGAAAAGTTTTGTAACAAATAATATGGGTGACAGAGTAGCCATATTACGATCCATTTAAAATACTAATGATTAGCGAGTTTCCATTAATTAAGTATTAGGTATTATACCTACTGGGGTTTTTATGTACGAGTATCTGCGTCGAATGCCTCATAGAAAGAGAGCCAGCGTGTGCTAGACCTTCGTTATTTTATAAAAGCCGAAAACTCTGCGTTTTGTCCCCAGCACAGAGAGGAACGGTCAGTGACTATGGAGTTTGTATCATGGTGGTGTAGTGTGGGAGCCCGGAGGTCAGGATCATCTTCGGAGCTATAAAGTCTATTAAATTAATAAAGAAATTATAATTTTCCACTGTCATTTTGAAATATTAAATGAAAATTTCCAGTTACCTACTTCATTATGTAATTTAATAAAAAATGTATTTTATTTGCATAACGTCATTCATAAATAATTTATCGCATGTTTTTTAATTTATTTCTTTGACATTTGAATCCAAATTTCTAAACTGTTGCGAAATATACATATTATTAGACACGATTGGGGCGCGTCCAAAACTGGATTTCCCATTGGTTTTGTAAAATAAAATAAAAATCATACTTGTTCAGAATCATAGTAAAGTAAGGCTTGATTTATTTTACACCAGAACAGTGCCTGTCCTGTACAGGCACAGTTCAAAATATGAACTGTGCCTCTACAGGACTGTTCATATTTTGAACGTGCCTGTAAGTCATGCTAGACTGTACCACGTCCGGGTGTAACTACATTGATAACTGCCGGTCTAGTATGGCCAAAGTAATTCAACGTCCTTGGTCTCGTGGTAAATGACGACCAAAACGATCCTTCAATATAGAGCCCTCTACGTAAGCCAGTTCGGGTCGCTCTTTTGCCCCGCACTTACCGTACCGTACGATTGCTATGTCTAGACGGTTTCGCCGAATCTCTGATATAATGATATCACATCCTTACGTCCGTAGACGGCCTAAAAAGTCATGACAAAATCCATCCATACTGATATTATAAATGCGAAAGTGTGTCTGCCTGTCTGTCTGCTAGCTTTTCACGGGCCAATAGTTTAACGAATTTTGATGAAATTTGGTACAGAATTAGCTTACGTCCCGGGGACAAACATATGCTACTTTTTATCCTGGAAAATCAAAGAGTTCCCACTGGTTTAAAAAATTTAAATCCGATCCGATCCGACGAAGTCGCGGACATCATGTGGTACCTATAGTATAATTCTTTGATGGTCTAACATAAATTCACCTTAAACGCTTGCTCCAATAGGCCATAAAAAATTATATTTTATCGCTACCATTTAGTGAAACAAAACAACAATAATCCACAGCGTAACTTGAAATCGGCCATTAATATATTCCATCACCTTCGTGTTGCCTTGATTGTGAAAACGTCGAAATGTTATTATGATGTAGCGTGTTGTAATGGGAAGTAATTTGTGTGAATAGCTTTGGCTGGTGACGTCACAAGGTTGCACCTGCCCATAGATACACATTACTCTGTCATTTTAATAATTGAAAAGATAAATGATTTATGGTTTAGTTTTCCTTAGCTGACTTAAGAGGGGTCTCTCCGTCACTCGCTTCATACAAACGTAGTTCCAATTTCATTTGAATATTAAGCAACCAAAGTCCATGAAATTTTGCAGACATATTCTAGGAACTAATAACTATGCCTGTGGTTTTCCAGATTTCTGTTAAAATATTCGGTTTCAAAGTTACGCGGTTTTAAAAATTTACATACAAATCTTTGAGCTCCTATAATTTTAAAACTAAATATTTTTAGAAAAATCCAAAACACCACAGGCATAGATATTAGTTTCTAGAATATGTCTGCAAAATTTCGTGGACTTTGGTAGCTTAATATTCAAATAAAATAGGAACTACGATTGTATGGAGTAAGTGACGCGGAGAGCCCTGTTAAAAGATAAACAAATCACAGGAACCTTCTCGGAGAAACACGTAAGCGACGCGTTTTGCCCGGCGCTTTAGACCTTCTGGAGTTTAGTTTTTCACTCGTATGTTCATTGTCAGTTCGCGGTAACAAAGTTCTATGGGCCGCGTATAGTGCACCTCACGCATTTCAGTGAGAAGCTAGGTACTTGTGTGCTAGCTGTGTGTGTGTGTGTGTGTGTGTGTGTGTGTGTGTGTGTGTGTGTGTGTGTGTGTGTGTGTGTGTGTGTCTGTGTGTGTGTGTGTGTCTGTGTGTGTGTGTGTGTGTGTGTGTGTGTGTGTGTGTGTGTGTGTGTGTGTATGTTTGTTACTCCTTCACGCAAAAACTACTGGACGGATTTGGCTGAAATTTTGAATGGAGATAGATAATATCCTGGATTAGCACATAGGCTACTTTTTATCCCGGAAAATCAAAGAGTTCCCACGGGATTTCAAAAAACCTAAATCCACGCGGGCGAAGTCGCGGGCATCAGCTAGTAATAAATATTTATGAATGGCCACAGCTGGCCGGATTCCGAATACATATTTTATTAATGTGGATTGATCAATCGTTGATGTATTCCTAGATAATAGTCGCAAAGGTAATAGAGTCAAGGGCGAAACGTCGATAGATTTCTTATAAAAATCCCACGGCGAGTGTGGGCTTGCGTGGTAATTTGCATGAAGTATTTAGTATAGACCTCTGTGCCTATGACATTTTTGGTTGAATGCTTTACAGATGCTTTACAGTGTTAAATTATGTAAATGGTAAAACCATAGACGTATAGGATGGGTAAAACCTCATTTGTCACCACCAGAGTACCGTACCACCAACTTGTGTTCAGGTGGGCAAAATTGGAACTACAGCCTTCAGCCACCATTTTAAAATTCACACGAATGAAGTCGGGGGCTCCAGCTAGTATTGCAATATATTAATTACTAGATGATGCCCGCGACTTCGCCCGCGTGGATTTAGGTTTTTCGAAATCCCGTGGGAACTCTTTGATTTTCCGGGATAAAAAGTAGCCTATGTGCTAATCCAGGATATTATCTATCTCCGTTCTGAATTTCAGCCAAATCCGCCCAGTGGTTTTTGCGTGAAGGAGTAACAAACATACACACACACACACATACACACAAACTTTCGCCTTTATAATATTAGTGTGACTATTTTGAACTTTCGCTACGTTGAAAGAATTTTATTTCAATTTTAGTGAATTTCAAAATAGCTATAAAAAATTCTTCACTGGTAATCCTTAATTTTTCTGTTGTTTATATGGTTACCCTACATACCCAATTTCAATCTTCTAGGACTTTGCAGGAAGTACCCTAGAATTTTTGAGTAGAGATTTTGCATTATGATGATCATCAGTGAGTCACAAAATCAACGTACTTACCTATTTCAGGTATCATAAAAGCTTTAGGCGGCACTGTACACGTCTCTCGTATAAGTCTAGTAAATCCATACTTCCATACTAATATTATAAATGCGAAAGTGTGTCTGTCTGTCTGTCTGTCTGTCTATCTGTCTGTCTGTCTGTCTGTCTGCTACGCTTTCACGGCTCAACCGCTGAACTGATTTTAATGAAATTTTGTACAGACTTAGGATACATTCCGGGGAAGGACATAGGCTACTTTTTATCCCGGAAAAACAAACAGTTGCCGCGGGATTCCTAAATACTCATCCGCTTGATCGATTCGTATGAAAGGTACCGAGGTAGCTTGCGTCCCTGTAATTGACATAGGCAACTTTTCATCCCGGAAAATCAAACAGTTCCCACGGGATCTTTAAAAACCTAATTCCACGCGGACGAAGTCGCGGGCATCCTCTAGTGGGTAAATACTTAACATATTTAATGACAAGTATTTGCAGACAAAGGTCATTGCCAGTAAAGTGATATAACGAGCGATTGTTTAATAATACTCGTACTCACTAACTTGACATAATAATATACTCGTATTGACATAATATTACTTAGGACTAAAAAATAAGACCATATTGACCGTATAATAACAATTCAGTCAATAACAATAAAGTCTACTTTTATACTTACACTAGCTGATGCCCGCGACTTCGTTCGCGTGGATGTAGGTTTTTTAAAATTCCCGTGGGATCTCTTTGATTTTCCGGGATAAAAAGTAGCCTATGTGCTAATCCAGGGTATAATCTATCTCCATTCTAAATTTCAGCTCAATCCGTCCAATAGTTTTTGCGTGAAGGAGTAACAAACATACACACACACACACACGTACAAACTTTCTCTTTTATAATATTAGTGTGATAATTCAAATTAACTAGGTCTATTTCTATGCTTATATTTTTGTTTTGAAATATTATTTACTAGATGATGTTCACGTCTTTGTCCGCGTGGATTTAGGTTTCTTGAAAATCCCAAGGGAATTCTTCGGTTTTCCGGGATAAAAGTAACTGCCCAGCTACTTAGCTTAGTTAGTTAAATAGTCATTATGGTTCATCAAATTAAAATTCCGTAAAACGATAAAGATTTCACAACTTAGTATTAAGTAAGGTCAGCAATCAGCATGCCGTATCTATCCGTTTCAAAGTGCTTATCTCAAACATTCCTAAACAGATTTGATCTAGTTTTTTGTACTAAGTATTTCGAAAAAATCTATCTTCAGCTTTTTGACAAAGGTTTGGCCTGGGCCTTTGAATAACAACGCTGAGCGTTGATAAGTCAATCAGATAAAGTACGGGCGATTGTAATTTCTCAATTCCAGGCTATTTAGTCGTTTATGACGTCACGACCACATCAAGCAATTTACTGCAATACCCAGCAATACCTGAAAATTTCAGCAATGTTATGCAAAGTAATCGCTCCAGATGGCTCCATTTATTGCTCCAGACTGATTCATACGTGTTGCCGAGCAACAATTGCTTAAAAATTGTCCATGTAAGCGCACCAGTGAATCAGGACTAACCTTTTTAGGTAGGTAAAATTTATCTACTAAAACTCAAATCTAGACATTGTTATTGTCAACTTTTACTCAGACTAACGAAATGGCATCAAACAGCAAGCCTAAATTATGCTAATTGGTATGCGACAGAAATAGAAAAACTTTCGTTGAGGGGAAAGTGGACTCGCGCGGCTGGCAGGTGAGTGGAACTTGAACGAGTAGGTAGGTAAGTTGAGACCTATTGCGCAGATATTATCAATTACCGACTGGTATAGCTAACTAGCTCATATTAGATATCGATTTACTAATGATCGAATGCAAAGAACCACAAGCTTAATCACAACCCGTGTTACAAACGCGAAAGTGTGTGGTTTGTTGTTTTATTGGTTTGTTCTTCAATCACGTCGCAACAGAGCTACGAATTGACGTGATTTTTCGCAAGGGTATAGTTTAACACTTTGGCATTTATAATTAGTGTAGTGTACATACATAGTCTCACCTATGGTGCTGAAACGTGGACACTGACAAATGGCCTTGTTCACAAATTCAAAGTTGCTCAGCGAGCTATGGAGAGGGCTATGTTAGGAGTTTCCCTGAGGGATAAGATCCGAAATGAGGAGATCCGCAGGAGAACCAAGGTCACTGACATAGCCCAAACTATTAGCAAGCTGAAGTGGCAGTGGGCAGGCCATGCCTGTCGTAGAGGCGATGGCCGTTGGAGCCGGAAAGTCCTTGAGTGGAGATCGCGTTTGAGCAAACGTAGTGTGGGACGCCCTCCAGCACGATGGACCGACGATATAAAGCGGCTGGCGGGAAGTGGCTGGATGAGGAAGGCTGAGGACCGGGTGTGGTGGCGCTCTATAGGGAAGGCCTATGTCCAGCAGTGGACGTCCACAGGCTGATGATGATGATGATGATGATGACATACATAGTCTAAATCTATACTAATATTATAAAGAGGAAACCTTTGTATTTTTGTATGTTTGTATTTATTAGGCTCAAAAACTACTGGACCGATTTCAAAATTTCTTTTACCATTACTTAGAGGGATTTTTCCGAATTTGTATAGGCTATATTTTATCCCGGAACACCCGTGCGAAGCCGGGGCGGGTCGCTAGTATACGATATGAAAGGAAAAGCTGACTGACTGACTGAACGTACAGCTCAAACTACTAGACGGATCAAGCTAAAAATTTGAAAGGCAGTAGGTACGCAGATAGCTATAATGTCATAGACATCTGCTACGACAGAATTTTTGAAAATTCAACCCCCAAGGGGATAAAATAGGGGTTTGAAAGTGTTGTCTATACGAACGAAGTCGCAGGCACTAACTAGTAATAAAATATAAGACGTAATATTAGTTATCAAGTATGAAACTGTTAAGTGGTTTCCTTTTAACTCACTTAACCTAAGCTATCATAATGTAAGAGTCCATCTATTGCATGTGCAAGTGTGTCAAACTATTGCACAGTTACAGACTGTGCAACAAGTAACAGTTCCTTTTATCGAAAGGTTATATTATTATATTCATATTATTAAGAGCGCCTCATTAGAGTCCAAGTAAAAGGTAAAAAACGTGCCTACTTAAATGATTTCTGTACGCAATGTATACGCAATTTTTTTTTGTAATATTATTGCAATTCACTATTAATTCAGTGATGGACTAATTGACCTTAAGCATATGAGCTTTGGGCCTCCAAATATTGAAAAATCGCAATTTACTCAAATCCAAAATTAGTTTAAAATATATTGTTCAATAAATAAAACAAGTATATTGATTTGGAGGTTTACCAATTTGAATTGTGAACCTTCCAAAAATATAATGTTAGAGTAGGTAGGTTCCTTAGTATCTTGATGATGATGATTGGCCATCAAGTTCTTAGCAGGGTCCCTCCCTTAATTTAGGAGACCTCTAAACCAGATTGCGTTTCGGCTTCCGGGCCTCAGAAAGTCATGATCCGTCCCTGTATCAGTCAAATAGGTGCTATTTATTTAGTAACTTTATTTATCTTTTCAATTCTGAAGAGGTTTTAAGAGGGGTCTCTCCGTCACTCGCTCCATACAAACGTAGTTCCAATTTCATTTAAATATCAAGCAACCAAAGTCCATGAAATTTTGCAGACATATTCTAGAAACTAATATCTATGCCTGTGGTTTTCCAGATTTCTGTTAAATGAAATGAAATTGGAACTACGATTGTATGGAGTAAGTGACGGAGAGAGCCCTGTTAAAGTGGTTTTTAAACTAAACATTGAGACATGGAGTTTCATGTTTTGTATCGATATCGCGTGCAACATTTCAGTTTCGCTTCCGCCGCGCGCGTTGATGTCTTTTCTTAGTAAAACTTGACGAACCATTACTTACTAAGATTCTGCATTGTTTTTTATTGTATGCTTCTGTTTATAATTTCACAAATAAACTATCTTACTTGTTTTTATAAGTTTTAATTAAGAAGAGCTCTGCCATACTTTGAAATTTCTTCATTGTAATGCCATTTTTTTCGGTATCCTTGGTTTTATTTAAAAAATATAAAAGAAATTGAAAAAAGATTACCCATTGAAATTCAAAGGAGTTGCAAGGAACCTCTGTATCCAGGCGGTTGCGTGGCATGTGGAAGTGCCAACAAGAGACCTGTGCCCAGCTGTGGACGTCCACCGTTTGATGACGACAAAAATAAAACGATACTTTTTGTTACTAGAGATACAAGTATGTTACGTAGGTGTGCGAGTTAAAAGTCACTTTGTCAGTAGTCTTCTTAATTGAAATGCATAGTACGTAGTTAATTTAGTTTACTTGCTTCGATAGTACATAGGTATTATATTTAAAAAAAATTGAGTTCCTTACCATCTTGTTTAAAAAGTTGGTAAATTAAATTTTACCAACTTAAGTTTATTTTTTAAGGCTATCTTTAAATTTTACTATAATATTTTCAATTAAAAAAATATTAACAAATTAAAAATAATAAGTAATTTAGGAAAGTATCAGTTTCACCAACCACCAGTTTATTATACTTTTCATCGAAGTACCAATATCACTACCAAGGTGAAACTTGTAGGTGTTCAGATATAAAAATTAAATTAAAAATTTAAAAAACCCCCGACACATAAACCTCTAAAAAGTAAAAAATAATAGGTAAGTATGTATGGGCCCTTTAAGAATAGTATAAATAGTAAAGTTTTTATCCAAGCGCTCGTTGCGCCAGGGGACCGCTACCTATCATAAACTATGAAAGTCATCTGTTGTAGAAAGAATAGTCTTTAGCGGTCCCCCGACGCAACGAACGCTTGGATAAAAACTTTACTATTTATACTATTCTTAAAGGGCCCATACATACTTACCTATTATTTTTTACTTTTTAGAGGTTTATGTGTCGGGGGTTTTTTAAATTTTTAATTTAATTTTTATTTCACGCTTTTTAAACTTTTATTCATAAATTACCGTTTATTTGTGCCATTCTAAAACCCAATTTCTATAATAATATAAATCCAATAAGGCAGCTAATATCTCTTCAAAAGTAACATCAATGTTATGTTAATTATACGTTCCATGAAATATTTTTGACCGAACATCACTAAATCAAGAATTATCTGAATGACTCACATAGTTTAACACGACCAAAACGAAATATCTGTTTCTAACATGTCGTTGCTTTAAAAATGTACCCATTTTACGTAGTCGTATAATAGTTCGCTTTTCACATGGCTTTTCAAGATATACCTACGATTAAATTGAAATCGACTTTCACCCGATGAAATAAGGAATAAAGTGGCTTGTATTTCATTTTGTTTGTTATTGCATGTCAAATTTTTATTTGACATAACTTTCAAAAACCGGTCAAGTGCGAGTCTGCCTCACACATGAAGAGTTCCGTACAAGTTTTTTTTAATGTAATGACAATTCAGTTGTCGGATTTTTCTGTTTACTTGGGCCACAGGAGTAGAGTGCTTGGGCTATAAGATATTGCTACCTGCCTTTCATGATTCTACGTAAACGGGAAGTACCCAATTTATAAGTTTTGATTCTCTTGAAAGATGACACACAGACAGACAACGAAGGGGTGAAGGAAAACATCGTCAGGAAACCTGCATGCTTAAGAGTTGGCCATAATGCTCCCTCAAAGGTGCGTGAGGTGTGCCAATACGTGCTTGGCCAGTGTGGTAGCTTCTCATTCTGAGAGGAGACTTGTGCTCAGTAGTGAGCCGGCGATGGGTTGATCCTGATGATGATGAATTTTAAACGTATTTTGTCAAAGTAAATAAGCTGAGTTCAAGCAGATAAAATATAAAGAAGGTGCGCCGAATGCATCATCCAAACCTGCGCGACAAAGCGACTACGATGCGGGAACCTCAGCCGCGCGGAGGGTCATCGCCTCCTACGATATTTAATGGTGACCAACCGGTGACCCCGCCGTACAAACGAAGGAAGCACAACTATCGACCCACTATCGACCAAATCTCTGTAATTACACGTCACGCACACAAACTCAACATAAATTCTACGAAACTGGTCACTTAACACCTTCCGATACGCATTTGACACAACGTAGTGATTATATTTTTTTGTTTGACACTTCAATGAAATAATTTAATTTTAAATCGTATCGTAATCGTGCTGTGCAAATTACACAACTTCAAATTGAAGTCTAGGGTTGTCAGAAAATAAATGGGGTAATTTTGCCTAAAAATGAGCAATTTTTTTTTTCATTATATTTAGACAAATTTATATTTTATTTTTGATGACAATCATAATATAACTAAGCGAAAAAGGCTGTTTTGTTAATTAAAAGATTTTAAATTGATATTGAAATTTAACTAAAACAAAACTTATTACTAAATTGTAGTACATTTAATATACCAGTCTCCGTCATAATAGCTGCATGCCAAATTTATCATGAAGTACCTAGGTACCTACGTAATTGGTGTACGTACGTTGGACAGATAAAAACGTATGTTTTTATCTGTCCAACGTACTTACCATGTTGTCTTCTATGTTTTTTGTAAATGTATATGTTTGTGTGTGCAATAAAGAAATAAATAAATAGGTAATCAAAATCTTACTACATTAATAATATTATTTAGTTATAGTTAGTCCATGATAGGTTGTTTTGGTAGGCACCCACCAAAACAACCTTAGCGACGAACGGAGGACTCGTCACGCGTGATGTGGTCAAAGATGGGACGCTATACGGATAGCTAGAATATTTATCTTTATTTAGGTATTTTTTAAGGTCATAAATGTCAGAAAACACAAGACAAATAAAATATGAACCCATTTTGAATAAATAACTTTGAATTTGGCTTAGAGAAAAAAAAAAACCGCTACCCAAGAGCCGCTTTGTGTAATTTGGTAAGAGATCTACGATATAGGGATGTAAACTTGCCCGGTGTATAACACCAAAAGTAGTGAATAGTCTACTAACCCTGCGAGATACGTTAAATAAAATCGCTAACTGGTACATACTTGGATTATTATTAAATATTTTTAGTGAATATATTGCGTTTTTATATTTGACTTTTTAACTTTTTTATTTTTAACTGTCAGGATACGATTATATAGTAAACATGGTGATGGGCACCCTGTTAAGCAGAGATTTTCAATAAGGCCAGAGGCCCTATACTGTAATTAATCAAAATTATGTAAAAACAGAGTAGGTAAATTTTAATACGTTGCAATCGATAAATTATTATTTTCTAGCATCGAACATCCATCGATTTGTAACTATCATAATAAAGACTAATCTAATGAGATCTCATTTTTTAATAATCATCGTGAAAGGGAAAAATAGGGAAAAATAGGAAAATAGGCAAATTTTCATATGTGAATGGTATCATTCCATAACGCACACATACTCATCAACTGACAGTTCCCCTGCTTCATTTGACTTTTCGGAGCATACCATCCTGAGTATTTATTCATCCAAGATGGTGACATGCACACCTACGCGACTACAACAGAGGCTACAACATTTTTTTTTCTACAGATACCTACTGAACCCTAAAAATAGTTTGACTATGGTTTGGGTTTGGGTTGATTGTTCGTGGCCTTTGGTTGACTGTTGGATATTATAATTGAATTGATGTTTTCTCGTTTAACTGTGATTATAATATTTTATAAATTAGAAACTCCGCGCCTACGATCCAAAGTATCGGAGTTTTCCAAAACATTATTTTCAAATAAATAATTATGTATCTAAGCAACGTCCATCTTGACAGCTTGACATTTGCCAATTGACATAATATTATGAACCTCTGTTACAATAGTGAAAGATCCCAGGGCCACCAGCGTCACGTATTTTCTGACGAACGAAATGTGGACGATTGAGTAGTGTTAGTATGTACTAAGAACGCATGCCTACAGACCTGCTAGCTTGCTTAGATGGCCAATTTTCAGGTATCAGGTAATCAAGGTACATAAAAACATTACTTACCTCACGTAAATTCTCCAATTTTTTTAATTTTTAGCTGATTTTTTTAAATATTAATAATTAATTGACATAAGTATAAGAGAGTGAGAGAGAAGTCAATATATCCTAATACACGTCTTACTCAGTCTCATGCGCGTAGATAATGATGCCCTCGCGCTCAAACCCACAGAGGCATTAAAATTGAATTTAGGGGATGATTGGCCCTCTGGATGGGTCTGTCTTCTTGTAAAAGGTTTTAAAATAGTTGTCTGGTGGACATATATAAAAATGGAGCATCAGAATTTACGTGCAGTTAAGTAATTACTTATTTTGGGAGCTTTAAAGCGTCTGCAAAGCAATACGGCCGACGCGGGAAGTGTCTAGGAGTATTGGCGACATATTTTTAAGGATATTGCCTAAAATATACGTAAAAATCAGTTTGGAGAATTTACGTGAGGTAAGTAATGGTTTTATGTACCTTGATTATCAGATACCTGAAAATTGGCCGTCTAAGCAAGCTAGCACGTAGGCTAGGCATGCTTTCTTAATACTTACTAACACTACTCAATCGTACATATTTCCTGTGTCAGAAAATACGTAACCTCTGGTGGTCCTGGGATAAAAGTAATAAGAAAACCAGAAAAGAGCTGATAACTTCCAAACGGCTGAACCAATTTTTTTGGATTATAGCTAAGAACACTCTCGATCAAGCCACCTTTCAAACAAAAAAAACTAAATTAAAATCGGTTCATTCGTTTAGGCGCTACGAGGCCACAGACAGATACACAGATACACAGATACACAGATACACAGATACACAGATACACAGATACACAGATACACAGATACACAGATACACAGATACACACGTCAAACTTATAACACCCCTCTTTTTGGGTCGGGGGTTAAAAATGGATCGAATCGAAAACTTTGTTCGAGTGTAAACAAAACTGGATCAGCAGGGCGATTCAGAACACGCGATTCGGTAAGTTATCGTACGATAAGATGTATTTTCAATTGAAAAATACATCTTATCGTACGATAGTTTACCGAACCGAGTGTTCTAAATCGCCCTTCTGAACCGGTCGAGATGTGTGTCATACTGAATGCAGAGCTGCGTGATCGCGAACCGTTATTTGTAATTTCGTTAATACACCAATATAAATGCGAATTTCTTAAATTAGGTATATTGAACTCAGTCTGCCGCAGAACTGATGGCCGGTGGGGCAGACGTGTTCTGGAGTGGAGACCGCGTAGCAGCAAGCGCAGTGTGGGACGACCTCCGACCCGCTGGACTGACGACCTTAAGAGGATAGCGGGAAGTGGGTGGATGAGGAAGGCGGAGGATCGTGTGTGTTGGCGCGCTCTCAGTAAGGCCTATGTCCAGCAGTGGACGCAAACAGGCTGATTGATTGATTGATTGATTGATAAACTTAGTCTGGTGGCCTAGATATCGCCTCTTTTCGGGAGGTCGGCGGTGGTTCGATCCCAGGCTCATACTTTGTTTAATTATAAATTAGTTACCTATCACATTGGTGAAGGAAAACATTGTGAGGGTTCTGCATACTCGAGATTTCTCCATTTGGAAACATTACCGAGAAATCTCAGGCATGCAGGTTTCCTCACGAAGGTTTCCTTCATGAATAAAGCAAGTGATATTTAATTGCTTATAACGCACTTAACTCTGAAAAGTTGAGATTTGTACCCGGGATCGAACCTTGACCGATTAGACGGCCAATATCTTAACCACTGGGTTATCACTGGTTATTAAAATTGGTATGTGTTGCTTATTAATTATGTAATATCGAATCGAATCTACGTATGCAAAAACCTTCAAAAACTGTCAAAACATCACTTTAAGTATCAGTTTCTCAGTTATTGTTTAATTTTTTTTAAGTAGATTGTACAGGTTTTGCAGAGCAAGGCTAGGGCCTTTTCAGTGCGACGCGGATGACCTACGCGGACGTCCGCGACGGACGGTAAAATGTATGAAACGGATAGCCCTCCGCGACGCGGACAGCTCCGCGTCGGTCTGAACGCGCTGTTGAGGTTTCATACATTTTACCGTCCGTCGCGGACGTCCGCGTCGCACTGAAAAGGCCCTTACTCTTCAATAGCATTTTCTCTTTATTCCAGTTTCACAAATAATCCATACTAATATTATAAATGCGAAAGTGTGTCTGTCTGTCTGTCTGTCTGCTACCTTTTCACGGCCCAACAGTTTGACCGATTCAGACGAAATTTGGTACAGGATTAGCTTATATCCCGGGGACGGATATACGCTACTTTTTATCCCGGAAAGTCAAAGAGTTCCCACGGGATTCCCAAAAACCCAACCGCTTAACCGATTTGTATGAAATTTGGTACAGAGAGAGGTAGCTTACGTTCCTGTTGTTGACATAGGCAACTTTTTATCCCGGAAAATCAAACATTTACCACGGGATCTTTGAAAACTTAAATCCACGCGGATGAAGTCGCGGGCATCCCCTAGTAATATAATAAGTTACTTTCCAAGACCCTCAAGTCTACGAGGTCTAAAATTTACCAAAGTTCCGAAAAACCATATCTGAAAATTTAAAATATATTTTATTGAACAAAAACGATTACCTACTTGCAGTACTAACTAATACCTAACTACATTTATGTATCGGATGCATCGGTTGGTTCCCTGACTAGATTATTCTGTATTGTGGGTTTAGTATATTTGTCACTTGGGTTTAATTCTACATTTAAATATACAGTGCACTAATTTTAACAACCATATTAAACAAAACGTTGAATTTCTTGCTAATAATGGCAAACGACCTTATAATATGCTAAATATAGGAAGAGAGCTTCTGTTAGATTGTAATTATTTAAAGAAGCGACTCAGGGTACAACTTTATCTGGACTTGTTTTACAAAACAATCACACTAATATTATAAAGGAGAAAGTTTGTATGTGTGTGTGAGTGTGTATGTTTGTTACTCCTTCACGCAAAAACCACTGGACGGATTGGGCTGAAATTTAAAATAGAGATAGATTATACCCTGGATTAGCACATACTACTACTTTTTATACCGGAAAATCAAAGAGTTCCCACGGGAATTTAAAAAAAACCTACATCCACGCGAACGAAGTCGCGGGCATCAGCTAGTGTTTGATATATCATACGCCGGCCGTAATGAAACACAGATCGGTCTTTTAGTTTTTGAATGGATGGATCACTGGGAGACTTTTATTCCGGAAAATCAAAAAAATCCTGCGTAATTTGTAATTATCTAAATCCATGCGGATGAAATCGCGGGCGAAAACTCCAAAACAAATGAATACAGCTAAGTATGAACCATGAACCTTACCGCGGTTAAAAAATCTTATTTAGAAATTGGCATTACGTGCTTAAAAACGAGACGTAATAAGTAAGTAGCTACTGGTAAACCTTCTTCATGCATTGTAGTAATTTTCATCATTAATAAATTACTCGTAAGGCATGACGACTTTCACTCGTAATGGCTACCAGGAAAGCATAAAGACCGGGGGTCATTTAAGCAATAAATCATTATCACAGACTTATCAACGATCATGCGGGTTATTCCGTTTATCCACTACTAACGACCCGCCCCGGCTTCGCACGGGTGGACACTACCACGAAAAATCCTATCTATTTTCCGGGATAAAATATAGCCTATAGGTACGGATTCGGAAGAATCCCTCTAAGTAATGGTAAAAGAAATTTTGAAATCGGCCCAGTAGTTTTTGAGCCTATTCAATACAAACATACAAAAATACAAAGGTTTCCTCTTTATAATATTAGTATAGATAAACGGAAACAACCACCCTTGGTACTTCATACACGGAAACGTCTATCCACCCTGTATTAAAAAATATGTAATACTAGAGGATGCCCGCGACTTCGTCCCCGTGGATTTAGGTTTTTAAAGATCCCGTGGGAAGTTTGATTTTCCGGGATAAAACGCCTTTGTCAATTACAGGGACGCAAGCTACCTCGGTCCCAAATTTCATACAAATCGATTTAACGGATGGGTCTTTAGGAATCCCGTGGAAACTCTTTGATTTTCCGGGATAAAAAGTAGCCTATGTCCATCCCCGGGATATAAGCTAACTCTATACCAAATTTCGTCAGAATCAGTTAAACTGTTGGGCCGTGAAAAGGTTGTAGACAGACAGACAGACAGACAGACAGACAGACAGACAGACACCCTTTGGCATTTATAATATTAGTATGGATTCTATAGATAATAGAGCTGGCAGCTACCTCGGACAAAGAATTAGTCTAGCCATTCAAAGAGGGAACGCTGCCAGTATCTTCGGAACCTTGCCTAAAGGGACTTCTTTTAATAATTTATTTTAGTTATTATATTATGATTTTTTAAGGTTTTTAGATTAAGGTTCATTGTTTTAATAATTTATATTCTATAAATAGTAAATACTTATATATATGTAGTAGATGATGCCCGCGAATCCATCTGCGTGGATTTACTCATTTAAAACACATGGGGACTCTGATTTCCGGGATAAAAAGTAGCCTATGTCACTCTCCACTCATACAAAACCAAACGTCCATCCCTTGCTCCGTTGCGGCGTGATTGACGACCAAACCAACCAATCAAGACACGTCTTTATATGGGTATTCCGTCCCATTCCTCCCGATACTAATTACAGCCCGTTCCCACTTGGCGGCTGTCGGGCCCGGATTGTAATCGGATGTTCTACTGGCAGAACATTTTGACACAAAATCAGTTTCAGATAAGTGTGAATAGTTTCATATAAAATATTCTGCCATGGGAACATCCAATTAAAATCCGGGTCCGACAGACGACGAGTGGGAACTGGCTCTTAATGACAGTTTTAGAAACAGAAGCTCTTCTCTTCCATTCCTGTCCGTACTGAATGACAGATTCACGCACTGTAATGTCCATAGCCAATTAGAGCCAATTCAGAAATAATAAATTTCCAAATACCCCCAGCCGGAATCCAAACCAGGGACCTTCGAGACCACGGCGCACACCACTACGCTATGGAGGCTAGTTATCTGAATGTAATCATTATATCATAATAACATACAAAAAAATGTTCATGGTTAAAATCATTAAAGCATATTGCAACAACTGGCCGCATTCGTATAAATAAGGCTTTAAAATAATTAATTGTTTTTACGTATAATATTATTATACGAGTTTATTAACAAAAAATATATATCGATCGTTTTGAGAAATTGTGTAAAAAAAACCGGCCAAGTGCAAGTCACACTCCAGCACCGACGGTTCCGTACTCAGGTATTTTTTCCGATATTTGGCACGATAAATCAAAAACTATTATATATAAAAAGAAATAAAAATCCGTTTTAGAATGTGCAGGTAAAGCCCTTTCATATGATATCCCACTTGGTATAGTTATCTTACTTTGAAAATTGAAACGTATTTTTTTTGTGATGTAACCACAAATTCATGGTTTTCGGGTTTTTCCTTTATTTGTGCTATAAGGCCTACCTACTTGCCAAATTTCATGATTCTAGGTCAACAGGAAGTAGGTACCCTATAGGTTTAACTTGAGAGACACGACAGACGGACTGACGGACAGACAGAGAGAGAGACAAACAGACGGACAGCAAAGTGATCCTATAAGGGTTCCGTTTTTTGCTTTTGAGGTACGGAACTCTAAAAAGTAAAGTCATGTCTCACTTACTGACTCATCAAAACCCAACTCAAACCCTTGGGCCTTAAAAGCTCTAATTTTGCACAGAGATCTCCATCATAGTAGGTATACGACATAATTTATTATGTAGACGAGACGTGTAAGAAGGCTGGAACTTTCAAAATTACTGCATTTTAATTTTCAAGCTGCTTACGAGTGCAATACGTGCAAAATTTTATTTTTTAATATTACTTAAGTATTTAAAGACAATAATAAATCATAATATTATAGATTAGGTACTTACTTAATTAGGTATAATTTAAAATCGTAATTTAAAAAAATACCAAGTATCGATTTCATAATTTGCTCATAAGTTTTTTTTTAAATAATATATGTAGACTTCCTTTTGTTTTATAACGTAGATAGGTATGGCATTGATAATAATAAACAAGAAAAAGTAAAAATTATCGTGTTGAAATTCTATTTGGAAAATCCCTGCAAACTCGAATCAAGTTTGAAAGGTTTTTTTTTCTCTCTCGTCTGGCTTTATAAAGATCAGCCAATGTCAAGTTTGTAGTTATTTGTAACAAGTTAGTTAAACTACAACTATGGACCCCGTTTGAGCCGGCGCTCGCCAACATACGCACGGCACCCCCTTAGGGCGCTTTCCAGTCAGTTTTAACAAAAAAAAACACTCCAAAAAGGCAGAGCACGCCCGCCAGCCAACACCAACACAAACGAAGTCTCAGTTTGAAAGGTAGTATTAATTACTTGCTATGTTAATTTGATTGCTCGACTCACCTGTTAAAACAGCCAATACCAACAAAAATCCACCAAAAAAATGTGAATGCTTCATTTTTATAAAATGCACTTACACATAAAATCACTAAACATTCACTACCCGTAACTTATAGATTCTTTAAATCCAAAATTCATATAAAACATAAAAAAAACGGCATAATTCAAATCATTCTTTCCACGTGAACATTAACACACAAGAATCCATTGAATTTTTCAACATTATTTTCGTATTATAATTTTGAAAAACATCGCATGTTTTCCGGAATTTCGAAACGTCAATATTAATTTTTCCCGCGTGGTAGTTACATTCGAAAGTCCAACGCATACTGCTCTATACAGGCAAGTCAAGTGCGATGCTGATGTAAACGGTGCTATAAGGCGACCGAATTGAAAACCCTGCCAATCACCTTTCAAGTTCCTTACTTTCAACAGTCTTTTCATTTTGGTTGGGTTATATAAAGTTTAGCATGCATGCTTGGACACGGGGACCTGCGTGACAGCTTTAATTGGAAATCGGCAGGTTAGTAACATTGAACTCTTGCCTCTTGCATTATTGAGATATCAACATCAGTTGCTTTGGACATGAGTCGTGGGTTTAAGGTTTTGACAGATACAAAGGCGGTGACCCACTGCAACGGGCCAACTGCTCACTATTTCTATCAAAGAGAAAAACTTCACCTTTTTCTACTTTGTTTTATTGAGTACTAGAGATGCCCGCGACTTTGTCCGTGTGGATTTAGATTTTTGTAAATCCCGTGGGAACTGTTTGATTTTCCGGGATAAAAAGTTGCCTATTTCGATTACAGGGACGCAAGCTACTTCGGTACCTTTCATACAAATCAGTTAAGTGGATGGGTCTTCAGGAATCCCACGGGAACTCTTTGATTTTCCGGGATAAAAAGCAGCCTATGTCCGTCCCCGGGATATAAGCTAACCCTGTACCAAATTTCATCAGAATCGGTTACACTGTTGGACCGTGAAAAGGTAGCAGACCGACAGACAGATAGACAGACAGACACACTTTCGCATTTATAATATTAGTATGGATTGATTTGTAATAAATACCTTTAGCAAAATAAAAATAATATAACTAGGAATGACTTATATACTCCACCTCAAATTAAAACAAACGTTTAGATAAACGCCTTTATTTGTTCATTTGTCCTCAAAACCTCGTCCACATCGAAATTCTTAGTCTTAAAGTACGATTCTATCTCTTGTAATGTCTTCCCCTTGGTTTCTGGTAATTTAACATAGAAATAACCAAGACATACAAACATGATCCCCGTATTCATAAGAAACAGGCCGTGGTACCCCATAACAGAAATAAATTTGGGTAAAAATACTATACTAAAACATAAAGTTCCAATGAGTAAAGGGGAAGTCAATATACAGAAATACATCCTTAATTCTACTGGATATATTTCACCGAATATTATTTCTATTACAGGATACGGTCCTGCGTTTACAATTATAAAGTAAAAAGCCAGTAAAACCACATTAATCCATTGGAAGTAAACTTCAGAATTTTTAAAGTACAAACACAAACTTAGTACAATTAAAACAGCGTTCGCTATTAAACCTGACGAGAATATCAAAAAACGAATAGAAGTCTTCTTAATTAGTACACAAGAAAGACAAGTGCCTATGAATATAAATCCGTCAACCACTAATGTATATAATAGAACGTCGGGAGAGCCAGTTATATCTTCCAATATAACGGTTGCCAGGGTACTGAAAACAACCCTCCCCGCCGCCGCAAAATAAGCATACAGAAAAGCAACCATAACTATTATATCCCAAAAATACCTTTTCTTTAAAGCTGATAACAATTTCTTAAAACTATTGTTCAAATTCACATCGACACCTGCTTTTTGTTTAATGGTTTCCATTTTTATTAGTAACCTCAATTCCTCTTCAGAACTCGGATTACTACCATGTATTTTTCGAAATGCCGTTGCACAATCTTCAAATTTACCTTTAGAGGCCAACCAATGAGGGCTTTCTACCCAAAAGTAAGGAAGACAGAGATGTATAATTGATAGAGATAACCCAACTAGAGTTAATGTTCTCCAATTTATGATAGCACCTAGTAAATGGCCAATTATGTTTCCAAGCGCTGGTGTAACCATAGATACCAAACTTAGCTGAATTGCTCGTGATTTGGGGGAAGTAAACTCCGCTATACCAACTAAATTAAATATGGTAAAAAGTGGAACAGACATTCCGACTAGGAATCTTGATAACATGAACGTGGAAAATGTTCTGGCATAGTATAGAATAATCCAATTTAATACTAATGGTGTAGAAAAGAGTGTGAAAGTCCATCTTCTTCCGACGATATCACTTATGACAATAGTCACGAGGCTGAGTACGCCAGAGAGTGGTACAAAGGATGCTTGAACAAAAAATAATTAAGTTATTATATTAAACAAGCAATCAAAAGCTTAATTTGCTATAAATCAGCTGAAAAAGGCAAATTTGCATGTACAACATGCAGCATGCGACATGCACCACCCGCCTTTCCATTGCTTTGCAAATGTGCATTGTAAGGTCTATATCTCCTGAGGATGCTCCAGAGTCGGAGCAAAACGTGCGTCGAGTGTGTTTTGGTGGATTTGTGTGGTGTTATGTGTTGGTACTTGGGATTTGCTTGGTGGCTGGCTTTTCCTGAATGCTTAGCGGGCGGGTGAAGGGCGGGCGGTGCCTGTCGCATGCTGCATGTTGTACCATACAGATTTGCCTTTTTCAGCGATTTATAGCAAATTAAGCTTTTGATCCCTTGTATATCATGAACTTCCATGCTTCTATACAATATTATTTTAAAGCAAAAGTGATAATACTGTTCTAATATAAGTAGAAATAGAAAGATTCAAATAATTTTTTACAAGTTCTATTGAATTGAGTGCATTTGATTTACTTGAGGTGTGATTATTGAAACACGACTGTTCTTTCGATGGCTCGTTTATTAGTAAATCAAATGCACTCTTAAATGCTAAGATCTCAGCCTAAGTTAGCGAGCCGATACAACTATATAGCGTTCGCCTAATGGGGATACGGCCTAAATCGTAATTTACCTTTGTATGGACAAGTGCGTATGAAGTGTATACTCCAGTGGTGACTTACCTATCAAAAATATCTCATTTTCGCTGAGCATTATGCCCTCATCCTGTCGCTGCAATGCTCGCACCATCCCACTCATGTGTCCGAATGTAAACCCGCATGATATAACAGTGAGGTTCAGTGTTACAATCACGAAAATCTGAAATCAATAATCTATGCATCTTATACCTTGAGACCAGGGACGGACTCTTTCGTAACTACCTCCGGTCACCGTAGACTCCACGAGACGGGATGACAGATCCTTAACAAAGGATTTGGCATTCTCGCCCCACGAACCCATGGTCTCCACCCCAAAAGGCACAAATATGAAATTATTTTCTATATTTTCATATTTGTGCCTTTTGTTTATAATTAAATTATAAACTTTTATTATAATTATGTTTGGAACCCTAAAAGAGTGAGGCCCGACTCTTACTTGTTTAACCTGATAAAATTAGTGTTTTATATATTATCACCTAAGTACTTAGTTAATGTTTTTCATATCGTCACACCGGTTTGGGATTATCATAAGTACAACCCGTTTATTTGAAAATTGGTATCACTACTAATGCTACGAACTTGTATAGCTCGACCGGATTATATTATGCAATGCAATTTTTTTATTTATTTTTTATTCACTTTTCACGTTTTTATAACATAGTAAAAAATATAAATGTTGTTGGAAGTGTTCAAATTATTTTTAAAGTAATATTTTTATAAACATTGTTTAATTTTGATAAACTAGCTGAGATTGTTGTGGGCTCTACTCAGACTGGGCAGCGGGCGCGTTTGGAACTCTCGAAGCTTAGTATTAAGTTTACGTAATTAATTAAATTATCACCATTACATCTTACAAATTCAACAACTGACCATCAACAAGTGTGCAATGGTACCTATATTGAATTAATGACTTTGACTTAGAGTTTGACCTACCTTACGATGACTAGCTTTAGCAGCCATTTACTACAGCTGATCAGTTCAACAACTATTCACTGACTAAGCAACTGAGTAGTGCAATAATTTGAAATAAAACTAAGTAGGTATAGCTGTACAAGTATGCTGATAGGGTATCAATGACTTTGTTTTAAATGTTAATTGGGGTTCCGTACTTCAAAAGGAAAAACGGAAGCCTTATAGGATCACTTTGTTGTCTGGCTGTCTGTCTGTCTGTCTGTCTGTCGGTCTGTCTGTCTGTCCGTCGTGTCTGTCAAGAAAACCTATAGGGTACTTCTCGTTGACCTAGATTCTAGAATCATGAAATTTGGCAAGTAGGTAGGTCTTATAGCACAAGTACAGAAATAAATCTAAAAACCGCGAATTTGTGGTTATATCATTTAAAAAAAAAATTAAAATGTGCTTCAATTTTCAAAATAAGATAACTATAACTACCAAGTGGGGTATCATATTTTTTTTGGATCCAACTTATGCCTACTCTGAATTTAAACATAAAATACTGGAGTTCCGCAAGGGAGTGTTTTCGGGCCGGTTCTGTACCTATTACATACCTGCGATATTTCAGATCTAAAAAACAATATCATTGCTACGTTTTCTAATGAAACTGCTATTACAGCCATAGAGGTACATACAGAGAGGTAGTGGATAAGTTAAAAATAGCGCTAAATAAAATTTATAAATGGACTAAAAAGTGAAGAATAATGCTAAATGAATCAAAGTCGGTTCATATTGATACCACAAATAAAACAAGAAAGTACCACGCTGTTCATCACTGACTAAATAATTTCCGACGTGGTACAGCTAAATATCTTGGGATGTCACATGATGAGAAGTTGCGGTAGAAAGCACAATAATATTATTGTCAAGAAAAAGTAAAAAGAACTTGACATAAAGTTTAAACAAATGTATTGGCTTATTGGTAGATATTCTTTGCTGTAAATACACAAGTTTATTTTGTACAAACAAGTCCTGCAATGTCCATTTGACCTTATGGCCTACAGTTGTGGGGCTGTACCAAAACGGGTAATATTCAAATCATCCAACGGTTCCAAAAGAAAGTACTCAGAAATATTGTAAATGCATCCTGGTACACACCATAGTAGTTAATCATTCACAATGGTAGCTTATTGGCACTCAGTAATAACAAAAAAAATATACCAAAGTCTTGATGATAGACACCGACATGATCGATAAAATGGCATGTAACTGCTATTTGATGGTCATTTTCATAGTGTAAAGCTTAATACCTATATCTACAATCTATTGAGATGCAAACTAAGCCTGCAGGTGTTATAATAGAAATGATATGTGCCTAAGGAAATTAAACAAGCGCCTTTATTTGTTCACTTGTTCTCAAAACCTCATCTACATCGAAATTCTTAGTCTTAAAGTACGATTCTATCTCTTGTAATGTCTTTCCCTTGGTATCTGGTAATTTAACATAGAAATAACCAAGACATATAAACATGATTCCCGTATTCATAAGAAACAGGCCGTGGTACCCCATAACAGAAATAAATTTGGGTAAAAATCACACTAATATTATAAAGGCGAAAGTTTGTATGTGTGTGTGTGTGTGTGTGTGTGTGTGTGTGTGTGTGTGTTTGTTACTCCTTCACGCAAAAACCACTGGACGGATTGGGCTGAAAATTATACCCTGGATTAGCACATAGGCTACTTTTTATCCCGGAAAATCAAAGAGTTCCCACGGGAATTTTAAAAAACCCACATCCACGCGAACGAAGTCGCGGGCATCAGCTAGTACTATACTAAAACATACACTTCCAGCGAAAAAAGGGGAAGTCAATACACAAAAATATAACCTTAATTCTATTGGAAATATTTCACCAAACAATATTTCTATTACAGGTTGCGGTCCTGCGTTTACAATTATAAAGTAAAAAGCCAGTAAAACCACATTAATCCATTGGAAGTAAACTTCAGAATTTTTAAAGTAAAAACACAAACTTAGTACAATTAAAACAACGTTCGCTATTAAACCTGACGAGAATAGCAAAACACGAATTGAAGTCTTCTTAATTAGTACACAAGAAAGACAAGTGCCTATGAATATAAATCCGTCAACCACTAATGTGTATAGTACAATGTCGGGAGACCCAGTTATATCTTCCAATATAACGGTTGCTAATGTACCGAAAGCAACCCTCCCCGCCGCCCCAAGATAAGCATACAGAAAAGTAACCATAACTATTAAATCCCAAAAATATCTTTTCTTAAAAGCTGATAAGAATTTCTTAAAACTAGTATTCAAATTCATATCGACATCTGCTTTCTGTTTATTTGTCTCCATTTTAATTAGTAACCTCAATTCCTCTTCAGAACTTGGATTACTACCGTGTATTTTTCGAAATGCCGTTGCACAATCTTCAAATTTACCTTTAGAGGCCAACCATTGAGGGCTTTCTATCCAAAAGTAAGGAAGACAGAGATGTATAATTGATAGAGATAACCCAACTAGAGTTAATGTTCTCCAATTTATGATAGCACCTAGTAAGTGGCCTATTACGATTCCAAACGTTGGTGAAACCATGGATACCACACTCAGCAGAATCGCTCGTGATTTGGGGGAGGTGAACTCCGCTGTTCCAATTAAATTAAATACGCTAAAAAGTGGCGTAGACATTCCGACTAGAAATCTTGATAACATGAACGTGGAATAAGTTCTGGCATAGTATAGAATAATCCAATTTAATACTAATGGTGTAGAAAAGAGTATGAAAGTCCATCTTCTTCCGATGACATCACTTATGACAACGCACAGGAGGCTGAGTGCGCCAGAGAGTGGTGCAAAGGATGCTTGAACAAATAATAAATAGCATTAGACATCTTTGTTAATATCGCGTTACAGTACTGTCACTTTTATAAGTATAAATACGCCGTTATACTTGCGCAGATATCTTATTTTTGAATGGCGCGAAAATATCTCAGCCAATCATAGCGCGCGTCCGTCCGCTATTGGTTGTTTCCTACGCGCCATGTTTTGTACGCGCGAATATTATTATAGGGGCACGATGCTCTGTTGTTCTTGTATTTAAAATCGTAACGTCAAGCGATAAGGTCTGTATTTCCTTGGTGTGTACATTTGGTTAGGTTGTGCAAACGAATTTTGCGATTTGGCTTGATACAAAAGTGATAGTACTGTTCCAATATAGAAATCGAAGGATTCTTTCAAATAAAAGTTTACAAGTGCTATTGAATCATCAAGTAAATCTACCATTGATTCGGAATGTCCTTTCCATCAAGTAGAATCAACAAGAAATTCGGTGGTTGCTCTTTTTGACCGACTTCAAAAAAAGAGGGGGTTCTTATTTCGAATGTATGTTTTTTTTTGTATATAATTTACGCGATTACTCCGCCAAATATGAACCGATTTTCATAATTTTTGTTTGGTAGGTAAATACTTCAGAATTTGACCCATTTTAATTTGGTGAAGTAATTGCTCGCGATCAGTGTAATAGCTTAGTAAACAGTAGGTTTTTAACAAGGCATAGCATATTTTAATACAGTGGGGCCACTAAAAATTGTAAATTTTTTTAAAAAACCCCTAAAAAATAAACCGACCCTCAATAACCATAAACATTTTTTTTTATATTCGATTTGTTTCAAAGTAACTCACCTATCAAAAATATCTCATTTTCGTTGAGCACTATGCCCTCATCGTGCTGCTGCAATGCTCGCACCAACCCGCTCATGTGTCCATAAGTGAACCCACATGATATAGCGGTGAGATTCATTGTTACTATCACGAAAATCTGAAATCAATAGGTATAGTATATATATATATAGTATAACTCGGTCGCGCTAAGTTTGCACCTTGCTGGAATGCGGCGCCTCTCCCACTTCCCCGCTTCCATCTGAGACTGCATCATCACTTACCACCAGACGAGATTACAGTCAAGGGCTAACTAGGATCTGAATAAAAAAAGATTTAGGCTTTACGGACTTGTATCTGAATTAAAAATTAATTTAAAAAAAAATAAGGCGGTGGTTGCAGGAAATAAAAGTCGTGAGGCAAGGACGTGATGACTGTTATGGTCACTACTAGATATTTTAATACGGCACTAAGTTGAAACTGCATAGCTTGGGACAGTGGCTGTTTTTTCCGACTAACTGCTTGCCACGGGTAGCTTGTATTTTGGCCGACCGGGGGGCAAGTACGTTTGTAGATAAAATATATAAATGTATGTAAATTGTTGGGTATTTATTTATATTTATGGTTTAATGATAAGTTATGGGGTTAACATGGGGCAACATGGGATTATTCACCTGCACCAGATTGCAAGGCGTCCCACATACCCTTCCGGAAGCAGTGTGGCTTCTACGCTGCTTCCGAGTGGGATGCGTAAAAGCATTTCCCAGCATTAAAAAAAAGGGCGAACCAACAAATTCTTGAAGAGCCGGCGGCAACAATGCATCTGCGGTACTTCTGGTGCTACAAGTTGTTCATGGGCGGTGGTAATCACTTAACACCCAGCCCGCCTGCTCGTTTGCTCGCAATTTTTTATAAAAAAGAAAAAAAATTAACAAAAAAATAATGACAAATTTTAGTACAAATAGGTTCTATTTATACTACCTAATAGGTTTATTAACGAATTTAAATGTTATTATTAGTAGTTGTACGATAATAGAATATCAATCTTATACCACCGCCCTGTAGACACTGTAAAGGGCGTCAGAAATCTGGAATCTCTCAGTTTTGAGTTTTCGTATTTATTGGTGGCATCTGGGTTTATAATTACAGCCTTGATTTCTTTTACGTACTGGTGTTCTAACATACAATATAACATAGTAAAATCTTGTTGTGACACTGGTTATATTTGCTAGTTCAAATTGACCCAACCACGGACTCATTTGGATAAAAAGGAGGCTCTCTGATACCGACCTTAAAAACTTTCGGAGGTGGTCCGTCTGATGAAACCCGCTTCTCGCTCGCACTTTGCTGACTTCCGCCGGCATTGCCTCGTTCATCCAATTTGACCATGTTATCTTGTGATCCGATGTGCTTGCGTGGTCTTCTGATTGTCCTTAAGGACAAGGTCAAAGGTTATCAATCCAAAGGTCACCAATTTAGTTAGTGGTTCGGCGCACAGGCAAGGACGGACGGTTTGACGGAAAACACTCACTTGAAAAGCGCTGTACGTACGTGCTTTTACTATTAGATTTAATACCGCATTAAGTGGAAAATTGCATAGCTCGCGACAGTCGCCTGTCTGGTTTTATTATAAAAACTTGAAAATTCAATCCCATCCAAAACAAACGTAAGAAATGAGCCAAGTTCTATATCAACGAAGTGAGATATTGTAAGCTTCGCCGATAAAAGCACCTTCAGTTATGAAAAGAACTTAATAACTTAAAAACTGTACAAGTTTTTTTCGTGAAATTCAAGATTCTAAATATTTAAAGAAGTTTTAGTAGATATGTTAAATTGTTAGTATGTAGGTCTTATAGTTTCTGAGTTATTGGGGTTGAAACTGGCTTGAAAATACACATTGTCAGTGCGTCGTCGCGCAGTTCTTATGGGAATTTTTGTTTTATTCGAACTTAGTGGACACACTGAGGTGTGTCTTGATTGCACGACCTCAGCTTGTCTTTTGGCAGACCGGCCTGGCAAGTACATTTGTTTATTAAATATTATATGCAATATATGCAATATATATATAACTAATGTGAAAAATGAGGAGGTTCTCAATTCGACTGTATGTTTTTTTTTCTTGTATGTTTGTTACGCAATTTCTCCGCAAATTATTAATCGATTTTCTTGATTCTTTTTTTGTTTGATAGGTCATACCTTAGAGATGGTCTCATATAAATTTGGTGAAGATCTAGTGAATATCTTCGAAGATAGAGAACGGATCTCGACGGATAAAAGTAAATATTAGAGTAATATACACCGGCTTCAGAAAATATTGTTATGACTTAGACTTTGACCTACCTTACTATGACTAGCTTTGGCAGCCATTTCATACAACTGACCAGTTCAACAATTAGTATACACTGACTAAGTCTGCAGTGCAATTGTTTTAAACAAAGCCAAAGGTAGGTATGTTAAGGTTCTAGTTAGGTATGCGGATAGAATGACGAAATTTTTTCACTATTGGCGTACCCACTCCTGGCACAAGCTTAACATTTAATTGGAGGGGAAAAAGGAGTACTAGTCATGATTAGGATGGCTAATATTCTTTAAAAAAAGTAGGTTCATTTTAGACATATTTTTATCGTACTTAATAAGTATGTCTAGTTTCCTTAAAGAACAATGCGGATAAAATAGGGGTCTGAAATTTGTGTAGCCCATGCGGACGAAGTCGTGGGCTTATGCTAGTTGTTAACAGGGCTCTCTCCGTCACTTACTACATACAATCGTAGTTGCAATTTCATTTGAATATTAAGCAACCAAAGGCATAGATATTACTTTCTAGAATATGTCTGCAAAATTTCATGGACTTTGGTTGTTTAATATTATTCAAATGAAATTGGAACTACGTTTGTATAGAGCGAGTGACGGAGAGACCCCTCTTAATAAAACAAACCTCCTTTTTTGCCAAAATAATAGGTAGATAGGCTTTTGGAAGGTAATGTTAGCGGATGTAAATTGTTGAAATACGAAACGAATACAAATTCAAACGAATCGACCCTCAAATAGTTAAAAATAGGTGATTACACCTACTTTTAATGTAATAATTATGTAGATACATACATCTATAACGAACATGAGCTAATGAACCTTCAGTAGTTACTTAATGGCAAAAATGCATTTAAAGGTGGACTTATGCTACACCGTGTACGGGCCGAGCCTTGATATGTAAGTTAAACACGATATTATGATCGAAGGATCATAATATCCAAATTAAATAAATAAAAATAATAAAATAAATTGGTGGCACCAAGGAAATCACTTAGGTTGCTTCAAAACTTGTAATAAACTGAGCATGATAGAATTCTTGAGATTGTATGACGGAAAATATTAATCTACGCCAACTTTTTTTCCCGGGAAATCAAAGAGTTCCCACGGGATTTTAAAAACATACCTAAATCCACGCGGACGAAGTCGCGGGCATCGTCTAGTTCTGTCACAATTTCAACTCTCCATCTATTCGGTTCACGAGATACAGGTCTTTTGGCAGAGAGCGGATGGACGGACAGACAGCGCAGGCTTAGTCCCGTTTGCACTCCTCGGGTACGGAACCGTATTAAAAAATAATTACCTACTTACAATACTTAGAGGAAATCATGTTACGCTAAGCGCACGATGCTAACGGAATGCAAGATTTCTCTTTCGAAGGCGATTTGTTGTTGCTTCCGATGATACCTATTGAACTTTCTAACTTTTGGTATTTTATTATTTTTGTATGAATCCATTACGGGTTTAGCGTTCGGGTACGATGCCGTGTAGAAACCAAAGGAGTCTCACCCCTCTCAGGTTAGGCCACTTCCATCTTAGTCATCATCACTTACCACCAGGTGAGATTGCAGTGCGTCTTTCTGTCAGCGGGCTACATGTTTTCATGAATTGTAATTATAGCTGTCTAGAGTACCTACCTAGTTGTACTTAATTTCCAGTGTGTACCTAACTATTTATTTTTTATAATCACCGCTAACCAAAACACACCAAACTCCGGGCTTTTACTACGAATTTCTGACCACAAACACAATTTTTGCCCGACCTGGGAGTTGGGCCTGGAACCCGGGACCTTATGATTCACTGCCGGGAGTTACTAACGGGGAGAGACCAACGAGGCATTCCGAGTTCCGATTATATTGAACTTTTTGACTTTTGAGATGGAGTCAGGAATGTTTTCGAAGTATCAGCTGTTCTAAACAAGAAAATTGAAAACATTGAAGATAACAAAAATCAAATCAATTCAAAGCCATCTATTGACGAAGCATGAAATTACTAAGCAACATACTGTACTACGATATGAAGCCATGAATTAATATAGCGCCATCTGTTGACAACATTTTTCTGCGTGGTCTATTCAATAAAATAAGGGTTTAAAAACACTGCGACAAAATTATACAGCTAATAAGTTCATTGTTCAATATAATATTATATTAATTTCAGATCAGCTTTTTTAAATTATTAATTGTAACTTCAAAGATAAAAATAAAAACAACAGAAATGTCAAAAAAGTTTCTCTTTGTGTCGATAGGGGGCAGGATCAAACGGTACAGATTAAAAATACATATTTCAAAAACGTTTAAGAAATTTGTTTTATAAAAAGAAAATCAGCTGAAAATTGAAATCGGTGGATTCAACTCGATTGGATAAACAACAACTTCGCACAGTAACACCAAAAAATAGTTTAATGAGAGTTGAGTGGGTTATTTATTCGGATTAGCAGTTTTTTATTGACGATTGACGCCATCTTCAGTGATTGTTCGCCAATCGCCGTTCATACCTTTTGTTTCTGGTCGGTGGTTCATACGTCGCTGGCAGTGAACGGAACGATCAACGAAGTGCCGTGTCGTATAGATCGCTGGCTGGCCGTGTCTGGCTGAAAATAGTGAACGAAGTATGAGTTTTCGAAATATGTTCGAATAAAAAAGTGAACAGTGAGTGACTGTCATCCAGCAAGATGGTTGATGACGTGAAAGATATTACGGAAAAAGCTGAAAGTAAAGGTATTATGTGCATTTAAAATCAATACGTGCCGTTTTAGTGTGAAATGTGATCGAGATCGTCTAACCCTAAACCGCGTCGTGGCCCCACGTCGCCGTGGGTTCGTGAACAGCTTTCGAGTTTCGAGAATGTCCGCAGTGGGCTGGGGCCGACGCAATCCGATGTTTTGTTTTTCATCTGCATTTGGACGTCTTTTGACGTCGTGGTATGTTCTAAAATTAGCTATACGGCCACCAGACGGTATGTACGCATTCCTGTGCAATGAGCGCTAGGACTGTGGACCTCCTGTCAGTTGGTCAAATGATGGTACAGATCGCAGTCTTATCGGCTTAGCCGGATTCCCTGTATAGCCACCGTTATATCATACGATACAGTACCATCGCAATTCGTTCGTTAAACCGCAGAGTGGGGTGCAAAATTTGCCTGTAATGGTATGAAATGTACAAAATGATGTCTTGAGTCATGCACTGTCAATCGTCTGACGTAAGTACTTATTTTGCATGTATGTGCATATAATTTTACACATGCACACACACTCATTGCAACCTGTTCACTTTCTACATTATCTTATCTTGACTTTAATATAATATCATATTTTTCCTGCGCATATTAAAACCATCTAAATTACATGCCCTATCTGTTATGGATATTGCACTTGTTAACTATTTATGTTAGTGATAAGATTGGTCATTAGCTAGAATTATAATGAGTATCCACTACATGAAATCATCATGACTACCTTTATAGTAGACTTTGATTCAATGTTTTTAAGGTTATCAATTTATTTCTGACCTTGTATGACATCAAACAGCATATACACACAAGTAATCAACTGAATTAAACAATTCCTTAATCATATATAACTGTTTTTCATGTCTAGCAGACCTACTCTGGTTTTTGTACAGTATTTTCCAAAATCCTTTCTTATTGGATGTCTATATTACCTACCTCTTTCTAAACCTAGCAATTAAGCTGTATGTTGATGTGTAAGTTAGTCAATTTATCATTTTATATTCCTAGATAACCCTTGTGGTCCTCCATATATTCATATCTATCACACATTGATACATACTAGTTATCAAATATCCCATTATCTGTCCACACACCATTTACTAACTGATACCTGCGACTTCATTCCCCTGAATTTAAGTTTTATTCTGTGGGAACTCTTTGATTTTTCAGGATAAAAAGTAGCCTCTGTCTTTATCTATAATACCCATGAAAAAAAACATGGATCTGTTGTGACATGATTGAGTGACAAACCAACAATCAAACACACTTTCGCATAATAATGGGTAGTGATGGTGGAATCATTTTGAGGTTTAGCATTTTTACACAGTTCAGATTTTCTGCTGGTCGATTCTGGAAAACCTATACAGTCATTTTTACAATCTCAATTGATGTGATTGGCTAAATTTATGTATTCTTGTTGCAACAAAGCATTGTAGCCAATAGGAAGCAAGTTTTGACCAATCAGAGGTGATTGGTCATCTGTAACTGTCAAATGACAGCAGTAGCACAGTTCATGAGAGTTATGAATCAAAGGTAGGCTATGAAATGACTAGCTATGTGAAATGGGTCGTCCTGGCAGTGCAGCATGGCAAAGAGTTTTAACTATCATAATATTTTTAAATCTTTGATTTCACATAACCCCTAGTGAAACCTACCTCCCTCAAATCTATACTAATAAATAAAATTGGAGTGTCTGTCTGTAATTTCGAAATAACTACCACATAATAAGGTCATATGGTTATTTGAACGATACCATAACTGAATCACACATTTTTAAAATTTTTGTCTGTCTGTCTGTCTGTCTGTCTGTTTGAAAAGGCTAATCTTCGGAACGGCTGGACCGATTTTGACGGGATTTTCACAGACAAGTAGAGGATTGACCAGGGTGTAACATAGGCTACTTTTTTAACCGACTTTCAAAAAGGGAGTTGTGTTTTTCTACCTATGTACACCGAAATCTCCGAGATTTCTGAACTGATTTGCGTCATTTCTTTTTTAATCGATAGAGGAACTTTGCGACATTGTTTCATAAAAAATTTGGAGTCCAACTCCTTAATCCTGATGCTGCAGGGGATCTGACCAATACACGCGGGCGCAGCTGCGGGCATCAGCTAGTACTTGATATTTGAAAGATGTTGATTCAGGATCAAACCAAGAGCTTCCTCACTCTAGTTCACTCTATAGTGCCCCTGCCTTCTACAGTCACTAGTGACAAATCAAAGACAAACGCAATTTTGCTTATTCAACATTCTCAGTCCATTGGATATAGGCACTGAAGTTGTGATGATCACAGCATGACAATCACAATTGTTGGAATTAGCTGAGTTTATGGAATTCTTGCATTTATGTATATTAGCCACTCAGCTAATAAGCACTATGCCCTAAATTATAATTAAGTAGGTATTAAAGTTAATTGCACGTTTATCCTGTTAATTTTGATGACTGCAATCAATTTAAGAACTAATGATCAAAATGTATTAAAGTACTAAACAATAAACATATTATTTTAACTAATAACTTCTTAAAGAGTGCTACAACATACTAATGAGTGACTATTTAACCCTCAACCCAAAAATAGGGGTGTTATAAGTTTGATGTGTGTATCTGTCTGTGGCATCGTAGCTCCTAAAGTAATGAACCGATTTTAATTTAGTTTTTTTTTTGTTTGAAAGGTGGCTTGATCGAGAGTGTTAGCTATAATCCAAAAATCGGTTCAGCCATTTGAAAGTTGTCAACTCTTTTCTAGTTACTGTAACCTTCACTTGTCCAGGGTGTTATGAATTTTCAATTTTCACTTGTCCTTTCACATATTTAGTTTTACCTTCTTGAAACATTCTCTATATTTGCTAGCCCATGAAGCAAATGCAAACATGTTCTTATCAATGATAACTGATAAAACATGCACCTTGCATTCCTATTTTGACAGCAACTATTTACTTTCTCTGCTGGTAAGGTAATTTAGTGAAATGAAATTGAATTTATAATATGTCTAATTATACTGCTAATTTATCACATATACTTAACTACTAACTACTGCAACCAGACAAAATTAAAAACTAGATTTTTTAATTTATAGACTAGTGCTTGGTTGCAATAAGACCTGCTGGTAAGTTATGATGCACCCTAAGACCAAGACATTGTGGACTTATGGTTTAGAATCAGAAAGATTAGTAATAAGTAGAGACAAGTACAATATGTATACTAACATACTACATACTTAGTAGCTATATGTTCTAAAATGTGTGTGAAGTCTGCCAAATTGCACTTGACCAGCATGGTTGACCATGGCCTAAACCATCCTCAGGAGAGGTAATTGTTGACTTGTTGAGGATGGGTTGGCAAGATAACATTCTTGAATAAATTGTAATCAGTAGAAAATTCTATTGCGAATTTTCTTTTAATCACTAAGTTAAGTGGGTATGTAGTTTTTAAACTTGCTTAACCTGTTTCACTAATTAAGTATTTAACTTGCCTAGAACCACACATAAATTAAAAAGGTACTAAGTACAGACCTACTTAATATTATGTAAGTATTTCTTAGCATTAATCTGTTGGAACTTAAGAGGAAAGCCAATGCGAATGACATAGACGATTTCACCTTCAAACTAGCAATTTTGACATGTCATGACCCTCTATTGACAATTAATCAAGCAGACATTTCAATCTGCGAAATTTACGCGGACTTTTAGTATTTTGACGTAGGAGGGTAAAAGATCCAGTAAATGAACTAATAAGGACTACCCTGACATTGACCTAAAATTAAGGTATATGAGAATCGTTCTATATATAATTTTTATATTTTGTGTGTCTGTACACAGTAGGTATACACTCTTAAATTATTTAAATATCAAAAAATCAAATAAAATGCGTGGTATTAATTATTATAACTTATTTTATTTAACAAAAGGATAAATTGCCAGTAAATGAACTGGGAATTTCAGTGAATGAACGAACTCTATCTAGTGCATAAACTCTCGATTCCTATTAATAAATAAATTCTTAAATATATTTTCGGCTTGGAATTCAAAAAAAATTGTCAGATTTTCACAGTTTTTGACTTATTGTATATTTTTTTCTACATTTTGCGCGATTAATCAAAAACTATTTTACATAATAATAATAAATAAAACCTGTTTTAGAATGTATAATAGAGCCCTTTCTGTATAATAGAGAAAAACTTAATGCCCATGTTGCACCCAAGTCGCTGGAAGTGCAACATCAGCTGCTGAATGTTTTGAGAGTAGTGAGAACAATATACCGTAACACATGTTATCAGATTTGTTCCTTTGAGCCGAGAAGCCACATGTTCTGATGCTTTTTAGACAATCTAAGATCTCTCATTAAGTGGTCCAAATCATTTTGATTGAATAGTCTAAGTTGAGATGTAAAAGTCACTACATCGTCACTACCTTCTGAAAGTTCTTGAAGTAGATTGGAGGTACTGGGTTGGGGCTGAGGTACAGATTTATCACCAGAAGTCAGAATCGTTCTAATTGTAGACTGCAAGTTACAATAGAGTCGCTTGGAACAATTTTTTTGCTGTTTCTTCTGGTTATATTCACAATGCAGAAATAATAATCATCATGGTGTTTAGATGGTTCGCGCCAAATTATAATACTTTTTTTAGTAAAAGTAGGGTCTATTCTTATTTGCTCATAAACGCAATGAGGAAATACAGCTTCCACATATAAAAATTTGGAGTCCAGGCCTTGCTGTTAGCTGCTAATGGGTTCTCAAAGTAGCCCGAGTATGCTTGTTTTACAAAGTTAGACACACTTGCACGACATTCTTTAATACGTACTCGCCACCAAATGGTACAAAAATGATTGGAATAACTTGCAGATGTTCTTCTTGATGTTAACACCGCGATAAATTTTGGAAATTACTTGTGTGATCTTAATAAAGTGTGAACATACAAAGTGTGAGTATAGTGCAAAATATGGGGGCACCTGTATCTCAAAAACTAGAGCTGCTGTGTAAAAAATTAAAGTAGATCTGAAATCAGCGACGTCAAATTAGTAAGAAACAGTTTCAAAACCTAATAAAACAAAAAAGTTGAATTTTGTATGCCAGTGAAATGATTCGGAATCGGAAGCCACTTTATATATCGCGAAATTTGGAAATGTGGTCAAATTTTCGAAATCCATATTTATCAATGAAAAGCGACATAATTTTGTAAGTAGTACTTACTTACTTCAGTTTACTATTTTTGAACAGTTTCGCAGAGGTACCTACAACAATCGGCCTCATTCAATCAGCCGCCATATTTATAGTAACAGGCAAATAAATACAATTAAGTATTGGAACTACAATACCTATGCTCCTAAATGTATCTTAAAAAACAAGTCTCATTCAGCGTTACAAGTGCAGAAGAGGAAGTAGACAGACGGATTAACATCAGTTCGAACAAGTACTGGGCACAAAAGGAAAGAATGAAAGGAGCTTACCCAGTACATCTTAAAAGATCCGTTACAGATACATGCATCCTGCCATGCCTCACCTATGCCAGCCAAACATGGGTCCGGACAAAGAAT
Source organism: Maniola jurtina (assembly GCF_905333055.1). Classification (NCBI taxonomy): domain Eukaryota; kingdom Metazoa; phylum Arthropoda; class Insecta; order Lepidoptera; family Nymphalidae; genus Maniola; species Maniola jurtina. Next base: position 1,525,847 of record NC_060050.1, on the reverse strand, counting down.
ATAAAAAGAATAATAGTGACTTGCTAAAGGGCGATGGCAAGGAGCATAACTTAAGGAAAAAATATTCAAAGTGAGAATTGAAGACATAAGAAAAAAGACAAAGCCTACAGACACCTTGAGACATGCCCTAAAACTGAAATGCAAATGGTCATATTGTATCGATTTTTACAGATGAAAGAAGGACAGGAAAAATCTCCCCTTGGCCAGGTCCAGCAGGCAAAAGAAAAATAGGTAGACCGAAGACGCGTTGGTCTAATGCTATTGTGCAAATCGCGAGAGAAAATTAGCTTGATAGTACCAAAGACAGAGAGAAATGGGGATACCCAAGAGGGATCCTTATCCAAGAAAGAAGAATACCAGAATAAATATTTAAAAAAAAATCTAAAGAAAAATTAAACCGACTTCATAAACCACAAACACTAAAAAGTAAAAATAATTTTAGTGATTGTGGTTTTTGAAGTCGGTTTTATTTTTCTTTTGAAATTTTTTTATTTCACAATTTTTAGTGGCCCCACTGTACTATAATATGCCATACCCAGTTAAAACCCTACTGTTTACTAAGATATTACACTGATCGCGAGCGATTTGCTCTTATCCATTGAGGAGTTCCGTTCTCCATCTCGGAAGATATTCATCAGATCTTCATCAAATTTATGTGTAGTAGTAGTAGAAGTATAATAGTATAAGTATATTATGTGTGTAGTAGTAGAAGTATACCCTATCAAACAAAAAAATATCCAAATCGGTCCAGGCGTCTTTGAGTAATCGGGGAACATACGTTAAAAAAAAAGATACAGAGGAATTCAGAACCTCTTCCTTTTTTTGAAGTCGGTTAAAAATATTTTTTAAATTTTGGTAACAGTTTCCTGTTGTGTGATGCCAGGGAGCTCTAAATATCGATTTTGAACGAAATCGGTCAATTAACAAAGAATTTCAAAATGGCGTCGACTTTTTTAAATTTTGGTAACAGTTTCCTTTTTTGTGATCCCAGGGAGCTCTAAATATCGATTTTGAACGAAATCGGTCAATTAACAAAGAATTTCAAAATGGCGTCGACTTTTTTAAATTTTGGTAACAGTTTCTTATTTTGTGATCCCAGGGAGCTCTAAATATCGATTTTGAACGAAATCGGTCAATTAACAAAGAATTTCAAAATGGCGTCGACTTTTTTAAATTTTGGTAACAGTTTCCTTTTTTGTGATCCCAGGGAGCTCTAAATATCGATTTTGAACGAAATCGGTCAATTAACAAAGAATTTCAAAATGGCGTCGACTTTTTTAAATTTTGGTAACAGTTTCTTATTTTGTGATCCCAGGGAGCTCTAAATATCGATTTTGAACGAAATCGGTCAATTAACAAAGAATTTCAAAATGGCGTCGACTTTTTTAAATTTTGGTAACAGTTTCTTATTTTGTGATCCCAGGGAGCTCTAAATATCGATTTTGAACGAAATCGGTCAATTAACAAAGAATTTCAAAATGGCGTCGACTTTTTTAAATTTTGGTAACAGTTTCCTTTTTTGTGATCCCAGGGAGCTCTAAATATCGATTTTGAACGAAATCGGTCAATTAACAAAGAATTTCAAAATGGCGTCGACTTTTTTAAATTTTGGTAACAGTTTCTTATTTTGTGATCCCAGGGAGCTCTAAATATCGATTTTGAACGAAATCGGTCAATTAACAAAGAATTTCAAAATGGCGTTGACTTTTTTAAATTTTGGTAACAGTTTCCTTTTTTGTGATCCCAGGGAGCTCTAAATATCGATTTTGAACGAAATCGGTCAATTAACAAAGAATTTCAAAATGGCGTCGACTTTTTTAAATTTTGGTAACAGTTTCTTATTTTGTGATCCCAGGGAGCTCTAAATATCGATTTTGAACGAAATCGGTCAATTAACAAAGAATTTCAAAATGGCGTCGACTTTTTTAAATTTTGGTAACAGTTTCTTATTTTGTGATCCCAGGGAGCTCTAAATATCGATTTTGAACGAAATCGGTCAATTAACAAAGAATTTCAAAATGGCGTCGACTTTTTTAAATTTTGGTAACAGTTTCTTATTTTGTGATCCCAGGGAGCTCTAAATATCGATTTTGAACGAAATCGGTCAATTAACAAAGAATTTCAAAATGGCGTCGACTTTTTTAAATTTTGGTAACAGTTTCTTATTTTGTGATCCCAGGGAGCTCTAAATATCGATTTTGAACGAAATCGGTCAATTAACAAAGAATTTCAAAATGGCGTCGACTTTTTTAAATTTTGGTAACAGTTTCTTATTTTGTGATCCCAGGGAGCTCTAAATATCGATTTTGAACGAAATCGGTCAATTAACAAAGAATTTCAAAATGGCGTCGACTTTTTTAAATTTTGGTAACAGTTTCCTTTTTTGTGATCCCAGGGAGCTCTAAATATCGATTTTGAACGAAATCGGTCAATTAACAAAGAATTTCAAAATGGCGTCGACTTTTTTAAATTTTGGTAACAGTTTCTTATTTTGTGATCCCAGGGAGCTCTAAATATCGATTTTGAACGAAATCGGTCAATTAACAAAGAATTTCAAAATGGCGTTGACTTTTTTAAATTTTGGTAACAGTTTCCTTTTTTGTGATGCCAGGGAGCTCTAAATATCGATTTTGAACGAAATCGGTCAATTAACAAAGAATTTCAAAATGGCGTCGACTTTTTTAAATTTTGGTAACAGTTTCTTATTTTGTGATCCCAGGGAGCTCTAAATATCGATTTTGAACGAAATCGGTCAATTAACAAAGAATTTCAAAATGGCGTCGACTTTTTTAAATTTTGGTAACAGTTTCTTATTTTGTGATCCCAGGGAGCTCTAAATATCGATTTTCAACGAAATCGGTCAATTAACAAAGAATTACAAAATGGCGTCGACTTTTTTAAATTTTGGTAACAGTTTCTTATTTTGTGATCCCAGGGAGCTCTAAATATCGATTTTGAACGGAATCGGTCAATTAACAAAGAATTTCAAAATGGCGTCGATTTTTTTAAATTTTGGTAACAATTTCCTGTTTTGTGATCCTAGGGATCCTCAGATATTGATTTTGAACAAAATCTATGACAGTTCAAGAAAATAGATTGTAAACACTATTTAAATTATTATCATTAACATTAAATTAAATGAAAACACGACGCGCGACGTGTACTGCAGCCCCTGAGCTTGAGCACAGGCCGAGCCGGTATAAACCGATTTCTCTCCGTACGCGACGTAGCGCCTGTGCTCACGCACACACGCGCCTCAAGCTTGTAGTAGTGTACCTATCGTAGCGCGCTTGTATGAAGCTTTGACTCTGTTCGCTACTCATGTGGTTATACAACGCAATACCACACTCACAAACACTCGTACAAACATACAGACAAGTATATACTCACACACACTCACACACACACACACATGGACGCACGCACACGCACTTTTGAACGGTTTGAACGGAACACGGTTTTGAAATTGAAATTGAAAAAAGTGTAAGAATTTGTAAGAAAATATTTAAAAAAGGTATATCAGCCAGTTTTTTATTCCAGCTCTTAATACATGTAAAAACGTCCAATCTGTTCATTTACTCAAACCTTTACCCTAGTACCTAATTATATCGACCGCCCCATATCAAAACAAAGTAAATGTCATTTTTCCGAAAATCGTTTTATGTCATAAGCCTAACTTTCATAGTATGTCCCGTTGTATTGTAAGGACACCCACATTAAAGTAAAATTAAAAGCTAGTAAGTCGCTTTGACCTCTGTCTTTCTGTCCGTCTGTCCGTCTGTCGTGTCTGTCAAGAAAACCGATAGGGTATTTCCCGTTAACCTAGAATTATGGGCAGGTAGAGAGGTCTCAACTCTCATAGCCCAAGTAAAGGAATAAATCCGAGAACAAATTTCGTGATTCTAGATCAACGGGAAGTACTGTATAGGTTTTCTTGACGGACGGACGGACAAATGGACAGACAACAAAGTGATCCTTTAAGAGCTCCGTTTTTCATTTTGAGGTACGGAACCCTAAAAAAGAAAATGATGCACATGTAATGAATAAATGTGTAGGCCAGTCTTCACACTAAAATATTTAAACCCCTTTAATTTAAAAACTGTCATAGCCTAGTGGTTAGAACGTCCACCTCCTAATCGAAGGTCGGGGGTTCGATCCTGGAATCACGTTCTACTAACTTTTCAGTTATGTGCGTTTTAAGCAATTTAATATCACTTGCTTTAACGGCGAAGGAAAACATCGTGAGGAAACCTGCATACCTGCAAGTTTTCCATGTTCTCAAAGGTGTGTTCCTAAACTTCTCTTGAATTTAAACCACTTACTAGGTTTTGATCTGAGAAAGAAATTTGACATTAATTGACAAAATTGAGAGACCTAAGCTTGTATAAGAACACAGAAGTGTCATAATTCGTGTTCACTTTGCCTAACGTCTCTCGGAGAGCAGAGAGAGATTTAAACTGTTTCTTATAATCATTGGCCATATTTCAAATGCGAAAGTGTGTTTGTTGGTTTAATATTCAATCACGCTGCAACGGAGCAACCAGTCGACGTGGTTTTTTGCATGGATACATTTAAAGACCTTGAGAGTGACATCTCTCTCCGCATCGTATTCTTTATTGCTGAGGGTTGTGACCTCTTTCCATTATTCCTACATCTAATGGTAGGTTTTCTTGGGATGCGGTGAGTTCAAAGAGCCTACGGATCTCGACTAGAAAAACGAGATTTTGACTCTTAGGTTTAACGGTTATGAATTAGTTATGATTATCAGTGATAAAATTGATTAGGGCTGCCAGGTAAAATGACATTTATCTCGGAAAATCAAAGAGTTTCCACGAGATTTTTTCCAAGTTTGCGCTACTAAGTACATATATTATGAAGAGGAAAGGTTTGTTTGTTTGTTATCGATAAACTCTGAAACTACTGAACTACTTGCACTAAAGACATAATCATCAACATCAACCGACAGACGTCCACAGTGAACATAGGTCTTTAATAGGGTCTTCCACATGCTACGGGTTTGCGCCGCCTGAATCTTTGCGCTTGCGCTTGACGACAATCATGCTTTAAAGAAAGCAATGATGAGGTCCAAGTTGGAGCACGCTTACCTAGAAGATGCCTATTCACTCTTGGCTTGCAGGTATCTAAGGTATATATGGCAGGAAACACGGCCGCCGAAATGGCGTTCCAACCTTTAGGCTCTCCCCATTGCCCGCAGCATGAATCTGAGCTTTCTTATGATGGTTATATTATTATGTACATATAATATCTCATAAGAAATCTCTAACACACAATCCAGCTAAGTAGGTCCAATTTCAAAAAAAGCTAGCTAGCCGACAAATCTAACTCAGTTAGGCAGCCTTCGGGAACCTTCGAGATGTCTCTCGTCCAAAATTCCTCAATGCTTGAAGACCAGTCTTTGAATAGTGCATGATGTCAGTGATGAAAAATGGATCCGAAATTGTACACAGGAAATGCCTGACGCATACCCCTCCGTCATGTGGGGCTTGCACCAAACTTGCACTACTACGAAATCCATTTCGGAACACGGCACCCGGAACGAGGCGCGCTATCTCCTAAAAAACATAGGTATAATACCTATTTAGAACACTTACTATCTGTCATCATAATCTATGACAACCTCCGAGTATTTACCTGGTAAAACCGTGACTTTAGAATAAATTTTAGTATATAAGCAGGCTTCATTTAGAAATGAAAAAATCCCTATTTTATTTTTCAACGATTATAAACACAACTTTCATTCAAAAATAATAAGCTTAAATTCATTTTAAATAATATTTTGCGACGAAATGACGCGACCAGTCCTTCCGCCATGACAGTCCAGTGGACACTGAATTCCATAGAGCGCCTGCAAGAAAATAAATAGCACAGGAAGTTTTTTGGTTAGTTTTAGATTATTTAAGAAATGAAAAACATTTAGTATAAAACTAACAGTTCGAATTGATTGCTAAACCTAAACATATCATTTTCTGGAGGTTGGCTTCAAAGTATCAAGATGTTAAAGAAAATTTTTACAGAACAAGTTGCGAACAGCAATGTTTTCAACTTGTTTTTTTTTTTTATTGGGATAATGTATACTAAATTAAAAGAGGCCCTTATAATCTTCACAAACTGAAGTTTTTAATTGCATGTATTTAATAGCTGTTAATGCTTTAGAAAAATAAACAATTTACTTCAAAGTACAGCATTTTTGCGATTTGTCAGATAGTAATTACCTTAACAAAATAAATTGGCCAAGTGCAAGTACCACTGTACAAGAGGTATGAGATGAAATTTGAATCCTGCAGGTCCTGCAATTTTTCATAACTACATAATAATATGGGCATTTAAAGTCCTTCAGCTTATAATCTCATAATCTCAAATGTTTATTAATTTACTCACACCACAGCAATGTGTGAATATCTATACTAATAAATAAAATTGGTGTGTCTGTCTGTAATTTCGAAATAACTACCTCATATTAAGCTCATATGGTTATTTGAACGATATCAACACTGAATCACACGTTTTTAAAATTTTTGTCTGTCTGTCTGTCTGTCTGTCTGTCTGTCTGTCTGTCTGTCTGTCTGTTTGAAAAGGCTAATCTTTGGAACGGCTGAACCGATTTTGACGGGGTTTTCACAGACAAGTAGAGGATTGACCAGGGCGTAAAATAGGCTACTTTTATAACCGACTTTCAAAAAGGGAGTTGTGTTTTTCTACCTATGTATAGCGAAATCTCCGAGATTTCTGAACCGATTTGCGTAATTTCTTTTTTAATCAATAGAGGAATTTGGCGACATTGTTTCATAAAAAATTTGGAGTCCAACTCCTCAATCCTGATGCTGCAGGGGATCTGATCAATCCACGCGGGCGAAGCTGCGGGCATCAGCTAGTTAATAATAAATCTTACACACCCATACAAGAATGCCTTATGCAAAGAAATGAGTCAACCTGTGTAGGAGCTTAGCGAATTGATGTGCTTATGGATTGTTCCATAGCTTTATTCGCCAAATATTCATCTTAGTCATTGTCATCAACCAATTTAGAGCCTCAATAGCTCAACCGGTAAAGGAGTGGACTGAAAACCGAAAGGTCGACGGTTCAAACCCCGCCCGTTGCACTATCGTCGTACCTACTCCTAGCACAAGCCTGACGCTTGGAGAGGAAAGGGGAATATCAGTCATTTAACATGGCTAATATTCTTTAAAAAAAAAATAGGCATCCACGGCTGGACATAGTCTTTGTAGGAACATCACGGTCTTGTACCACTTGAATCCAGTGGCTCTCTGCAAATTGTTTGATGTCTGTCCTATAATCGCTTTATTATTCCCTACCCTTCCAGCATCAGTTTTCCCTTCCACTTTTTAACCCCCGACCCAAAAAGAGGGGTGTTATAAGTTTGACGTGTGTATCTGAGTATCTGTGTGTCTGTGTATCTGTGTATCTATCTGTGGCATCGTAGCGCCTAAACAAACGAACCGATTTTATTTTAGTTTTTTTTATTTGAAAGGTGGCTTGATCGTGAGTGTTCTTAGCTATAATCCAAAAAAATTGGTTCAGCCCTTTATAAGTTATCAGCTCTTTTCTAGTTTTCTTGTAACTTTGTAATAGACCGTTAGGTTCATAATATTATGTCAATTGACAAATGACTAGCTGTCAAGATGGACTTTGCCTAGATACATAATTATTTATTTGAAAATGATGTTTTGGAAAACTCAGACACTTTGTCGGGGGTGTTATAAATTTTTAATTTACCCTTGTTTGATGTCTGTCCTATAATCACTTTATTATTGCCTACCCTTCCAGCATCAGTTTTCCATTCCACTTTTAATATGGGTACCTTCAAGTCAAGAGTGAATATGCAACTTCTAGGCAAGCGCGCTCCATCTTAAGCTGCATCATCACTTGCTAGCAGGTCTGGTTGCAGCCAAGCGCTAGTCTGTAAATTAAAAAAAATATATTATCTTATCTGACTACTTGATGTCATGATAGAAAATCTCAAACTCTATTTTACATTTTCCTTGAAGAGATAAGTTTTTGTATAATTACATAGTATAGGTACTTAAGTTTTTATTAACTACAGAATCATTGGCAATTTAATGACTCAATTGAGTATTATGTACTTACAAACTAACTATAATTTACCTCTATAATATTATCTTCTTGGAATTATAAAGGATTCACGCAACTAGATCTTAACTAAGTACATAATAAGTACTTAGTAAAATTTTATGGGGTCCAAATAGAGACATACTATCAAGCAATTAACAGATTTACTCACTAATAATAATTAGATTTCATTCATATGACGCAAAGAGAGATCGAAAGTAGGATTTGTCTAGAATCTAGATGTGGGACGACGTAGATTGAGCCTTTATCCTATTGTTTACAAGTCATTGGCCTTATAAACTTTATATTTAGAACGGCTAGGTACCTATCTACTGCACCTACGTTTCTGAACATCCAGATGGAACTAAACGAAAACTAGAGAAAAGGGGCACTCTCTCTTGAATATCTCCCTGGCACAGTGGTCTTATTAATGGAAGGTCCCGGGTTCGATTCCTGACAGAGGTTTGGAATTTTATAATTTCTAAACTGGTCTGGTCTGGTGGGAGGCTTCGGCCGTGGCTAGTTACCACCCTACTGGCAAAGCCGTGGACGTCGATTGAAGACGATGATGGCAACGACAGCCTGAGGAGTATTTTTTTATTCAGATACAAGTTAGCCCTTGACTACAATGTCACCTGGTGGTAAGTGATGATGCAGTCTAAGGTTGAAGCGGGCTAACCTGGAAGGGTGCTAACTATAGCAGTTTTTATTAAACCCATACTCCGTTGGTTTCTACACGGCACCGTACCGGAACGCTAAATCGCTTGACGGCACGGCTTTGCGGGTAGGGTAGTACCTAGCCACGGCCGAAGCCTCCCACCTGAAAACCTATATAGGCTCCCACCGGCACACGGTTCAAATAATATCTAACATCGTAATAAAGTAAAAATACCCACGCCATGCCATCCGCAGTGTCGCACGTCTATACATGTAAAGGTCAACGCGCCGCTGTAAAAGGCACGTCTTCCGAGACGAGGAAAAGTGCACATGTAGGTAATTAGCTTATCTTTTTTACCCGACTACGGCAAAGCCAAAAGGAAGGGTTATGATTTTAGCAGTCTATGTATACATATGTATGTATTTATGTGTGTTCCGCCGTATCGCCTACACTACTGAGCAGATTTTGATGAATGAGGTGTCAATCGATTTGTTATTATAGTCCGGGTGACATAGGCTACATCCATACTAATATTATAAATGCGAAAGTGTGTCTGTCTGTCTGTCTGTCTGCCTGCTACGCTTTCACGGCTCAACCGCTGAACCGATTTTAATGAAATTTTGTACAGACTTAGGATACATTGCGGGGAAGGACATAGGCTACTTTTCATCCCGGAAAAACAGTTCCCGCGGGATCTTTAAAAACCTAAATCCACGCGGACGAAGTCGCGGGCATCCTCCAGTTTTAAATGAACTAAATCAATATGGCGCATGTTGCGCCCAAAAAAGTATCTGCGTCTCTGCCTCCGTTCCTCGCTCCTTCCCATGCCACACGGGCATAGTGTGGACGGGGGGTTAGAGAGTAACAAGTTAGAATACTAGAATAGGCACAAAAGGCTTGTGAAGCCTTTAAGGCTATCCTTGTCAACGATCCCCCGTCGATTTCCTACGTATGATATTATTGTTCTTATCTCTATCTGCCCTGGTTCGTGCATTCTCGGTTCCTAGATCGGTACATTTGTGATAACCAAATTTCAAATTGCTGTGATTGGCTGAATTTACCATGTTCTTGCTGCGACAGTGAGTTTTAGCCACTAGCGGAACAATGTTAGCCGGTCAGAAATGATTGCAATTAGTCAACCTGTTTGACGTCCGTGTTCTGTTTTCGATTACAAAAAAGAAAAATTGTTGTTGCAATCATCAATTTTAGCAAATAGTGAAAGAGAGTCGGCCAATCAGAGGTCACAACTACCGTCACACTTTCTGTCACACTATGGCAGTAGGCATACCGAGTAATGAAAACAATTTTTCATTCTGTCTAGGTCGAAGTAGGGTTGCCACCTGGCTCTTTTTGATTTACAGGCTACCACCATCAAAAATACGGGGTTTAGATTTGAAGAAATTTGAAAATTTGAAGTATTTGAAGAAATAGGCGGTGGTTCTCTCTGAAATGCATGGAAAGCCTATTTAGATATTTCAGTTTATTTGTAAGTTTTGTATTTTTTCTCTGTATGTTGCCGTGTCTTGATTGGTGAACTGTGTTTGCAATGTGGTTTTAAATAAAAGATTTATTTATTTAAATAGATTTTAAAAACTCTTAGTGTTGTAAAGCAAAATGTTATACATTTCATGCATACAATCTTTTCATTTCAACTTAAAATTACATTTAATTTGTAATTCCACCTTCACAGTATCAATACTATGGCCGTAGCCAGGAATCGATTGCGGGAGAGGTTTTATCAGGGCCGGAACTGAATCCTGTCATGAGGAAAAAAACATTCGCTCAACTTTATGGGCTAATTACCTGGTTAGTGGAATTTCGCCTTTCAATTTGACAGTGAGATAAAATACAACAATAAAAAAGCGCGAGCGCAGTGAGCGTAAGTGTTTTTGGTTCAATACAGAAAAAATTAAACTGAAAGGGAAACGAGTGTAGCCATAGCAAGATTTTATTTTTAAAGCTTCCTATCCATACTAATATTACGAATACGACAGTATATCTATTTGCCTATCTATTTGTTACCCTTTCACGGCCCATCTTCTTTACCAAAATTTTGGTACTTACTATTCAGAGGTAACTTGCATCCCAGACATTTTTTTTAGGCGGCTTTTTAGCCCGGAAAATCCCCCACGGAATTTTTAAAAATCTAAATTCATGCAAACGAAATGCGGGGTTTACACTAAGTAATAGAAATTCAAAGCGCGAGTGAAGTGAGCGCGAAATGTTTGATATATTTCCAAAAAAAAATTGGTAAGCAAATGCAAGAAATAGTGTAAGTATTAATTTAGGCTTAGGTTTTTGACGGCTTCCCAGGCGCAGTCGCCATTTCAAAAGTTCTGGTCTGGTGGGAGGCTTCGGTCATGGCTAGTTATATGGTTAGTATGGCCCTAACGGCCAAGAAATTAGACTGCATCATCACTTACCACTAGAAAAGATTAAAGTCACGGGCTAACTTGTATAAAAAAGGCTTACATCCTCAAACCAAGCCCCGCCGCCTTGGCTACCATGATCAGTATCGAGTGGGTTTCGGCTACGCATTGCCGCAAACGGAAAATATTCTTTCTACTGGACATAACGTCAGTGTTTGATTTCGCCAGCCAGCTCCTGCTGAATTTGTAAAAAACCGGCCAAGTGCGAGTCAGACCTACGCACCGAGGGTTCCGTATTCGGGTATTTTTTCCGACATTTTACTCGAGAAATCAAAAACTGTTATGCATTAAAAAAATATGCATAAAAATAAATAAAAATCTGTTTTAGAATGAACAGGTAAAGCCCTTTCATATGATAACCCACTTGATATATGTAGTTATCTTACTTTGAAAATTGAAAATACTAATATTTGTTCATGAACACATGACAGACGGATAGAAGGACAGATGGACAGACGGACAGACGGAAAGACTGACAGACTGACAGACAACGAAGTGATCCTATAAGAGTTCTTTTTTGCTTTTGAGTTACGGAACCCTAAAAATATTTAGTTTTATTTGCCCCGTATTTTATTTTCATAATTACAGGTTTCTGTATCCTGAAATACGGGGTAACCAGTAAAATACGGAGCCTCTGGCAACCCTATTCGGAAAACACTGTCACATTCAAGTTAATGTCAAATATTTTGTTTTCAATTACAGAAAGCTGCATCAATCATTAATACAATATTTTCTTTGTTGTGATTGGCTGAATTTTTGAGTTTCAGCCAATAAACAGACTGTTTGCCAATTAAACGTCATAACAATATAAATGCCAGAAAGTTTAACCAAATAAAACAAACTTAATGAGAACCTAGTGAGAATGCAAACGGCACACAATTTATAATACATATTATGTTAGTCGTATATAATAGATATTATAGTAGTCGTTCACTTTGGTAATAGTCAGATTGTCATCAGTAAAATTGATATTGGTCGATGTATCGTAAATTATTGTTTCGGTGACAAATATTTTATTATCTATTTATCTTTGAACAGAATGGAATAGAATGAAATGGAATGGAATACAATGATAAATTTTTATTCCTGTAAACTTTTAGGTAAACTTCAAAGTGTTTTTGGATGGTCAGAAAAATTTACCACTGGTTCGGAATGCCGTTCCTACGTTTTCTAGGGTTTCGTACCTCAAAATGAAAAACGGAACTCTTATAGGATCACTTTGTTGTCTATCTCTCTGTCTGTCGTGTGTGTCAAGAAAACCTCTAGGGTACTTCCCGTTGACCATGAAATTTGTTGGCAGGTAACCTAACTGCGTAATTTTGGGTAGTTTTTTTAATCGATAAAGAAAGTTTGTGACATTGTTCAATAAAAAATTTGGATTTCAACTCCTCAATCTTGATGTTGCAGGGGACCTGACTACTAAAGCTAATGGGATTTAAAAATTATTAATTGATATTGAAGGTATCTATACCAAGTAAACACTTTGTCGTTGACCTCAACCCTGATGCTGTAAGAAATTGCACTCCTAAATCCTGGTGATCCCTCGGGATTTGAAAAGGATCATCCGTTTAAATATTCTTACGTGATACAGAAACAAGTTGCATCCCGGGGACGGGCTATTACGGAGAGGCAACTTTTGTTCTGGGAAATGAAAGGATCGGGATTTTTAAAAACCTAAATCCACGCGAGCGAAGCTGCGGGCATTAACTAGTTGTAAATATATTTAGAAGCTACTATAAGATAATAGATAAGGTACTTATTTCCTTATATTTTTATTGTATGGCAGCGCGCGGTTTTAAATTATAAATTGCACGTCCTGTTCTTTTCTGTAATACATTTTTTTCTCAATATCTACCGCTTTATCTCATAGCAAGAGTCCGTAAGACATAATACAGTGAAAATAGGCAAAATATACAATTTTTGCAGTTTCCACGTCAGTAGGTACCTGTCGAATTTTTCTAACAGTGTAAGCAGCAGAGCTGAGTTTACCATCAAGTGTTGATATGTGGGTGTTCCATAGAAGCTTTGCATCTAACATTATACCGAGAAACACGGGGTTCTCCTTTATTTTCAACATATGATTATTTATCAATGAATTTATGTCATTTAAGGTCCTGGTATTGGGGAGTGTGAACACACTTAGATTTCTTTGCATTTGGAAGTAAATTGTTAGCAATAAATCAGAGAGTGACCTGTGATATGGCATTACATATAGTATACATTGTCAAAAATTATAATATTAAAGCTGTGCGTATTGCGTGAGGAATAGGTTGCAAGAGAGTTGCAACTTGCAGGGTTTGATGCATGCGCTATTGCCAGCAAACATGAGATATATTTTTATCTACAGGCAACGTCTGAGTAGGTAACGCATACGTCTAACGCAAGTTGAAATGTACCAGTGTATTTAGTTAGACCTATCGACAAGTTTGGAGTTGGGTGCAGTCTAAATGTGGCCCGTGTGTTTAGACTGTCAGTTTCTGTCAGTTTCACGTGTCGTCCCCCGCACTTCACCACCCCGCTTGCACAAATCGAGACAGCACGAAATTTTCAAGATTTCTGGGTGTAATTTCTGGTTTTCGTAGTTCCCACATAATTATAACAATATAAAATATATAACGATAATTTTTTTACTACATAATATTCATTAAATTTTCTAGGTCTGTGGTTTTTCCAAATTTCATTAAATTGCTTCGTTGTCTAGAAAAACGAGCACAAAGTTGGGCCTTTTTTTGAAGAAAAATACAAATCTTTGAGCCCCTGTAATTTTAAAACTACATATTTTTAGAAAAATCTAAAACACCACAGACACAGATATTAGTTTCTAAACTATGTCTGCAAAATTTCATGGACTTTGGTTGCTTAATATTCAAATGAAATGGGAACTACGATTGTATGGAGTAAGTGACGGAGAGAGCTCTGTTAAGGCCTTAAATATTAGTTACTTCTTAGAATAATAAAGTTACTAAATATAAATCACATTTTTAACCCCCGACCCAAAAAGAGGGGTGGTATAAGTTTGACGTGTGTATCTGTGTATCTGTGTGTCTGTGTATCTGTCTGTGGCATCGTAGCTCCTAAACTAATGAACTGACTTTAATTCAGTTTTTTTTCGTTTGAAAGGTGGCTTGATCGAGAGTGTTCTTAGCTATAATCCAAGAAAATCGGTTCAGCCGTTTGAAAGTTTGAGCTCTTTTCGAGTTACTGTACCCTTCACTTGTCGGGAGTGTTATAAATTTTTAATTTACACTTGTATTTCAACAGTTTGCTAGTTACGCTAAATTAAGTCCACAAATCTATCGTGATTCTAATGATGGATGATCGTGATGATAATTACAGAGCTATTTTCAAGTGATGCCACAAATCATCTCATAAATTTTTCACGAACGTCTAGACTTAGCTAAACACTGTCCAGGTGCAACGACATTTCTGATAAATTTTAAATTTTATAGCCGCCAAGACACGTGCCAACAAGGTCAACTATCGACCGTTCCGCCTTCCGTACGACCAGTCACAAAATAATAACCAACCAGCCCTCGATTGGTTTAGTGTCAACAATTTGACACGCAAGTAGGTGTTCAAATAAAGTTAGGCCGACCAGAATTTATCTTTAGTTTTTTAACCCCCGACCCAAAAAGAGGGGTGTTATAAGTTTGACGTGTGTATCCGTGTATCTGTGTATCTGTCTGTGGCATCGTAGCGCCTAAACTAATGAACCGATTTTAATTTAGTTTTTTTTGTTTGAAAGGTGGCTTGATCGAGAGTGTTCTTAGCTATAATCCAAGAAAATCGGTTCTGCCGTTTGAAAGTTATCTGCTCTTTTCTAGTTACTGTAACCTTCACTTATCGAGGGTGTTATAAATTTTTAATTTACACTTGTTATATAACATCTGTCATCCTCAGTGACTGTAGATCTATATTATGTACGTGAAATAGATACTCACGATACAGGATTGGTACAAGTGTTATCGGTCACATTAAAATACTTACTGTCTTTGTTCTTTTGGTAAATAAATATATTTTTAAATATTTTTCATTTTAATAGCGTGTACTTTGACTTTGCTCAGACGTAAAACGAGACAGATTTATGTCTAATATAAACTCCCAGCAAACTAAGTACGCTTCATAGTCCTCAGTCCTCACCCTTAGGCTCACTTGCATTGCATGGTAGACGGTTAAAGTTACGGTTATATTTAAACTTTAACTGTCCGTAAATAAAAGCAAAGTGGGTTGTACAAGTAAAAATTTGTAAACCTACCTTTCACTTTAATCATGGAGGTATGAAGAACTATTAACTTGTGCAACCCCCGTCATTTTTATTGGTCAAAGTTTAACGTTAACGTAACTTTAACCCACTACCATTCAACTGGATGCTAGTTTCATCTTATTGATTAAATAAGTACATAGACTGCTAAAATCATAACCCGTCCTTTTGACTTTGCCGTAGTCGGGTAAAAAAGCGGCCTAAGTTGGAATTCGAAATTGGCACGTCTGCTGATGCCTAAATGAAAATCACCGCCTTGTTGGGAAACGACCTTGCAATGCCTGCGGTCAATAAACGGTACTTCGGCTGTATTTGAAAATCAACTCTTTATCATTTGCGATTAAACTCAAAATCCTTTTCAAAGCAACTGTTTGGGGAGTTAATTGAATAATTTTTGTCACCTTGCCGTAAATATATTTTGCGTAGGCATTAAAGTATTTGGAATATCTTACACGGATGGGGAAATGTTAGGTGTTGAATATTAATGTAAGCCCACGGATTACCCGAGTCTTGTGCTGAATAACTTTAGACCTTGCTAGAGGGGGCTTAAAGATTTATGCTTAGGTGATTCATGGGTGGAATGAGGTTGTATAGCTTCATTTTCTCGTCCGTATTTTTGGATTGTTTTGATTAAAACTAGAATCTAATATGTATAGGTACCTAGTCAGCATTGTAACATATAATATACTTATTTAATGATGCATTCATGTCTGTATATATGGATATTGGATATCTAAATCCGATAAAATATAATCCGTTTCTCAAATCCCACTTTTGAAGCAAAATAACTTGAGTAGGCACGAATTGAATGTGGTTAACTCAAAGCTTTCATTGTAACGTTTACGTTACTTCCGTTCACATTTCAAATGCCGCCGCCAAACAGAAAGACTGCCATGTTTTATCAAGGAGTTATGTAAACACCCTATTCGCGCTCGATTTCGACTGCTCCGCCATAGTCTTTATCACACTAATATTATAAAGGAGAAAGTTTGTATGTGTGTGTGTGTGTGTGTGTGTGTGTGTGTGTGTGTGTGTGTGTGTGTGTGTGTTTGTATGTTTGTTACTCCTTCACGCAAAAACTACTGGACGGATTGGGCTAAAATTTAGAATGGAGATAGATTATACCCTGGATTAGCACATAGGCTACTTTTTATCCCGAAAAATCAACGAGTTCCCACGGGAATTTTAAAAAACCTACATCCACGCGAACGAAGTCGCGGGCATCAGCTAGTATTTTATATCTCACAGTGGGTCAAGCCTAAAGGCTCGAACACCTAAATGTGCAAATACGACCTTTTTTATACCTAAGCAACGCGTAGAGCCGGATGTTCTACAGTGTAATCACTTTAAAAGCAGACAGCATCTATTAGAGCACTAATTACTTTCTTTTCGTTGTCTTTACCCCTACATCGCTGCAGTCAATTGAAACTGAATTTAGCATCCAGTGAAAGTTTTGTACTCTATTTGGTAGATCGAAAGATTAAGTTTCATTTCAACAGTAATTTCTCGTTTGTAATCATGTAACTGACTGACTAACTTAATTAAGATATTGCTCTTGATTGTTTATCAATTAACTATTTCATACCTACTAGTTATTGCCATTTGGGTTGTCCACGTGGAATAAGATTTTACAAAATTATGTATGTAAATAATTACTTAAGTAATATCCTTTATTTTCACAGGGATGAAGACCCTTTATCATTCTCTAATTGGCATTGCAGATTTCTTTGAAATCGATTGAGTTGTTGAAACATCAATAAGTAACAAACAAATAAACAAAAACACTTTCAAATAGGTAACTATAGGTGACTATTAATAGTATGTGGTGTATGTATTAATCAAAATTAGAAAGAGGGAAATAATAAAAATGATGCATTTTGCGTACGTACCTACATTACATAACAACTGCTTGAAGAAATCCATTTTTCGTCTACCGTAAAATAAGGCCGAGATAAAAAATTTCATTTCAGGAATCCACTTTTTTCTGTCTACATCCAACAGAAGACTGGAAGAAAGTGTTTGTTAACCCATTTAACTGAATTGTTATAACTGACTTGTTGTAGTTTAAATTTTTTCTATTCAATTCAGTTAAGTAAACCAAAAAGAAAATGGTTGCCAAATGAACAACAGAAAAAGTTCTCTCCATGTTCAAATGGGGCAAATCTCACCTATTTTTGTGTAATCTAAACCCTGATTTGAATTTTGCCTTGACAATTCCATTGTCTTCTGTAAAGTAATCCTTTACAAATTGCGTGAAAATTGCTAGGCTTTTTCTGACAATTTTCCTTTAATTTCGGTTATATACGAAGTAGGCGAATTTGGGATTAAAGTTGAAAGTCTTTGTCTAACAAGATCTGGCATGTGTACACTGTACAGTGTATGTGATCTAAAATAGTACCTCAATGTAATACCATTAAAATAGGTATCTCCCTTCTACCTGGCTGAATTTGTTGTGGGCTCGTCTCAGACCTGGGTGCGTTTGAACCTTCGTAGCTATAGTTTTAAGATTACCTACATAATAATTTATTAATTTTTATCATAATTCAACAATTGACAATCAAAAAGTGTACAATGGTACCCAATTTGAATAAATGATTTGACTTTGATTTTGACTTGTTGTCTTGAGCTGAAAACTAGAAACGAGTTGGCGAGCAACGAGAAGCGAGTGTGTAGTTGGGCGGTTTTGTCGCTGGGCTATGAGCGACTGTGGGTTATGTGTGTGACTGATGGAGGATCACTCGCATCGGTCTCTGCGCGAGGGTTTTGACTGCCAAGAGAGCGTCGCTGTGCGAGTTTTTCTTTTATAGCTCTTGTCGCTGCAACGAACTAGTGGAGAGAGGGTTCTTGCTCTTGCTGATATTAGTACTTGTTTTTTTACCAATGTAATAAGAATAGGACAGGCAAATCTAATTTAATTTAGAGCTGTCAAACCTCGTGACTTTTGTGGTCAGTCGTGAGCCTATTCCTTTTTGTAGAGTGCACTTAAATTTAGAGCCTTCTTTGAAATTCAATATCTTCCGTCGTTTTTTAGCAATATTAAAAAGAAAAAAATGCAGATACTCTAGTAGTTAGAGAAATATTGATAATCGACGCCATTGTGTACAGTCAGCGATCGACTTACTTTAATAGGTATATTTGTCTCTTTTATTGACACGGGATAAGTATACATCGATTGTACGTTTCTTGAGCGAGAAAACAGTCGATAGCTAGTCACTTCTTCGTCGAAGGCTTTCTCGTAATGTAAAAAAAAAACTACTCTGATTAGATGTTGGGTTTTATTACTTAAGTCACTGAATGGTATCTCCGAAATAGCTCTATTTCTCCGAAATAGCTCTAAAGTGAAATTTATTTCACTGCGGTAACAATTAACTACCCTTTTTATCTTAATTCTCTTTAAGAATTGTCTGTATCAGCAAATTCATCTCAATGAAGACTAAAACTGGGTTAAGTGAATGCAGTACCTAACTACGTCGTTGTACTAAATAGCCAACAATATTGAGCTGTTATCAGCAAACATTCCATCTTGCTTATCAGTTGTATTGGATTCAGAGCTTACGTAATTTATCTTGTTGGATTGACCATCGTTCATCGTTTTAGTATTTCCAGAAACTATATTAATCTTTTCATTTAATTCCGTTCACGTTTTGACTAGCCAAATCTGCAATTAAAATAACGGGTATCTTTAAAACAAGAGTGAATAGGCACCTTCTAGGTAAACGTGTCCCATCTTAGACCACATCATCACTTTCCATCAGGTGTGATTGTGGTCAAGCGCTTGCCTATCACACTAATATTATAAAGGCGAAAGTTTGTATGTGTGTGTTTGTGTGTGTGTGTGTGTGTTTGTGTGTGTGTGTGTGTGTGTTTGTTACTCCTTCACGCAAAAATTACTGGACGGATTGGGTTGAAATTTAGAATGGAGATAGATTATACCCTGGATTAGCACATAGGCTATTTTTTATCCCGGAAAATCAAAGAGTTCCCACGGGATTATTCAAAAACCTACATCCACGCGAACGAAGTCGCGGGCATCAGCTAGTAGTGAATAAAAAAAAAACTTTTACTACTGTTCTTGACTGCAAATCCGCACTTAGCAACGTGGTAGATTATGACCAAATACTTCTTCCGAGAGGAGACCCGTGCTCGGTAGTGACCCGGCGATGTGTTGATGATGATTATGTTGACTGTTCCTTTATTGGTCTTTTCGTTTACTTTGTGCCATGTTATGACTAGGCTAATCTGCAATTAAAATCACTAACTGTTAGTTACTACTGATTAACATTTTCCTTACTAATGTTTAACTGCCTGACAAGTTGTTGTTACGTAGCGTTAAACTTGGACTACCAATATAAAGCAAAGTGAGGTTACACAAGTTAGCTTTCATACCTCCACAGTTAAAGTTAAAAGTAGACCCAAAGTTAACAAACCCTGACTTGTACAACCCATTATGGTTTTATTGGCGGTCGAAGTTTACCGGTAAACGTAATGTAACTAACAGTTATGCTACAAATCTTGACCAGCGAAAATTTATGCATAGTTACACCGAAATCAATAAAACAATCACGGAAGGAAATCTTGAAAATAAAATTAAGTGATATCAAATAACTATGAATAACTAGCCGATGCCCGCGACTTCGCCCGCGTGGATTAAGGGTTTCTAAATTCCCGTGGGAACTCTTTGATTTTCCGGGATAAAAAGTAGCCTCTATTATCTATCTATCTCTTTCCATATTATCTATCTCCATTCCATTTGAAGGCGTGAAGGAGTAACAAACACACACACACACACACACACACACACACACAAACTTTCGCCTTTATAATATTAGTGTGAGGTAGGGTATACTGCATACAAAAATAATACAATTCTAAAGATGCCCCTGATGTACATTCACCATTTTTAAGCTAGACTACTTTTTGTGAGTAATTTTTTTGTATGCAACCATTATTCATCTTGGAGTCGAGCATTGGAGGCTTGGAGCAAAAAACGCAATACACTTGCGGGAAAAGTCGATCGAATCGTGTCGTGTGCCGGAGAAACTAGCCTTAATGCTGATTTTATCTGGGTTTTAGTAATGACATGGTCATTTAGATACATGGACAAATGACATGGATGATAGAATTCTCGAGAAATTCAACCTTGATTAAGTTTTGCCGGCTTCCTTGGACGCAGTGGTAATCGCTGTGGTCTTATTAGTGGGAGGTCCCTGGTTCGATTCCCGGCGGGGGGTTTTTTTTTTTTATATTCTCTATAGGTAAGCGCTTGACCACAATCACACCTGATGGAAAGTGATGATGTGGTCTAAGATGGGACGCGTTTACCTAGAAGGTGCAGAAGGTTTTGAATTTATAAGACCGTGGTGAGTGCAAGTCCCTCCAAGAGACCAGCAGCAGTGGACAGAGGTCTCTTGGAGGGACTTGCACTCTAAATATGTAAAGTAAAAAATGTACCCAATCCATCACAACACCTTTCTACTCACAAAAAGCAACCGTAATACGTACATCTATCTACATCTCAATCCGATGTGCCTTGACCGTGTAGCAGTGTAAAAGTGTACAGTTGAGTTGACATTGACATTCATGTGTCATTTTGAAAACAGGAACTGGTAACACAGATAATATAAAAAAATCAACAACAGTGTGTCCCTGGATAAAGTGCACAAACGAATATGGGTGAAACTAGACTATTTTTCATAGACAAAAAAAAAATCGTAGCTTAAGTACTTAAAAGTTTTTTCCATATTTTTTTTGACGATGAATAATGGACTAGTTTCACCCATTTTTGTTAGTGCACTTTATTCAGGTATACATGATTTATTCCAAAATTGCAATAACTACTTAGTGTCAAGTTAAGTGTTATAAGAAACGGAAAGTAGAATTCACTAAGTACCTACATAAGAAGTACGTAGAGGTTCTTAAGAACCTCCTTAGCGCAAGTGAAAATTTAAAGGCCAAGAAATATAGTGAACCGTTAAACGGGCAGTTAACATTGATGTCAGTTATAAAGATAATTTTAACGATTACTTAATTAAAATGAGACCACTGAATCGGATGAAAAGACGTTAAACATTTGAAGCATAACAAAAATGAAATATGAAAAACTGCTATTTAAAAGTTATAACTCTTAAACTAAGAAACACATGGAAGTAATGGATTACCTAAATCCATACTATAATATTACAAATGCGAAAATGTGTCTGTCTGTCTGTCTGCTACCTTTTCACGGTCCAACAGTTTAACCGATCTGACGAAAGATACAGAGTTAGCTTATATCCCGGGAACGGACATAGGCTACTTTTTATCCCGGAAAATCTAAGAGTTCCCACGGGATTCCTAAAGACCCATCCGTAGCGAGGTAACCACAGTAACAACTCATCTCACTTGAATTTTTTGGGTTCAAGCAGTAGTAACCACTTAGCTGCTAGTTAATTACTTAATAAGCCATTACGTACAGCGGTTAATGAAGCGTTTAAAGTTTACTCGGCTTTTATGTTCAGATGTTAGTTTCTGTGGAAATTATAATTGTAGTATTTGATACTGATGATACATTTTTACAAATCAACATTAGCGTCTAATAGATGCTGATATATTTTCAATAGTAGCTAGTAGCAGCTAGCTGAAAGTAAGTACTTAATCAAATAGTTATTTAATAGTTGTTTTAAATAACTATGAGTTAATAGTTACCGTCTTTTAAAATTGAGCTAGTTATCGAGAAATACCTAGGTTACCATGTTTGGGCAGTATTCAAAATTGTGCATATTCCATATTTTTAATCACTTCCATTCTTCTCACTTCTACACTTTCATTCCAAGTCCATCAGTAATCTAATCTATCTATCTTCCAAAAATTCCTAGCAATTAACTATTACAAGACTTAACTACTAATCAAGTAATCAGGCAGACACTTGATAGCCTAAAAGTCGTAGCTCACTTACACGACACAGCTCCCAAACGGTAATTGTACATAACAGTCCAGGCCTAAAATAAAGCGATTACTAGGAATATTGGAAGACCGAGGCGAAGCAGAGGACTTCTCAGTTGATTTTAAAAGGACGAGACGCCAGCCGAGTTACAATTAATTGGAATTAAATACATATCACTTGCTTTTACAGTGAAGAAAACCATCGTGAGTGCATGCCTGACAAGTTTCCTATAAGTTCTCAAAGGTGTGTGAAATCTGCACTTGGCTACTGGCCATCATGGCCAGTTTAATTGAATAAACGTTTAGGATTTTGAAAAATTTTGAATTTTGAGAAGAGTCCCGTTCTCAGTAGTGAGCCGGTGGGGGGTTGAGATGATGATGAGGCAGTTAATCACGTTTATATGAAACAATCTAAAGTCCGCAACGCCTCGTTAAAGACGAATTTGCTACCACGGGTTTGATAATAACCGAGACCGACAGCCTGAATTAGAACCGTGGCAGTAATTGAGATCCATTCATTTATCTATAACTGGGTCAACATTGCTTGACTAATAAGTTTTGCTCTGTATTTTTGTCTCGTGGATTATAATATTATTGTACTAGCTGCAGATACCCGGGACTTCGTTCGCATGGATATAGGTTTTTAAAAATCCCGTGAAAACTCATTGATTTTTCGGGATAATATGGCTGTTGTTAAAACCACAATATTTTAAGTGCCTAGTTAAGTAAAATACTATTATCCACTAAGTGGACAGACGACATCAAACGAGTAGCAGGGAGCCGCTGGATTCAGGCGGCTCAAGACCGTGGTGTGTGAAAGTCCCTACAAGGGACCTCTATCAGACCAGTAGACATCTATCGGTTGTTATATATAGACCTAGCCTTTTCCCATGTTAATTGTGGTCGGCTCTCCTAACCATAAGTATAATATATCCAAGTTGTTCTGTTTTGGGTCGCCATTGAGTCTATTTGGGCTGTTTTGAGGTCGTTCAATACTATAACTGAAATCCAGCTTCGTCGAGGTCTGCCCCTTCATCTGGGTCCAGCGCTAACATGTATTACGCTTCTGGTCATGTGATCTCGGATCTTCTCATGACATGACCATACCACCGCAGATGATGATGATGGTGATGAATTTATTATTATTTTTTCTCTCTCGTCTGGCTTTACAAAGATTAGCCAATGTCAAGTTTGTTTAAACTATACAAGTATGGACCCCGTCTGTGCCGGCGCTCGCCGACACACGCACGGCACCCTCTTAGAGCGCTTTCCAGTCAGTTTTAACAAAAAAAACACACCAAAATGGCAGAGCACGCCCGCCAGCTAACACCAACACAGACGAAGTGCTGAATTTATTATTTCACTATTTTCAATAATTATCTCATCGTTTCAAAACATAGGCATTTATCAGTACCTTCACAACATTATGCATATTAAGTAGGACGTAGGTAGCACCAATGTTATTGAGTGACCTTTATAACTATTTTATATGGCGTGCCGGTGGGCGTGCCTACGTGTTAGTAAATAATTGGGTCAATTCGTCCGCTACGGGCACTTGGAAACGGTGCTTGACTTGTTTGGAAGTTGGTCCAAGAAATGCTCAAAGTTTGTCAAAAGAAAGTGCCCAGCAGAAATGTCAAAGGAAATTTTATTACGCTTTCAAATAAAAAAAATTGTCGACAACTTTTTTTTAGAAATTACGGTCTTATTTATTTCAACTTTAGAGGATGCCCGCGGTTTCGCCCGCGTGGAGTTCGTTTTTTTTTTAACTCCTGTAGGAACTCTTTGATTTTCCGGGATAAAAAGTAGCCTATATCCTTCCCCGGAATGTACCCCAAGTCTGTACCAAATTTCATTAAAATCGGTTCAGCGGTTGGGCCGTGAAAACTAGCAGACAGACAGACACACTTTCGCATTTATTATATTAGTAGGTATGGATCTTTATTTGCCTTTATTATCATAATCAATCCATAGAGCACAGGTCTCCTCTCAGTATGAAAAGGGTTTGGCCATAGTCCACCACGCTCTCACAAATCTGCCAATCTGCACTTAACCAGCGTGGCGGATATGGCCTAAATATTTCTCATTCCGAGAGGAGGAGACCTGTGCTCAGTAGTGGGCCGGCGATGGGTCGGTCATGATGTTGATTTTTTTTTTTTAAATTAAAATAGCGAGCAGGCGGATCACCTGATGTTACGTGATTACCGTTGCCTATGAACAATTGCATGATGATACGAATTTCGCCGGTATGTCAAAATAAATTGGGCTGTGATTAAGAACTCATTTATACGAGAGCTTTTTTAACGTCCGTTAAAAAGCGTATAAATGAGGCCTTAGTTGTCATCAAACGAGACACTGCGGCTCCGCTCCACTCCATTCCGTAGGAATGCTTTGCGCCCAAGTGCTATACCACACCTGCGTACGCGTACGAACCGTGCACAGAACGAGCACTGAAAGACGTAATGTATACGTCACGTGGACGCGTCCACGAGTGATTGCAAGCGGTTCGGACGCATATTGTACAAGTCACAGCGTGAACATGTTCGTGAGTACAAATAGATAATACGCATTCATGCACGTGCGCGGAGAGACCGTGACGCGTCCCATAAGCGTTCGAATTCGATGCGCGTTGTGTGCACGGTTCGTGCACGTGCGTAGGTGTGGATCTACCTTAACGCCAGACGAGTGCATGCTGCATAGATTTACGTACCTACTCGTACACTTTATTTGCCACACACGTCGATACATAATAATTCAATGGCCACACATGATTTCTTTCAAAACAAATATTTAGCAGCATCATCAACTTAAATTGATGAGTAAAGAGATTGAATTTCTATTTTAAAAAGTATCTACTTTCAATATATTTAGGTACTAGAATAGATCTAGAGCAAGAAAAAAGACATTCTTTCTCCCCATTTATAGGTAGATGATTTTGAATCAACGTTATTAGGCACGCGTTTCATTTTGGCTGGATCAGATTTTATTAAGCGTGAACTATCGGACGACGCGGCGTAAAGGCTTGGACAAATAAAGCGCGATTCTGCGGCGCGCGACTAAAAGGGGTTTGAATTTTTTTGTATGGAGCCTGGCCTACCTGCATTTCCGCTGTTTGCTTTTTTTTTAAAATAGCGGCCATGCATAAAACCTGCATAAGTCAATAGCTGACATCAATACCAATAAGTATTGCATGAGACAAAATCGTCCAAATCGTTTGATCTTGAATCGTCAATCGACGATCTGTCAAATATTAGGCTATGGGTGCCGTGAAATTAAGAAAACCATTCATTCATTCATTCAAACATAGTCATTTCATAGGCTACGGACCGTCAAATATAGGTAACATTGGACGCCTGCCAGTGACGTCGAAGCCTCGGATTTAGAAGTACCCTAACTGTCGTGAACCCCTCGCCTAATATTTCACAGATGTCGATTCAGTTCTTCGATTCCAAAAAATCTACATCAATCATTATTTCAATGCCAATTATTGTGATTGGCTGAATTTATGCTATTCTTGTTGCAACAATGCTTTGTAGCTAATAGGCATCGAGTGTCAACCAATCAGAGGTGAATGCTATTGTGACATAGTATCTATCATTCTACCGCAGCCGTGGGGTCCAAATCGAGAGTTTCCTCACTCCAGTTCACTCTGACCGCACGCTGCACGCTCCGCAGAACGCGACTCACTCACTCCGCCTTGTGTATGCTCAATCCTTATAGACGTACAGTTTTATTGAAGCTTGGCATGTAAGTGAAAGTGCTGAAATGCTCCGTGATTAGTTTTGGAGCAGTCGATGAACTATTATTTATTTATAGTATCGGTTTATTTATTACGAGTGACGACGCTATTGGTGGCCGACTGACGATGTTTGTCTTATTGTTCGCCTTAGTATTGCTTTTATTAAGGTACCTATTTAATAAGTAGCTATACCTACACAACTTGAATATATATAACAATTTTTGTTACTATTGTCTATGAGTCTAGTTAATACTGTGCGCCCCACTCTTATACGAGTATGTATCCAAATTTTGACACAATTCCTCATGCGTCATACTAAGACTCGAGAGATTTTTTTCCCGTTGCGTCACAGTGCTACTCACGAGAACAACCCACTCTACCTATCTGTCAATTATATCTTGAGAGAAATAAAAAAAAGAATAAAACCAGTAAAAATTTTAATGCCACATAATATTATGCAAACCCAGAATCACTATAAGAGGCGTACCTTTAGATTGGTAGTAGTACTAACTTGGCCTTTGTAAGTATAGCGAGGAGGAAGTCGCTTAAAAATAAGCTGAATCGGAAGAACACTGTTTGATGTCTAGGGTGAAGAAGATGTTTAATAAGATAATTTTTTCCATGTCCACAGAAGCCCTAGACCGAGCGAGATTGGCGCGCGAGCGGCGCGAAGCTGAACAAAGAAAGCGACTAGACGAGCTCAGAGCACACGCGGCGGCTGCGCAAGCGCATCGCGAGAAGCGAGACGAGGAGCGGCGCAAGCGGCAAGCCGAGCAGCGCGCCAGAGACGATGACAGGCGGACACAGGTAAGACCACCGACCAGCTTGAACGAGGCAGTCGTCCCGCCGAAACGTACGTCTTCTAGTGTAGTTAGTAGATCCATTGATATAATGCCATGACCAAGATACACAGTTGCAGAAGTGTTTATCGGTTGGATTGATTCCGAAGCGGTGCAGCGCTTAGTACCAGCGTGCTGGTAGCTTTCGATTGAACCTGAAAGCTAATAGAAAAATAGGCAACACGTGTTAACTTTTTTCATTTCATATCATAACTTATTAAGCGATTTGCTTTCCCATTTCTAATCGCTGGGATATTGGATTATTAACATTGGTACCCAAGTCAAGAGTGAACAGGCATCCTCTAGGCAAGTGCACTCACCGCATCATCACTTGCCACAGCAGGTCTGATTGCAGTCAAGCGCTGAAAAAGTGATTAAGAACTTATATGTCATTTGCCACTCATTCCTTGCTTGAGCCATTTTCACTAAGTATTCGTGAAGACTAGCAGATTGTACTATAACCCCAGAGATAGGTACATAAAAGTAGGGCTGGAAATGAGTGCAAACATTAAGAAATTAAATTAATCGGTGCTTTTTAAATCCTTAAGCTAAGCAAGATTTATTTCAGAACTTGCAAAGAACCGTATTGGTTAAAATTCACGTGAAATTTCGTTCTTATTAAGTTCTTTTTGGTTTTGCTTTGGTTAATTTGCTTTGAAGAAATCACTATGCAGCGATAAATCTGCGAAGTTTACTTCTTCCTAACTTGGTTTAAGACTTTCTATTTCTTTTTTGTTTTATGCAATAAAAGTATAGTGTATTAATTCGTTCATATGTCCATACTAACTTTAATAAGGTCGACGAAGTATTAACCTAACCTTTTTGTAGTGTACAAAAAAACTGTGTATCTTTGGTTCCTTATATCAATGAAATAGACCTTAAGTATTCGTATGCTTGCAGAAGAGAGACGAGGAGCTTTGCCAACCGCATTTGGGCCAGCACGCCAAAGAGGACGATAGGCGGTTACAGGTAAGTCTCACCATCTACTATTCTTTCATTTCAGGAGACTATCATTGTAGCGAGGCGTAGAGATGAACTCATATTAGACCGGCAGAAAAGCGCTATGTACATTGTATAATCCTCTTGAAGAGTAAAGTCAAGATTTTGCAGAGCACAAGGTAAGTGTAGCGTAGTAGATTACCTAGAAGCCATCCATCCAACCAACAGAAGAACTTCATAAATAAGAATATACTGGTGTACAGGGAACAATAATTTAATTCGCTATAATCCATCACAACATATTTGTATGGTATAAGATATGCAGGCTGCATCGTATGCGATATGCACCGCACGCACTCCCACTGCTAAAGAAGCAGGAAAAGCAAGCAATGCGCATCACCACCACACAACACCTCACAAATCTTCTTAAAAACAACGTACCTTTTACTCAGACACTGGAGGTGGTTGTGGGATATATTGCTTGCTTTTTCTGTTTCTTTAGTAGTGGGAGGGCACGTGGTGTAAAACGTATGCTGCACGCTACCATACAGATCTGTCTATTTTGGTGGATTATAATTTAAAGCGAATTACGCTTGTTGTTCTTTCTGTATCAAGGACTTCCGCAAAGTAACACTTGCTATGCAAGATTCTGGTGGTCACCAATGCCAGATAATATTATGAGTAAGTTTTATGGAGTAAAGCCAGCAGCCTCAGCTACTGTTCAAAACGATCAGGGTTTGTTGGCAAGAGTGTGATTTCAGCATCAGCTATGGTCTCAATAAGGCTAAGGATCTATACAGCGCACTTGGACTTTGCTCAGAAATAAGACACTGTTAAAACGAGACAGCGTTATACCGCTGGCACAAATCTGTCTCATTCTAACCGAAACTTAAGTCTAAGCAAAGTCAAAGTGCGCTCTATGGATTTAAACCTAAGAGCAGAAGCCTCAGAAGCAGACGTGCAAAAAAAGTGCCTACATAAATCGTAAGATAAATGACTCTTAACTGGATGTAAGTTGTTTACATTTTTGTTACAATAATCATCATATTGTTATTATGCTTGTTTGTTTGTGACGTGGTGTCGTTCGTATGTCTTGTGAGTTCTTCTTGGTGTTTATTGAAGTCTTTTCTATGTATGAGTCTTTCATCTGTCCTATGAGTTCAAAAGAGTGGCTTTGCGACGAATAAAAGGCAAAATGACAGATGCAAACAATTGTATTAACAGGGCTCTCTCCGTCACTCGCTTCATACAATCGTAGTTCCAATTTCATTTGAATATTAAGCAATTAAAGTCCATGAAATTTTGTAGACATATTCTAGAAACTAATATCTGTGTCTGTGGTGTTTTAGATTTTTCTAAAAATATGTAGTTTTAAAATTACAGGGGCTCAAAGATTTGTATGTAAATTTTTAAGACCGCGTAACATTGAAACCGAATATTTTAACAGAAATCTGGAAAACCACAGACATAGATATTAGTTTCTAGAATATGTCTGCAGAATTTCATGGACTTTGGTTTCTTAATATTCAAATGAAATTGGAACTACGTATGTATGAAGCGAGTGACGGAGAGACCCCTCTTAAATAACACTCCTTTGCGTCGTAAGAAGAAGTACCTAGACACGTTACATTAAACTATACTTCTCACATAGGTACTTTGTAGAGCGCTATTTCTTTCATCTTGTGCTTTTAGTATCTTATGTCTTACTCTTCAGCGAGCATGAATTTTATAAGCCATGTAAGTACATGAACGTACTTGTCTTTGGTAGGTAATAATGTTGGAAGCAAAATATTTTTGATTTGGTATATTAGATCAGCTGATTACAATAAATTGATCCTTGTAGTGTTTTTTTATCTTATCTGGGTTACAATAATGACCAGATTCCGGTTTAGGTAACGCGAAAAATCGTTTGCTCGAAGCAAATAGGTAGACGATATTAAAATACCTCCATCTGACGAATCTTAATGATTAATCTTCATTTCTGATTTGATCACGTAGAAAAACTCCAAGCATAGATTTCAATTTACCAGGATTTTCAACTGCCTCTTTGTTTTCCTTTTATGCTACTTAGGGCCGATTTTTCAATCATCAAATAAATTTTATCTGAGGAATTTTAGGGTTTGACAATTTTTGTATTGTCGATTCGTCAAATTTATACCTCAGATAAAGATAAGATCAGATAAAATTTATACCTCAGATTCGTCAAATTTATACCTCAGATAAAAGATTTGACGATTGAAAAATCGACCCTTAGTTACATAAACAAGCTTTGCACATGTGAACCTTTAAATACGTACCTATAGAATATAGATAGACAGATGATAGAGAGATGAAATCTTTATTGTACACAAAACATGAAAAGGAACACAAAACAAAAGGAAGAAACAGAAAAAAACAATTGTGTGCAAAGGCTGCCTTATTGCTTGGAGCAATCTCCACCAGGCAACCTTAGGTGAAAAGAGAAGCTAGTGTTAGATAGTACGTACTAACACGCAAAGAATTATTCAGTACCCTACTACCTCGTATCAGCGTAACTATCCCTACTATCAGCGACTCTGCGTACTCCACAGAATCAGTTTCGGTCGATGAGCTCAATTGGAATTATTTCCTTACGTCGGAAAATACGTACACGTCCGGCCATTCAAAACGCGAATCGCGAGAGAATTCGTGACATCATCTCGCAAGGACGCGGTTATGCAATGCTAATAGGCCAAGAGCTGGTGAAACAAAATTACCTACTCGTTGCTATTGATGGGTTCCCAACGAGTCACACTCAATCGTGTTACAGTTTTACTCGTTGGGAATCTATCGAATTTTTTTTGAAAACAGATGGACCTTTAAGAATCCATTGGGAACTCTTTGATTTCCGGGATAAAAAGTAGCCTATGTCCTTCCCCAGAATGCAAGCTAACGCTGTACCTTTCATCAATCGGTTGAACTGTTGGACCATGAAAAGCTAGCAGCCCAACAGACAGACAGACACGCTTTCGCATTTATGATATTAGTATGGATGGGTAGGTAATGATTCGATACCTGGCTCTGAAACGTCAGGAATGACTCGAATAGCTAGTTTATGCAAATCTAACATACCTACTTTTGTTAGTTATGTTAAAATTTAAATCCTTTGGCATACATAACACGCTTAACTTAATATAGGTATGAATCATGTGACTTCATACAAAGCTAATGAAATTCGGAATCACGTCATTTGTTTTCCATTCTAATGGTTTTTTATCTAAATATGAATACCCGGCTGAGTTTGTTGTGGGTTCTTCTCAGATTTGGGCGCACTTGGAACTCTCGTAGCTTTAGTTTAAAGTTTTACTTGAAAGGGTCCAGTTTAAGAAATCAGCTCTAGTATCGACTAATTTGTGAGTTAAAGTCGAGAGCTATTTTCTTAAACTGGATTCTTTCAAGTAAAGATTTTTATATAAACAGGTGGAGATGATACTGCCATTGTCGCAACTAGAATGCCATAAGCCTACTTTGTCGTATTAGTTTACAAATTGCGAAAAACCAAATAATATTTGAAATTCGCGGGCAGACCCGTCGCTTGCCCCTTAAGTTAAAGTAATAAATTATCACCCCTACCAATCAGAAAGTGTACAGTTATAGTACCCAATTTAAATAAATGACTGACTTAAATAGGTATGTATTTATAAAAGGTAAAGGTGACCGATTGACTGACTGATCCATCAACGCACAACTCAACTATCAACTATTTTATTTATTTATTTATTTAAACATCTTTATTGCACAAAATTACAAAGAAAATAATAAATGATACAGATAAAAATACAAAGGGCGACCTTATCACTAAAGTGATCTCTCCCAGGTAACCCGTATGTTCGAACCTAAAGGATAAGACGAGGAGTCATCATGTATATACTATTCATACTACATCATGTATAACTATTGGATGAATCGGGAGCATGCAGATAGCTATTATGACATAGATATCCGCTAAGAAAGGATTTTTGAAAATTCAATCCTTATCGGAATAAAATAGGGGTTTGAACCCGTTTTTACCCTTCAGGTACGGAACTCCGAAACACCAATAATCCATTCTCAAACACGTGAACTTGTCAGAAAGGCATAAGAAAATTGAGACATTGAACGGAACAATTTTGCTGTATCTGGAGTTAGGCCAATGTAGGTATGTTAAGGATCTACAGTTAAACTACAATCTACGCTTAAGGTGTGTCAGAAATATCTCGGTTATCGGCCGATCGGTAGAATTCCGCTCAACGGCCGCGGTTGACCTCTGATCCCGCATTGCAATCATAACTCGCTGCATTCGAATTATTACTGGATTGTTACTAGTTGCATTCGAATTATTACTGGATTGTTACTAGTTACTAGTTGAGGAAATTATTAAGTTACCAGGTATGTTTTGCGATCATACCTTACTACTCGACTACGGCAAAGTCAAAAGAAAGGTCATGATTTTAGCAGTCTTTGTATGTATGTACCTATGTTTGTATCAGATACTGTGTGTTGGACCGTACCACCTAAATTACTGGGCTGATTTTGATAAATGAGATGTTAATCGTTATTATGGTCCGGGTGACATAGGCTACATTTTATACGAAAAAAAATCGACCTGACGGATGTTACATTAAAAAAAGTGGGGGTCCCAGAATTTTTTTTTTGCGATGGTATCGAGTGGGATATTAAATGAAAAAGGGAAAAAATTCTGAGTTCATAAATATTAATATAGAACGATCCATTCCCTAAGAGGGTAAAATAGGGGTTTGAAAGTGTAGTCCACGCAGACGTAGTCGCGGGCTAAGCTAGTAACTAATAATAATTTTAGTCTTTAGTTTGCAGGCGATCTAAGTTAGCACCTAAAACAAGATCTTAATATTAGTGGCCATTTAAATAATTTCGCTTTCCAATTTTCTAATTTTCACCATCCAACTGTAGAGTACGCAAACACAATTTACTGGAGTGGAGAAAGTAACATACGTACCTACAGCGTACAAGTTTGAAGCCCCTGTAATACATTGGCCAAACGCGCTCGGCAAACTTGTATACGGCCTCGTCCATAGTTCACGACAGTTATGGAACTTTTAACAAAACGTCGTGGCATCGAAGTCACTGGCAGGTGTCAAATGGTGGTCAAACGTAGCCCTATTATGCCCGATTTTTCTATGATTTCACGTCACCATAGCCAAATATTCAGTTCGCCGAACGTGTTAGGGCAACGTGAACTGGAGGCTTGCGAGCAGATGATATGAAATTCGGAATTAGGCCAACTGATCGACTTGCTGACTGGGCTCGGGTTTTCATGCACACTTCAAAGGTATATCTCTCAGCTCTCACATTGAAGCGTTTATATCTTAGCACCACTCGCCGAACGCGTTAGGCCAACGTGAACTGTCGGCTTGCAAGTAGATGTTGAAGACAGATTAAAGAGATTTGTATTTCATGGAACGCTGGCAAAGGCCTTGGCTCGCGACGCTCCATATTCTTTGATCGATGAACTGTGAAATACTTGCAGTAATTATTATTGTCAAAGGCTTATTGTTCTACGTCGAGAAAAATTGCCGAGACCTGTTATTACCACCTTCACAACTTCATGTTGGATATAATATGTAATAGGTATAGTCTCCTTCCTGATCTTATCTTGTGTTATGTCTTCTTCTTCCACTCACTTCTGTCATCCGTCCACGCATTAGCTATCTCTTTTACACGCATATCCTCTTGAATGAAAACGAATGATGTACGAAATGTACGAAAACGAATCTCAGCCGAACTATGAATTTAATCCTTACTCTATAACCTGCGCAAATCGCCATGTCGCAACTTCAGTTTCAGCCTCCCACCAGACCAGACCAGACCAGAAAACATAAAATTCCAAACCCTTGCCGGGAATCGAACCCGGGACCTCCTACTAATAAGACCACAGCGTTTACAACTACTTACGGCAGTCACAAACTTTGCAGTGGTGGTGGTGCGTATGGCTGGCTTTTCCTGCATGTTTATCAGTGGGAGGGCGGGCGGTGCATATCGCATGCTGCATGTTGCACCATACAGATTTCTTTGGTTTGGCGGATTATAGCAAATTAAGCTTTTGGTTAATTGTATGTCATGGACTTCCGCAAAATAACGCCTGCTTCTATACTACGTCACAAACTTTGTTAAGTATCTATTTTCACTCGAAGTTTATCGCTATTTCATGGAAAAATTTTAATACTTCTTAAACGAGTCATAACTACGTCTAAGACTTCAGACTTCGTCGTGCTCATAGAATCACGTACCTATATCTTCATTCTTCGAAATCTATTTCTGGAGTCTATTCTATTAGGCCACTCGTAGGTATAGGCCGTCCGTACAACCGGGTCATCTTATATAACTTCAATTATGAGGTCAGATCGCAATGAACTAGTCTAATACACGCTCGAAACGAAAATAGTACAGTTAGTGCGAATATTGTATTGGCTAATTTCGGAACGCTAGGAATCTCTGGTATTACAATAATGCTAGAGACATCTGCGTTTGCTACAGTCATGTTGGATGTTTTTCGTATATGTTCTAATTTATCATTCTCGTTCGAACGTTTTATAATAATTTATTCGTCTAGCTCTCAAGGGTTTTGAGAGTTTCCGAAGCAAAATTGGTCGATTTCACATAAAAATAAAATATATCAGTGGAAGTATTCCCTTCGTTCCACACTTAAACCTGATTGAATTCTTTAATTGAACATTTTCTTTAATATACTTACTTGCCATCAAAAAAAAAAAAAACCAAGCACCTCGCATCACTTTTTATTTTGGAAGAAGTTAAAGTCGAAAACTTTCTTGGTGAAAAGTACGTGCCTATATTTTATTAAAGATCTTTTAAGTCTTCATTTTCCTTGTATTCATTGGTTTCTTAATATTTTTCCAAACGCCTAAGTAATCTTAGTAGTTTTTGGCGTTTTTTGATGTCACTTTGATGACGCTAGACTTTAGCAGAGTGAACAATAAGAAAACTCTCGGTTTTGACATCTGTCAATATTAGGCTAGGGAGTGACGTTAAATCAAAAAGACCTAGTCATTCCATAGCCTACCTAATGTAGGTAGCATTTGACGCCTGCTAATGTAGGTAACAATTGACGCCTGCCAATGTAGGTGAAGCCTCGACGTTTTGTTACAAGTTCCCTTTGTTTGTCGTGAACTGTGCTATCACAATTTGTTATTTTTATCTTTCATAGCGAAGTGTTCAATCAAATGACTCCAACGTTGATTGTACTCGATAGAGTAGATACAGTCAGCAACAAAACTAGGTTTGCACCCGCCAGTACTAGCGACTATGGACGGGTGCAAACTGCAAATCTAGCTTTGTTGCTGACTGTACTCACGTCGTGACCGGGTCATCTTATAAAACCTGTCATTATCAGATCATACTGCAATGGACTTGTAGTCACTTGATGTCCACAAACGTCGTACACAAGAACGATCTAGACTTCTAGTAGTAGTTTTCTACGCATTAAGACATTCAATTTTTGAGGCTAATTTGCGAGTGCTGTAATTTTAGCTATTACAAATAATATTCGGAAAATATCTGTCTAAAAAACAGGCCAAGTGCGAGTCAGACTCGCGCACTGAGGGTTCCGTACTCGGGTATTTTTTTCAACATTTTGCACGATAAATCAAAAACTATTATACATAAAAATAAATAAAATCTTTATTAGAATGTACAGGTAAAGAAATACCTTTCATATGATACATTTACATTTACATTTACATTTGGTATAGTTATCTTACTTTGAAAATTAAAACTCATTTTTTTTAATGTAAATGTAACCACAAATTCGGGGTTTTCAGATTTATTCCTGTACTTGTGCTATTAGACCTACCTACCTGCCAAATTTCATGATTCTAGGGCAACGGGAAGTATCCTATAGGTTTCTTGACAGACAGACAGACAACAAAGTGATCCTATAAGGATTCCGTATTTCCTTTTGAGGTACGGAACCCTAAAAAATATGTTAAAAGGTTTTGAAACCACTTAAATTAATTAAATATGCATTAGTATTCGAAGAACATCTAAAATGAGTATGTCTACCTACTCAAATGCCAAAGTATCCGTTAGTTAAAGTAGTAAGTAATTGAAAAATCAGTCTTCTAAGTTGGCACGTCTAAAGCCAAGATCTATTTGACTTTGCTCAGACTTAAGACACTGTTAAAACGAGACAGCGTTATACCACTGGCATAATTTTGTCCCGTTTTAGCTGAAACCTAAGTCTAAGCAAAGTCAAAGTGTGCTCTATAGATTTCTACCTAAAGTACCTAGACTAGAGGGCCTTTTTAACCCCCGACCCAAAAAGAGGGGTGTTCTAAGTTTGACGTGTGTATCTGTGTATCTGGCTGTGGCATCGTAGCTCCTAAACTATTGAACCGATTTTAATTTAGTTTTTTTGTTTGAAAGGTGGCTTGATCGATAGTGTTCTTAGCTATAATCTAAGAAAATCGGTTCAGCCGTTTGAAAGTTATCAGCTCTTTTCTAGTTACTGTAACCTTCACTTATCGGGGTGTTATAAATTTTAATTTACACTTGTCCATAATATATCATTTCAAAGGAACAACCTTTACACCTGTTAATTTATTTCAGAGATTTGTTTATAACCGAGTAGGCGCCACTGTCTCCCAACTTTTGTTTTAAATTATAATAAACCATTCCAAGTATCCTGAGCACGCGCAAGTATTAATGGCCCGAGACAGAAATACTCGGGCGCTTGTAGTGCATCAAAAATGTACAAAATTAACTCCTGCGGGAAGGAGTAGCGACAGAAATAACGATAGGCCGACTTCCTTCAGGACCGACTACATAGCTTGCTAGTCTTGCTACCCGACCAGAGAAAACTATTTCAAATTCAAATTCAAATTCAAAATGTTTTTATTCAATTAGACTTTTACAAGTTCTTTCGAATCGTCAAAAGCATCTACCACTGGTTCGGAATGCCTTTCCTACCGAGAAGAACCAGCAAGAAACTCGGCGGTTGCTCTTTTCAAAGATTTGATATACAATATTATGCCATGTATAAAAGCAATTGAAGTCCTGCGCATTGCTGGAGCGAATCGAAGTTCAAATCCACGCTTTTTTATCATTTACATAATCTTCGATAGTATAATATGCTTTTCTCAAGAGCATATTTTTAATAGATTTTTTGAACCTGTGTAAAGGCAAGTCCAAAATTGACTGAGGAATTTTGTTATAGAAGATTATACCCATTCCCACAAATGACTTTTGGACCTTCCTGAGACGGAGCGTAGGAGTCGCAAGCCTGTTACGGTGTCTAGTCAGCCTGTTGTGTAGATCACCAACCCTCTTGTAACTAAGAATATTTTGTCTTACAAAAATTATGTTGTTGTAAATATATTGAGAGGCTACGGTAAGGATACCTATTTCCTTAAATTTTTCTCGAAGTGAATCGCGTGGTTTTAAGTTATAAATTGCGCGTATTGCCCTTTTTTGTAATACAAAAATTCTCCCAATATCTGCCGCTCTACCCCATATTAAGATTCCATAAGACATAATACTATGAAAATAAGCAAAATATACTATCTTTGCGGTCTCCACGTCAGTTAATTGTCGAATCTTTCTAACCGCGTAAGCAGCAGAGCTTAGTTTGCCAGCAAGAGTTGATATATGGGTGCCCCATTGCAGCTTCGCATCTAAGGTTATCCCCAAAAATGTAGTAGTCTCTTCTATTTTCAAAATATCATTATTTATCATTAAATTAATGTTACTTGTGTTCTTGGTATTGGGCAGTGCGAATTCAATACACTTAGTTTTTTTTGCATTTAAAAGTAGATTATTTACAGTAAACCAGTGAGTTACCTGAGATATGGCACCATTTATATCGTCAAAATTGTCCTTATTTCTATCGACTTTAAAAATCAAAGACGTATCGTCAGCAAATAGTACGATATCGCAAATATTTTGGACTACATATGGTAAATCGTTTATGTATACTAAGAACATGAAAGGACCTAGAATAGAGCCTTGAGGAACACCCATTAGTGAGGCTGATCCGGATGACTTCACATCATTCACACATACTGTTTGAATACGATCACTAAGATAGGACGCAATGAGACCAAGCGCAGTGTCTTTGATTCCATAGTGGCTCAATTTAACTAAAAGAGTCTCGTGCTCAACGCAATCAAATGCCTTGGATAAATCACAGAAAATACCAATGGCATTCTGTGACCCCTCCCACGCATTGAATATATGCTTTAACAGCATTGCGGCCGCGTCGGTTGTTGATCGACCTTTAGTGAAGCCATACTGTTCAGAATGGAGTAGCTTATTTAAATTGAAATGCTGAAGCAGTTGGTTGAGCATGATTTTCTCAAATATCTTGCTCAGTGTTGGCAAAATTGAAATTGGCCTGTAATTGTTTGGGTCACTTTTGCTACCCGATTTAAAAAGAGGTATCAATTTACTACATTTCATGAGATCTGGAAAAGCGCCTGTATTTATTCTATTATGTATGCGTCTGAGTGGCATATTTTGTGCATTATACGATACAGAGTGATATTTGGGCATTATAACCATTTCTTTGTATATTCGTAACTAACTGAATTGCCCCGGCAGCGTTAGATGGAATTTTTACCCGACTACGGCGAATCCAAAAGGAAGTGTTACAATTTAAGCGATGTATGTATGTATAGTATGTATGTATGCATAATAGAATAAAATAGAGAGAAAGCGGCAAGATTTATCTCTTTCCATGCTACAATGGGTTTTATTGTAATACTAGAGAATGCCCGAGACTTCGTCCGCGTGGATTTAGGTTTTTAAAGATACCGTGGGAACTCATTGATTTTCCGGGATAAAAAGTAGCCTATGCCCGTCCCCGGGATATAAGCTGACCCTGTACCAAATTTCGTCAGAATCGGTTAAACTGTTGGGCCGTGAAAAGGTAGCAGACAGTCAGACAGACAGACACACTTTCGCATTTATAATATTAAGTATGGATTATTATGAGTCGATGGAAATGGTCATCCAAAGTCATTTTTTACCCCCGACCCAAAAAGAGGGGTGTTATAAGTTTGACGTGTGTATCTGTGTATCTGTGTGTCTGTGTATCTGTGTATCTGTGTATCTGTGTATCTGTCTGTGGCATCGTAGCGCCTAAACGAATGAACCGATTTTAATTTAGTTTTTTTTGTTTGAAAGGTGGCTTGATCGAGAGTGTTCTTAGCTATAATCTAAAAAAATTGGTTCAGCCGTTTAAGAGTTATCAGCTCTTTTCTAGTGTTAACAACTACCTCAAGATGCTGCCTTATATCATGAGTCATAGACATCTAGACCTATATCAGAATGATTATTATTATTTATAAATAATTGGCGGGAATGGATTATAAATCACATTTAGTTATTAACTATTTAGATCAATACATACTGTGTCGTATTTTACATTTAGCTGATATAATTGTTACGTTAATTGTCTATTACATCACCTTGGTTTACCTCTGTGGTAATTTGTCAAATAGCTACCCGAAAACCAGTACCTACCTACCTTAAAAATATATCTGTCAAACTGATAGAAATAGCGATCGAATCGAATAAAGACGGGTATTGAGAAATAATAATTGTAAGCGAAAACTATTCTCAAAAATACAGTGAAGTGAAATTGGAAAGTGTCTATTATTCAAATCTGTCCCTATACTTCTGCAACACTAGTTTTCTTGTAGAAAAGAAGGTTAGATAACCGTTAGGTTCATAATATTATGTCAATAGACAAATGTCAAGCTGTCAAGATGGACGTTGCCTAAATACATAATTATTTATTTGAAAATGATGTTTTGGAAAACTCAAATACTTTGGATCGTCGGGGGTGTTATAAATTTTTAATTTACACTTGTATCACTTAAACTCGAAAACCTTGAACTAGGTCTTTATAATTCTAAAGGTATGATATCAGCTTTTAAACTTTTATTTCGTCCAAGCATTGTCCTGTCCTCAATTTGACCAAGGTGTGCAATGTGCATATTATTATTCTGAAGTCTCAACCTATATTAACAGGGCTCTCTCCGTCACTTACTCCATACAATCGTAGTCCCAATTTCATTTGAATATTAAGTAACCAAAGTTCATGAAATTTTGCATACATATTCTAGAAACTAGTTTTGTGCCTTTATATGCCTTACTGCAATATAAGGCTTATAGTTGAGTCAATTATGGTTTATGAGTGAGTTATGGACTTGTCATTGTTAGTAATGCTTTAGCTATTTTATAACATTGCGATTTGCGGTATGTCCAATGTGTAATATGTTTTCTTCATATAAAGTGTCATTACTCGTAATTTCATTTATGGCTAACCATTTTAGATGCTTATCAAAATAGTTGTTTTGTTTTTCTGTTTGTTTCATTTACTTGTAAACGTCTCTGCAATTAACGCATTACTTGATTAGTTTTGATGTATTGTATGCTCTATAAATACAATGAAAAGATTACTGTGAACTAGCTGATGTCAGCGACTTCGTCCGCGTGGATTTAGGTTTTTAAAAATCATGGGAATCCCATGGGAACTCTTTGATTTTCCGGAATGAACACTAGTTCATGTCACTTGCAAAAAATCATGTCGATCCCTAAGATACACGACGCATTATGGGTATGCTGCCAACTTTGTGATTACATTGTAAATTGAAATGATAGCTAGTCATTGTGCCAAACATAGTGCCATTTTCTTTACAAAGTTTTACAAAATGTTCCGTATGGAATGGTATAATTTTTAATCCTATCAATTTAGTTGTTTTTGTTTATAATTTATTTATGACCATTAGCACCAATATTATGTCCTCAGTCTTCAATCGTAACATTACAAGCATCTAGGAATATGTTCTCAAACATGTATGAAGTCTTCTATACTTGGCTAGCATTGTGGACTGGCCCAAACCCTTTTTATTTTCAAAAGGAGGCCCGTTCTCAGTAGTGGGCTGGCGATGGCTTGATAGGTTGATGAAGTAATAAGATTTGATGTGTCAACTTCGTTTATTAAAACTCAATTGAATTAATATGAGCCTTTCGCTGAATTAACTTCATGTTTATCAATGTAGACCTATTTAAATTCTATTTCCCCTAAACGAGCCTTAAATAGCCAACTATCGAAATGATTACAGCAGTTTTATGTATGTTCTTATAGATAAGTGTTTAAATATTCAAATTGTATGCCAAATACCGCCGCGTTCACCTCACATTCACAATACTTTGCAATTCAAAGTGTTTCAATCAGATGCGAGCGTTATACAAATTATTCAATTAAAACTAAAACTGTAAAGTTATAATAACGGGTTATGGGACCACCCATTCGTAAGAGTTGAAATTAAAAGGTTTTTTTTAAACAGAATAGCCTGACGACAGTCATGCCTTATGGACTTTATTTACATCATCAACTTTACTCGTATGTCGGTTACGAGCAAACGAGCAGGCGGGTCACCTGATGTTAAGTGATTACCACCGCCCATGAACATTTGCAGCACCAGAGGAACCGCCGATGCGTTGCCGGCCTTTCAAGAATTTGTTAGTCCGCCCCTCGAATAACCCCATGTTGTAATGTAGTGAGACCGCCGGTTGAGCTCCACATTTCTGATTTGATCACGTAGACAACATTGTAATAATGTACTCTCTCGGATTGATAATAATACAAATATGATGTACTTAGCTATGTTACTGTCAGTATTCGTCTATTTTAAACGTAATCTTTTTTGCACTAAGTTTATCATCATTGTCAATGATATGCGATACGATAAGGCCAATTTTATCATTTCCTTTGTCCATAATAATAAGCATTGACCCCTTTTCATACTTTCTTTGATTCCCATCATTATTTATTCCATTAAGGGTTCTTTAAACAAGCTACGTCCGCTTAAATTAACTATAGGTCCCTTTAGAATTTTTTAAAACTATAAATCTACTGTGGAATAAAAAGGTGCCGTTTATTTTTGCTAAACAATGATGACCGATGAGCAACTCAAAGTATACTCATGAGTCTCATTGCTCTATTATTCTATCTTGTACTTTTATCCTCTAATACTTACTTATCAGATTGCTCGGTTGGTTGGTTACATGTTTTATTAAGTGTGAACTTCAAAACTGTTACTCTGTCCCACATTTAGACCTTCAACGCATTATTATTAGATAGGTGGTTCACGTTCTACACCATCATCAAATTTTCCACTCTAAACCACTTACGCTAATCAGTCTAATTACTACACTATTTTCTGTCTTATCTGCGGAATTTAAACCCTAAAATTCATACTCCAAAGTCTAGACCGGTTTCTCTATCTGTTGTGTAATCTATACTAATAAATAAAATTGGAGTGTCTGTCTGTAATTTCGAAATAACTACCTCATATTAAGCTCATATGGTTATTTGAACGATACCATAACTGAATCACACGTTTTTAAAATTTTTGTCTGTCTGTCTGTCTGTCTGTCTGTCTGTCTGTCTGTCTGTCTGTCTGTCTGTCTGTTTGAAAAGGCTAATCTTTGGAACGGCTGAACCGATTTTGACGGGACTTTCACAGGCAAGTAGAGGATTGACCAGGGCGTAAAATAGGCTACTTTTTTAACCGACTTTCAAAAAGGGAGTTGTGTTTTTCTACCTATGTACACCGAAATCTCCGAGATTTCTGAACCGATTTGCGTCATTTCTTTTTTAATCGATAGAGGAACTTTGCGACATTGTTTCATAAAAAATTTGGAGTCCAACTCCTCAATCCTGATGCTGCAGGGGATCTGACCAATCCACGCGGGCGAAGCTGCGGGCATCAGCTAGTCAATTATATAATTAGGTTTGTCTAATTATCATAAAATCACAAAACCTAACGATCGTCCCAAAAATAAAAACAGGTTGTGAATGGTATTTGATTCAAACTTTATTACAGACGAAGAATTCCCATTCAACAAGTTGCGACTTATTTTATGTGTGAGTGGCGTTTATAAAAACATATGAGCAGTTATACTAGTAGATAGAAACAAATTAAACACTATGTGCTTCCGTTTTTGCTTGACGGAGAAAGTAATGACTTGAAGCTTTTTGAACTCTTTTTTTTTTCTCTCTCGTCTGGCTTTACAAAGATTAGCCAAAGTCAAGTTTGTAGTTATTTACAAGTTAGAGAAACTATACAAGTATGGACTTCGTCTGTGCCGGCGCTCGCCGACACACGCGCGGCACCCCTTTAGAGCGCTTCCCAGTCAGTTCCACCACCAAAACTCCAGTAAAACACAAATCCCGGCCATTTTTGACAAAAAAAAAAAAAAACACTCCAAAAAGGCGGAGCATGCGCGCCATCAAACAACAACACAGACGAAGTCCTTTTGAACTCTTACTATTAGTTTTGGAGGTATGAATT
The DNA here is from genome assembly GCF_905333055.1 of Maniola jurtina. Classification (NCBI taxonomy): domain Eukaryota; kingdom Metazoa; phylum Arthropoda; class Insecta; order Lepidoptera; family Nymphalidae; genus Maniola; species Maniola jurtina. The sequence continues at coordinate 1,482,599 of NC_060050.1, read as the reverse complement.
TGGCTGTGTTGTCTATCTTACCATGGGAAATGTCCATTTTCAGCTTCTCTTGATTAAGGGTCAAGATCAAATTGTATGAACTACGAATACCACCCGACCCGTATTACGTCGTCCAAATGCTAATGGGATGACCTATGGACCTTGCACGCTCCTGCTAACTTCACTCGCATGTCACAGCATAGCAAGGACCTGTGATAAAATAAAGATAAAAAAAAATTGTCGATACTCTTTCCAACTCAAGGTTATTTGTTTTATTGTGTGTTAGGCTTGACCTTCGCGACAATCATGCTTAAAAAAGCAATGACGAGGTTGGGGTTGGAGAACGCTTACCTAGAAGATGCCTATTCACTCTTACCCTATTAGCATTTGGATGAACTCATACATTAAGAGTTTGGGGTTTCTTTCAGTTCTTTAGCGAAAAATTGATTTTATCGATTCGTAGGTCTCCTGGTATTACTTCTTTTAACCCAGGGCTTTCAGGTATCCAAAGTCTTTCGCTGTTTGCTTATTAACATGAACTCAAATGCGCTGAATAAACTCTATAAATACTTTAATGTGCTTCCGGAATGTGTGAATTTTGCAGAATTGATAGAAAAACGTGTTTGAATTAATAAATAGATATTACGTGTTTCGAGTCATCGTAAAAGTATCTCGTGTATTGTATATTATTCATTAATTGTGTATTTTGTAGTGTAATTAAATTAATAATGTTGGCTATAATTTAAATCCCATGTAAGAGATCATCTAATGTGCTCCATAAATTATAAGCTAGATGATTTTCAATGTTGTACGTTTGCGTTTTTTCTCGTTTCATTTTGTGCTTGAATACAATCTATGACATTCAATGTCTGAAAGTTATAATGCAGTCTCTGTATTGGAATGCGCTATACACTACCGGTAGGGTAAACCGAAAACGATGAGACTTATCGTTGACTATCAATCTTTACAGGTAGAAGAACGAAAACGTGCAATATGGGAGGCGTCGATCTCCCGTCGAGAGGCGCTGTTACAGCGCGAACGCGATCGAACCGAACGGCTCGAGCGAGCACGAGCCGCTCGCTCGTCACCACGGCCTGCGTTCGCGTTCGGCTCGTCGACACCTCGTCTGCTCGAACCGGTAGACTCGGCTGGATTCTTCTGGGCCGCGCGCAGGTATGGGATCACCTTTATTTTCATTTACTGTTTAGATATTTCGAAAAAGCAATAGTTTACCGAGTTTTTTTTTTTTAAATAGAACACTGCTAGCTTTTATTTAAAGTAGTCTTGTTCCCAAAATTTTGATCGTATTTCCTTCCACGATTTTTTACCCACGAAATTCGATGATTTCTTTGAGACTAAGATTTTTTATATAGTTAGTAAGTATTAGAGACGCTTTTTAAGCTTAATTCCACGATTTTTTAAAGAAATAATTATTCTGATTTCATTGAATAAGTTTTTTATTTATTTGATTTTTGATATGCTTTTAAGATATTATGGTTAAGCAACTGTTTTTTTAATAATATTGTATGTTCCAATACGTAAGGGTGCCGGTTTATCATTAGTGTTAACATTTTTTTTGCACTAATTTTATTTTTTGTTTTCTCACCTCCAGTACCAACCCCATAGATCAGATGAACTTTTTTGAATCACTGTAAGCAGTTTCAAAGTTTTTTTGTTTTTGTTATGTTCTGTTCTGTTCTTTTATTAATTCTACTAATTTGTAGATTCTTTATAGTGTAGAGTATTTTGTAGTCTTGTTTATTTTTTACTAATCGCAAGGAGACTGTTATTAAAAATTAATATTTCTTTTTCTTTTAGATTTGGTATTGTGTTTGAAATTTGCATGGTCTTGACAAAAATGCATGTGCCGCCTACCTATTTTATTATTATTTTTATTAGTTTTTTTTTGTAAATATGTAACATTATACTGCAAATGTTTAACAAGTACCGTAAGTAGAACCTAGTTGTTTGTGAATTGTTTAAGAAATATTTAAATTGATTACAAAGACTAGCTGTCTCGCCCTGGCTTCGTTCGGATGGATTTTCTAAAAATCTAAAACTTAGTGCTTTTGAATCGTCAAGTGAATCTACCACTGCTTCTGATCGCTCTTCCTATTAAGAAGAACCTACAAGAAATTCGGCGGTTGCTCTTTTTAATCCCCGACTTAAAAAAGGGGGGTTTTATAAGTTTGACGTGTGTATCTGTGTATCTGTCTGTGGCATCGTAGCTCCTTAACTAATGAACCGATTTTAATTTAGTTTTTTTTTGTTTGAAATGTGGCTTGATCGAGAGTGTTCTTAGCTATAATCCAAGAAAATCGGTTCAGCCGTTTGAAAGTTATCAGCTCTTTTCTTATCACTGTAACCTTCACCTGTCGGGGGTGTTATAAATTTTTAATTTACACTTGTTCAAAGATTTACAATCAGTTTAAAATAGTGATAAAAGTAATCGAGATCAAAAGATGCTCAAGATACAATATTAATAAAGAACCGTAAATAGAAACGTCAAATAGATCCACTTTGTAAGTGCCCATTTGCTTACTTTGCACTTCTATGGAGAAGGTGCCTACTGAAGTTTATTGCTATGTTCTCTTATTTAAATTTAGCTCTTCCTGCTTTAAACATAAGTTTCATATTCAAATGAATACAAAATATAGTGAAGTTTGCATTCCGTTTTCCGGATGGAGTCTTACTCACAGTTTATAACAGAGTAATGAATTCATAGAAATGTTACTAAAATTTAAAAAACAATCGTTTAAAAATCGGATTGGTGGCGAAGACCACTTTTTAACGTTTTTTGAAATGTTACTAATATGTAGGTTTGAATGTTTGTTACTCGTTTACGCCACAATGACTACTGAACTGATTTGGCTGAGAGGAATGGAGATAGCTTGTACCCGGAAAATCAAACTTTTTATCCTGGAGAATCAAAGAGTTGCCACGGACGCAAGCTACCTCGGTACCAAATTTCATACAAATCGGTTGAGCGGATGGGTTCTTAGGAATCCCGTGGGAACTCTTTGATTTTCCGGGATAACAAGTAGCTTATGTCCGTCCCCGGGATATAAGCTAACCTTGTACCAAATTTCGTCGGAATCGGTTAAACTGTTGGGCCGTGAAAAGGTAGCAGACAGACACGCATTTATAATATTAGTATGGATTTGTTTTTATAGCGGCAATAGAAATACAAATTCTGTAAAAATTTCGATTCTCTACCTATTACGGTTTTCGAGATACAGCCCGCTGATAATTAGACGAACGGACGGAGAGCGGAGGCTTAGTTAGGGGTCCCGTTGACACCCATCGGGTACAGAACCTCAAAAATGCAGGCAACCTCTATACAAAATTTCATTATCCTATGAAGTCACAGGATATTATAACAACTACGCACTAGAACAGCATACCCAATGCATTTGCTAGCTGTGAATCTAATTAATACGACCCACATTCGCGGCTAATGCAGAAATAGGCACACAACTGGTACCTAGGTATAGACTTGACACTTACTCGCGCACTGTCTCGCATCCATTGTAAGATTTAACGGTTTTACCTAGATTATGGTGAAAGTCTGCAAATTTTATTTTATACTAGATGATGGCCGCGCCTTCGACCGCGTGGATTAAGGTTTTTTAAAAATCCCGTGGTAACTCTTTGATTTCCCGGGATTGAAAGTTGCCAATGTCAATTTCCGGGATGCAAGCTACTTCTGTACCAACATATAAGTAAGTGAATCGGTTTAATGGATGGGCTTTTAAGGATCCCGTGGGAACTTTTTGTTCTTCCACGACAAAAAGTAGCCTATGTCCAGGGTGTAAGCTAACTCTGTACCAAATTTTATGAAAATCAGTTAAACTGTTGAGCTGTGAAAAGCTAGCAGGCAGACAGACAGACACACTTTTGCATTCATACTTAATATTACTATGGATGGATTAATAAAAACGCTCTATGTATTCTGTGATAATAGAAACATCCATATTATAAAATGCGAAACAGACTGTCTATCTGTCTGTAAGTTTTGTAATCATCTTTCATTCCGTGTGTATGCAACCTAGATCATATTATTTTGAGGAGTTGCATCTTTATGTTATTGATAGTTTGAAGATGTTACGTTCAAAATATGAACTCTTAAATCACTTTCACTACCCATAATATAAATGCGAAAGTGTATTTGTTAGTTGGTTTATTGGTTTGTCCTTCAATCATGTCGCAACGGAGCAACTAATCGACGTGATTTTTGCATGGATATAGTTAATGACCTTGAGAGTGACATTGGCTACTTTTTATACCGGAAAATCAAAGAGTTCCCACGGGATTTTTAAAAACCTAAATCCACGCGGACACGAAGTCGCGGGCATCAGCAAGTATCATACATTTTCACGGATCAGCAGCTGAACCAATCTTGACGGGCATGTAAGCTTGCATCCTGGAGATAGGGTAGTTTTTATCCCAAAAAAAAACCAAGAGTTCCCATGGTGGAATTAAGCATCTAAATCGGCGCAGATAAAGTCGTAAGATTTGCATTCGTTTCTCACTTTCAGTAAGTACCTATAAAGGTAAGTACATAAATTTTCCATCCATAAATAATATTATTGATCCTTACTATCTTATCTCTTTCAAGAATATATAAAAAAATATTATCACAATGACGTTCCACCTATCTTATGGATATATTATATGTATTTAATTTAAATAAATGTATATATATATAGATTATAGATGTATCGCGTCAAGCGGTGATAGCCTAGTGGTTAAGCCGTCGGCCGCCCTATTCGGAGAGTTCGAAGTTCGATCCCAGGCACGCTAGCTCAAATTTTTTGAAATTATGTGCATTTTAAGCAATTAAAATTGCCATAATGATCTCAAAAGTGTGGAGTCTGCTAATCCGCCCTGGACGTCCCCGGGATATAAGCTAACCCTGTACCTTTCGTTAGAATCGGTTGCACTGTTGGGCCGTGAAAAAGTAGCAGACAGACAGACAGACAGACACACTTTCGCATTTATAATATTAGTATGGATTAGTATAGATTGAATTAAAGTAATAATTAACTCAAAAATAAAAGCATGCAGTTCAACGACCTGAAAACAGTCTGGGTAGGTTTCTGTACACTTAGGTCCAGTTGCATAAGAGGTGGTTACGGTTATTGTTAAACTTTAACCGTCAATTAAAGCAGAATGGGTTTCACAAGTCGGGGTTTGTAATTATTGTAACAAACCACCACCTTCATCTTTGACCGAAAAACCTTTAACCCTAATCAGAGGTCTTGATTAATCATAATACCGAATTATGCAGTTTTTTATTAGTAAAATGAATGAAATAAAATATGCTTTGATGATATGAATGAATGAAATGAAAGGTGCAATTAGTAGCCTTATCGCTTTGAAGCGATCCCTACAAGGCAACCATGTTGCAGATTTAATGACTAGTGAGATAGTGTTTAGAGTGTAACTTAGTTATCAAGGTAAAAGGAAAACACTTAATACCTAAGTAATAATGATGGTGGTCAAAGTATAATGGTAACGGTAATGTAACTTTAACCGTGGGCCATGCAACTGGACCTTAGTAATACCCAAAATGACACCATTGTCAACATAAAACAATGGGATTAATGCGGCCAATTTTACAATAACCTTTCGTCATACCTCCGTTTTGCATAAGCAAGGGAGTTACAACATAACGTTTTCATTTATTTTTTGGCCGTAAATCCGGAGTTTAGGCGCACCAAGTACGTGCACAATTATAAAAAAATACTAGTTACCACAAAATCTAAGAAGCATAGGGATACCTGACCTATGTTTCTTTGGTTTAATTTTTATTTTTTTTATTCACAATAGGCAAGCGCTTGACCACAATCACACCTGATGGAAAGTGATGATGTGGTCTAAGATGGGACGCGTTTACCTCATTTAAAGCAATCAAAAATCTTCGACAAAAGTTTACTACTCAAAGCTAAAAAGTACCATATTAAAGTTTTTTTTAAAAAAGAATAATAGCCATGCTAATCATGTCTAATACTTCCCTTTCCACTCCATTTGTATAATAGTAACATAATAATAGTGTATGTACCTAGTAAATAAATAATACTGTGTCCTAAAATATTAAAAAAACATTTACCTGCTTCTAAAATCAGTATGTATTGTTTTTAACCCCCGACCCAAAAAGAGGGGTGTTATAAGTTTGACGTGTGTAACTGTGTATCTGTCTGTGGCATCGTAGCTCCTAAACTAACGAACCGATTTTAATTTAGTTTTTTTTGTTTGAAAGGTGGCTTGATCGGGAGTGTTCTTAGCTATAATCAAAGAAAATCGGTTCAGCCGTTTGAAAGTTATCAGCTTTTTTCTAGTTACTGTAACCTTCACTTGTATACATCAAGCTTGCCTACTTTATAATTTTACAGATTTGGGTAAAAGTTGGACCATTCAATTAAAATGTTATGTGATATTTGAGTTGTTGTGCCGTTCTTTACTAACCAAGTCATTTAGCACTGAAAGTTGATTTTTGCCTTGTATATTATCTTATACATGAATAATTTATCAGTTTAATATATCAGTTTCTTGATTTTATCTTTATTTATCTATCGTCTACGTCATATAACTCATATTAATTATTATTATTTCATCAACTTTTGCCTCAGATATGTTAGGCAGAAAAGTAAAGTAAGAAAAATATAATTATGTTAGACAGTACACAATATTTCAGCAAAATAACTTTCCAACTTACCTGGCCAAATTTTTCTTTAATGATTTTTCTGTTCTAAAACGATATAAAACTTTTTTTTTTTAAATTACAGGTATTTTAAAAGCTGAATTTAGTTTTTGAAAGCTGTCAATCTCCCATAAGGAGTAACAAGGTCCAGCCAGTTTGATTCAGTAACATTATTAGTTCAAAATCAAAATTTTACTACTTTGTTTGACGATTGGAATGATTGTTGCAACTGAAGTTATCAATCTTATTTTCCTCGTCATATTTCCTGTATTTTAGTGACGTTAAAACTATTTCGGGCATGCCACCTGCCACAGTGTGATTTAATTACTAACTGTAACTCCAAAACGTTTATACAGGGTGTAACCAGACCGCTAACAAAAACTTAGCGTTATTATCAACACAATCCAATGCCAATAAACATTTCTAGTGTTTTTCAAACCCGCATTGTATAGCGTACAAAACTCGGGTCAATGCCCTACCCACGAAGCGGCATTGACTTCGAGTAACCTATTTACGGAATGATCGTTGACCTCTTGCTTCAGTCAGATGTTTTATTTGCAATATATTGTAAACTCTTAAAAAATACAGGTTTTTTCGTAGTTTTTTTAGGGTATCTCATCAGTACTATCACGTGTCTTCGTTTTTGCTAGCGTACTGGTTACACCCATTATACTAAAACATGGGATAAATAGAGATTTTTTTATGACTTCCAGGGCGGCATCAACAACGAATGTGATGTTCGCGTCTGCGCCGCTCACGAGACGCGCGTCCGCACTCCAGCTCGACTCGTCCGACACTGATAATAAAGGTACTTTGTTTTATCCCCACTCTTCTTTTATATACCCTCCGTTCGTTATGTGGGTATGTTTTGGCAGAATACAAAGGAAAATCTAGAGAAAAATGTAAAATAAGTTGCTATTGAAGTGGATAAACCAATATCTTTCTATAGAACAAAAAGTAGGAGATAACCAGTGAAGGGCAAAGCGTAGAAATATTCCTTACACTCTATTATGGCGTGAAGAAATCTCTACTTTAGTTAGTCGTACATTATTATATTCTATCGCACGATTCTTCAATTCGAATGTAATCCTGTAACTTCACTTTGAACCGACCAATCAGTGTACAAGGTTACATGACAGTTCGAACCAATCCAATGAGCCTGTTGCTAATTTAATTGGTTGAAGTTAGATTTAACAGCCGTGAGTATGTGGCCCCTATTTTTGAATGTGGTTTGTATGCTTTGTCGTTCACTGGAGACAACGACATTTTCACCAGCAGTTAGAGCCTTAATCTATTTTGTTTTTTTTTTTTTAATTGTCAAAACATACCCGTAAACTACGTTTAGTCGATGTAACGTTACTCTTTCTTATTCTATCTCTATGTTTGTGTCTGTGACACATAGCTGTTATGACTTGTGTAAACACGCGCTTTGGGGCTTAAAGCTAGCTTTGCCTTATATAGATATCACTATTGTATTCGGTATCACCGATTATTACTATATTATAGATATCACCACTGTTTTTTGCTTCAAAAGATTTTGTATAAATGTTAGAAGAAGTATTAGGCAAATTCCGTTGATGCACCCTAAAACAACTACCCTAGGGTGTATACTCGGAAACCACCCCAGATTAAAAAATAACCTTCAGGTTCAAAATGTTGAACTTCTAAAATGTTGAATTCACATAATGTTGAATTTGCAAAATGTTGAATTTCGGAGTTGTGTTGAATATTCACAAAAAAATGTGATAAATGCAAGAACTATGCAAAGGGATTTGAGGGGGGGGGGGGGGGTATAGACCCCCCCGAGCACATTCCGAGTATACACCCTAGAATGGCTGTTTTAGAGTGGATGAACGGAATGGAAAAATAGAAAGAAAATAGGATAAAAGCCGTGATAGCCTAGTGGTTATGACATCCGCCTCCTATTTGGGAGGACACGGGTTCGATCCCGGGCACGCACCTCTAATTTCTCGGAGTTATGTACGCAACCAATTAAATATCACTTGCTATAACGGAGGGAAAACATCGTGAGGAAACCTGCATGCCTGAGAGTTCTCCATCATTTTCTCAAAGATGTGTGAAGTCTGTGAACACCAGTGGCGTGCAGCTCACAGAGATATAAAAGCACTGCCTACCCTAGTTGTACTAAATCAACTCTTATTTTCCATTATGGCTTGCCAGAAAATAGGCTCATACCTTAATGCTTACCCTGGCTTTAAACTCTGTGCACGCCACTGGCGAACACGCTTGGCCAGCGTGGTAACTATGACCCAAACCCTTCTCATTCTGAGAGGAGACCCGTGCTCAGTACTATTGGATTGATGATTGTGATGATGCTTTGATATTGCAAGTAATTATGTATTTGTATATCGTTTTATGCTACCAAGGAATTATGTTCGCGAGCCTGTGTAAGTAAATATTTGACCCACTCTTAAATTTTAATGTATGTAGTTGTTATATACTTGGTAATGAAAAATTTAAGGGTGGGTAGCATAATTTTCGAAGATAATAATAAGTACATAAAGATATTATGGTGGTAGAAAAATGAACTAAGAAGTATTTAAGTCCAAAGCTTATGAATTAATGGTAAACCATATGGCCCAAACTGTATTAGGGGTTATAGAGCATTATTTTTTTTATTTATTGGAAAAGTTATCACACTAATATTATAAAGGCGAAAGTTTGTATGTGTGTGTGTGTGTTTGTTACTCCTTAACGCAAAACCTATTGGACGGATTTGGCTGTTTGGAATGGAGATAGATAATATCCTGGATTAGCACATAGGCTACTTTTTATCCCGGAAAATCGAAGAGGTCCCACGGGGTTTCGTAAAACCTAAATCCACGCGGGCGATGTCGCGGGCATTGGCTAGTAATTTAATAAAACCTAAAGGTAAAGAGATGGTTAGAATAGTGTTTGAATAAACCGGCAAAATCAATTACACTAATGTAGAGTGCGGGAAAACACGTCGTTTAGTATGATTAGGTATTTATGTAGATAAATACAAGTATTTGCAAAGAATACGGAATGGCTAACACTGCCCTCCTCAAGCTAAAACGTCGTTAACCAACATTTGGTCAAATTTGACTTTTTAACACTATCTTACTCAGAATTTTTTTTTCTATCGACCAATCTAACCGGTATTTTCCTAGCTGCTGTAGTTTTTGATATAGCAATATGAAGAACGTCGTTAAGTAACTACCTGTTTATATAATAACAATACTTAAACGTATTTAACTGACATTGCCAGTCTAAAATGTCTCTAAGCGGCGTTAATTTTTATTGCTACAAGGTTTTTTTCTTAAATTCCATAGCTTAAATGTCTTTAAACGAAAATGCTAGACTAAAATGTCTTTAATCACACATAAACGCGTTACAGTTTAGTTATATTTTGCAAAAAAATATTGTTTCCTAGACTGAAATGACTCTATCCCGCAATACATAACTTAAATGTCTCTAACTATTCCCGCATCTCGCCAGGTTGTAACTTTATTGTGAATTAATTTAGTCATAAGTGCGCCTGAGTGCGCCTGCGAGAGCTTTCTGGAGTAGATGTGGCGCACGGGCTCAGTGTTCTCCCGCCAATTTTGTCACGATGGCGGACAAAATATCGAAGTAAATATTTGTTTTTATAAGAGCGCGAAACATGCATTTGAAATTATTTATAGTTGCAGCCATTTAGTGTTCCGTTTTGCTACAATCATTATTTATATTTATATTAATAGTTAATATTAAAATAAATCAATAATGAACTAGCTACTAGTGGCAGGAGCAACAAAAAGACTCGCCGTAAGAGGCGTGTCTTTTTGTCGTTTCAAATATTTATTGTAATACTGCAAAAACATTTCATGTTTTAAAATTGTTTTTTCTATGTATATAAAATGAAGTAGCTTTTCAGCAAGCAAACAAACTAAACTAACTAGCTAAACTACACTCGGCGTCACAAAAATCGCACCTATCTGAAAATGAGGCTTTTAACCTGTAATATTACCAAGCCTGTACATCTAACCCAAACAGTATTGATATCAATGCAAAGAACGTTTAAAGACCTTTTATCAAACAATAGTTACATTTCATAAACGATATAAACCTGAATACGGTACGTCAAAGAAAATGTTGCAAAAATCCTCATTATAGGGACCACGACTTGTTTGAACTTCATGGGCTATAAAATGGCCAGTATAAGTAAAAAATAAGGGCATTCACCATCCAAACGTTGAAGAGGACACACGTTAACTCTAACCGCAAGAAAACTAACCCTCAAGATGGACACTACTGCTGAAGAAGCCTCTCAAGTGGTTGCACTACTGCGATCAGGGGTGCGACAATGTGATGTGGCACGGCAACTTAATTTGAGTCGTTCTTCCGTGCAGCGGGTATTCCAAAGGTTTCCAGAGACTGGGGGCTACATCCGGAGGCATGGATCAGGTCAACGATGCTGCACATCCGAAAGAGACGACCGCTTTATTGTGATATCTTCTTCGCGCAATCGACTCCTTAATGTCGTTGAGCTGCAACGGCAGTTCCGAGAAGTTCGCAGAGCTACAGTGAGCACGTCTACGATTAGAAGAAGGTTGCGAGAGAAGAAAATTGCGGTCCGCGTACCTGCTAGGGGTCGGAAATTAACTGCACAGCATCGCAGGGAAAGGTTGCAATTTGCCCGTGAGCATGTCAACTGAACCCTCGACCAATGGAAGGCTGGACTCTTCTCGGATGAAACAAGAGTATCTTTATTTTGTAATGACGGGCGAAAGAGAGTGTACAGAAGACAAGGCGAACGATTTGCTCAGGCTTGCATAGAAAGAGTAGAATATGGCGGGGGATCGAGCATGTTCTGGAGTGGCATGTCAATCGACGGAAAAATCGAACTTGTGTGTGTTTCCCGGACTGGAGGAGCTCGTGAAAAGGGATCACTGACTACTCATCGGTACATAACGGAGATTCTAGACGAGCATGGGCACTTTCGGACTGATGCTCTTTCAATTGTAATTGTAGTTACCGTTACTTTCATTGGAAAACCTCAAATATTTATAAGCAATGCTAACCTAAAACGTCGCTACGGTGCGATCTTTTGTAATAAGCCACATTTTAGTTTAGCAAGTCTCCCCAAAAAACGCTACTGTAAACAAATCATTTCTATTCTTCTAGACTAAAATGTGTTTAAATTACAAGAGCCGCATTTAAGTGTTTTGTTATTGATAGTTTTTAGGAACATAACCTAACATATAATGTCGTTAAAGTCTTTTAGAGTCATTTTACTTTAGAAATTATATAATTTTTTTAAGTTCCGTAAAAGGATAAAAAAAGTAAATGCAATCCAAGCCATAAACATCTTAAAGGGTAATCTAACGACATTTTAGTTATGTAAATATAAGCCGTTGTTAGAAAAAATGCTAGACTAAAAAGCCAAAACTCTCCTGCTATAATTATTATTTATTCTAGAAACTTAAAAATACAGCTATTCGAAAGTGCTCTGTTTGCTCTACATTTCTATAGTTTCAAGTTTTGTATATGTTTATTAGTTATCAAATGGCATCATTTCTTTATAAATCCGCGCTTTTTTGATCATATCTCGAAACTTGGTTTTGGTAGTTAACGACACTTTAGCTTTAGGACGGCAGAACAGACATCTGTGCAATGCCAATGACAACCTTGTCTGTGATCTCACTAATATGGTAATACGTGATTGCCATTGCAATTATCTAGTATATTAGGTGTTTGGTGTAGTCTAAGAGAAACATAAAGTACAGTACTACTTTTATAAGTTTTCTGATGTACTTGCGCAGAAATCTTATTTTTGAATGGCGTGAAAATATCAGCCAATCATAGCGCGCGTCTGTCCGCTATTGGTTGTAGCCTCCGTTATGTTTTGTACGCGCGAATTATGGGCACGAGTCTCTGTCGTTCTTGTGTTTAAAATCTTAATGTCAAGCAATAAGGTCTATATTTCCTCAGTATATCGAATGTATGGTTTTGGCGTTAGGTTGCGCTTTTCTGCGTAAATGAATTTTGCCGATGAGACTGTAAAAATGGTGGTTATGGCTAATCCTGAGCTCGCGATATGGCTTCCGTGAATTTAGGTTTTCTGGAAATTCGTGGGATTTGTTTTATTTTCATGGTTATCCATGAAATTTCGTCACCAGGATGCAAACCATCTCGAAGCGAAACGGTAACACGGCGTCCTACGTGAGCGATCCTGACGCGAACAGATTGTATAGCAAATTAGCATCATTAGATCAGTAGCAAGTTGGGATCCACAAGGTAGTTGAGTATAGCTGTATGCTCATGGAGCTCGTCCGTCGCTTGCAGACGAACCCGACCGCTCGCCGCAGCCGCTCTGGTCGTCCGTGGCGCGGCGCCGCACCGACCTGGTGCCCACCCTCCCCGCCCCGCGCGCGCCAGGTAGGGCCTACTCCATGACGCGCCTCGACCGCCTGGCCCCGCGCCCCTTGCAGGAGGCCTCGCCCTCGCTGCACCACCTCCACCGGACCCGTACGTATACTCAAGCCTGCACGGGTGTGGAATCAGCACGGGTTTACGCTTAACGGTTAATTGCGACTTATTGACGCTTGGAGGCGCTGGTTTTGCATTAGATTAGCTTCTAGGCAAGCGCGTAAACCTATAGTTTCTTTTTAAAAGGTTGAGTCGAAGATTATTCAAGATATTTTTACCGAGAAGACAACGTGCTTATAATAGAGATGATGACTACTAGTCAAATCGGTATCAAACGTCGAAACGCTTGCTTAGTAAGGAAGCTTGTATGAAATACACAGATGTGGTGGTGTGATCAATCGATCATAGTATTATGTTTGTCAGTAAAACTACAAATTGACTTTAAAAAGATTAAAGTTTGATTCAACCTGTGAGCCTTGGTATAAATTAGAGAATTTAGAAAAACCTTAGTTTAGTGTGTTTGGACGTGTGACAAATAAAATGATTTTGTCTTTGGAATGTTTAGTATCCTGAATTTATATATTTTTACAAACCAAGGAAAATACTATCAAAATACTACTATAATATTATATATTTGACAACCGTGCTGGTTCTATACGCAGGAATTTAGCGCTTTGGGGAAGGGCTTGCAACGCGTCTCAACGCCTGGACGGGATAACTCGGTCGCTTTGCTTTCTACAAGCTTATTCCACTTATTGGGACTTTCCATGCTTTTTATACCAGTTCCTCTGGTCTCTTCATTAATCTATGATTCTTCTTCTAAGATTAAGGTATCTTCTGTAGAAGTGCATTCCACATTAGAATGTTCTTACGTCTTGATATAAAAAAATATTACTTGATACATTGTTTTTTGCCCAATTACCTACATCTCTTTTATAATCACAGTTTTTTATTGAATCCAACTCCAAATCCAACTGTCAATTTAGTTTGGAGATAGTGTTTGTCCGAAAATATAATTTAGTCGTTAAAATTCCCGGTATTTTATTGTTTGATAATATAAGTATGTATCTAATTTATAGTACTTGATTTTATAAAGTTTCATGTGTATTTTTTTATGATTTCTTATGTCTTTTCTACGAATCCATAATTATTATGAGGTACATGTGAAGTAAATTCAAATTTAAAAAATCCCTAGCTATGCAAAAAAATGCAATATACCTAATTTGTAAGCTTTGCTTAAGAGTTTTGTCCCTTCTCGTTAATAATAATATTATTAACATAATGTAATGTAACACTTATTTGTTTTGCTTAGTGAAACATAACCTGTTTCGCGCCTAAATATTTGAATTCGTTTGTGTTGCTAAAGTGTTGATTTTTATATACAGTGTGTTCTAAAATCAACAGAGACAAACATACCTACTAGGTGTCTTAGTTTACCATTTAGCCTTTTTTTAAAGACATCAATATTGAAATTGTGTTTTAATTTCTATAAGTTTTTTCTAATTAGTATGTCTTTATTAAAATCAAACTAAAAAATCCTTTAGAATTTTTAACTGTAAATTATTAGGCTTCCTACCGACATAGGTTTCAACTACTTTATTGTTTTCTAAATTTCAAAGGGTTCTTATTATTGGTCCATTTTTGGGTTTAACGTCTTACATCACGCGCAAATGGTATCTAAAACTTCTGCACATATGGGATAACCAGGTAACTTTCAATTGTCTAGCTGCAGCATGTTACAAAATGTTTTTAGAACGTAATCTATAGTGAATCTTACTCAGTGTAAAGGCAATTTAATTGTTATGAATAATGAACGGTACGGTACCTATACTTTTACGGTATATTGACCGGTGTTTGCCAGATACTAGCTGCTAAAAAGTTAATAATGACATTTTGTAACATCCTGTATGTCTATAAAATCTCTCCATCACTCTGGTAAAGGCATTCTTCGCACAAGGTAAGGTTCTACTAAATATTTACTTACCTATTTTTATGTAAATAAAAAGTTTTTATTTCTTATCTTCACATTTATGTCACATTACTAATGAATATATTTTTGTGAATTTTTTACTTGTTGATAACAAAATGGTTCTTTATTTATTTAATCATGAATTTGATGTGTATTTTTTTAATGATATTACGTCAATTTTAATGAAAATGTTTTCTCCACAAAAAAAAAATCATCGAACAAGCAGTATGCACGCTCATCGCCTTCAATCACCGTTCATCACGTTCATCTGCTTAAATCACGTTCATATATTTTATAAAACGCTTAATAATCACCTTTGTGCATCCTAGTGCATTTAAAATTTGTGAAATTATCTCATAAGAAAACGTCAATGTACAGATTATTTTTTCATTCACTACTACAACTAACATTAACTATATCATTGTACATTATACATTGCGTCTTTGAGACGAGAAGTGCCATCAAAGCACCTTATTATTTCACCCAAAACCCTCAATCAACCGCCAGATAATACCCGGTTTCTAGCCAATAAGTACCTAACATGATTAGGCGTGGTACAAAAAGTTCCATATCACACTCATTTCTAACAAATCATATTATACATTGACCATTGTACATTGCATTTTTAACACGATCTTTGTCTTTCATTTCCACAAATAATTTTAATACAAAACTGTCAATGTATACAACAGATTGGCAGAGACGATATCCGACTCTCGGCCCGCAAGTGGAATATCACATGACGGGCGTGGCTAAAGTGCTTCAATATCACACTCACTAACATTATTATACATTATACATTGCGTATTTAACACATTGTTTGCCTTTCCTCTTCACATAATTTCATACAATACCGTCAATGTACAGAGACCAGATCGGGCGAGACAACACCCGGCTCCCGGCCCGGCAGTGCGATGTCCAACGCGACGGGCGTAGTACGGAGGGCTTCATCCGCGCCCCGCAAGCCGCGGCCCGCCTCTATAGCCGGTACGGGTGTTAACACGCCGCGAGGTAAATTGGACTTTGTTACGTAGGCAGTTGAGTTGGGTTTTGCGATGACACGTACGTAGCACGTACTAGTCGCTAATGTGTTGTGTGGTATATTTTGGTTGTAATACGCACTTGTTTTTGATTTAATAACTCCAAATTAAAAAAAAGTCCAAACGTCCAGACAGAAATATTTTGATTGTAAGTTAAATGATGAAAGTAATAACTATATTTTCTAAAATTCCAATTGAATCGTTTTGATTTTGGCTATAAGTATTATAGATATATATTATTAACGTAAGTTTTACGTAAAAAAAACCAAAAAGCTACCTTTGTAACCTGTAAATCGAGTTTACTTAATTATAATATTCCTTTCCTTAATTTTTTTTATATCACAACGCAGATTTCTGATTCGACCCTAGATCATCTAAAAGTACTAACTTCGTCTGCATTTTCTGTTTTTATTGTTTAACTAATTTTATTTGTGTGCGCTATTGCTGTGTTTTAATTAACGTGAATGAAAGCTTTGTATGTCGATGTTTGCGAAATGCTGCTTCATCAATGTTTTTTAAGTATTTGAACATAAAGAACTACTTCAAATAATCCGATATTTTCAAATACGTTCCAAATACCTCAATATTTTGCCACTATAAATGTGTAAAAATGATTGAAGTGAAACTTCTTTGGCTATATAGTAATCCTGTATGAGTGTTAGTACGTCAGAGCCGAGTTTCTATGACCGGAGAATGAGTCTTTTAGTAAAAAAAACTTTATATCCGAGTTACGTTAATTTGCCTTTGTATGGACAATAGACGTTGGGGGTATATGGTACTGAAATGGTGATCACACAGTTCGCCCGGAAAGCGCAGTATTGGCAGACCCCAACTAGCAGGCGGCACAAGATCTTGGAGTGTGGATTCCACACTGGAGGTCCCCACAAGAGACTTAAATCCAGCACTAGACATCTATCGGTCGACGATACATACGCGTTCTGTCTTTGTCTTACCGTACAATAAAAAGCCGAAAAGTCGAACTCACGGCTCCTTTTCACCAAATTTTTTTCTCCCTAAAGAAGTTTCACTTCAAAAAAGGTTCTTTTTCAACTTAATTATAAGTAAAACGTATAAAACATCGTACCTAGGTCCGGACACAGGCGCCAACAGCGTGGCCACTACGCCCTCTGTGTCACGCGACGCGACCACTGTGGTCAGCCGGCCGGCCACCACGCCGCGCCGCCCCAGGCCACTGTCGCTGCACGCCTCGTCCAAACCAGGTCAGCCTATTACCCCCTAAAAATCTCCCTAGGGTGGATATTCGGAAATGCAAGCCCGAGTTTCTTGCTGGCTCTCCTCGGTGGAAACGGCTTGACGACTTCCCGATATGACCATTCCCCGGTATGACACTTCCGTATTGCATCCACAACTTTTAGGTGAGATCGGGCCTTTTCGCGTTGTCACGACACATCTTAGACTTTCGTTAGATTTCAGATGTTATTTCTGTAAATCCATACTATAATATTATAAATGCGAAAGTGTGTCTGTCTATCTGTCTGTCTGTCTGTCCGTCTGTCTGTCTGTCTGTCTGTCTGCTACCTTTTCACGGCCCAACAGTTTAACCGATTTTGACGAAATTTGGTACAGCTTTAGCTTATATCCCGGGGATGGACATAGAATACTTTTTATCCCATAAAATCAAAGAATTCCTATGGGATTCCTAAATACCAATGCGCTTAACCGATTTGCAACAAAGGAACCGAGGTAGCTTGCGTCCCTGCAATTGCCATAGGCAACTTTTTATCCCGGAAAATCAAACAGTTCCCACGGGATCTTTAAACACCTAAATCCACGCGGACGAAGTCGCGGGCATCCTCTAGTCACACTTCACACTAATATTATAAAGGCGAAAGTTTAAATTTGTGTGTGTGTGTGTGTGTGTGTGTGTGTGTGTGTGTGTGTGTGTGTGTGTGTGTGTGTGTGTGTGTGTGTGTGTGTGTGTGTGTGTGTGTGTATGTTTGTTACTCCTTCACGCAAAAACTACTGGACGGATTTAGCTGAAATTCGGAATGGAGATAGATAATATCCTGGATTAGCACATAGGCTACTTTTTATCCCGGAAAACCAAAGAGTTCCCACGGGATTTCAAAAACTTAAATCCACGCGGACGAAGTCGCGGGCGTCAGCTAGTGTTTAATATGTGTTAGATCTGCAAATAAAACTGATTCTATTATAATTTTATACAATTGATTTAAATATATAATTTACGCTTGTTACATTTGCAGCTACGCCGGTCGCTCCCGGTGAGGGCAAGCCGCCGCTCCACAGAAAGCCAAAGCCATCCAAAGATCACGATAAGGTGAGTTGTTATTATTTGTCAGGCTATCTCAAACTGCACAACCGTGTGCACAAAATCAGGTGCTGTTTTAGAAGACTTGTAAAAACCAGCCAAATGCGAGTCCAGACTTACTTCCGACATTTCGCACGATAAATCAAAAACATAATGCATAAAAATAAATAATAATCTGTTTTAAAATGTACAGGTGAAGCTCTTTCACAATATGATATCCCACTTGGTATAGTTATCTTACTTTGAAAATTGATTACATTAAGTATTTGTTCATGAACACATTTTAACTTTTTTAACCCCCGACCCAAAAAGAGGCGTGTTATAAGTTTGACGTGTGTATCTGTGTATCTGTCTGTGGCATCGTAGCGCCTAAACGAATGAACCGATTTTAATTTTGTTTTTTTTTTTGTTTGAAAGATGGCTTGATGGAGAGTGTTCTTAGCTATCATCCAAGAAAATCGGTTCAGCAGTTTGAAAGTTATCAGCTTTTTTCTAGTTACTGTAACCTTCACTTGTCGGGGGTGTTATAAATTTTTAATTTACACTTGTTTTGTGATGTAACCACAAATTCACGGTTTTCGGATTTATTTCTTTACTTGTGCTATAAGATCTACCTACCTGCCAAATTTCATGATTCTAGGTCAACATACCACATTATAAGTTTTGATTCCCTTGTCTTGACAGACACAAGTGATAGACAGATAACAAAGTGATCCTATAAGGGTTCCCTTTTTCCTTTTGAGGTACGGAACCCTAAAAATGAGTATTCGAAGTTTAAATTGTTTCGTTGGTTCCCCAGTCTCGCGGCAAGTCTCTGTCGGCGTCGCCGGGCCGCACGCTGTCGCCTTCGCCCGCCGCGACCAAGGACCCCAGTGTCGACAAGGAGATACCTAAGGTAAAGCCCCCTTTTTTTAAAAAAAAATTATATAGACTAGCGCTTGGCTGCAATCAGACCCGCTAGCAAGTGATGATGCAGCCTAAAATGGAGCACGCTTGCCTATAAGTTGCCTATTCACTCTTGACTTGAAGGTACCAATATTATAGGTGGAAGGGAAAACTGATGCCGGAAGAGCGTTCCATATCCTAGCGGTTCGGATTAGCAAAGAGGAATCGAATCGTTTCGTACGTGTTCGAGGAATTTCGACTACGTACGGATGCCCCATTAGAAAAAGGGCGGGATACTGCGTACTTAGCTTTCCCTAACTTATAAATAACTACAAACCTGACCTTGGCTAATCTGTGTAAAGCCAGAAGAAAAAAAAAGTCCCCATAAGGTTCTATATTCTTTAGAAACAGGGTGTTACTTTGCGGAAGTCACAAGTAGTGATAAGTTAAATCCATCCATACTAACATTATAAATGCGAAAGTGTGTCTGTCTGTTTGTCTGCAAGCTTTTCACGGCCCAACAATTTAACTATTTTTTGATGAAAGGTACAGAGTAATCTTAAATCCCGGGGAAGGACGTATGCTACTTGTTATTCCGAAAATTAAACAGTGCCCATGGAGTTCTTAAAGGCCCATCTGTTAAACCGATTTATATGAAATTTGGTATAGAGGTAGCTTCCATCCCGGAAACTGACATCGGCAACTTTTACTCCGGAAAATCAAAGAGTTCCCCGGGATTTTTAAAAACTATATCCACGTGGGCAAAGCCGCGGGCAGCATCTAGTACTTGACATTATAAATTCGATAGTGTGTGTCTGTCCGCCTGTCTGTCTACCTACCTACTAGCTTTTCACGGCCTATCCGTTTAGCCGATTTTGACGTTTGGTGCAGAGATAGCTTGCATCCCACTGTTGGACCCCATGTCCAACTGTGGGCTGCAAGCTATCTCTCCTTTTTATCCTGGAAAACGAAAAAATTCCCACCGGGATTAAAAAAAAACCAATATCCACGCGAACAGGTTCGCCAGCAACATGTAGTAATTTTATATATTTTTTTGTATTCCCCAGAGCGTGCCACAGCCAGTGCTGGATAAGAATCAAGTGAATGAAGTGAACGCCATCGAAGTGACGCAGAAACTAGAGGCATTGCGAATCGAAGACCCTCAGGTGAATATTCTTCGATAACTTGGTCAATCTCTGAACCATGTACTTAAGTACTTTTTTTTATTTTTTAGGGTTCCGTACCTCAAAAGGAAAAACGGAACCGTTATAGGATCACTTTGCTGTCTGTCTGTCTATCCGTCTATCGTGTCTGTCTAGAATATGTTATAGGGTACTTCCCGTTGACCTAGAATCATGAAATTTGGCAGGTAGGTAGGTAGGTCTTATATCGTACAAGTTTAACAATTTCGACCATCAAAAGGAGTACAATTGTACCTACTTTGAATAAATGATTTTGACTTTGACTTTTGACTTTATAGCACAAGTAAAGGAAAAAATCTGAAAACCGTGAATTTGTGGTTATATTATAGACTAATTTCCCTTTTCAGCAAACAAGCGAAATCAAAGAAACAATAGAGGTTAAGCCTGAAACGAACAACGAACAGAAGGTAGTAGACAAACCTATAGACGTACAGAAGCCAGTCGAGAAAGAGACAGCAGATACGCAGAAGCTAGTCGAGAAGGGGACGGAAGATAAACGAGAAGAGAAGAAAGAACCCTCGGTGGAAAAGACTGAAGATAACGAAATGACGGGTGAGTTATACCTCTACATAGTATTAGATCTCTACTTAGTTAAGCCTACAACGAGTAACGAAATAAGGTAGAAGATAAACCGATAGACTACAGAAGCCAGTCTAGAAGGAGGCAGCAGATACTTTGAAGCCTTTGAGAAAGGGATGGAAGATAAACGAGAAGAGAAGGAACCCTCTGTGGAAAAGACTAAAGATAACGTTATGACGGGTAGCTTATAATATTGTGTGATAAGTTAGATATGCAGAACCTAGCAAAATATTGTAGAAAAAGTGTCACCTTTAAGTTTGTACATATAGTTATTTATTTTTAAAGCAGAACTAAATCTTTCAAACCATTTTAAAACTAATACACTTGTTTATATTCTCACAACTATTAAAAGGCTGGCTATGGCTAATTCTTTTATACACAATTTCCTAAACTAATCTAGTGTTTTTCATAATCTGAGCTCTACAATGCTGTGTGAGTTTTGGCTCCATAGCAGCCCTGTGGTTATTAGTTATTTTTCGCCCGGAATTTCCATCGACCCATAGAGCCACTCATTAAGTTATTGGAAGCTCTCGCTTAACAGATAATGATATTTTGAAAATTCTTTTACTTAGACGACGAAGACGTATTCAATATTCAATTCAATAATCTTTATTGCGAATTTGGGTTAGTTTACAGATCTTAAAACTATTGCTTAACTTACTAACTTAACTAACTTATATTTAACTTTTGCAATTGTTTTCAGCATCAATGGTCCGTCGCATAACGACTGAGGAGGAAGCTAAGGCGGCTCTCGCGGAAAGGAGACGACGCGCTAGAGAGGAACTAGAGCGACAGGCAGAGTTGGAAAGGCAAAGGTAAGAGCGAGAAAAAAACTGTTTATAATTGAAATGCCTCCTGTTCCCTTTTAAAATGAGGATTTCGTCCGCCCCCGGCTAATCGTATTTATATCATAAATGCAAAAGTACGTCTGTTTGTACTTTAAGCTACAACGGAGGAAGGTATTAACGTGTTTTTTTTTTTGCTTGGGTATAGTTAGAAGACCTGGAGATTGACGTAGGTTACTTTTATGACGAAAAATCAAAGAAGTTCCATGGGATTTTTAAAACATGGACGTAGTCGCGGATTTCATTTAGTAAAATGATATTTCGCTGCTTAAAAACTTTTTTACTACACCTAATTCACCTCAATAGGTTTTCGTAAAATCCTTTTTAGCGGAATTCTATACGTACACTATGAGGAATCAACCTGTCTATCTATCCTAAATACTTTGAAAACCATTTCAGATTACAACGCGAAGCAGAAGAAGAAGCAGAGAGACAGCGTCAAGAGGAAGAGAGACAGAGGCGCGAGGAAGAAGAAGCGAGAGAGTTGGCCGCTCTACAGAGGAAGATGGAGGAAGAGAAGCTTAGAAAGGCCATTGAGGTGAGTGTGTAGTGAGAGCTAAATACTTCAGATTATAATGCAGATAAAAAGGAGAGAGAGTGTGTATAAAAACAGGTATGAGGAAGAAGCTATAGAACTGACCACTCTATAGAGGAGACTGGAGAAAGAAAAGCTTAGAAACGCCATTGATGTGAGTGAGTCTGTAGTTATATGAACAGAAAAAGTAGAGAGACATTAGAAGGAAGAGAGACCAGGAAGAAGAAACGAGAGAGTTAATAGAGGAACAGAAGCTTTAGAAGGTCATTTACGTGAATTAAACGCAAAAGAGTGACAGCATTAAAAGAAAAGAAACAGAGGCACAAGGGAGAAAAAAAGAGAGTAGGACGGAGTAAGAAATTAGAGCATTGAATGTCAAAATACGTATACCTCACGAAGTTTAAATATCTCAATGATCATTTTAAAGAAGATTAAATATTTTGTTTCAGGCACAACAGCAATTAGAAAAAGAAGAAGCTGAGCGGCGTGTGAAAGAAGAAGAGGAAAGAAAATTAAAGGCAAAAGAAGACGAAGAGAGACGGAAGGCGGCCGATGAGGCGGAGAGGGTGAGGCGAGTGGAAGCAGAAAAGGAGGAACGTGAGCGACTCGCACGGAAGCAGAGAGTAGAAGCCATCATGGCGAGAACGCGCTTGAAGAAGGTAAGGCAATAAATATACTAGAAATTGTAATAATTATAATAATTAAGAGTAGAAAGGTACAAAGGCTCCATCCAAAATGTAAGCGTCAGCTGAAAACATGCTTAAAGAAAGTAAAGCCGTAGAAAAATAACAGGTACTAGGTAAAGGAAGAATAAAAGAGGCGAGGAACAGCAGATGGTGAAGTTGACGCGGAGAAGATGAAAGTGAAAGAACAATAAATAAAATAAAAAGTTTGTGAAAAAATCATGACAAGCGTTTGATTAAGAGTATGAGTATAATAAGCAGAAAAACTAAGTTTTTGGTACCACTACTTACTCATAAAATCCTGTCTATTATTAAATTAAAAATAAGGGAAATAGACATAAAAACTAGGTGTCCTCCAAGGTATACCATTGTGTCCATTCTACTTACTTTTATTTACAATGGATATGATTCGCATGAAGTATCTGGGGATGGTATTATATGATCACTGATTACATTTCTGAAGAAACTATGAAAAGTAGAATATCCTATCAGTAAAGGGTATAACAAGGTATAACATTTTACACAATACGCATAAAAGTTTATATTTTTATTCTGTTCTTTGCAGCAAGCGGAAGAGGACAAGAAACAGCAAGAATTGAAAGCGCAACAACAAAACCAAACAGCTCCTGAAAACAATACATCTGCAGATGCAACTGCAACTAAAGACAGCGTAGATAGTGCAACACCCGCAACAAACGAAAACGGAGCAACAAATTTGCAGAATTCAGAAAGTGCAACACATGAAAGTGTAGCACTAGGAATCAAAACGGAAAGTGTTGATAGTGCACTTGTGAACACAGCAGAAGAAAGTGCACCTTTAGTGAATTTCGCACAAGATAGTGCAAAGTCTGAGAATGTGTCGTTTTTTAGTGATGATAGTGCAAAGGATGTGGTAGCTGGTAGTTTAGAGAGTGCGTCGTCAGTCAGTGATAGTGCGTCGATAGTGACTGTACGAGAGAGTGTGAATGTAAATCTGCCGGTATCGGTTGAGATTGGTGTGGATAATATCAACGGAAACATGCAAAGCACGGATTTGTTGCAGCTTGCCCCTAGTCAGGTCAGTCTTTCATATTACCTCAACCTATCACCTTAGTACGTACTAGCCAACACACCTTGTTTCTTCTTTCACCAAAGGTTGCCTGGTGATTGCTCTGAGCAATAAGGCCGCCTTTGCATACATTGTTTTTAATTTTTAGTTTCTTATCTTCTAGATAAAAAGTAGCCTATGTCCGTCTCCGGGATGTAAGCCAACTCTGTCACTTTCATCAAAATTGGTTAAACTGTTGGGCTGTGAAAAGCAAGCAGACAGACAGATATACATACTTTCACATTTATAATATACTGTTTATTGGCAGCCTGAAGATACGTCTCGCCAGCCTGCTGCGGCGGTGACCAACAACGGTAATGTGACTGCCGACCTGCTGGGCCTGTCCCAACCACATGAGGTACACTAAACCTTTTTTTTATCCCATTAAAAAATCCTGTAGGAACTGTTTGATTTTTCAGGATAAAAAGTATCCTATGTCTATAGATAACTCCAGGATGCAGTTATCTTTATACCAAATAGGCGATACCCACGACTTCATCCATATGGGCTTAGGTTTTTCGAGAATCCGTAAGAATTCTTTAATTTTCCAGGACAAAATATAGCCTATATCCGTCCCAGAGAAGCAAGATATCCCGATACCAAATTTCGTTAAAATTGGTTAAATAGATGGACTGTGAAAAGTTAGCGGATAGACACTTTCAAATTTATAATATTAGTATGAGGATTCAATTTGTTTATAGTGTTCATTGACTGTTGAACTGTAGGTCATAAGTTATCTGTGGTCTTTGCTCGTGCGAGCCGGTGCGACCATGTTTGTCGTGTAGTATAATTTTGTAACAGAAATTAAAAGTGTTTTTATATAGAAAGCTGAACTTTTCCTAGCTGAGTTCACAAGATTCCTCCAAGTATGCCTATCATTGACTTACGTAAAATTAAGTGCAAAATACTTTCATTATTTCAGACAAAGGACAAACCAGAGGAGCAGACAACCAAGCAAATGGACAACACGCCAATATTGGACGCCAACAACGGCAACGCCAACGTTGGCCACATATCCGCCAACTTCATACAAACCGAGCGCCTGGCCGACGTCGCCAAGCTGGACGACTTCGCCTCGCACAACGGGCACAACCATCCGCTAACGCTGCAAAACGCGATCTAACGGGGCTACGACTCTGTCGCAACAGCGATTGACCCCGGGCCATGGCTGCGGCACACAAGCGACGGGTGACTAGTGACTACAGAGGAATAAATGTTATTGGACGACCGGACGCCGCACGCGAATCGTAAGGAGGCGCAAACATTGTTACAGCTTAAAAAGATTTTCGTAGTCGATTGATGGAGACATCTAGACAGAGCAATCCTATAAAGACACAGCTAGGAGAGCAATATACCGACCAGTAAAATTGACCTAGTAATGGATCAGTCGTTTGAGTATGTAGGTGCTATAACCGTTTAGCCAGCTAGTCCGCAAACAAAGAGATTTGTTTGTGGACTAGCTTAGACCGGGATTTGCCATAAAATAGGGCCGGCGTATTACACAACATAATAATAATGTTTGCGTCTTCATACGTCTCTATACTCCACGCTTACTGATCATTGTCTGCATCGTTACTTACCATCAGGTGGAACCGCAGTCGAACGTGAACGTTTCACTAAATGGCGGTAAATAATAATCGACGTGGAAAAAATTGATTATGATAATACATGATGCAGGCCACGACTCCACTGCACGGCCATATTAAGCGTGTCGCTTGCCGCCAAAAGCCATGGCCCTGCGGTATGGGTCGGTTACTATTTACATAACCCTGTGTTAGCTGCAGTAAGACCGGCTAATGTTGGATGCGTTTTGGAAAACTAAACTGGAAAAAATAGTTTACCTTGAAAAAAATTGCTGGTTTTCGGATTTTTGATATAGTAGCCGAAGTATTACTAGGCAGTTGTCCTACCGCCAGCGAGGAATCGACTAGCTATCGACTTTTTCTCGCTCAAGAAACGGACAATCGATGTATCGATATCGTCAGTATAAAAAATGAATATAATAATAGTTAATCGCTGACTGTACACAGCCGGCGAGAAATCTCTACTTATTATTTGTCGTGTATCAAGAGCTATTAGAGAAAAACTCGCTCAGCGATTCTCTCTTGGGGTCAAAACACCCTCACAGTTCGCGCAGGGACTAATTAGTGTATGGCAGGCGATTATTCGTTTGTCACACTCGCTCAATAGTCCAGCGACAAAACTATTCAAACTACACATTCGCTTCTCGTTGCTCGCTAATCAGCGGTCGGACAACTGCCTTATTACCAAAATCAATGATCTTATGCGCAATCGATTCGTACGAAAAATATTCTTGGTTGATACAAAACATGTATTCAATAAGCGGCCGGCCTTATTGTGAAGGTAATAAGAATCAATTTGGATTGGCACTCTCAGCTTGCATATTGGCTAGGTGAGACATAAGACTTTATAATATTATGTATTGTGTAGACTTGCACCTTTGTCCAACTAAGCTCTCGAAATAAGTTCGAAGTTTTGTTTTGAAATACTTTAGAATTTGTTACGACACAGTACTATGTTATACATTGGTATTTATTTATTGCTAGGTTTGCTAATAGTATGAGGGAAAATTAGGGTAATATCACACGAGAGACTTGTCGCTCGACAAAATGTTCTACTAGTAGTAGTAGCACGTAATAAGCACGGTGCAAACTATTTTGTACGAAAAAAAAAAACGGCTGTCATTTCATCAGACAAATATGTCATTGCAAACTTAACTAATTCTCACATGGCAAGATTACTTTTATCCGCAACACAACTAATCGCGTAGACGTAGGGTACTGTACCCGTCAGTAAATAATATTATAATATATCGAGCTCTAGAAAGAAGTAATTTGACGGCTCCGGCTTCGTAGAACGTTGTCTGTGTCATTGACTCTGACAAAACGTCACAGTAATGAGTGTCAGAGACGACGCTCTACAAAGCTGAAGCTGCCAAGCTTTTTAAAGCTCGATGTGAATTTTTTACTGCTGGGTTACTGCACATTTATGATGCGTTGGTGGTCATTAGAAAACTAGTTTATAACAAGTTGTGTGGTGAAAATAGCCTATCATTTACTTACGACGCAAAAATAGGGATGTTATAAGTTTTACCGCTTTGTCTGTCTGTGGCATCGTAGTGCTCAAACGGATGGGCCGATTTTAATGCGATTTTCATTCAATAGCTGAACTATCAACTAGTAATGTTATTGGTTGGTTGTGAGTTGAAATTGGTTTTTTAGGGTGTCCTCGTGTAAGAATAGGAAAAATCCTTAGTATGAGTCTCGACGTATCTTAGAAAACAAGTCTCGACAGATTTCCGTCTCGCGACAAAAATGTCTACAGTGAGGTCCTAGACTGAGTTTTATACGAAAGGTGCCTTTAATATTTTCGTATTGTTTTAGAAAACGGTGCTAATTAGATGAAATTTAATTTCAATGAGGGAAAGTACAAAATTGTATGTATTTTACGGCTAACATAGGCTAGGAGTCAGTCGGTGAATTATTTGTATATTACATTTTCCGCTAGCCAATATGTACGCATCGAGAAGGGTGTAGTTTTTGTCTCTTATGTCCATTATTCGCACAGATCATGCCAATTTTTCTGTAATATTTGTTTAAATCGATTATTAAGTCGATACTAAATCGATTAAAAAATATTTTTAACATTTATCAAAATCGTTCCTTACATCAATTTTAATCACGATTATTTATCAAATGTATTTTATTCGATAATAATCAATAATGTCTAGGCAAATAAGATCTGGCGAATAGTTAACATACTGAGTTAGGGTTGGCACATGCTGAAATAATAATAAAATATAATTAATAATAATAATTACTGCATTTATATCGCAAATCCACGATTTATGAAATAATAGGTTCTAATAAAATATCTAGCTTTTTGTTCCGCTTACTAAATGTAAGCGAATATGAATTAATTAAAAAAAAATTGTCGCTTATCGTTCCTCATGTTCAATGTATATGAGAGAAAAAAAATATTTTCATAATATAATATTAAACAATTAATAATTATTGTTCATTGCATATTTCGAGTTAGGAAAGGGGATTCATCATTTCATCCAGTCTGAGGCGATCAGGCATAGAGTGTACTTCGACTGCTCAGACTTGAGACACGGTTAAAACGAGACAGATTTACGTCCCTGATATGAATTTGTCTCTGTTTAACTCTAAGTAAAGTCTGTGTCTTTGTTTAACTCTAAGTAGAGTCTGAACAAAGTCTAAGTACGTTCTATAGATACGCTAAAATCTACGACAAAATCTGTACTTAAATACAAACAACAAAAAAAAATTTTTTTAAATAAATAATACAAAAATACATTTTGTTTCGTTATATGTCTTTGTAGCGTGCCAATAAAGAAACGAATCGAAACGAAGCGGCGCTGATCATTCCGTCTCACTCACACACTATACTGTGTGAATGAGATCGATTGATTAACGCCGCTCTTCATTGTTACAAGCGAAACCAATAAAATGCAGACTATTCTTTGAGTTTTATTACGGTTTACATAATTATTAAGAAGTTATAAAATTTTGATGTTTGAGTGAAAATGCATTTTTTGTCGTGGACTCCCGGACTATTCATTTCAATGTCATTTTATCATTAATAGGTTGTGTGTAGGGACGCTGTACTACACAGTGTGTATTACAATAGTTATTTAAAATAAGTTCTATTTATTGTGATGTTTTTATTATTATTATTACTATTAAAATAATAATTTTGGCTTTAGACATGTTTATTTGTGATTTATCAACATGGATGTTATATAACTTTTATCATAGACAAAGTAGATTGTTACACCAAAAATGTGTGAAAAGGATTACAAATATAATTTTGTGGATATAATCGATTCGAAATTAAAAAGGCTAGTATATTATAATAGCGCTTGAAATAGTTATCTCTTTTTAGTTTTCCGTTGTAGATCATGCAGGAAATATTTTGAAAATATCGTGATGGCAATCCCGCACAGGAGTTATTAACGAAAATGTTATATAACATTTGTTTCGTAAAAAAATATCCTCAGTTTTGCCCACAGCTTTGACTGTGTGTTAGTCGGATTAAGCTTTAAGCGGTATCTCGGGGTCTATTAAGTACTAAAAATAAATAGATTCATCATCGTGTTATATAACTTTTGTTAGGGATCGTCATATAATTCATATTAATTAACAACCAAGTGTAATATCAAATGAAGTCACAGACAAAATGCTAGTAAAAAATGATAGTCTTGTTTGTATTTAAATTTACCTATAACTAATATCTGATATAAGACTTATTTAGCTTTGAAATACTAGGCACGTATGAAACTACTGTTTATAGACCTAAATAACGAAGTGCATATTTAAGGTGAATCTAGACTATGTAACAGGTAAAATGTTGTACATGTAATATAGTCTATAGTCATCTTTTAGATCTCCTAAACTATAAAGAAACATTCAGGTGTAAAAACTGTTCGCATCTCTTGATAATGATACTTAAGAATAATAATTCTTTTTCGAAATATTTTTAAACCAGTATATGAGATTGCAGATTGCAGTCTTGCAAAAGTAATTTTAAGTAAAGTTTTTGGTCAATCACTATCATAACAATAATTATTGTCATGTACCCACATAAAAATTTGGTGGGTGTTGGTTTGGACTAAAAAGAAAATTCAACTGATTTTTGCTGAATTTGGTTTTAATTGAAATAAATGTATTGATAAAAGTGCATCCAAATTATGTAACATTTTATAAAACTTGTTGAACAATATGTTTGCCATTGTTATATAATATCTGTCTATACTACTGAAACATGTTGTATAACATATTATACAGTATAGAAACACCATTAGATATTAAGTATAACATTCAAGAGATGCGAAATATTAAATATGTTTGAAATACAGTTCTGTTTTGTATTTAAATTATTTCGCTTTATAAGATATTAAATTTGAAAACGGAGGTCTGTAAAGCTAATATGAAAACCTGAACGCGACGCAGTAGTAACAAAAAACAAATAAACGTTAACTATAGGATAAAGTTTGCTCAGCCTAGCTGTAGAGAACGCCACTAGACGTCATATTATGACTATACTCTATCCGCGGAAAGAAGATAGTATAGCGCTCTCTCTGTTACGTAATCCCATACAAATGATAGAGACAAAAATCACAGTGGGCGTTAACCATTTTGAGTCACCAACACATCGCTAACGAATTTAAATTGAATTTCGAATGTTTTTGAAAATATTTTCGAATTTAATTTCGAATTCTTGAAAACATTTTCGAATTTAATTTCGAATGTATTTTGAAAACATGTTTGTGTTACGTTGGTGCCTCAAAATGGTTAAAGCCCACTGAGTTTTTGATCATTTGTATGGAATTACGTAAAAGAGAGAGCGCTATAATGATTTCTTTGCGCGGATCGGGTATAGATGATACCTGCGATTTCCTGTGGAGTTAGGTTTAAAAATCCCCTGGGAACTCTCTGATCTCTGGTTAAAAAGATGCCATTTTCCACGACTATTTTTTTGTAGGGATATATTTAAAGATAAAATTATATCCCTGCAAAAATATTGTCGATCCGGCGCGGCGACGTGATTGAAGGACAAAAAAACATCATCTCCTTGATATTATAAATGGAAAAGTGAGTTTGTATGTTTATCATGCAACGGAGGAACAAAGGATATAGCTAGACATGGAAAGGCTTCTTTCATCCCGGAAAATCTTTTTATCCACGGGATTTTTATAAACCTAATTTCTAGCGGATGCGATTCCGGGCATAATTTAGTAACAAGTTTACTTTAAAAAGGACATGCTTGATTTTGAAAGAAGTGTTTGCTTGCGTTGTCCAATTTCATGCTTGCTTGGACTGAATGTAAAGGGCGCTTAATTTATTAAGGGCCTGTTTCACAACCGCCTAATATTATCTGACTAATAAATCTGACAGTTTGACAGATTTCTAATACAAAGACTGCCAAAACGTCAAATTTATTCGTCAGAATGAAATTATTGGGCGATTATAAAACAGGCAGTAACAGTGAAATGTAAATGGCATATAGAAAAGTGTAGTGACGTTCGAGTCTACAGCCAGGTTAGGACTGTATTTAAACATGCATAAACAATTTTTGTATTATAAGTAGTTAGCATTCAAAATAATAATCTTAATCTGTTTCTCTCGTTTACAATTTTGCCTCCCATTTCTTTTTTTTTTGTTTTGCTTAACATAGTTTCATTAGTTTGTTGGTTGGTTGGAGAATAATTTGGTGAACAATTGCTGACATGGTAAAAGCATAGTGATATATATATCTCTACTGAATGAAGTCCCGAATTCGATTTTCGATTCCTGAAAATCATTGTTGAATTAAAAATTCAAACATGTAAGTAGATTATTTTAGATTTTGACAGCTTACCAAAAGTCGACTGACGCCAAATCAATTCTTCAACTAACATGGTAAATCTGCCAAAATTGTACATTGCAGAATTTACAGTTTACAATTTTGACAGGTGTTAAATTGAACCTAGTGTAGCTTGTTCTAACCCAAATATTTTCAATTCCTATTTATATCGATTAGTAGTTAAAATAACAAATTATTATAGATAACGGGGTTAGTTTTCTCCCTATTGACCTACTTACTGTATATTCCATTTTCCATTATTGTTTTCTAATATTATTGAATTTAATTCCATTTAAATTTCCATGGGCTGACGAAAAATGGCGTACGTGATTGTAAATTCAAGTATTACATAAAGTTAGGGACTATAAATTTAGATATTTATGACGTTAGACATCCACTAAGAAAGGATTTTTGAAAATTCAACCCCTAGGGGGTAAAATAAGGGTTTTGTAGTCCACGCGGATGAAGTCGTAAAAATACAGTTTTTGCTCTTATAATTTGGAAGAAAACACTATGTCAATTTTATGTAATACTTGAATGACAGTTATCACTTCGGATTAAGTTATTTCTTATTTAAAATGTTCCTTTTTGTCTGAATACTAATTGATTGTTTATATCACTTTGTCGCTTGTAACTTTTGTCCGATTAATATTTGCATTGAATATATTAAGACCACGTTTTAAACTGAAAAATAATGTTACCACCCCAATATAATAGGTATGTATTTGGTAACTAGAAACATTTTTCATGTATGTTCGCTTATTTGGCAACACAGTCAAAAAAGGTATCTTTGCATTATATTCATTGGACTTAAGGATTCGTACGCCCAAAATCAATAAAATATGTTACTTTAGATCAATATTATCTTGCTTGTTGTAGATAACATTTTTACAATTTTTGCTAAATCGTCCATTTTATATAAAGTTTTCCCTAAAAATAAATCATGTAGAAATTACATACAAGACGGCCTTATGAATAATTTTAAATGCTATTTTTTTTTCTAATATTTAGTTTTTTTTGTATGGAAGAATTAAGTCTGTTTCTAAACGCAAACGGTAGGTTGCCATCTTGGATTTTCCGAGTACAATATTGTACATTTTGGTTACCTTTTGTGTATAATTTGTTTAATCCCTATATTATACCTATACTAATAATATTATAATAAATAAATAATTATTATAGTCAATAGAGTCATGCATATCCGATTTAGTAAGGGGAAAATCCAAGATGGTGGCCTACTCTACGCAGAATACTGAATATATCGTAGAATGAGCTTTAGGTATTATTTAAGATCAGATGTCAGATACGTGTATAAAAAAAAACAACTCAATTAAGTCCTATCGGTGTTTGCATTTGGCATATATTTGGCAGGCTATTTTAATATCATTACAAAGTTGGATATATTTTATATGTAGAAATACATCTATTTCACGCATAGACGTTTCTCTTGATAATAGCTAAGGTTCCATCTACATCTACACTCATTGTTCTGCGACATAACATAAATGATGCGCCTACGCAAGTTGTTTGTATGTGTGCGTATAGCATGGTACGATTGTTAGCTGTCAATGTATACCTATTATGAAAACATGTATGTATTTATATGATCATTGATCACATTGAGACATGGCTTCTATGTACGTTCTATTTCTTTATTATGTTAGCAATCGATGGATTTATAAGGAGAAAGTTTTAATAAAAAATATTATGAAATTTGCTTAGGTATTTTTATTTTGAATTGACACTTACTTCCTTTTACTCTTAAGTTCTTATGGACTTAAGGTGCATGAGACGGGTCCGCCCGCGAAATTCAAATTTTCGCAATTTGTAAACTAATACAATAAAGTAGGCTTATGGTATTCTAATTCCGACAATGGCAGTATCATCCTCACAGGTTTACATAAAATCTTTACTAGAAAGTGTTCAGTTTAAGAAATTACATAGTTATAGTATCAACTAATTTGTAACTCATGTCAAACTCATTATTTTGACTGAACACTTTCAAGCAAAGATTTTTATGTAATCCTGTGAGAATGATACTACCATTGTCGGAATTAGAATACCATAAGCCTACTTTGTCATATTAGTTCACAAATTGCGAAAAACCAAATTAAATTTGAATTTCGCGGGCAGGCCCGTGTCATGCACATTAGGGGTAGAAATAAAAAGCAATAATTAAAATTGACAATTTGCTTATATTTTGTCGGCTTGGTGTTTATTATACACTATTTAACATTTTGCCAGCCTTAGCAAAATGTGAGGACATTTATTTATATTTATTTATCATCTTATTAACATCAAGATATGGCGAATTATAGCTAAATACAATTTTGTGGTTTTTTATTAGAATTATCAACATTTTTATAAACCTAGTAATTAACTTGAATATATTTTGTAGGTAGTTAAGTATTAAATTAACAAATTAACTTTAACAATTTCTATATTATAAGTAAATATTAAGTTTTAACATAATTTTTACAAGAGTTTTACTCTTTTTATGCATTGAAATTACATATTTTATTATAGATTAAATATACGGGTTATTTTACAGAATAGATTAACAAGTTGCATCTAGGTAGGTAGGTACCTAAATAAATAATCGTAGGTAGATTTCTATCGATATAAAATATATCAGTTTTGCTCAAATTTTGACCCTAGAAGTAAAAAATAAAATTTAAATTAATAGATGTCTACATTTACTTGAAAACTACATAAGAATAGTGAAAGGTATAAAAAAATCATTTAGCTTAATTTAACAGGTTTGGTATTTTATTAGGTAATTAATACTGATTTAAATTCTTAAGTATAAATAGACTAACAAACGCTAAAATAAGCCTTTTTTTAGGTAGGTACAGTTCCTGGCAATACAACAAATAAATATATATTCAAACGAAAAAAAGAAGGAAATAACGGTAAGTAGGTAGGTACCTATTTGCTTCATAAATTGAAACTATTTCTTACCAATAGAATGTAACTAATATAAAAGGTAAGTAGTGCTTTGTTGCCTTTATGAAGTAAATATTAATTACAACCATAGTCATTTTTTTAAAAGAATATTAACCATTTAAAACGGGTGGGGTTTGAACCGTCGACCTTTCGGATTTCAGTCCACTCCTATAACCGTTGAGCTATTGAGGCTTACTTACCATTACCTACCTTATTTACCTTTTTAACCGACTTCCAAAAAAGGAGGAGGTTCTCAATTCGTCGGAATATTTTATATTGCCAGGAACAGTAGGTACCTTTAGATACCCGAACCCATAGAATACAGAACAGAGATGTTGCCGAGTTTATCGATTTACGAACAAAATCTTTCTTCTTAGTAAATAATTGCTTAAGGCCAAAGCTTTTCCCCCAAACTTAAAATGGTCTCACCGCAAAAACTTAAGCAAGATTAGGATGCATTTCCACTAAAGCAGAGCGTATGCGGATAGACCAATCAGTCCATTTTTAGACGACGCGACGACGTGATAATTTAATCAAGCCATCTTCCAATAAATAATTGATTAGTTGAAACTCACGTCACCACGAACTTATAATAAGTTAGATATTATTAGATATAATCCGTACAAAATGATTTCTCACGCGCCATTTTATCTCTATGGGACAGCTATCATACCAAAAGTACGGTTCACCTTTGAAATAAGGACTAAAATCGTACTTTTAACATGATATTTGACACAAAGTTAAAATGGCGCGTGAAAACTCTTTTTTTACGCATTATACCTTGTACTAACATAGGTATTAGTACTTCCTACTTCCATGGTAGTTACTGATTCTAACTCAAAGTGCGTCTTCGCACCAGTGGCAGTGGAAACGCACCCTCAAACTGACGTCAAACACGTGCATTGTATGGCCGAAACGGATACTGTAAACACCCATCGATCGATGTAGCACCCATCGATCGATGTAGCACCCATTTCGGCCATACAGTTTATACTAATTTTTTGGTAGTTTCAATACTCAATCCGCGGAAAGAAGACTTCTTTCCAAAAAACATTCGAAATTCGATTTGAAAAACATTCGAAATTAAACTCGAAAGCATAGTTTCGTTTGTGATTGGTTGGTGGTCCAAAATGGTTAACGCCCATTGAGATTTTTGTCTCTATCATTTGTATGGGATTGCGTAACAGAGAGAGCGCTATGCTAACTTCTTTCCGCGGATAGGGTATAGTTGGTTGATTGTTCTGTATTCTTTCTACCATCCCCTTCGCTCCCTAATCCTTAGTGCGCACTTATTACGATGAAGGTACCTATCGGTGGACTAGACTTTGAGATAACTAAAGGATGCTGCAGATATTGCTTCTAGACTTAATTCGGAATCACAACTTCGCTGCTTGGTTCTGCATCTGTAAAAAAAAGAATTAAAATAAAATAGGTAATTTAAAAAAATATATAACGAGGTGTAATATAATATAGCCTCGTAGGATAGATAAGACATCGGCGGGAGTCCGAGGTTCCATCCCGAGCACGCACCTCTTTAACGAGTTATGTGCGTTTTAAGCAATTGAATCTCACCTGATGGTAAGTGATGAAACAGTCTCAGTTGGAAGTGGGCTAACTTGGAAGGGGTATGGAAGTTTCACTAACCCATACCCGTGATCGGTTTCTATACAGTATCGTACCAGAATGCTAAATCGCTTGGCGGCACGGATTTGCCAAAAGGGCGGTAACTAGGCACGGTCGAAACCTCCCATCGGACCAGACCAGGGGCAATTTAATAATTATAAATTCTCAAATTACTCGTGCCTGGAATCGAACCCGACACCACTTATAAGACCATTGCGCCAGGGAGGTCATCGTCCTACATCATACTTGTTCATTCAATTTTATTTTGCTGACATTACAAATAATATGTTCAGCAAGTTGTCTAAGTATTGTGTCATACAACATGCGGTTATTCAAGGAGCGGACTAGCCAATTCCTGAAAGCTGCATCGGCGGCGGTTCCTCTGATGCTGCAAATGTTCATGGGCGGCGGTAATCACTTAACATCAGGTGACCCGCCTGCTCGTTTGCTCGCTATTTTTATTAAAAAAAAAGATGTTGCAACTGGATTAGATTACCTTGTTTAAAAGATCACTGTATAAGTACTATTTAAATACCTAGGTTTTCTACACTGAAATATTATAAATAGGTATAGTTTATAAGTTTTAATATAGGGGGTAATCTCCGGAACTAATGATCATATTCAGAAAATTCATGTAGGACACTTTAGATGTCCTACCTGTTCAGTATTATTGTATCTTTTGCTACGTCTGCGGTTCGGAAAGTAGATTCTATTAAGAAGAGCTGGCAAGACACTCAATTAAGGTAAGGAGTGTTTTTTTTTCGAATTTCTCTTATTGTAAACGCCTATTAATATACTTAAATACTTACCTTAAGCTTTGTTACGGGTTGCTTTGCCTTTAAAATTCCTAGCATGTAGGTAAAGAATTAAATATTAACAAAAAAGTAACACACGGCCCGGCAAAACCACCTACAATGGTTCAACCTATTTACACAGTAGGCCCAAATATTTGCGCACCCTTACCTAAAACGGTATCATCGTCGGCCGACTTCTTGCCTCGCATACCATGGAACCCTCCCCGTTTTTTGGGCCAGGGTCGAGGCAGCAAAAACTTGATCTCTTGCGGTTCTTGGTTTTTGAGGTCCTTTTTTCCGCGTACGCCGATGAATTTGCCCCGAAAGGAGACGTCGTAAGGCCTTTTGGCTGGAATTGACTTCTTGCCTCTGACACCGTAGAATTTGTGAAAATTCGCTCGTTTCTCTACCTCGTTCACCCTATTGAAACATAATAAAATAATCAAGAGGGGTCTCTCCGTCACTCGCTCCATACAAAAGTAGTTCGTCTCTCATTGGAATCCTAACCAATCATACTCAATGGAATTTTGTAGAAACGTTCCAGGAACTAATATCTATGCCTGTGTGGTTTCCAGATTTCCGTTAAAATATTCGGTTTCAAAGTTACGCGGTCTTAAAAATTCACAAACAAATCTTTGAGCCCTTGTAATTTAAAAACTACATATTTTTAGAAAAATCTAAAACACCACAGGCACAGATATTAGTTTCTAGAATATGACTGCAAAATTTTATGGACTTTGGTTGTATGTAATATTCAAATGAAATTGGGACTACGATTGTATGGAATAAGTGACGGAGAGAGCCCTGTTAAACATATTTCTGTAAATAAATAGAAAATCTGATTAATTGGTTTACTAGCGGCAAAATTTATAGCCTTCTAGTTTCAAGGTTGATAAAATAAAATAAATAAAAGTTTATACGAGTAAATAAACTTCGGTTTGGGCTGGGCGTTGATGAATCTTGTCTTGATCTTCATATATTAAGTATATCTTGGTCGTGTTTTGGTCTGGCTCCGGTCTTGTCTTGGCTTGTATTGACTTGGTTGTGAGTCATGTCTTGGTTGGGACTGAGTCTTATCTTGGTCTTGCCTTGGTCGTGTATTGGTCCGGTTAGTCTCGTCTTGGTCTTGTCTAGGTCTTATCTTGGTCGTGTCTAGGTATTGTCTTGGTTGTGTCTTGTTCATGTCTTGTCACCCTCCCGCAACCCGGAAAACTCTTAGTAAATGAGGAAGTATATACCTGTAGTACCTATAGATATAGGATTCCGAACCAGTGGTAAATTATTTGACGATTCAAAAGCACTTGTAAAAGTTTATTTGAATAAAAATCTATTCTATTCTATTCTATTCCATAGAAGTAAGGAATACCGATTATACCTACTTTTCGTCAGAAATATCCGGAGCCTCCGTAGATACGTCAGCATTCAAATTGGACTGTAACTTATTAATATATTCATTGATAACCTCATTCAAAATCGGGTATTCTTCCTTATTATTATCATCAGTTGTGTAATCTATCTGCCCTATCAAAGAACCAGATCTATCTGGCAAGACCATGAAATCTGGGTATGATTCTTTCTTGCCTCTCATACCCACGAAGCCCATGGGTGCTCTCTTATAATCTATGTCCGAAAACAAATCCAAGTTATTCATGCCATCGATGACATTATCGGAGTTGGAAAAATCTTTCTTGCCTCTCATACCTAGAAAACCCAGCGGAGCCCTTTTATAATCCATTTCTGAATATATGGGATAAGAATAATCTTTCTTGCCTCTCATACCTACGAAGCCCATTGGAGCCCTTTTATAATCCATTTCTGAAAAATCTTTCTTGCCTCGCATTCCAACGAAACCCATTGGAGCTCTTTTATAATCCATGTCCGTGAATAAATCTAAGTTACCCTTGTCCTTACTGTCGATAAAATCTGGGTATGAAAAATCTTTCTTGCCTCTCATACCAACGAAGCCCATTGGAGCTCTTTTATAACCCATGTCCGTGAATAAATCTAAGTTACTCTTGTCTTTGTCATCGATAAAATCTGGGTATGAAAAATCTTTCTTGCCCCTCATACCAACAAAGCCCATTGGAGCCCTTTTGTAAGCCATATCCATAAACGAATCGTAGTTATTCCGGTCTGTGATGGTGAAGTCTGGGTATTCTTCTTTCTTGCCTCTCATTCCAACGAAGCCCATTGGTGCTCTTTTATAATTCATATCGTTGAATAAGTCGTGATTTTTCTTCCCTTTGACTCCGACAAAGAATTGTGGTTTCCTTTTGTAGAACTCTGATCCATAGTTGTAGTACTTTTTGCCCCTCATGCCGACGAAACCCTGCGGAACCCTTCGTACTACTTCTTGTGCAGTGATGGAGCAGACCAGGTGTATGGTTAACAGGAAAATGTATGTCTTTGACGCACCCATTTGTTTGTTGGAAGTCTGTAAAGAAAGAGAAATATTTTTTTGGAAGTCTGTAAAGAAAAAGAAATATTTTTAAAAGAGTAGGTATTTTTTTGGACAGATAAGAAGCAGACGATTACTTTGCGAATACACATGGAAAAACTAATCTCAATCTGTCTGCTGGCTTTTCACGGCCCAAAGTTTTATCGATTTTGATGAAATTTAGTACGGGGTCTAGCTTACATCCCAGGATAAAAAGCCTATGTCTGTCACATAGGCTTTTTATCCACAAAATCAAAGAGTTCCGTTCCGTTTAACAGATTTATATGAAATTTGATTCTTTGGTATTTGGTAGCTTGCGTCCCGGAAATCGACATTTTTTATCCCGGAAAATCAAAGTTCCTGCGGGATTTTTAAAAAACCTTAATCCACGCGGAAGAAGTCGCGAGCATTATCTAGTACCTGTCAATATCAATGCGAAAATATGTTCGTCTGCTAGTCTCTGTCTTTAAGTCATCCGCTGCTTAAACATTCACTCGATTTAGAGCCTCAATAGCTCAACCGGTAAAGGAGTAGACTGAAAACCGAAAAGGTCGACGGTTCAAACCCCGCCCGTTGCACTATTGTCGTACCTACCTACTCCTAGCACAAGCCTGACGCTTAGTTGGAGAGGAAGGGGGAATATTAGTCATTTAACTTGGTTAATATTCTTTAAAAAAAAAAAAAAAATCCCCGACCCAAAAAGAGGGGTGTTAAGTGGGAGGGGGGTATAAGTTGACACGTGTATCTGTGTATCTGTCTGTGGCATCGTAGCGCCTAATCGAATGAACCGATTTTAATTTAGTTTCTGTTTAATCAAATTCAGACGTGTCAGTCGTCAAAAACCGAGCAAATCTGTACTGCATGTTTTATATAAAGCTCGCTACTGAACCAGGGAGGTTTCAAATGCTGTCTTTATTTCCTCACGTTCACGTTATTTACACATTGGTTCTCATGGGACCACCGCGACTATTTGTTATTTATATATGTATATATACGCGTTATATTGTGTTGTCTTGTAACACCTTCATGTACGGACAGGGTAGTTTAATCCGTCATTCAAGCTCATTTGACATTGGTTGGTGCTAACTTCTATATTGCTTCTGAATTGCAGTATAAAAAAATTCGTAGCATACTTTCAATGGATTAACAAGTGCAAATTAAAAATTTATAACACCCCCGACAAGTGAAGGTTACAGTAACTAGAAAAGAGCTGATAACTTTCAAACGGCTGAACCGATTTTCTTGGATGATAGCTAAGAACGCTCTCGATCAAGCCACCTTTCAAAAAACACTAAATTAAAATCGATCCATTAGTTTAGGAGTTACGATGCCACAGACAGATACACAGATACACACGTCAAACTTATAACACCCCTCTTTTTGGTTTTTTAAAAATCCCGTAGGAACTCTTTGATATTCCAGGTTAAAAAGTTGCCTATGGCAATTTTCGGGATGCAACCTACCTTTGTACCTTTTATATAAATCGGTTAAACGGATGGATCTATAAGAATCCCGTGAGAACTCTTTGATTTTCCGGGATAAAAAATAGCCTAGCCCGTCCCCGGGACTTAAGCTACCTCTTTACCAAATTTCATCAAAATCGGTTAAACTGTTGGTCTGTGAAAAGCTAGCAGACTGACAGACAGACACACTTTCGCATTTGTAATATTTTATATTAGTATGGATTTTGTGCTGCTACTGAGAATTTCTTGCCAGTAAAACCCAGTAACAATTTATAGAGAGAAAATAGCAAGTATTTTAGGTATTGTACTCCCTATAATATCTCTCCTATAAGCTATACCATACCTACATGTTGTAAACCGCCTCCAGCGTGGACGTTGCACAAGTGAACTGTACGTAGTATGACGACAATACTAACAAGTGTGAGCACAATAGATAGCGCCTTCGTCAAGCATTGCCTTTGTGAGGGACCAACCATTCTACTTTCATGACACAAAAAATACGAAGAAAGATCCAATTTTTTGAACGAAAATCCGTAAATAGGTATACCTTATGCCTTAAGCTTCCATCGATTTCATTGTCAATGAAATAATTAAAACAAAATATATTGTACTAGCTTATTCCCGCGACTTATCCACGTGGACAAGTAACT
The DNA here is from genome assembly GCF_905333055.1 of Maniola jurtina. Taxonomy (NCBI): domain Eukaryota; kingdom Metazoa; phylum Arthropoda; class Insecta; order Lepidoptera; family Nymphalidae; genus Maniola; species Maniola jurtina. Next base: position 1,441,107 of record NC_060050.1, on the reverse strand, counting down.
TTTACCCCTATTTTACCCCCTTAGAGGTTGAATTTTCAAAAATCCTTTCTTAGCAGATGTCTACGTCATAATAGCTATCTGCATGCCGAATTTCAGCTCGATTCGTCCAATAGTTCAAACTATGGGACGAACCGGGAATTGGAGCGTTTGTTTAGGGAAAATTGTTTGGGGGCACGTAGTGTCCCAGTGGTGGGTCTGTTACGGCGCACATCCGCTGGCGAAGTAACGCGCCATCCATGACGGATTTTCACCGGATTTTCCTCACCAAGATAAAAAAACCGGCCAAGTGCGAGTCTGACTCGCGCACTGAGGGTTCTCGGGTATTTTTTCCAACATTTTGCACAATAAATCATAAACTTATAAATAAAAATAAATAAATATCTGTTTTAGAATGTACAGGTAACGCCCTTTCATATGATACCCCACTTGGTATAGTTACCTTACTTTGAAAATTGAAACACAGTTTAATTTTTTTTTATGATATAACCACAAATTCGCGGTTTTCAGATTTATTCCTGTACTTGTGCTATAAGACCTACCTACCTACCAAATTTCATGATTCTAGGTCAACGGGAAGTACCCTATAGGTTTCTTAACAGACACGACGGACTGACGGACGGACGGACGGACAGACAGACAGACAGACAGCAAAGTGATCCTATAAGCGTTCTGTTTGTCCTTTTGAAGTACGGAAGCCTAAAAAAGAGTAGTTGGTAATAACTAAGAATTGTAGCAAGTGAACACTCGCTAGTCACTAGTGTGATGTACGACCCAAGTAACACAAAAGTGCTGCATATCAACTGAATCACTGTCCACGTTGGAAACTTTAGCTCCAAAACATGCTATATTTAAGCTGAATAATATCTGAATAATAGCATCCTCAGAAGATATAACTCTGATTTGGGCACAAATTAAACAGCAACTAGCTGATTAACTGCGTTATAATAGCATTTAATAAGCATTAATAAAGGTAACATTCGCCCCAAGAGCTGAACATTGGCTGATAAAGAGAGTGTGTGTTACCTATTGTGCAGCTCAAACAACAAATAAGCACCCTTTTTACGCTTTTATGCAGTTAAAAGAGCACGAGCGGCGAAATTGTGAATAAATATTACTCCATATATTCTATAACATAACACTATCTCGATAATATTCTGCAGCAGTGTTATATTTGTGCACAAATATCATCACCATCATACAATGTGACATGTGTTGTGTACTTAACTGAAGTGCAAAAAGTTAATTCATTTTCGGTAAGTAAAACTTGATCTTATTTGTTACTAGTGCCTGAAATTTCATGGGGAAAGCAAGTTTATTGTCAAATATCATATACTTTTAGACCAAAATTTTCACGCGCCCTCGTAATATAACTGTTTCCTTGGAAATCTTATTATAAAATGGATTGTAATGATATAAAAATGCCAGCATTTTTTTTGAATTAGACGATAAGCTTTTTACGTATAACGTTTTTTTTTATGATATAACCACAAATTCGCGGTTTTCAGATTTATTCCTGTACTTGTGCTATAAGACCTACCTACCTACCAAATTTCATGATTCTAGGTCAACGGGAAGTACCCTATAGGTTTCTTAACAGACACGACGGACTGACGGACGGACGGACGGACAGACAGACAGACAGACAGCAAAGTGATCCTATAAGCGTTCTGTTTGTCCTTTTGAAGTACGGAAGCCTAAAAAAGAGTAGTTGGTAATAACTAAGAATTGTAGCAAGTGAACACTCGCTAGTCACTAGTGTGATGTACGACCCAAGTAACACAAAAGTGCTGCATATCAACTGAATCACTGTCCACGTTGGAAACTTTAGCTCCAAAACATGCTATATTTAAGCTGAATAATATCTGAATAATAGCATCCTCAGAAGATATAACTCTGATTTGGGCACAAATTAAACAGCAACTAGCTGATTAACTGCGTTATAATAGCATTTAATAAGCATTAATAAAGGTAACATTCGCCCCAAGAGCTGAACATTGGCTGATAAAGAGAGTGTGTGTTACCTATTGTGCAGCTCAAACAACAAATAAGCACCCTTTTTACGCTTTTATGCAGTTAAAAGAGCACGAGCGGCGAAATTGTGAATAAATATTACTCCATATATTCTATAACATAACACTATCTCGATAATATTCTGCAGCAGTGTTATATTTGTGCACAAATATCATCACCATCATACAATGTGACATGTGTTGTGTACTTAACTGAAGTGCAAAAAGTTAATTCATTTTCGGTAAGTAAAACTTGATCTTATTTGTTACTAGTGCCTGAAATTTCATGGGGAAAGCAAGTTTATTGTCAAATATCATATACTTTTAGACCAAAATTTTCACGCGCCCTCGTAATATAACTGTTTCCTTGGAAATCTTATTATAAAATGGATTGTAATGATATAAAAATGCCAGCATTTTTTTTGAATTAGACGATAAGCTTTTTACGTATAACTAATTAAAAATCTTTTTCAAATCCAATAGATATTTTCATCGACAAAATAAGAATAAATAGTAAATAAATAATAAATATTGTAATTTAGAACATAGAAAATGGTGGGCAAGCAATGTGAACTGTAATAATGCCAAATAAATGCTTTAAGGGCTATAACAAGGTGCTAGGGATATATTAATCAGCAAAAGGCCGATACGAGTAGTTCTTGTGTCTAATAAGTCAGCCATAGATTGATGTACAGCTGAATAGTTGGTAACATTACGCAAATACTTTATACCCAATGAACAGCTGTATAATCTGTCAAGAGTTAGCTATTAGGGTTCCCTGGTGAAAGTTTTTCATGAGCGAATAAGTCAGTACTTATTAATTTATTTATTTCTTTCTTTCGTTCTTTTATCTTTAGTTTATAATACTTATTATAACTTTATTTCTCAGGGTAATTCCCAAGGGGACTTATTCGACATTTGCACTTCAAGTGCAAATGTATTCTGCTCTCAGCAAGAGCAACAAGCAGCAGAGCAGCTGGCACAAGTGATCAGCTCGAAAACCATGAAGACTCTGATGGCTAATCAAGCTTTAATTTTAGATAAATAAATACCATTTTTAAGCAATTTTTCCATTTCAATTTTCCTTTTCAGTTTGCCTATTCCGAAATAAATGCCAGTGACAAAAGTCTGCAAAAAGGATTCTTAAAAACCTTGCAAAGTATAGGCCAAAACTCGTTTTTAGAACTCTTAAAGATTGGCCAATCGTATTTCACTAATTCTTATTCTTTTTTCTACATTTTTTTACAACAACCCTATTATTTACTAGGGTTCCGTACCTCAAAAGGAAAAACGAACCCTTATAGGATCACTTTGTTGTTTGTTGTCTGTCTGTCCATCTGTCGTGTCAGTCAAGAAACCCTATAGGGTGCTTTCTATTGACCTAGAACCATGAAATTTGGCAGGTACGAAGGTCTTATAGCACAAATAAAATGTGTTCTAAAACAAACAATTACTTACCTAGTAGATATTTTAAATTTACAAAGTAAGATAACTATACCAAGTGGGATATCATATAAAAGGGGTTTATCTGTACATTCTGAAACAAATTTTTATTTATTTTTAAGCATAATAGTTTTTGATTTACTGTGCAAAATGTAGAAAAATATACCCGAGTATGGAACCCTTGGTGCGCGAGTCTGACTCGCACTTGGCCGGTTTTTATAACGCTGATAATATAAATGATATACAAGTACGGTGAGGCGCTGAAAAAGAACTTTTCAGGATCTTAAATAACTCCATGAGCTGATTAAATGCCTACGGGAGTACAATTATTCAGCCCAAGTAAGGACAAAGAGTTACAAGTGAATAGCTTTATACCTGCTTGCTGTAATTTAACACCATATACGTCCACCCAAAGGAATCATGTGGGCTATATAAGTGCAGTTATGAGAGTGCGTATAACAGCTGATTAAAACTGTGAAAGTTCAACTATATGCAGCTTGAAGCGTTAATTGAATTCACGGAGTAACTGATAGCTTTATAATCATTCACATATGTTCAGTTAAAATGCAAACATTTGAAAGATATACTTGTGACCTTTTATTCAGAAAGAAGCTTAGTTTGAGTCCATAAAAATACTTTATTGTAGCTGACAGTACTGAAACTTGCTAAAAGCTGAATAACATGACCTGCGCACCTGATAGTAACGCTCGCAACATTACAGCGGTGTCTTCGTGGTACTTAGTAAAGTCAATGTACAGGAGAAAGCGTAATAGTAGGCTTTTACAGTAACGGTGGACACTAATAAGTCTTCATAAATGCTTAAAGTACCGATGTGATATCTTTTAAAGCAGTTTTGTGTTACTTGGGGAGTATGTATATGTTTAGCCACAAAGTATCATAATATAAAGTGGGTCCTCAAGAAGTAGGCAATGATGATGACGGCCTGCGCTCATTAGGCTGTTTTTTATCTCTTTTACATGCGTGCTATCTCGCTTGGTCCTAGTTATCTTGTAACCTTTATAAACCTTGAAAACGGGTTTTCCATATCAAAATAAACTGTGGTAGGTACTACATAATTTGCTGAAAAAAATTGCAACGCCATTCTTTTGCGAATTTACATAACAATGTTTTATCTTTTTATAATATATAAGATACCTTCTAGGTACAACTGAGAAATATAAATTTCCATATTGCTATCGGGAAATGAACCTAGGATCTCCCACGTAATATAATACCTAGCGCTTATCACTGCTCCAGAGAGATCTTCAAAAATTGACGTTAATTTAACTTTTCTAACTCGTTCACACATGGTGCGTAAGCGTTGCGTAGCGCGTACCATTGCGTTGTAAAGTATGGAACTGTATGAAACATGACACACTGCTTGCGTAAAGCGTGGACGTATGCGTAACCCGGTGTGTTAGGGGTTTACGCGCGTTACTACGCACCTGTACGCAATTGGTGTGAATCGGCCTTTAACTTGGCTTGAGCGTTGAGATAAAGTTATATATAAATCGACCATAGGATAGTTATCTTAATTGTAAAAGATTGACTCGACTAGACTCGCACTTGACCAATTTTTTCAACAAGTTTATCCCGAGAAAGAATGGTTACGGTATATTTGGACGAGATGTACCTAAGCTCTTCCATTTACGCGCTAAGTGCACCGCGATGTATTGCATTCGATTCCACGTCCCGCAAACCAGGAAACCAGATATTGCTGTTAGGTTGCGCTTTAACACTTTCATTTTACTTACTTACTTTATTTTCATTATTAAAATGAGTTTCTAATTCAGTATATCCGTGTCCGTGAAAATACGGGTAAAAACTCGGACCGAATCTAATCTCTGATGATAGTTTAAATAGTTTTACAACTACTTCGGAACGTATTCTCAAGGATTCGGAACATGCAGCACATTTTTTTTAGACCACTGGATTCAGGCTTCGAAGAACGTTGCGTGTTCAAAGGCCTTACACGAGACCCATGTCCAACAGTGGTAGTCTATCGGTTGAACATGATGATAAAATAGGTAGGCATAGAATATCTACCTAGGCATGCATGAATAAAAAAATAGGAAATTGCTCATATGCCCGCTACTTCGTCCGCGTGGATTTAGGTTTTTAAAGATCCCGTGGGAACTGTTTGATTTTCCGGGATAAAATGCCTATGTCAGTTACAGGGACGTAAGCTACCTCAATACCTTTCTTACAAATCGGTTAACCGAATGGGTTTTTAGGAGTCCCGTAGGAACTCTTTGATTTTCCGGGATAAAAAGTAGCCTGTGTCCGTCCCTGGGATATAAGCTAACCCTGTACCAAATTTTGTCAGAATCGGTTAAACTGTTGGGCCGTGAAAAGGTAGCAGACAGACAGACACACTTTCGCATTTATAATATTAGTATGGATTGCTCATATTATTTTACCTGAAAGTTTTATGAAAAAAATAATATTCCCACATCTACTTAACAGAACTAATTGACCTAAATATTTATATTAGTTGCAAGCTGATTGAAGCTAGCTCCATATTCCCACATCTGAATTAAGTATCTAAGTGCTACAGTTTTAAGTATCCATCCAATTCAATTTTTTTTTTAATACACAACTTGACTCGCACTTGATATATGAATTTTTAAATGTTTGAAGCAAGTAAACATTTAAAAATTCAATAATGAAGTTTTCTCGGTATTTCGAACTAGCAGTGGCTACCGAACGATTTGAACGATTTCGTTGGCGTGGACTCCACTAGTAGGCACTAGGTAGACAATAGAAAAGATCGCAGACAAGTGTAAATTAAAAATTTATAACACCCCCGACAAGTGAAGGTTACAGTAACTAGAAAAGAGCTGATAACTTTCAAACGGCTGAACCGATTTTCTTGGATTATAGCACTCTCGATCAAGCCACCTTTCAAACAAAAAAACTAGATTAAAATCAGTTCATTAGTTACCTACGATGCCACAGACAGATACACAGATAGACACGTGAAACTTATAACACCCCTCTTTTTGGGTCGGGGGTTAAAAACCGATACATCTAAGCAATGCAAGAGCGTGGCACGTGAAAGCTTCTACAATCTACAAGAGGCGTATATATCCAACAGTGGGCGCCTACGGTTGACAATGATAATGCTACAACGGAACATTTTTTGAGGATCACTAATAAACCTATTTACTTAATTTAAGCCCAAATAAATCATGCGTTTTCTAATGAAATTTCTAAATCTATAAAATATTCTAGCTTATTATAAAGTTTTCTAAATAAATAAAAGAGTTTAAAGATAACAAAAAATATGCTTGAAAATTAGTTTGTTATAGTTTTTTTTTAATTATAGGCATAATATGCATGCTACTATAGATTATAGGCAAGCGTTTGACCACAATCACACCTGATGGCAAGTGATGATGCGGCCTAAGATGGGAGGCGCTTACCTAAGAATTATAAAGAATTTTACCGTTTCTTATGTTAGCTAAGCGCGGGAAACTGGCAAAACATCGTGCAGGTGATGTTTACAAGCTGTGTTTACAAGCAAGACGTCATTTTATTGGTTTCCAAACAAGATTAATTTAATTTGTCCCGCGTCTGTAAAATAGAGAAACCACGGAAGTTCTCAGCTTTTGTGGACTCCACAATAATGTTATTTCTGTACATAAATATCATATAAGTACACGTACGACGCAATAAGCAGAACAATGCTGAAGGTTTAGCTTTATTTATTGGCCTTAATTGTACGGTGCAGTGTTAAAATTGTGAAAAAAAATTGGTTGTCTGTAAAGTCGGTTTACTGACGATAGTTGAACGTGACAACAAAGGCCGATTGTGCTTCTTTGTCGCTTGTTCCGCGCTCTCGCTTGCACTTCAAGCCTTACATGGAACGCCTCAGAGCGAGGTAACGCCGCATGAGTCATGTTTTTTCGTGCGTGCAGCCGGCTCTATCGAATTATAAGACGTTATTATAAGACAAAATCAAACAAGTGCGAGTCTGACTTGCACACCGAGGGTTCCGTACTCAGAAATATAAATAAAATATAATCTGTTTTAGAAACATCTCGCGTTTTGAAAAGAATAAAGGCAGGCCAACTTTGGCGCTTATACTAAGTCTACCACTGGGTAAGAAAAAAGTTTCACTGCGAAGAGCCAGCAAGAATATCAGCAGTTCATTTTTTCAAAGCAAAATAAAGTTAGTAATTAAATGCATTGACTTTAACTGGCTTGGAATGGTCTCAGCTTTACTAGAAACAAAGTTCAAAAGCTAAACTCGACGACCAAGGATGCAAAAATGTATTTTCATAGATACTTTCTGTTGGTCTACGAAGTACTAAGTGCTCTGTGATATATTGCATTGGAGTTTACGTCCCGCTAAAGGGGAATTGCTATTGAATTGCGCGGACTACAAACTATCTACTGCTTTATTTTCTGTTATATAGCATAACTAGCGGATACCCTGCGTGTGCTACTTACTACGATAAACGATAAAAACTCTAAAACCATCTTCGCATTATTGCCTTTCTAATGAAACGGGTTTGGGCACATAGGTTGAATTAAAAAAAAATCGGATCTAGTGCGCACTGTGGACTGTGGTTAATTTGGGTCGGGAATTCGCGGATCTGGATCAGATGTAGTGCGTAAAGAGCCAAAAGGTTATTTTCTGACCCTAATAAATAATAATACAATATAGTTTCACGCTTGACTGAGACATATGTCCTAAGACACGCGTGCAGTAAAATTAAGCGTTGGACTTGCTGTAATCTAGCATTATGGAGGTCACATTTGCTACGTTTTTCATTAAGGGCCTACGTGGCACGAATACGGGGCAATGGATGTTTGTATTTAGGACATAGTATCCTTGTATTAGGGTAATCTTCTTCTTCTTCTTCTCTCTGGGCTGGTTTCCGCACTTAAACGTTTCCGTCTGTTGTGCGTGCGTTGCCCCTCCCCGCCGAAGTCTTCACTCCAGCCATCCAAGCTCGCTCCAGAAGCCAAGTAGACCGCCCAGGTTGCCGAGGACTTCATGGAGTGAGGTTGGGGAACCCAAATGGCGTTCTCGTTGTTCTGCCACGACCATTAGGGTAATATATTTGAATTTATTTTTGATATAAAGACGATGTCCTATTTGGAGGGCCCGGCTGTAACCCCGGGCACGTATCTCTAACTATTAGGAGTTATGTGTTTTAATCAATTAAATTATTAAATATCACTTGCTTCAACGGTGAAAGCAAACATATTGAAAATACTTGCATGCAAATAATGCATAGAAATTATAATTAACATGATGACATAATATTTTAAGAAGGTGAAATGATATGCTGGGTTCAATAAATTTTGTACGCCATGCTTGGCAAGCTATGTGATTTTTAAAACCCCATGTAAATAATATAGGTACCCATATTCGAGCAAAATAAATGATTATGATTAAATGATTATGAGAGTTCTTCGTAATGTTCTCAGAGTACCTATGTGAAGTCTTCCAATCTGGTGGACTATTGCCTAAACCGTTCTCATTCTGAGATCAGGTACCTACTAGTAGTGGGCAGGCTTGGTTGATGTAACGATGTTGAGGTAAGTCGATATTACGTTATTACCAATAAAATATTCGTAGCTGCTGTGTTTAATTTCTTCCTCTGATAATAATTATACTGGGTTAATAAAATGTTTCTTGAATTATTGTGATCTTATTTCTTCCTTTCCCGGTAAATCCCTGTCCAAGGTATAGGTGCCGGTAAGGTGGTCGAGGAGCAGGCGAATGTGCAGGGACGACGAGGGTAAAATAATATGTCGTAAGTATGATGCTCCCATAAAAATAAAGAGAATATGGATATTTGGGTTAAGCATTAGTTGTATCTGACGATGCATCTTAAGCTTGAAGCGGGCTAATATTTGTTAGGGGCTATTAAAGTTTAATTCAATTCTTATCAGTTTCTACGTGGCATCGTAGATAATTAAGTCACCTTAGAATTCCCAAATGGTTCCTGCCGCAAAATCAATTCGGGACCTTGTTCGGGACCTGCCATTTAAAAGACCAGCGGTTATCACTGAGCCATACTGATTTTCGTAAGTAAAAATTCATATTGATTTTGTAAGTAACAGTTGCATTCGCTCAATATTGCAAACGTTTGAATCAGAAATGGACGCTTCATAAAATATGGATGAACTGGAATGCATCTAAAAGTAATATTTCTTGTTTTTTTTTTAATATAATGCTATTTTATATCTACGAGTGTAGGTATTTTATAACATATTTACTTTAAGTTATTCTACCTACTTTTATATAGCTTTACAGTTTACACATATGTTTTTAGGTCTCTATGTACAAGTTTTATTTAATTTTTCAATTTTAATTTAGATTTAAGAGGGCTCTCTCCGTCACTCGTTTCATACAATCGTAGTTTTAATTTCATTTGAATATTAAAAGCAACCAAAGTCCATGAAATTTTGCAGACATATTCTAGAAATTGCGGTTGGCGGTTCAAACCCCACCCGTTGCACTATTGTCGTACCCACTCCTGGCACAAGCTTTACGATTAATTGGAGGGGAAAGGGGAGTATTAGTCATGATCAGCATGGCTGTATACCAAATTTCATACAAATCGGTTGAGCGGATGGATCTTTAGGAATCCCGTGGGAACTCTTTGATTTTGCGGTATTAAAAGTATAATATATTACTATATAAGCTAATCCTGTACCAAATTTCGGCAGAATCGGTTAAACTGTTGGGCCGTGAAAAGGTAGCAGACGGACAGACAGACAGACACACTCTCGCATTTATAATATTAGTATTAGTATGGATAATAATCTGTACCTATATAAAGCTTCGCAGTTCGCACAATTTTTTTTTACAAATTTTATTAAAAATAATTGTTACTTTCAGCGTATTTTACGTTCTAATTGGTTTTCCGTAGGGATCCCTCCACACACGAGGTACAAAGAGCGAAGAGAGTGAAAAATAAATGTTGTGCCCTAAAGCCAAATCGAGGGGAAACTTAATTGAAGACGATTCTATCGGAGGCCCGTCGCGAAAATAAATAATTGCGCGCTTTGATGATAGGCCTGACGTGTGATAGAAGATTCCTACGGGTACCTAAACGATTTTTTTAGGGTTCCGTGCGTCAAACGGAAACTTTTTTCCTTTGAAGAAGATATCACTTCATATTTTGACACTGGCAAATAAATCAAAACCTGAACTACGGTACCTACTTCCCGTTGACTTAAAGTCGTGTTTGATAAGTTGCAAGGTTAATTTGTAGTTTATATGACAATGAATAACATGTATAATTTAAATGTGTAACTCTATGGGATAAAAAAAAAAAAAAAAAAAATAGCGACCTGCCCCTATGCGGATGCAATGTATAAACTAATGTTGTATCAGTGTGGTTTTTTTGTTGTTATACATAATATTTCAAAGTAATAGCATTTTCGGTGAAAGCTCTATCAGCTTGATTTATTTCGATATCTTGAACAATTATCGTCACATTTCCACAAAATAACTATACATATTAAACCTTCCTTGAGTCACTCTATCTTTTGATGAAAACCACATTAAAACCATCGGATACATCGATGATTAAAACCCGTTATCTAGTTTAAAAGAACTAAGTAGGTTTATTATATATACCTACATTAGGGACAGACGGCGACTGCGATGCGCCTTTGTTTTATTACTATTATATGTAGAGATTAAAAAAATATACTTATTTTATTATTATAATTATTAATTTAATAAAATTTATTAATGTATAAATTTTATATAAAAAAGTTGCTTCGCTATACAGCAGAGAGGTCTAATATTAAAACGTTGAAGTTTTAAACATACTTAAATGTTATTAAAGTCGCAGAATATTACATATTATAAAAATATGCAATGAAAACTTGCAATATCCGTTCTCAAGAGAGTCATAAGCTGTAATAATATCATCAACTTTAAAGTCTCACTAATGCGGTGATATTGAAAACAAATTCTTGATATTTTTATAGCATCATTCTATGGAAGTCTTGAAGTTTTATCTGCTAAATCTCAAACCAGCAGGGCGATTCGGAACATTCAAATTCAAAATATTTGTATTCAATTAGACTTTTATAAGTTCTTTTGAATCGTTAAAAGCATCTACCACTCGTCCGGAATGCCTTTCCTACCGAGAAGAACCAGCAAGAAACTCGGCGGTTGCTCTTTTCAAAGATTTGATATCCAATATGCGATCCCGCGAATACGAAATATGAGCCCGACGGTCTTAACTCTTAACCATTAGGCTTTCACCGCTTGTACAATGCTAGTATAAGGCCACAAAATTAAAGTAATGGAAGTATGCTGCAATGTCGCTCCATATTATGGTCATAAGAACTTTTGAACACCTCTTGAAAGCTTTATTCATTAACTAAGAAGTTTCTTCAAGATATTATTGTGATGCTATCTGAATGGTTAGATATCATAACATCTTGCCTGCAGTGTAGGTATATACCTCGACACTTATGAATGCAATTTCTCTGCCATGTTCCTTTATGTATGAAGTTTCTCGCGGCAATCAAATTGAAACTTGGTTTATGAGTATTTTTCTTGAATATTTCACAGGTATTTTTAAACAAAGTATACCTATTAGATATATTTTTAGAGTTCTTACCGTAAACGAAACGAAAAAACATGTTTGACAGGTAACTAGGTAGGTACTTAGTACTTACTCATGTGATGAATCTCAAATTGATTTATTGAATTTAACGGGTAAACTTTTTGGCAATGATGACGGGCATTGTTGCATGGTGCCAGGCCTGATAACCAATAGAGTTCTAATGTCTGCCAACTTGCACTTGGCTGATTTTAGGGTTCCGTTGTTGTCTGTCTGTCCGTCTGTCGTGCCTGTCAAACAAACCTATAGGGTACTTTCCTGTGTCCTAGAATCATGAAATTTGGCAGATAGGTAGATCATATGCCTAGTACAAGTAAAGGAATAAATCCGAAAACCGTGAATTTGTGGTTACATCACAAAACAAATTAAAAGGATTTCATGAACAAATAAATAATTAGTATTTTCAAAGCAAGATAACTATATCGTATGAAACGGCTTCACCTGTAAATTTTAAAACAGATTTTTATTTATTTTTATGCATGATTTATCGCGCAAAATGTCGAAAAAAATACCCGAGTACGGAACCCTCGGTGCACGAGTCTGAGTTGCACTTGGCCGGTTTTTATATACATATTTAGAAAAATTAAAAACACGCGCAAACCTTACCTAATTCGTGGTTCCTGTACAATCCTAACACAAAAGTCTGCACGTCACACCATGCACCCACACGCATTAATGGTGTTAAAGTGGTGGCTCTAACATGTGACGATAGAAGAGAGATTGTCCAAATCTTTTATATCTCCAGCAAACAATAGATATAATTCGTATACTCGTTTTAGTACATGTGAGGGCAAAAGCTTTATGTATAGTTTGGCTCCGCCCTTACATTTGCTAATGAAAACAGGATTGAGTAAAAAAGTTTCTAGACTTCTCTTTTAGACTCTTAGGGAACCAGAAAGCCCTAAAATAAACTAAGTGGATATAGATTTTTAAAAATCCTGCGGGATCATTTTGATTTATCGGGCACCCATTTCACTATTGTCTTAACTACTCTTATAGCACAAACTTTTCGTTTAGTTGAAGGGGAAAGGGGAATATTAGTCATAATTAACATGGCTTGTATTCGTTTTAAAAAATTCTACGCTATTTTATTTAAGTGTACTTGATAAAAGAATATTTACATTAGATATCAATACATTATTTTATCACATCACCCGTCATCATTATAATTCGAAGCTTTTATAACCGTGAAATAAAGTTGTATTGGTTGTATAAAACGTTAGGTAAATAACTATCTATACTTGGGTCATCATAACTAGATTATCGTAATCACTAATGTCACCATTTTAATTACCATTTGAGGAGATTGTACCTGCGCAGTGGGCGATTTATCGATCTGTTTGGTGCGAATTAAGGCGCAAAGTTGAGGTGCAATACGCCCCTTAGGTGGAAATACGACATCAAGCGAGTCGCAGGGCGCCGCTGGATTCAGGCGGCGCAAGATATGGCGTCTGTAAATCCCTACAAGAGGCTTATGTCCAGCAGTGGTCGTATGTCTGTTGATAATGATGATGATGATGGTGTTTCCCTAGTGTCCCCAGTGAACTAATGGTAGGGTGAATGAGGAGGTCCGTACCGGGCTTTGGCATCCAAACCTTGAGGGATCCCTAGTCAAATCACACAGCAGGCCAAAATATTTTGAGTAAATCAAAGTCATTGCCGAGTATCTTGCTGGTTCTTCTCGGTAGGAAAGGCATTCCGAACCAGTGGATGCTCTTAACGATTAAAAATTACTTATAAAAGTTTAATTGAATTTAAAATATTTTGAATTTTGATTTTTTTTCAAAATTTTGGTGTAATTTAATGCCCTTAATGCACGGGCCACATTAAGGTTACCGTCAATGCTTAAAAACGCCATAATTATCGCAATAATAAACCGATAAATAATCAACGCGTTAAACTTAGTAGCCACACTTGAAGGGTTAACGTCTATCGCCAATTGTATTAGGGACAAAGTCGTCTAACGCCAAACGGCAATGTGAATGCCGTTTTAAAATTAATATAATAAAAGAGACTACATACACGTACGGTTAGCGGCCATTAACGCGTTTTTCAACGGCGATTCTAGTTAATGTAGCCGGGCCATGGTTTATGAAATTATAGAATCAATAGAATCAATTTCGTGATGAGGCCAAAACGATACATCTGCTTATCTGTAGGTATTTAAAGTTAGAGTTAAGTTAAGTTCTGTAGGTATTTAAAGGAAGAGTTAGATGTAGTTTTCAGACTATAGCATGGCATGGACGAAAAAGCTTATCATTCTTATCATTAATGTAATGTAATGATAGTCTAATCTTAATGTGTTTGTACCCTTGGACAAGGGGGAGAATCCATTTTGTTAAGTACATCTTATTAGTGACAAGTTGCAATTGATTGGGTTCATTCACTTTTTTTAACCCCCGATCCAAAAAGAGGGGTGTTATAAGCTTGACATGTGTATCTGTGTGTCTGTGTGTCTGTGTATCTGTCTGTGGCATCGTAGCTCTTAAACTAATGAACAGATTTTAATTTAGTTTTTTTTGTTTGAAAGGTGGCTTGATCGAGAGTGTTCTTAGCTATAATCGAAGAAAATCGGTTCAGCCGTTTGAAAGTTATCAGCTCTTTTCTAGTTACTGTACGATTCACTTGTCGGGGGTGTTATAAATTTTTAATTTACACTTGTTATTTCAGCAATGATGACGGCATTAATTTGATGTGTTGAAGTTTTGTAATAGTATCATCTTTTGTAACACACAAAAAAGAATTTCTATTTGTATAAAAATTGTAAAATTCGTTTTAAAGTTGGCTATGTTACGCTTAAACTTGTTACTAATGATAAGATTATGGATTCAAAACATGATCGGCTGTAATTAGTCTACTAAGAAAACTCAGGCTGCGATCTATAGAGCGCACTTTGACTTTGCTCAGACTTAAGACACTGTTAAAACGAGACAGCGCTATACCGCTGGCATAAATCTGTCTCGTTTTAACTGAAACTTAAGTCTAAGCAAAGTCAAAGTGCGCTCTATAGATTTCAACCCCAGAGTTACTCAGTGCAATGGAGAATATCATGCAATGGAGAGAATCACGACGCTTGAATTTTCTCTACGTGATCAAATCAGAAATGAGGAAATCCGTGCGCGCTTTTCCTCTCACTTAAAGCGGTCCCCTGGACTTAACAGGGCTCTCTCCGTCACTTACTTCATACAATCGTAGCTCCAATTTCATTTGAATATTAAGCAACCAAAGTCCATGAAATTTTGCAGACATATTCTAGAAACTAATATCTGTGCCTGTGGTATTTTAACAGAAATCTGGAAAACCACTGGCATAGATATTAAGTTTCTAGAATATGTCTGCAAAATTTCATGGACTTTGGTTGCTTAATATTTAAATGAAATTGGAACTACGATTGTATGGAGTAAGTGACAGAGAGAGCCCTGTTAAAGCGGTCCCCTGGACTTAAAGCGGTTCAAAGTTGTAGTAAAATTAAAATAATACGTATTTAATGTTCGTACTGAACTGTGAAACAGAGTGGTCCACTTAAAAAAAGGCATAAAGTGAGTTGTCACCGCGGTTTACGGTTTAGTTTTATGCATGCTTACCTGTTCTCACGGGAAATATTTTCATTTATATACTGTCAACTATTGTTTTTTTTTAATTCATCCAGAAATTTTATTGTGATCATGAGTGACGAATGTTGCATTTTAAGGTTAACCGTACGTACTTCGAGTGCGAATTTGTATCGTACGTAGACGTACGAATACTGGCCGTACGTACCTATATATACACTCATTACATAATATTTCTCTGTCGAATAGGCAGTGTCCTCTGTCTTATCACTTTCGTGAAGTCCTCTTTCTTAAATAATCTGTATCTTCAAAATGATTTTCTTCTTTGATCAAATCTAGATCACACTGTGATTCCACGAACAATTTTGTGGTCGATGTTTTCGAACATCGGAATTAAAACCTGAATCGTGTGCTACATGTACGTATAAGTAGGTACGACTTCCGCGCTACCATAATTATAGTACTTGGAAGGTCGGGATTGTTCGTGCCTGTTCTGACAGAATATTCGTACGAGTCAAATTCGTACAAAAACTCATCCAAAGTGCGTCTTAAGGCCGACGCCTTAAGACATTTTTATTATTAAAATAGTTAGTTTGCAATTTCTTAGTTAAGGGTGTACAGGATATACACCATTCAAAAATTTCGCCTTAAAAGTTAGGACCGAAAAGCCTGTAAAGAAAAGATTAAAAAAAAATTTAGGGCCACACCAAAATATTTGTTTTACCTGTCTGCGATGTGATCACGTAATACGAGAGATGGTTTTTATTGTGGTTCATAATTTTTTGTATTGTTTTATTATACAACATTATTTATGTGAACGACTTTATAAATCTTACTAACAAAAAGATATAAACTGTGTGAATAGGATGCTCTATCTACTACATTATATCACATGGTTTTTCCACACACCATAATCTACAGGGTGTTTGGTAATTATAATAG
This sequence comes from Maniola jurtina, assembly GCF_905333055.1. Classification (NCBI taxonomy): domain Eukaryota; kingdom Metazoa; phylum Arthropoda; class Insecta; order Lepidoptera; family Nymphalidae; genus Maniola; species Maniola jurtina. The sequence goes on along the minus strand of NC_060050.1, from coordinate 1,424,553 downwards.
TATATAAAGACGACACGTACCGATGCTACTTTGATCTGATAAATACAATGCTGAAGTAAAATGACGAAATAAAATTATAAAAATTTCCATAGAAAGTTTTTTTTCCCAAGTTTTCTGGCGCTAACGTGCCCTAACTCACTGAGATCGTTGGCCATCTTTAGATAGGCCAAGGTCAACGATCTCAGTGAGTTAAGGCACGTGAGCGCCATGAAAACTTGGACACTAAAAAAAAATTGTATGGAAGATCCCCACGTACGACGATCCCCACGGATCCCCACGGATCCCCACGGATGGTACGTAGATCCCCACTAAGAGAGGATTTTGAGAAATTCCAAAGTGAGCTTTAATAACAACTCATAAAACACTACTCGGACGTAGACGCATGAAAAAGATTGTCTTTTTTTTTAAATATATTATATGGACAAACAAATGTTCAAATAGCATGTTCATTCATATAAAAATATTTTAGAAATATTTTCACAAACCAAATTATTAATAGCCGATAAAGTTTTTCAAGTTTTAAACTGGCAATTGGGTACAATCGAATAAACCGAGCGAAAAATCATTCATTGATAAATCCGACTAACTGCAGTTATGGTGCTGAGAGGTATTGAGATTTCGCTACCAATTGAGTTTAACTCATTGAATAAGCGAAACTGAAATCCATTGCAACTAAAGTTTATTTGATGGGGAAATAAAATTGTTTCATTTAGGCCCTAATTTTATTCACTTGACCAATTAAAAGTAACTTAAATTTTACAAGTTTATGCATCGTAAACGGGACATACTAAAAATAATAGAGTTGTGGTTTTCTGAGACCGCAACGAATGATCCACGAGAGAGCTTTAATTAACAGCTTTATTGATTTCCGTCATTACTGTTGTCACTATCATCAACATCGATGACGACGCCAGTGCTGGACATAGGTCTCTTGTAGGGACTTCCACACTTGTTAATATAAAGCTCAGCGGTTTGCGAAACTGAAGTGGTAATAGGCGGGGCACGATAACGAAAAAACCGGCCAAGAAGGCTTCCGTACTTGGGTAATTTTACCAACATTTTGTACGATAAATCAAAAACTATTATGCATAAAAATAAATAAAAATCTGTTTCAGTATATACCTTTTCATATGATACCCCACAACAGTACAGACAACAAAGAGATCCTATAAGGGTTCCGTTTTGCCTTTCGAGGTACGGATCCCTAAAAAACCGACTAAGTGCGAGTATTTTTTTCAACATTTTGCATGATAAAACAAAAACTATTAGTTATGCGTACTAATAAATATGATGCTTTAGATTTTACTCCGTCTCCGTCTCATGGCGTTGGGACTTGGGACGCGCCGCACACTAGAGGTGTCAAATATGGTTAGATTCCTATATCATAATATTAATGTTTGTTACAGAAAAATATTGAATATTTTTTACGTTAAAATATATTAACTATCAAAAAAAAAGCCGCAAGCAGAAACTTGCATGCAAACGATTTTCAACCTTATTGACATATTTCAGAAAACCACATATTAGCAATCTATGAATGATACTGAGCAAGAATATGACAAAATAACAACTTTCTCGTTACCGTCAATAAGGTCGAGAATCGCTTGCACCTGTTTTTCTGTTGCTTTCACCCCTAGCGAACCATAATACAGATTACCACCTTAAAAGCGACGTCTGGGAGGTGTCGGAGGAGGTTCTGTAGAAATATATTATATCACTTTAAAAAAACAAATAATTTTTATTTTGTATTTTTATACTTAAATTATTTCTTTTCATTATTTTTTTTTATAAGAATCATCAAAAAGAAGTGAGAACTTATCGCCGGCGCACTACTGAGCACGGGTCTCCATTTCAATAACACTCAAGTAATAAAAATAGTACCTAACACGATATACTAGTACCAACAAATTTCAAAGGCACTTGTAAACCTTTACTTCAATAAGTACCTACAAGCTTCACAAAAATAAATAATAGATTCAGTATTCCTTGTTAGCACCCTTCAGGTTCAGATACGGAACCCTAAAAAGCATGACAATAAAGAAATCCCGAAAGACGTATAGTATATGGTAATAATTTTACTCTAAATACCTAGGTACCTATACCTACCTACGTATTTATGCAAAATTAAAAACAATTGGAATGATAAAGAAATGTCAAGAAGGTACAAAAAGTAGATAAGTTTACCCTATTTAAAAATCGTTTTAATAACGAGTTTTTATTTTAGCCTTCATCACGGCTAAAACTAATACAAAAATCCAACAACCCAAGCTCTAAGCACGCCGGAGCTATAACAGACACTCGGTTCCTATGGCTACCTCCCAGTTCCATCATGAGACCCTGGATATAATCCACTATGCCCACCCGGTTCCATCATGAGACCACACAAACACACACATTTCCAAAAAGACCAATACAATTTACGTACTTAACCTATAATAACAAATATGCGCGTCACAAATCTACAAAATCAAGTAACTAACCTAATCTGTGATAATATCAACTCCGAATATCGAAATATGATATTATTTACATTCAGTATTACCCACAACCAAGTTCACAAATAAATAAAACAAATGTCCTGATTGAATAGCAAAATCGAAAGAATCTATTTGATAAATGAAACTACCGAGGGGCGATATTCCAAACGAATTAAAAACCAACGCGTAGCGATAGAATATAATATTTTATCGCGTATGATATTCGCAACTGATATCGTGTGACGTAGATCGTAGGTCTATCTTTGGCAAACGCCTCGTCAAATTTAAAAGCAATTACTAATAGAAAATGTATTGCTTTAAAAATTACTATATTTTGTATTAAATATGGGGTTTAAGGAATATCTAATATCCTGAATATTTTTTTATATTGAATATGTATTATAGATAAATTATTTTTTGACACCACTACCGCACACCCGCACGGTGCCCGTCACCCGCGCTCACGCGTGTAGTGTGCGGGGCGCGCGGGCTTCCCCACCCCGGTTGCCATCTCTTCTGTCGCGCACTATGGATAGATAGCCGACAATCTTTTCTACTAGAAATGTAGTAATTCGACAATTTTACGACAACTTTAAAGACGATTTTTTCAAATCTGAAACATGGCTTCTCTGAAATTCATATTCTACTAAAAATATTCTTTTATTTCACCCCGTGCGCGATAAAAAATAAAAACGTACATTTTTATCATCCGTTTCCAGTCCATTACTATAAGACAGTAGGTATATACAGGCTGATCAACATTACATCAAGCTGTATAACGTTGGAAGTAGGAATAGGACGCTACAGGGTGATTCACATGACATTGAAAAATGAGACGCGTATTCAAAAAGCCCACAAAACCCGGATAACGAATACGAATACATTGAAATATGGACACGAGCGATTGTATCGATGTCGATTGTGAGATACACACGAAAATTGGACACGCTGTATGTCGCTGAATCGAAACCCCTGCGGTATTCCAGTAGGTATGGGGTGAAACATTCAAAGGCGGGTACGTATTTTCATCCATAGTACTTACACATAAAAGAAATTGACTGACTGATCTATCAATGCACAACCTAAACCATTGGAGTTGAAATTTTGACAGTAGGTTCCTTTTTAACCCCCGACCCAAAAAGAGGGGTGTTATAAGTTTGACGTGTGTATCTGTGTATCTGTCTGTGGCATCGTACTCCTAATTTAATGAACCGATTTTAATTTAGTTTGTTTTGTTTGAAAGGTGGCTTGATCGAGAGTAGCTTAATCCAAGAAAATCGGTTCAGCCGTTTGAAAGTTATCAGCTCTTTTCTACTTACTGTAACCTTCACTTGTCGGGAGTGTTATAAATTTTTAATTTACACTTGTATAGCGTAAATGCTCAGTCGAAATGTTAATTAAACAACACGTCTTGACATTAGCTAATGCCAATTCGTTCCATAATGATGCCATATTTAATTATATGTGGTTCAGTTGTGTCATGTGAATGAGTAAATGAACCAATTCCTGCTTCTCTATTTCAGATTGAGCTCACATAATCAATCAATCAGCATGTTTGCGTCCACTGCTGGACAGAGGCATTCACAAGAGTGCGCCACCACACACATCTTCCGCCTTCCTCATCCACTTACTTCCCGCTAGCTTCTTAAGGTCGTCAGTCCAGTGGGTCGGAGGTCGTCCCACACTACGCTTGCTGATACGCGATCTCTACTCCAGAACACGTCTGCCCCAGCGGCCATTAGTTCTGCGGCAGACGTGGCCTGCCCACTGCCACTTCAGCTGGCTAATTCGTTGAGCTTTGTCGGTCACTCTGGTTCTCCTACGGATATCCTCGTTACGGATTTTGTCCCACAACATAGCCCGCTCCATAGCACGCTGAACGACTAGGCCAACTGTCAGTGTCCACGTTTCAGCGTCATCACCCAGATACGAGCTAACATTAGCAGCGTAATTTTTTTTTTGCGTAGTAGGTAATGTATAAAATAAATGATATTATGTATGAAACACTTCACAAACAAAAAGTTCGATATAGAATGACGCGTCGGCATTTTTCACTAATGTCCTAAGTTTAGATGAATATTTGCTAAACATTTGCGGCGAGAGCAAACTGAACTTAACCCTCCAAATTGTGTGTCAAAAGTTGACGAAATTGCGGCAATTTTCCGTGAACTCTTTTGTTTTTAGACCTTCTTTTTACTTACTTGGTAGGCGTAGGTACTATTACGCGACCGGTTGAGATGGCCATCGATATACTTTGACATTTTTTTTTTACACCTGAATTACCTGTTATTTCCCAAAGCCACTATGATCCAAACTTCATAGTCGCTAATCGTTCCTCCCTGTGTTGGGGAGAATACGCAGAGAAACTTTCAGCTTTTATAAAATAACGAAGGTCTGGCACGCGCTGGCTCTCTTTATTACTTTTAAACTAACATTATATTAACACCCACACACTTAAGAATCGCATCCCACGAGCGTTTAGCATTTAAAAAATAAGTGCAAGTCTTCGGGTCGAATCTCGGTAGGCGGCAGGTAATCTCGTTAGTGGAGAAGATTACACCGGTCTGGCCGCCAAACTGCATTACAATGTGGTCAAGCGTGAAGCGTTAGGTTTTTGTGACGATACAAATAACTAAATTTACTCGTATAATTATTATCCTAAAGGGAATAAAAATAGGCGATGACGGCTTAAAAGCACTTACGGCCCAGAAAAAAATATATAGAAGAAATAATCTATTTGCAGTAAAATACTGTAAATAGCTTATTTTAATGTATGCATGTGTTCTATTTGCAAAATAATAATTAGCATAAAAAACTACAAATACTGTTTTATAGAAGCAGGCGTTTTTTTGCGGAAGTTCATGATATACAAGGAACCAAAAGCTTAATTTGCTATAATCCGCCAAACCAACGAAATCTGTATGGTACGCAGCATCACACAAATTCCAACACCACTCGACGCGCGTTTCGCCCCGACACCGGAGCATCCTCAGGAGATGTAGACCTTACAATGTCTAATTGCAAAGTCAGATCAGATTCAGTCAGAAGTCTTTTCAGATTCATGAATGAATGTCAGATTTCGTCGGTTTGGCGGATTATAGCAAATTAAGCTTTTAGTTCCTTATATAAACTACAAATTATTCCATGCGGACGAAGTGGTGGGCACAGCTAGTAACATAATATATCTATTATATTACTTACTTTTTTATACGTTAACAAATCTATTGTCCGGCGCAGTCGATGCTAATTTGTGAAATGTTTTCACACTGAAAAGGCAAAATAGAATTTCAGAAAAAATGTTTCTTTATTTTTTTTTATCAAATACAGTATATATTTAATATGTACTATTTATTGAGTTCGTTGGTGTTTTAATAAATGACAATAGACAGGAAAAAACATATGAATGAATATTACCTATTGTGCTCGTATAACCAGAAGCCATACATTACACAAAAGAAAAACGGTTTTCGCTTTTTAACATCCGGCCCAAAAAGAGGGGTGTTATAAGTTTGACGTGTGTATCTGTGTATCTGTCTGTGGCATCGAAGCTTCTAAACTATTGGACCGATTTTAATTTAGTTTTTTTGTTTGAAAGGTGGCTTGATCGAGAGTGTTATTCAAGAAAATCGGTTCAGCCGTTTGAAAATTATCAACTCTTTTCTAGTTACTGTAACCTTCACTTGTAGGGGGTGTTATAAATTTTTAATTTACACTTGTTAGTATTATTATAACGTGTTGATGTTTAGCGAGATGCAAAATATTGCGACAATATGAAATGGAGGCATTACATTGCAGGATCCAGTAGGTACACAATGGCCAATATTTTCGGCGAATGCTGACCGTTTGCGAGTCGCACGAGATCCTTCAATATTATTATTGTTTTATAAAAAAGCATAAAACTCGGTGAGCTGCCTGTTTGCTTTGTTGCGGTGCGATTGAAGGATTAACCAAACGCATTAATTTATTTATTATTATGTTGTTATGGGTAGTGATAGGTATGTAATTTTAGTATGATAACTAGTCACCAGTATTATACCAGAGTTTTACGATCTGTCTTATTTGTATGACTTTGTTGAGTGCATTGGCCGAAACATTGGGCCAATGTGTATAAAGACTCTTTACTGGTAATAACAAGTCAGATCTCAGCCAAGCACTAACTTCTCGTCGAAAAAAATTAATTAGGTACCTAAGTCCCTACTCGTTTAAACAATGAAGTTAAACATCTCGAGAAAACCGCAAATCGCGGGGGAAATTTGAATTGAAAGAGTCGATAAGAACTTAGAAAAGTTGTAAGCCTCAATTATCAGTGTTTATAATAATTAACTATGTTCAAAAAATCGTAGATTCCAACCACTACTTACCACAAAATACTTAGGGTAACAATTTGCATTATGGCCTACTAGTAGGTATTATAGTACTGCCATCAGTCCCTACTAGCTGATGCCCACGACTTTCGACGAACTTTAGATTTTAAAAATCCCATGGGATAACAAGTGTAAATTAAAAATTTATAACACCCCCGACAAGTGAAGGTTATAGTAACTAGAAATGAGCTGATAACTTGCAAACGGCTGAACCGATTTTCTTGGATTATAGCTAAGAACACTCTCGATCAAGCCACCTTTCAAACAAAAAAAAACTAAATTAAAATCGGTTCATTAGTTTAAGAGCTACGATGCCACAGACAGATACTCAGATACACAGATATACAGATACACACGTCAAACTTATAACACCCCTCTTTTTGGGTCGGAGGTTAAAAAGTGGCTACTCATACCTAAAATCCAGCAAAAAATCTCAACGATCATAGCTTCGTTGCAGTGTGAGTGAAGGACAAACTAATCAACCAACAAACAAACACACTTTTGCAGTTAGTATATGGGTAGTGATTATAATAATAATAATTGTGGAACTTTATTATTCAAATCTACTTTAATAATAGTTAGACATTATAACGTCTATGACTTTGGTATGGAAAGACTTGAAAATAAAGTTCACGCAAAGTTTAGCTAGTGATCGCGGTTCTCTTTATAGAATTTAGTTATTTATTGCTGTAACCACAAATTCGATATCTAAGGGTGATTGAACTTTGGGGTTTATAAGTTTTTCCGTTTGGGAACTTAACTTAAGAGGAAAACCATCTCGAATGACTTAGACGATTTCACCTTCAAACTAGCAATTTTGACATGTCATGACCATCTATTGACAATTAATCAAGCAGACATTTCAATCTGCGAAATTTACGCGGACTTTTAGTATTTTGACGTAGGAGGGTAAAAGATCCAGTACATGAACGAATAAGGATTACCCTGACTTTCACCTAAAATTAAGATATATGAGAATTGTTCTATATATAATTTTTATTTTTTGTGTATCTGTACACAGTATATCAAAAAATCAAATAAAATGCGTGGTATTAATTATTATAAATTATTTTATTTAACAAAAGGATAAATTGCCAGTAAATGAACTGGAAATTTCAGTGAATGAACGAACTCTATCTAGTGCATAAACTCTCGATTCCTATTAATAAATTCTTAAGTATATTTTCGGCTTGGAATTTAAAAAAAATGTCAGATTTTCAGTTTTTGACTTATTGTATATTTTTTTCTACATTTTGCGCGATAAATCAAAAACTCTTTTACATAATAATAATAAATAAAACCTGTTTTAGAATGTATAATAGAGCCCTTTCATATGATATTATCCCCTTTGGTATAGTTATCTTAGTTTGAAAGTCACCTAAATTTTCTGGAAAACAGTCCAAATGACTACAGAGAAAATGAAACTTAACGCCCTTGTTGCATCCAAGTCGCTGGAAGTGCAACATCAGCTACTGAATGTGTTAAGAGTAGTGAGAATAATATACCGTAACACAAGTGTCTGATGTTATCAGATTTGTTCCTTTGAGCCGAGAAGCCACATGTTCTGATGCTTTTTAGACAATCTAAGATCTCTCATTAAGTGATCCAAATAATTTTGATTGAATGGTCTAAGTTGAGATGTAAAAAAGTCACTACATCGTCACTACCTTCTGAAAGTTCTTGAAATGGTAGATTAGAGGTACTGGGTTGGGGCTGAGGTACAGATTTATCACCAGAAATCAGAATCGTTCAAATTGCAGACTGCAAGTTACAATAGAGCCGCTTGGAACAATTTTTTTGCTGTTTCTTCTGGTAATATTCACAACGCAGAAATAATAATAGTTCGCGCCAAATAATAAATTTTTTTTTTAGTAAAAGTAGTTAACTATTCTTATTTGCTCATAAACGCAACGAGGAAATACAGCTTCCACATATAAAAATTGGAGTCCAGGCCTTGCTGTTAGCTGCTAATGGGTTCTCAAAGTAGCCCGAGTATGCTTGTTTTACTGGGCACAAAAGGAAAGAATGAAAGGAGCTTACCCAGTACATCTTAAAAGATCCGTTATAGATACATGCATCCTGCCATGCCTTACCTATGCCAGCCAAACATGGGTCCAGACAAAGAATATAAAAAGAAATAGTAACTTGCTAAAGGGCGATGGCAAGTTGCATAAATTAAGCAAAAAATATTCAAAGTGAGAATTGAAGACATAAGAAAAAAGACAAAGCCTACAGACACCTTGAGACATGCCCTAAAACTGCAATGCAAAAATATTGTATCGATTTTTACAGATGAAAGAAGGACAGGTAGGTAGACCGAAGACGCGTTGGTCTAATGCTATTGTGCAAATCGCGAGAGAAAATTAGCTTGATAGTACCAAAGACAGAGAGAAATGGGGATACCCAAGAGGGATCCATATCCAAGAAAGAAGAATACCAGAATAAATATAAAAAAAATTCAAAAGAAAAATAAAACCGATTTCAAAATCACAAACACTAAAAAGTAAAAAATAATTTAAGTTATTGTGGTTTTTGAAGTCGGTTTTATTTTTCTTTTGAAAATTTTTTATTTCAAAATTTTTAGTGGCCCCACTGTACTATAATAATATGCCATGCCCAGCTAAAACCCTACTGTTTACTAAGCAATTACACTGATCGCGAGCAATTTGCTCTTATCCATTGAGGAGTTCTGTTCTCCATCTCAGAAGATATTCATCAGAACTTCATCAAATTTATATGGGACCACCTGCAAAGTATACCTAGCTTTTCAAAAAAAAATAATTTCCAAATCGGTCCAGGCGTCTTTGAGCAATCGGTGAACATACATTAAAAAAAAATTGAATTTGCTCTTATCCATTGAGGAGTTCTGTTCTCCATCTTCAAAGATATTCATCAGATCTTTACCAAATTTATATGGGACCACTTGCAAAGTATACCCTATCAAACAAAAAAAAAAATCCAAATCAGTCCAGGCGTCTTTGAGTAATCGGGGAACATACATAAAAAAAAAAGATACCGACGAATTCAGAACCTCTTCCTTTTTTTAAAGTCGGTTAAAAATATACTAAGATTTACTAACATGGTGTTATACCACAGAGTAGCAAACAGAGGCAAAGCTTCTAAGAAGCGAGCAAATTTTATAACTATTTTGGTAGGGTTGGCACTGGAGGATACAATTTAATTAACAATAGTTATTTGTTCAACAAGATGGTAAAGTTTGTTTTTGTTGTGATTGCCTAGTTTAAATATCGATCAATAGATCTAAATATCGATTTTGAACGAAATCAGTCAATTTAGAAAGAATTATAAATGGTGCCAACTTTTTTAAATTTTGGTTACAGTTTCCTATTTTGTGATCCCAGGGAGCTCTAAATATCGATTTTGAACGAAATCGGTCAATTAACAAAGAATTTCAAAATGGCGTCGACTTTTTTAAATTTTGGTAACAGTTTCTTATTTTGTGATCCCAGGGAGCTCTAAATATCGATTTTGAACGAAATCAGTCAATTAACAAAGCATTTCAAAATGGCGTCGACTTTTTTAAATTTTGGTAACAGTTTCTTATTTCGTGATCCCAGGGAGCTCTAAATATCGATTTTGAACGAAATCGGTCAATTAACAAAGAATTTCAAAATGGCGTCGACTTTTTTAAATTTTGGTAACAGTTTCTTATTTTGTGATCCCAGGGAGCTCTAAATATCGATTTTGAACGAAATCGGTCAATTAACAAAGAATTTCAAAATGGCGTCGACTTTTTAAATTTTGGTAACAGTTTCTTATTTTGTGATCCCAGGGAGCTCTAAATATCGATTTTGAACGAAATCGGTCAATTAACAAAGAATTTCAAAATGGCGTCGACTTTTTTAAATTTTGGTAACAGTTTCTTATTTTGTGATCCCAGGGAGCTCTAAATATCGATTTTGAACGAAATCGGTCAATTAACAAAGAATTTCAAAATGGCGTCGACTTTTTTAAATTTTGGTAACAGTTTCTTATTTCGTGATCCCAGGGAGCTCTAAATATCGATTTTGAACGAAATCGGTCAATTAACAAAGAATTTCAAAATGGCGTCGACTTTTTAAATTTTGGTAACAGTTTCTTATTTTGTGATCCCAGGGAGCTCTAAATATCGATTTTGAACGAAATCGGTCAATTAACAAAGAATTTCAAAATGGCGTCGACTTTTTTAAATTTTGGTAACAGTTTCTTATTTCGTGATCCCAGGGAGCTCTAAATATCGATTTTGAACGAAATCGGTCAATTAACAAAGAATTTCAAAATGGCGTCGACTTTTTTAAATTTTGGTAACAGTTTCTTATTTTGTGATCCCAGGGAGCTCTAAATATCGATTTTGAACGAAATCGGTCAATTAACAAAGAATTTCAAAATGGCGTCGACTTTTTTAAATTTTGGTAACAGTTTCTTATTTTGTGATCCCAGGGAGCTCTAAATATCGATTTTGAACGAAATCGGTCAATTAACAAAGAATTTCAAAATGGCGTCGATTTTTTTAAATTTTGGTAACAATTACCTGTTTTGTGATCCTAGGGATCCTCAGATATTGATTTTGAACAAAATATATGACAGTTCAAGAAAATAAATTTTAAACACTATTTAAATTATTATCATTAACATTAAATTAAATGAAAACACGACGCGCGACGTGTACTGCAGCCCCTGAGCTTGAGCACAGGCCGAGCCGGTATAAACTGATTTCTCTCCGTACGCGACGTAGCGCCTGTGCTCGCGCACACACGCGCCTCAAGCTTGTAGTAGTGTACCTATCGTAGCGCGCTTGTATGAAGCTTTGACTCTGTTCGCTACTCATGTGGTTATACAACGCAATACCACACTCACAAACACTCGTACAAACATACAGACAAGTATATACTCACACACACTCACACACACACACATGGACGCACGCACTCGCACTTTTGAACGGTTTGAACGGAACACGGTTTTGAAATTGAAATTGAAAAAAGTGTAAGAATTTGTAAGAAAATATTTAAAAAAGGTATATCAGCCGGTTTTTTATTCCAGCTCTTAATACATGTAAAAACGTCCAATCTGTTCATTTACTCGAGCCTTTACCCTAGTACCTAATTATATCGACCGCCCCATATCAAAACAAAGTAAATGTCATTTTTCCGAAAATCGTTTTATGTCATAAGCCTAACTTTCATAGTATGTCCCGTTGTATTGTAAGGACACCCACATTAAAGTAAAATTAAAAGCTAGTAAGTCGCTTTGACCATTTTAAAACATAGTAAGTCTTTGAACTGGCTAGGTTTTTATAGATTAATGCGCCTTACTAAGTTTTTAAAAGGAATTAGATTAAATAAAATAAATATCACCCATCATCTAAATACCATGTCAAAACAGTAAATACTTAATAATGCATTAAAACTTAAAAGTAAGATAGGAAACGTCAATGACCTCTACATGTCAACTGTTAAAATATGGTTTGCAAGGGAAATACTTTGCATACTTACATAATGTTTTTAGGGTTCCATATCTCAAAAGGAAACACGGGACCCTTATAGGATCACTTTGTTGTCTGTCTTTCTGTCCGTCTGTCCGTCTGTCGTGTCTGTCAAGAAAACCGATAGGGTATTTCCCGTTAACCTAGAATTATGGGCAGGTAGATAGAATAAATCCGAGAACAAATTTCGTGATTCTAGATCAACGGGAAGTACTGTATAGGTTTTCTTGACGGACGGACGGACAAATGGACAGACAGCAAAGTGGTCCTTTAAGAGCTCCGTTTTTCATTTTGAGGTACAGAACCCTAAAAAAGAAAATGATGCACATGTAATGAATAAATGTGTTGGCCAGTCTTCACACTAAAATATTTAAACCCCTTTAATTTAAAAACTGTCATATCCTAGTGGTTAGAACGTCCGCCTCCTAATCGAAGGTCGGGGGTTCGATCCCGGAATCACGCACTACTAACTTTTCAGTTATGTGCGTTTTAAGCAATTTAATATCACTTGCTTTAACGGCGAAGGAAAACATCGTGAGGAAACCTGCATACCTGCAAGTTTTCCATGTTCTCAAAGGTGTGTGAAGTATGCCATTCCGCATTGGACCAGAAAGAACTACGGCCTAAACTTCTTTTGAATTTAAACCACTTACTAGGTTTTGATCTGAGAAAGAAATTTGACATTAATTGACAAAATTGAGAGACCTAAGCTTGTATAAGAACACAGAAGTGTCATAATTCGTGTTCACTTTGCCTAACGTCTTTCAGAGAGCAGAGAGAGATTTAAACTGTTTCTTATAATCACTGGCCATATTTCAAATGCGAAAGTGTGTTTGTTGGTTTAATATTCAATCACGCTGCAACGGAGCAACCAGTCGACGTGGTTTTTTGCATGGATACATTTAAAGACCTTGAGAGTGACATCTCTCTCCGCATCGTATTCTTTATTGCTGAGGGTTGTGACCTCTTTCCATTATTCCTACATCTAATGGTAGGTTTTCTTGGGATAATAATGCAGTGGGTTCAAAGAGCCTACGGAACTCGACTAGAAAAACGAGATTTTGACACTTAGGTTTAACGGTTATGAATTAGTTATTAATATCAGTGATAAAATTGATTAGGGCTGTCAGGTAAAATGACATTTATCTCGGAAAATCAAAGAGTGTCCACGAGATTTTTTTCCAAGTTTGCGCTACTAACTACATATATTATGAAGAGGAAAGGTTTGTTTGTTTGTTATCGATAAACTCTGAAACTACTGAACTACTTGCACTAAAGACATAATCATCAACATCAACCGACAGACGTCCACAGTGAACATAGGTCTTTAATAGGGTCTTCCACATGCTACGGGTTTGCGCCGCCTGAATCTTTGCGCTTGCGCTTGACGACAATCATGCTTTAAAGAAAGCAATGATGAGGTCCAAGTTGGAGCACGCTTACCTAGAAGATGCCTATTCACTCTTGGCTTGCAGGTATCTAAGGTATATATGGCAGGAAACACGGCCGCCGAAATGGCGTTCCAACCTTTAGGCTCTCCCCATTGCCCGCAGCATGAATCTGAACTTTCTTATGAGACCCATGGTTATATTATGTACATATAATATCTCATAAGAAAGCTCTAACACACAATCCAGCTAAGTAAGTCCAATTTCGAAAAAAGCTAGCTAGCCGACAAATCTAACTCAGGCAGCCTTCGGGAACCTTCGAGATGTCTCTGTCCAAAATTCCTCAATGCTTGAAGAACAGTCTTTGAATAGTGCATATTGTCAGTGATGAAATATGGATCCGAAATATAGGTCTTTTTTTTTGTACACAGGAAATGCCTGACGCATACCCCTCCGTCATGTGGGGCTTGCACCAAACTTGCACTACTACGAAATCCATTTCGGAACACGGCACCCGGAACGAGGCGCGCTATCTCCTAACATAGGTATAATACCTATTTAGAACACTTACTATCTGTCATCATAATCTATGACAACCTCCGAGTATTTACCTGGTAAAACCGTAACTTTAGAATAAAATTTAGTATATAAGCAGGCTTCATTTAGAAATGAAAAAATCCCTATTTTATTTTTCAACGATTATAAACACAACTTTCATTCAAAAATAATAAGCTTAAATTCATTTTAAATAATATTTTGCGACGAAATGACGCGCACAGTCCTTCCGCCATGACAGTCCAGTGGACACTGAATTCCATAGAGCGCCTGCAAGAAAATAAATAGCACAGGAAGTTTTTTGGTTAGTTTTAGATTATTTAAGAAACGAAAAACATTTAGTATAAAACTAACAGTTAAAATTGATTGCTAAACCTAAACATATCATTTTCTGGAGGTTGGCTTCAAAGTATCAAGATGTTAAAGAAAACTTTTACAGAACAAGTTGCGAACAGCAATGTTTTCAACTTGGTTTTTTTTTTTATTGGGATAATGTATACTAAATAAAAAGAGGCCCTTATAATCTTCACAAACTGAAGTTTTTAATTGCATGTATTTAATAGCTGTTAATGCTTTAGAAAAATAAACAATTTACTTCAAAGTACAGCATTTTTGCGATTTGTCAAATAGCAATTACCTTAAGAAAGTAGGTACTTTTACTTCTTGCTTTGGAAAATTCGTTGAGGGTACAAAGAAACATTACAGGTAAATAATCAAATACAATACTTACATATTATTAAACTAACTTGAATAAAAATACGGCGGGCGAGTTTCCATCCTTATGTCGTCGACATTTCTATACATTCTACACGCACGAAACGATTTGCGTCATCATTCCTCATACACATGGAATACTCTTCCGCGATCTGTGTTTCCTACCAATTACAATCTGGGTATCTTTAAAATAAGTGTGAATAGGCATCCTCTATGCAAGTGCGCTCCATCTTAGGTTTTTAGGCTATAAAAACCTATACATATCCACACGGGCGACGTCACGGGTACCATCTAGTGTTTAATAAATTAAACCAAGGATTAAAAATATAATCACCAAGCAAAAGCATGAACGACGCAATATATTTTATTCACATACGATAATTATTAACACAACAAAAAGCTAGGATTACCGCCCCGGGGTCTGTAAAAACGGATAATACTATGGCGCCTTTCATAATCACATAGGGACACAAATTAAATGTTTTTGTTCCGTTTAGGTTTGAACTTTAAATTAATTTTGATAATCTCGACTTTTGCCGCTCGCGTAGATTTAGGGTTTTTAAAATCCCGCGGGAACTCTAATTTTCCTATGAAAAAGTCTTAAAGCCTATGTCCGTCCCCGGGATGCAAGCTATCTTTGTACAAAATTTCGTCAAAATTGGTTGAACAGATGGGCCGTGAAAAGCTAGCAGACAGACAGACAAACACACTTTCAGATTTATAATATTAGTATAAAGGAATGGATCATATTGAGGTCTGTGGACGTCTCTCATTTCAGTTGATTGTGTTGGTTATGGAACTTTATCCGAAGTCGGTAACTAGATTGGTGCCCGTTTTTAGCTTTTAGCTACCCAGTCCCGGCTATTACCATCATCATGATCAAACATCGCCGGGCTACTACTGAGGACAGGTCTCCTTGCAGAATGAGAAAGCTTTTGACCATAGGCCACCACGCTTGCAAAATGCGGATTGGCAGACTTCACAAAGCTTTAATAATATTATTATGGAGAACTTTAAGGCTGCATGCCTACAACGAGGTTTCCTCAAAGTGATACTATTGCTTAAAGTCCCACATCCAAAAACCAAACCCACACCCAAAAGTTAGAGGTGCGTGGCCGGAATCGAACACCGGTTCCCTTAAGATATCGACGTCTTAACTACTTGGATATAACCGCTTTTACCTATACATATAACCTATTGGACTAAGAGCCAGCGCGTGCCATACCTTCGTTATTTTATAAAAGCTGAAAGTTTATCTGCTTATTGTCCCGTAATGGTATCGTTAAAAGAATAAAAATAAACATATTCACCCAGTGGACCAATAATAACTAAGCAATTATTTATTCGTGGATTTAACATACTTTATGTAGAACAGATCCATTCTGTGGAACCTTTTTTTTCTTGTGCTACTCAGTTTACATTAAAACGGGTACAACCTTGAATCAAAGGCTAGCATTCGGTTTAAAATTTGAATAAAAATATGTGAGCAACTCGAAATTACGGAAAAACGTTTTACGTTTTCCCGAAAATTGTGATTATAGCAGTTAGTACCTATATTTGTTTGTATGAAAATGTACCTACATGAGATCCATTGGAAGTTTCTCAAAACACTAAACACTTTGTACCTTTTTGTTGCTTAGGAATTTTCTTTTATTATGTACTATGTTGCAGTGTTGCTAAGGAAAAGGGAACTGACTGACTGACTGATCTGTCAACGCCCAGCTCATTCTACTAGACGTATCGGGCTGTTTGACATGTAAATAGCTATAGAAGAAGACATCTGCTAAGAAAGGATTTCTGAAAGTTCAACCCCCAAGGGGTGAAATAGGGATTTGAAATTTGTGTAGTCCACGCGGACGAAGTCGCGGCCATAAACTAGTTCCAAATAAAGAATTATTTATTTTTTTGTTTTTCAGCCATTCTTCAGTATCAAAGGATCACAAAAATTTAAACTTTAAAGTAACGAAGCTTTCTTTCGCGTTTTTTACGTGTCCAAACTTTTATAGGATAAGTAGATAAAAATCTCGCTTTCAACACCAAAATTTTACACTCCATAATGTACAGATTACCGCACGGCAATAAATGCTGTAATTAAATCAAAGAACAAGACAGAAATTACCTTTTTTACGCGCGTTTGACGGCGGCTCGTTAAACAATAAATAATATTGAGTCGCGGTGAAACATTAACTTGTAAACGTAAACCATCTAGTTTACAAGGTTTATTTCATTTTTACGCTTCCACAGGCCTTGGCCGTATGGTGGGTAAAGCCTGGCCAAAAAAAATCGGCCAAGTGCGAGTCAGACTTGCGCACCGAGAGTTCCGTACTCGGGTATTTTTTCCGACATTTTGCATGATAAATCAAAAATTAT
The DNA here is from genome assembly GCF_905333055.1 of Maniola jurtina. Classification (NCBI taxonomy): domain Eukaryota; kingdom Metazoa; phylum Arthropoda; class Insecta; order Lepidoptera; family Nymphalidae; genus Maniola; species Maniola jurtina. Next base: position 1,407,200 of record NC_060050.1, on the reverse strand, counting down.
TATCCATAAAAATAGTTAAAAATGTGTTTTAGAATGTACTCGTAAAGCCCTTTCACATGATACCCCACTTGGTATAGTTATCTTACTAAGAAATTTAAACACAATTTAATTTTTTTTAAATGATAAACCACTAATTCACAGTTTTCAGATTTATTCATTTTCTTGTGCTATAAGACCTACCTACCTGCCAAATTTCATGATTCTAGCCTTCTAGGTCAACGGAAAGTACCCTATAGGTTTTTTTGACAGACACGACGGATGGACGGACGGACAGACAGTGATCCTATAAGGGTTCCGTTTTTCCTTTTGAGGTACGGAACCCTAAACAAGTTCAGCATGTTCCGGAAAACTAATCGAACTACTTTTTATATGAAGATAGGTACTTAATGGTCGGCATCTTTCTCTACAATGACTGCCCTAAGATAAATCCATATCTGTGCACTCTCTTCCTCTTTCGCGTGTGTCTACTCCATACAATTGGTTCAATGAAGCATACATTTCACAAGGTATGTACAAGTGATGGGTAATTTAGTGGCTCGTCTGGATAGAGACAGATGCACAGCGTGATTTTATAGCAGTTAAAAAGGCTTTCGTTCTGCCTACCTTGCGCTAAGCATTATTACTTATGGTTATTACTCTATAGTCTATATCTATTTTACATCCCACTAAATCAAACTGTTTTGTGTGTCGCCACCAAAAATGAGATGGAGATAACTTTTAGAATAGACTTTTCAAAATATTGGAAGTTTAAGAAATGAGAAAAATTAAAAAGTTTGTCTCGATGTCCACTATGACTCTGTTTCAATTAAAACTCGATAAAGATGGCCACCCCAAAGCCTTTGTATGACCTAAAGTAAAAATCATAAGGTTCTAAAATAGGTATAAATAATCTATTTAGTCTAAATTTATGTACTTATCGACAATCAAATGATTTTAAAGGATTTTTTACATAGGTACCATAAAAAATCATAAGTTCATAAAAATATTTTAAGAAATAGGTATAAGTTTCAAAATCCGGGAATGTAGTTTCATAAAAGTATCATAATAATATATAATAAGTAGCCAAGTTTTAGCGTTTGCTTAAAAAATCAAATAAGAGAACTTGAGAATAACTTTTCAAAAGTTACTTTAACCCATTAAACTGACCGTGGCGAACCTTTTGAGTCCAGAATCCTTAACTCGTAAATATGAGGTAAGTTTTCTAAGTTCCCTTGTAGATTCAGCTTGATTCGTGAGTTTAAAAGTTAATTGTCCTGCAAAGCCAAACTTATAGTGGAGTTATACGCCTAATAAAATCCGGTTTAGGTCCCTGTGGGAACTCAGGTGTAGGTTGACCATAATAACAATCCTCCTTTTTTCGAAGTCGGTTAAAAATTTATGAAGTAGGTACATAGTCCGCCCGACTCGGATCCTTTATTTTAACTTTGCCCTAGCTTGTTAGTGTTTCCCATTTCTCTAAGACTAATATTTTGTTCTAGTATAAAGAAAAGGTAAATATTGTAGCGAGTTTACTTGCTTGAAGCGATAATAAGCGCGTAGGAAGAACAGAACTTTTTGGAAATAAGAATAATACTGTATTTTTTTAATTTATTCCCAAGAAATTATAGGTATGATTTTTAGAGTTCCGTACCTCAAAAGGAAAAAAGGTACCCTTAAAGGATCACTTTGTTGTCTGTCTGTCTTTCTGTTCATCTGTCCGTCTGTAGTGTCTGTCATGAAAACCTATAGGGTACTTCCCGTGGACCTAGAATCATGAAATTTGGTAGATAGGTAGATTAGCACAAGTAAAGGGAAAAATCCGAAAACCATGAATTTGTGGATACATGACAAAAAAAAATGAGTTCATGAACGAATATAGTTAGTATTTTCATTTTTCAAAGTAAGATGTACCAAGTGGGGTATCATTTTGAAAGGGCCTATATACTTGTACAGTCTCAAAAAGACTTTTATTTATTTTAATGCATAATAGTTTTTGATTTATCATGCAAAATGTCAAAAAAATACCCGAGTAAGGAACCCTCGGTGCGCGAGTCTGACGCGCACTTGGCCGATTTTTTCTAATGTAGGTACAATGTTAATACTAAAATTTCTCCCTAGATATAATTTGTAGCCTACATGTACTGTAATGGGTCCAGACCAGTAAAAAATAACGCTGGACGAAAAATATTTTGTAGCATTTTTTTCAGTGTACCTTTTACCGTCAAAAAGACTGCAGTGAAAACTTCCTCCGCGTGTCGCGTTCAGTATACGATGCAAATTTTTATTGGTGTGGACGCGACTTTAATCTAAAAACCATCCATACTAATATTATAAATTCGAAAGCACTTGTAAAATTTTACTTGAATAAAAATAATTTTAATTTAATTTTTTTTTTAAAAGGTTGACTGTCTCCTAGCTTTTTAGACTTCCGTACCTCAAAAGGAAAAACGGAACCGTTATAGGATCACTTTGTTGTCAAAGTGATCCTATAAGGGGTGAAGTTTGATTTTCAAAGTAAGATAACTATACCAAGTGGGGTATTATATGAAAAGGCTTTACCTGTACATTCTAAAACAGATTTTTTTATTTTTATGTATAATTTATCGTGCAAAATGTTGGAAAAATTACCCGAGTACGGAACCCTCAGTGCGCGACTCTGACTCGCACTTGGCCGGTTTTTTTGATACTGATGATGATAATGAAACCGACGTGGCCAAATTCACCTGAAAAACCAAGCTAAAAATAATATGTATTCCTCGAAGTCTGTGGACTGTGATGAATTCATTTCATTCAATTGAAAATTACGAGCTATCAAATAATATAGACAGATGCACAATTGCAGTGGAAAGTCCGTAGTTGAGAACTTCAGAGTTGAGTGTTTAACCGTCTCAGGTTGATTGCCATTCCAAATGGAAATAGTCTTCTGGAATTAGTAATTGTGTTTGAAGGGAGGACTGCTCCTTTTAGCACTAGGACAATAAGACAAGAATACATTAGCTAGTGCCCGCGACTTCATTTGCGTGGATTTAATTGGTTCCCGAGGGAACTCTATGATTTTCCGGGATAAAAGTTAGCCTATGTCATTCTTTACGTCTTCAATTACAACCACGCTGACACGGGGAAACGTTAAAGCCTGTAAGTAAAAGAAATTAAAAAAAGAACCATGAAAAAATTCACGCTTCCGTTGCTCCGTTGCGACGTAATTGAAGGACAAACCAATAAACAAACACATTTTTGTATGAGGATAGTGGTACGGCTTCGCTCGGGGGTGTAATTTCTCAAAATCCGTAACTTAACGTAGAGGCACGGCAGAGGTCTACGTTATAAACAAAACCTGCATAACCTATAAATATAATATAAACCTGTATTAATCTAAGTTTGAAATGAAGGACAATCCAAGTGGCCTAAGCCAATCATTGAAATAGATTTTTTTTTTATTCAAATAAATTTTAACAAGCACCTTCTTTTGAATCGTCAAGTGAGAAGAGCCCAAGCACAATAATTACGAGACATCTCTCGCGAATTTCACATCGACAAAGGAGATTTGAGCCAAACATACTGTCGCTTTGATAGCCCTATAACCATACATCGATGCTCTAAACCAAATTAGTGGTAAACAAAATATTTTTGGAACAAAAGATTTAATCCAAATGATTTAAATTTAACAAATTAATTTCCGTAACATGTTTCCAAAATTATGACAAATTAATTTGGCAGTTCTCTGTTCCCGAAATTAATTTAATAATTTTCGACCTCCACGCAAAGGTCTTGGATGATCATTTCTATGTTAAATCGTCACATTGGCCAAACTTGAGATACGAGTAATAAATAAATTTTCATCTTGAGTCAGAGGGTGTAGGAAACCATGAAAATGCTAATAGGTCATGACCTGGGACATAGAAATTGCTTCTAAATTATACTTGTTGAACTTGCAGACGCTTTGACAGGTGTTACGAATAGGTAGATACGAATAAGAGTCTAAAGTCAGCCTAGGCACAACGACTTTGTACCTAGTACTAGGCATGGGCGGATCTTTATATAAGGGATTTTTGGGCTGCAGCCCAGAGCCCCGTGGCTATGCAGGGCCCTCAGCCTTGTAGACAAAATGGACAATATTGAGAATTAAAAAAATCGTATTATAAGGTTAGCAACCCTGAAATCAATAAAACCGTGTACACGCCTATCAAATGAAACGGGGGATCTCCCGCAGGAGATACGACAGGAGGTAGGTAGGAGGCAGGTAGGAGTAGGTACGACAATAAATAAACTGTGACAATAGTTCAAACCCCACCGGTTTGAACCGCCGACCATTCGGAATTCAGTCCGCTCCTCAACCGTTGAGCTATCGAGGCTTAAGGTTGAAAAGCGAGGTTTTGGTTGTATTTTCTCGCTATTACTCTCTTCTCTCCTACAATACTATACTACTTTAATAATATACTCCCCGCCATTTTGTTTCGGTGTATTTTCTCACAAACAAAAAAAAACTCATTCACAGTCGAAGACAGACAGACTAACAGACACACTTTCTCATTTATATTATGGAAGTATGCATATGGATTTCTAGGTCCCCTGATTTCCAATCACATAAGAAATTTCGTTTTAAAAATGAGGAAGCTTTACTTAATTTTTACCACGGAACGCGTATAAGTTTACTGATTGTGTAAGTTAAATCTACTTCCATATAATGTGAAGGTGCAAAGAGGAACGAGCCGAGAAAATGCTAATAGCCGAAGTTTAGCCGAGTGCATCCCACTGCCAACCTAACTTTACGTGTTAGTGTGTTATTGCGACATAATAGACGGTATATTGAGTTTCACCCTTATAAGAAAATTAGGGTTTCAAAACCTTCATTGTGAAATTAATAAAAGAAGTTTATACTTAGTACTTTGTGAAATTAATAAAAGAAGTCCTTATAGGAATGGTAGTTTGTACTTAGTAGAGTCATAGACATAGCATTTAAGAGAGTATTGACACTAAGCTGTCCTGGCTCTTTTCTGTGGAAGCTGCTTTCCAAACCAGTGAAAGATTCTAGACTTGTTATACAATGTGCCCCGTCATATTTATAGTGCACAAAATAGACGTGAAACTTTGTTACGTTGGATGACCTCCTTAACTAACTAGGCTAAAAATTTTAAAAATAAATAACTAATAAAACGGAAAATATTTGTTTGGTTTTTTGTAGTAATATCTCGATTTTTTGCAGTATTTTTTCAATTAAAGTAATTTTTCTCGGAAAACGAGGCTGAAACTGAATTTTTTTATTGTGTAAAATAATCTAAGTGTGTGCCTACATTCATTCAATAAATATTTCTTCATTCATTTAACTAGATGATAAGTATATGCGACTTCGTCTGCGTGTTTTTAAAGATTTTAAAAATCCCATGGGAATTCTTTGATTATTCAAGATAAATGGTAGCCTGTTATTCTCGGTCTTTATCTACTTAGGTAGGTACATCCATACAGAAAATCACTTCAATCTGTTGATCCGTTGCAGCGTGAATCCATACTTAATATTATAAATGCGAAAGCGAAAGTGTGTCTGTCTGTCTGTCTGCTACGTTTTCACGGCCCAACAGTTTAACCGATTTTGACGAAATTTGGTACTATGTTAACTTATATCCCGGGGATGGACATAGGCTACTTTTAATCCCGGAAAATCAAACAGTTTCCACGGGATCTTTAAAACCCAAATCCACGCGGACGACTTCGCGGGCATCCTCTATAGTAAGGGATAAACAAACACACAAACCTAAACTAACAAAATGTTGTACCAAGGTTTATGATTCGAAATTATGTTCGAGTCTTTCACATAGCTGTAGGTATTATTATTTATTGATCAGATACAACAGTAATTGATTCAATTTCACGTGGAATATGTATAAATGTTGTTAACTCATTAATGTTAATGGAACGTTTGTTAAATATGCGTGACGCGACCGTTAATCTGATTTCCTTCCATAGCTATTGTTATTTGATACATTGTGCAAGTATCTTTAATGTTTTTTAACCCCCGACCCAAAAAGAGGGGTGTTATAAGTTTGACGTGTGTATCTGTGTATCTGTCTGTGGCATCGTAGCGCCTAAACGAATGAACCAATTTTAATTTTGTTTTTTTTGTTTGAAAGGTGGCTTGATCGAGAGTGTTCTTAGCTATAATCCAAAAAAAATTGGTTCAGCCATTTAAAAGTTATCAGCTCTTTTCTAGTTTTCTTGTAGGTTAGGTTAGGTTCATAATATTATGTCAATTGACAAATGACTAGCTGTCAAGATGGACGTTGCCTGGATACAATAATTATTTATTTGAAAATGATGTTTTGGAAAACTCAGATACTTTGTCGGGGGTGTTATAAATTTTTAATTTACACTTGTTATATATTTTTTGTCATAACTATGTCCGAAGTAACATCGCATCGCTATTAATTGACTAAGTAGTTAACAAAGTATTAATTGTTATATCAAATAAACTTTAAAACAAACACCGCCTTCAAAAGCACTGAAAACTTTTAATTAGGTAATTTAAGAAATTACATACAGCTACTTTTTTACTCAATTTATTATAAACCGATGAACAAAAATCCCAAAAATTTTAACAAACAAACATACTTTCACATTTATAATATTATGGTTATATTATAATAAAAAATACATATATAGGTAAGTATTTAAAGTGAGTTGTACGTATAGTTTCATTTTTAGGATTCCGTACCTCAAAAGGAAAAACGGAACCCTATAGGATCACTTTGTTGTCTGTCTGTCAAGAAACCTATAGGGTACTTCCCGCTGACCCAGAATCATGTAACTTGGTGGGTAGGTAGGTCTTATAGGACAAGTACAGGAATAAATCTGGAAACCGCAAATTTGTGGTTACATCAATAAAAAAAAATTAAAATGTGTTTCAATTTTCAAAATAAGATAACTATAAGTGGGGTATCATATGAAAGGGCTTTACCTGTATATCCTAAAACAGATTTTAATGTATTTTTATGTATAACTGTTTTTGATTTATCGTGCAAAATGTTGGAAAAAATACGCGAGTACGGAACCCTCAGTGCGCGAGTCTGACTCGCACTTGGCCGATTTTTCTTTTTGAACTCCAAAAAATACACTTTTAAAAAGTGCAATAATAAGAATGTGGTATCCCCGCTCTATTAAAACGGGAACCGTTTTTCTAATTAAGATAGTATTTAGATTTGCCACAGAAATAATTGGTAAAACGGAATTGCACGGTCTGGCCCGCAGTGGAAAAATAAATGACAAGTCTAAACTCTAAAGCGGTCGCATCCCCTTAATTATCATAGCGCATTTGACTAAAAGCGCTTTAAGGTGTAAATTATTCTAAATGAGTACCAAATTAACGTCTCCGATTTTTTAGTATGGACCATTGATCTATAATAATTAATTACTAAGACGACAGGTCAATATGTCATCGCCCAAGTGGCCAGGTTGGTAGACGTACATAGTTTACCTAAGATACACATCTATGTTTCACACCTAAGCAATAATTCCAAAATTTTACTAATTTGAAATAAGGACATTGCTTTTATATATTTTCAGGCCACATTTGAAGCACTTATTACCTACATATCTTATAAATACTCAAACTACTGTCGTAGCCACTCTTGACACAAGCTTTAAAACCCTTAATTGGAGGGGAAAGGGGAGTATTAGTCATGATTAGCATGGCTAATATTCTTTAAAAAAAAACTCTAGGATTTGGCAGATAATCTTAACTTCGCTGTAACATTTATTATTATATACTTAAATAAATCTTAACCTATCTTACTTAAAGAAATCTAAACGGTTAATCAAGGCATTATGCTAAACATAATGGCCAATGATTTTGTCTCAATCTATACTTATTACTCTGATGCTACTTTACTTTAAACAATATGGTTACGACTAACACCTAAAGCACAGTTCAAACTTCTAACAAAACGTCGCAACTTTGACATCACTGGCAGGCGTCAAATGTCAGCACTTTTTGACGCAGGTAACCTTATTGTAACCCCTGTTTTGCTATGATTTGACGTCACCATAGCATAACATTTGACATATCGTCAATTCAGGATTAAACCAAGAGTTCCCATCGATGGAGTTCCCTCACTCTAGTTCACTCTGCCTAAAGTCACGAGGTTTGACAGTTTTAAATTAAATTAAGTTTGACTGTTATTTCTTATATCATGGGCTTATCATCTATACTAATAAATAAAATTGGAGTGTCTGTCTGTAATTTCGAAATAACTACCTCATATTAAGTTCATATGGTTATTTGAACGATACCAACACTGAATCACACGTTTTTAAAATTTTTGTCTGTCTGTCTGTCTGTCTGTTTGAAAAGGCTAATCTTCGGAACGGCTGAACCGATTTTGACGGGGTTTTCACAAACAAGTAGAGGATTGACCAGGGAGTAACATAGGCTACTTTTTTAACCGACTTTCAAAAAGGGAGTTTTTAAAAGAGTGTTTTTCTACCTATGTACAGCGAAATCTCCGAGATTTCTGAACCGATTTGCGTAATTTTTTTTTAATCGATAGAGGAACTTGGCGACATTGTTTCATAACAAATTTGGAGTCCAACTCCTCAATCCTGATGCTGCAGGGGATCTGACCAATCCACGCGGGCGAAGCTGCGGGCATCAGCTAGTGGGTAATAAAAAGATGCGAATACTAACTTTAAAATTTTATTGCTCTCAGAATCAATAGTTACAGTCTGGACAAAACCTACAATACAAATAAAATTAACAAGGGGTTCAATTCTTCCTGTAAACTTTTCACAATTAAAGTGCCTACTTAACCCTTACTGTGTTTGAGACTATATTGACTGACTACTTGTAAGGGCTGGGTGTTTTCTTGACAAGTTAACGTATATAAACCTCGGTAGAATATCTACTGAAATTTTCCTGAAACTAACAGATAGACACACTTTTGCATGTATATAATTACATAATATTAAATATGAATTACGTACTTGCATACGTAAGTAACAAATAGAGGTGGTATACGTACCTCTACATTATTTTCCCAACAAGTGTCAATTAAAAATTTATAACACCCCCGAGAAGTGAAGGTTACAGTAACTAGAAAAGAGCTGATAACTGACAAACGGCTGAACCGATTTTCTTGGATTATAGCTAAGAACACTCTCGATCAAGCCAAGGTGGCTTGATCAATTTATATATTATACTATTTGCTATAATATTATTTATTGGTTGACTTACTAAAATAATAATAAGGTAATAATTATAATTTGACATGTGATATATTTAATGTAATAATGTAATTTAGTTTAATGAATTCAAAGAACAGTTTTGCATGCCGGATTATATAAGGTGAAACATTTCTACTGGACAATATGTAGTACTACTTAATAAGATCTTACTGTAAAAAATGTTTCAGCAAATAAAAAACTCTTGAATCTTGAATCTTGAATCAAACAAAAAAAAAACTAAATTAAAATCGGTTCATTAGTTTAGGAGCTACGATGCCACAGACAGATACACACGTCAAACTTATAACACCCCTCTTTTTGGGTCGGGGGTTAAAAAAGGCCCACGGGTCAAACAAGCCCCTTTAGCAATGGAAGTGACCTATTCTTATAAACTACTAGCTGATACCCGCGACTTCGTTCGCGTGGATGTAGGTTTTTTAAAATTCCCGTGGGAACTCTTTGATTTTCCGGGATAAAAAGTAGCCTATGTGCTAATCCAGGATATTATCTATCTCCATTCCACAGCCAAATCCATTCAGTAGTTATTGCGTGAAAGAGTAACAAACATGCACACACACACACACACACACACACACACACACACACACACACACACACACACACACACACACACATACACATACAAACTTTCGCCTTTATAATATAAGTGTGATAGTGTGATGTGATGTGATTGGAGTTTTAATGTAATTTAAAAAAATATAAATAGTAACGTCTGAAAAGGTTAATGTAACAATTTAATCAAATTGAGCGTTTAGCGCTATTTAACGCTATTACGCCATAACTCATTTACTGCGGGATTTAATTGCTGAATAGTTATAAAGCGCTTGACTTTTCAGTTAAATTGTTTGGCCATACAATTATTTGGTTTGTCTATATTTAAAATCAGTCACATTTAAGTATTCGGTTGACCGAATTTCAGCCACAGCAGCCATGAGCAGATCTCCACAGAGATTAGGCATCTACGTGGGAGATATTATAAGCGTCACTCAGAAAAGCAAGTATTATTTAAATAATTTTAACGAATTATTAGAATGTCCTCCCAAAACCCACGCAAAGAACACAGATCCAACGCGTAAAGGTTATCCGAGAGTTTTAATCTAAAAAAACTACTGGCAAAATAAGTAATTTAATTAGAGCACGATCGCCATCGCAACATCTAATTATCCAGTTCCACGATCTAAACACCGACAATATTCAATAATCGCTCCGAATCTCGGAAGGAGACTAAAATGAAAAACTTCAAAACACCCATATTGATACAAATTCATTCGAGGTAGCCTCCTAGCAACAGTCCTGGCCCCAAGTGTGCTATTTTACATGATTTGTAATTAATGTGCGATTTTAATTCAATTACCATTGGTCAGATAGCGAAGCGAAAATTGTATGTCTATGGGTCAGATCGTATGACATCGAATGAGCCAAATATCGATTTTATCAAACTACCTTCATTAGAAAAATTCATAATCTTATATTACTTTTGACAATTTAAATCAATTTTTAAAAATAACCTTACATTATGTAGCCGGAAAACGGAAATCGGAAGTGATTCCCGCAACTTCCGCCCGTGTTGATATAGGTTTGTCGATTGAAATACACTCTGTGGGTTTTAGGATCTCTCCTTTTGATTTTCCGGGGTAGCATCCTTGTAAGGTAAAGGGTACTTTGGCACAGAAATAGCTTGCATCCAAATAAGTAGCTCTGAGCCTTTAGTACACTTATTTGGTGCTCAAAAAACGGACCAAGTGCGAGTCAGACTCGCGCACCGAGGGTTTCGTACTCAGATATTTTTTTGACATTTTGCACGATAAATCCGATATTATTTATGTTATCTACCTATTTTCTGTTCTTTTTCTATGTACCTTCTTATTCCCGACTATTGTGTGTTTTAATTCTGTGTTAACTTTTCTTTGGAGACTGTTGTGGTGTGTGTGCTTTGTATTTGTTTTGTTTATTGTTTATTGTTAATACTGTGTGTCTCCAAAAAATAAAAAATAAAATAAAATAAAATAAAATCCAATGAGTCAAAAACTATTATGCAAAAAAATAAAAATAAATCTGTTTTAGAATGTACAGGTACTTAAAGCTTTTTCATATGATACCTCTTATTACTATATACATACTTACTATATAATAATATTATATACTTGTTATAGTTATCTTACTTTGAAAATTTTTGTGATGTAAACACTTAACCGGCGGATTATTTTGAAAACATCATGAGGATATATATTTCTAATGCCGGCTCTCATACCTACTAGTAGTAAATGTAGTAAACTGTACACAACCGACAGACCCCAGGGACTTGGGGACGTGATTCGGGATAACTGGACATTACTGATCCGCGCAAAAATGGCCTACGTGTGGTCGGATCATATTATCCTTGTTAAAATACTCTTCGATTAAAGATAGGGTTTATATTTTATTTACAAAGCCAAAAGCAAGGGTTATGATTTTATGAATGTCTATGAACTCTTTTTTTTTTAAATTCAGATACAAGCAATTGCAATTGCTCTTGCAATTGGAAGCTGATGGACGGGCTGACCTGGTAGGAAGTATGGCAGTTTTTATTAAACCCATACCCCTTTGGGTTCTACACGATATCGTACCAAAACGTGAAATTGATTGGCGGCACAGCTTTGCCGGTAGGTGGGTAACTAGCCACGGCCGAAGCCTCCCACTAGACCAGACCAGACTCGTATAATATAATATATATGTATAGATGTATGTTTAAAAATATTCTGTAGTAAGAACAGCTGTTCATTTTCTCATACATACTCATTATTTGCCAAGAAAGGATGATTGTTATTAAAACTAGATTTTACTAAAATACTTAGCCCAGCGAATATTTTCATTAGGATATTTTTCCCTTATGCTATTTTTGAAATTCTTATCTTCCCATGTCGAAATTTAAATATGTACTTTTTTTACTAAAAAAAATAGTGAGCAGACGAGCAAGAAGAGTACTTTCATTGGTTACGAAAATGTTAGGTAATGTCCCACAACTTCGTTGCCTCATTTTTATAAACTTAGTTAAATTACCTTTATATAAGCTTAGTTTTTAAACTCTTAAATCGATCGGCACTCCAAGCACTGTTATCATTAGCATGTCACGAACTTTTAGTTAGTTGAAGTTTTTACCCATCCCAAAATCGCCCAACGCGCCTAAAGTTTTCACGTCAAACATCACGTTGAGCCGTCGTGGCATGATTGAAGAACAAACCAACAGACAAACACATTTTAAAACCTCTTTACAATATTTAGTATAGATGGGTAGTGATTAGGTACATTGAAAATTCGCAGAAACCCCGCGGGCTGCCGACGGAAAACATGCAAATGTTAAACTAATAATATTATGCATAGATTTTTAAAAACAAAAGTTTGAGAAAAGTAACAAGTGGGTAATTTGATCGTTGACTTAGTGTTTTTAACCCAAATTTTTTTTTTTTATAAAGAATATTAGCCATGCTAATCATGACTAATACTCCCCTTTCCCCTCTAATTAAGCGTAAAGCTTGTGCCAGGAGTGGGTACGACAATAGTGCAACGGGTGGGGTTTAAACCGCCGACCTTTCGGAATTCAGTCCGCTCCTCAACCGTTGAGCTGTCGAGGCTTTTGGTTAGAAGTAAACATACTACGATAGCCTTTTGAGCTTTGACGGCCTCGCTGGCGCTGTGGAAAGCGCTGTGTATTAGTCTTATTAGTGTCAAAGTCAAAGTCAAAATCATTTATTCAAAGTAGGTACAATTGTGCTCCTTTAGATGGTCGAAATTGTTAAATTTGTATGATATAGTGGTGATAATTAATTACGTAACTTAAAACTAAAGCTATGAGCGTCCCAGTGGTCCAGGGTTCAATGACTGGCTCCATAAGTGGTTCAATTCCCGGCGGGGTTTTGGAATTTTATGATTTCTAAATTTCTGGTCTGGTCTGGTGGGAAGCTTCGGCCGTGGCTAGGTAGGTACCACCCTACCGGCAAACTTTCGTCCTTTATTCCAACCCTTTATAGCCCTTTTTACTCAAGGAAGCCTATTTTATTTATCCTTTTTTAGGCTCTAGAGTATAGACCATCTCGGTACCAAATTTCATGTAAATCGGTTCAGTAATTTAGGCGTGATTGCATAACACACAGACAGACAGAGTTACTTTCGCATTTATAATGAAATTAGTAAGGATAGTAAGGATTAGAAGTATTAGGTAACCGGACCTTCAGGTAGACCTTAATTTAGATTCTTTTTCCTGTTTCTCAGATTTCTTAATTATACATCTGTTAAAGTAAGACGGTATAAATTGAGATTGCAGTCAAGGCAAGGGCTAGTTATTATTTACTAGAGGATGCCCGCGGCTTCGTTCGCGTGGATTTAGATTTTTAAAGATCCCGTGAGAACTGCTTGATTTTCCGAGATGAAAGCCTGACGCAAGCTACCTCGGTACCAAATTCATACAAATCGGTTAAGCGGATGGGTCTCTAGGAATCCCGTGGGAACTCTTTAATTTTTCGAGTTTTAAAAAGTAGCCTATGTCCGTCCCCGGGATACAAGCTAACTCTGTGCCATATTTCGTCAGAATCAGTTAAACTGTATGGCCGTGAAAAAGTAGCAGACAGACAGACGGACAAACACATTTTCGCATTTATCACACTAATATTATAAAGGCGAAAGTTTGTATGTGTGTGTGTGTGTGTGTGTGTGTGTGTGTGTGTATGTTTGTTACTCCTTCACGCAAAAACTACTGGACGGATTTGGCTGAAATTTGGAATGGAGATAGATAATATCCTGGATTAGCACATAGGCTACTTTTTATCCCGGAAAATCAAAGAGTTCCCACGGGATTTCAAAAAACCTAAATCCACGCGGGCGAAGTCGCGGGCATCGGCTAGTTTATAATATATTAAGATTACATAATGGAAATTTAAAAATCCAGCAAGCTGTAAAATCTCATTCATACTAGGCAAACTGGCATTTGTGATATTTATCAGTTCACTAGCTGATGCCCGCGACTTCGTTCGCGTGGATGTAGTTTTTAAAAATCCCGTGGGAACTCTTTGATTTTCTGGGATAAAAAGTAGCCTATGTGCTAATCCAGGCTATAATCTATCTCCATTCTAAATTTCAGCCCAATCCGTCCAGTAGTTTTTGCGTGAAGGAGTAACAAACATACACACACACACACACACACACACACAATTACAAACTTTCGCCTTTATAATATTAGTGTGATAGCTCTACGCAAGTCAGTTATTGCACGAATAGATTTCGACGCGAATAATTTTGGCTTATGAATATCTCAGCTATGAATCGAATACTGCTAAACCAGCTCAGTTATTCAGTTACTGGTTGCAGTATAACCTAATGTCCCGGCCACCGGGTTCCGGTTAACGTAGATGTAGCTACGATCAATGTACAGCGGGCATTCACAATGCCGTTTGGCGTTAGACGATTTTAAGCTCAATTCAATTGGCACTCAGTTTAACGGGTTGATTATCGCGATAATTATAGCGTCTAGCGAAAAGATTGGCAGCAGTGGCTGAAATTCGGTCGGGAGGACGCACTCTCATAGGCTAATGGGGCGGAAATCCGACACGACTGGAGAGTGATCAGATGCAGGGCAGCTTTACGTGCTCTCCAAGGTAGGCGGGATAACCCCTCACAACCTAATTTAAATTTTCAAAAATCCTTTCTAAGCGGATGTCTACATCATAATAGCTATCTGCATGCCAAACTGCTCGATCCATCCAGTAGTTTGAGGTTTGCGTTGATAGATCAGTCAGTCAGTCAGTTTTTCCATTCCTATATTTAGACTTCACACTTAATATTATAAAGGCGAAAGTTTGTATGTGTGTGTGTGTGTGTGCGTGTGTGTGTATGTTTGTTACTCCTTCACGCAAAAACTACTGGACGGATTTGGCTGAAATTTGGAATAGAGATAGATAATATCCTGGATTAGCACATAGGCTACTTTTTTCCCGGAAAATCAAAGAGTTCCCACGGGATTTCGAAAAACCTAAATCCACGCGGGCGAAGTCGCGGGCATCGGCTAGTGTTAGAATAATGAACTTACTGGCTGCAGATTGGTTGTAGGTATGCTGATTGAACAATTTCCTTGCTAGAGGCACTGAATTAGTGCCTGCTGTTTCCTTAGGAGTCGACTATCACACCATCACGCTAATCACCCTAATCACACTTATATTATAAAGGCGAAAGTTTATATGTGTGTGTGTGTGTGTGTTTGTATGCTTGTTACTCTTCACGCAAAAACTATTTTCGGATTTAGATGAAATTGGAAAGGAGGCAACTTATATCCTGACTTAACACATAAGTTTTATCCTGAAAAATCAAAGAGTTCCCACGGGATTTTTAAAAGCCTAAATCCACGCGGACGAAGTCGCGCGCATCATCTAGTATTTTTATAATAACTATTATATTTAATATATTTGTGTATAATAACTTGTAGTCGTATGTAAACCACATAAACCTACAAGGTTTTGAAAAAACTATATTAAGATAAATGTGACTGTATCATAAAAGTGCATTTTCCATGCATCCCATGAGTAACACCAATAAAACTAACAATAAAATCGAGGGAAATCGTAAAATGAAAAGTATTAATGCATTGAAATCATAAAACATTATGCTATTAATGGAATACAAATCAACGACAACGAACTTGTGATGCAATAGTGACCACTGTGACCTATTAATAATCTTTTAAAGGTTCCAGGTTCCATTCCTGGTAGAGGCAATTTGGAGATTTCATAGTTTTATTTATAATTTTTATGATTATGGTTTTTCTTACACTTAAAAATAAACATATCAAAAATTGGGAAACCGGCAGGATTCGAACCTGCGACTTCTGGGTTCGCCTTGACCGCTAGACTACGGTTCGCTTAACTGTCTGTTAAAAATAAATTTCATAGTTGTCACTGATCATATTATCTGTTAGATTGACTTAACTACTACGAAATTTTATATACTAGCTTATGCCCGCGACTACATAATCACACTAATATTATAAAGGAGAAAGTTTGTGTGTGTGTGTGTGTGTGTGTATGTGTGTGTGTGTGTATGTTTGTTACTCCTTCACGCAAAGACTACTGGACGGATTGGGCTGAAATTTAGAATTGAGATAGATTATATTCTGGATTAGCACATAGGCTACTTTTTATTCCGGAAAATCAAAGAGTTCCCACGGGAATTTTAAAAAACCTATATCCACGCGAACGAAGTCGCGGGTATCAGCTAGTATTATATAATACAAACCCCTATTTTCACCTTTTAGGGATTGAATTTTCAAAAATCCGTTCTTAGCGGGTGCCTACGTCTATGAAATAGCTATCTATCATGCCAAATTTCAACCCGATCGATCCGTCCAGTAGTTGAGCTGTGCGTTGATAAATTAGTCAGTCAGTCAGTCACTTTTTCTTTTATATATTTAGATTAAAGTTCCCCGACGCGCTGAGTTCGTGTTTGTTCGGATTAATCTCAGAAACGGCAGAACGGATTTTCATACGCTTTTCACTAATAGAAAAAGGCGTTACCAGAAGGTTTTTGGCTATAATTTATGAACAGTTTGCTTAAATAAGCTACTGGTGTGATGACAATAATTGTGAATTCTCAACACGAAATTGCTACGCGCGACGCGACGCGTGACGTAGCGCTACAAATATGCTACGTTCTAGCTACGACGTAGAACTGGCTATTGAAACGTCTATTGAATCTATATTATGACCCTACTCGTACATATTATATCTAAATAAATGAAAACTAGCTACATTTTTAGGGTTCCGTATTTTCAGAGAAAAGAAGAAAATCTTATAGGATTACTTCGTTAACTGTCTGTCGTGTCTGTCAAGACCCGTATCAAAACCTATAGAATACGCTTTCCGTTGACTTACAACCATGAAATTTGGCAGGTAGCAATATCTTGTAACTATCTTATAGCACAAGTGAAGGGAAAAATTCGAAAACCGTGAATTTGTGGTTACATATCACATGCGGAACCCACCACTTTATTATCCTAAAAGAACTCCTGCCATTATATGATTATTAGAAAGGAATTATGATCTTCAGCAATGAGAAAATAAGGCTATAAAGAAAGAAATCCCAAAAAAAATAAGTGTTATTTGTGGTACGGAACACTTCGGATGCGAGTACGACTCACACTTAACAGGTTTTCGTTCTACAATACGTCCATTCTTTCCATACAGCATTTTAATTTTGCAACTTTTCCCTACCACGCGGGATATGACGGGTGTATTTCAACTGAAAATGAGAATATGTGTAACTAAATGTGTCGTACATTTAACTGAATCTAAATGCAACACAAAACACTTTAGTACCGACATAAAGGTCTTTGCACATTGCACAATAAACATGGAAATATCAACTTACAATAAACATGGAAATATCAACTATCGTGTCTCATGCTGAAATTTATAGAGCACACTTTGACTTTGCTTAGACTTTCAGTTAAAACGAGACAGATTTATGCAAGCTGTATAGCGCTGTCTCGTTTCAAGATTGTTTTAAGTCTATAGATCTCAGCATTAATTTTCAACATTGAAGTGTGTCATGATCATCATGATCAACCCATCGCCGGCTCACTACTGATCACGAGTCTTCTGCCAGAATGAGGAAGTTTAGGCTATATTCCGCCACGCTGGCCCAGTGTGGAGTGGCAGTCTTTACACACCTTTGAGAACATTATGGATAAGTTTCAAGCATGTAGGTAAGTTTCTCACGATGTTTTCCTTCATCGTCAAATCAAGTGATATTGAATTCCTTAAAACGCACATAACTTCGTAAAGTTAACAGGTGAGCACCCGGGATTGAACTCCGAAACTGACAAGGAGGCCGATATATTAACAATTAGACTAAAGCATTTATTTATTTATTTAAACAACTTTATTGTTAGCAAGATAACAAAGAGTAAGAAATAAAGTATTTCATTTTATTGACTGTACACACTACACTCAATATTAAGGTCTCCGCACATTATATAGATTCTATGTCGACTCCATTGCAACTCAATTCACAATAAGTACATAAAGTATGGAAATTTGAGCTAACCGTGATAATAAAGTATGGTCAAACCCTTTTCATTCTGAGAGTAGACCAATTCTAGTAGTTAGCGCATACTAGGTTGATCATAATGTTGACCATCATTTAAAATAAAATGTTTTCACTCTCATGTTTTCTCAACCACCACCAAAATTTGTGAACCCAAAATTTACACAGTTTGCTACAAAAAACACTTAATTCTGTGGTTCAATGGCCGTCGTAAAAAAACAATGATTGCCGATTGGTTTATTTAATTCCATGTTTATCTTGGTTCATAGTGTAGTAATTCGGCGCATGTAGGTTTTACTTGTTACACAAATTGCTTGTTTGTCTATGGTAACATTTTCAATGAATGTAATTCAACCTAGAGCCGTAAAACCAGAAAAAAAAAATGTAATTTGCAAAGATAAATTCAAATTCAAATTCTTTTTATTCAATTAAACTTTTACAAGTGCTTTTGAATCGTCAAAATAATCTACCACTGGTTCGGAATGCTGTTCCTACCGAGAAGAACCAGCAAGAAACTCGGCGGTTGCTCTTTTCAAATGTACAATTTACAATAATATGCCATAAAGGATAGAGGTCTGAGTTACATAATCCCGTAAAACCAAAGAGTTCCTACTTACGGGATTTTTTTAAACACTAAATCCATGCAGGTGAAGTCGCAGGCATCATTCTAGTTCTACTTAAATAATTCAGTCTAATTTATGGGAAAACGCAAAACGCATTCCAAAAACTTTTACATGGTATGAAAATGAAGTTAAATTGGAAATAAAATTAACAATCCTTTTGGGGTTAAACGAGTTAAACCAAATGAAACGATTTCCGGAAAGTTAGACAATTCAGTTAATTAATTATTGTTTTGTTATTTTGGTTACGTTTTCTATTTATAAATTTTGTTACTAAGGTTTGAATCTCGATATTAATACTTATGCCCCTACTTTTGATAATTCTTAGGGTTCCATACCTCAAAAGGAAAAACGGAACCCTTATCATCACTTTAGGATCACTTTTTACTTAGGATTTTACTTAGGATCACTTTGTTGTCTGTCTGTCCGTCCGTCCATCTATCCGTCTATTCTTCTGTCTGTCGTGTCTGTCAAGAAAACCTATAAGGTACTTCCTATTGACGTAGAATCATGGGCAAGTAGGTAGGTTCTATAGCACAAGTAAAGGAAAAAATCCGAAAACCGTCAATTTGTGATTACACCACAAAGAAAAATGCCAAATGAGGTGCCAACTGCAAATGTGGAGTCACAATTAATATTAAGAACTAGATGATGCACGCAGCTTCGCCCGCGTGGATTCGTCAGATCCCCTGCAGCACCAAGATTGAGGAGTTGGAATGCAAATTTTTTATGAATCAATGTCGCAAAGTTACCTTTATTATTAAAAAAAATTACGCAAATCGGTTAAGCAATCTCGGAGATATCAGGTACATAGGTAGAAAAACACAACTCCTCCATTTTTCAAAGTCGGTTAAAAAATTAGCCTATGTTACTCCTTCGTATATCTTCTACTTGACTGTGAAAGTTCCGTCAAAATAGGTTCAGCCATTCCGAAGATTAGCCCGTTCAAACACACACGACACTTCGATTTTATTTATTAGTAAGTATAGATAGACGGTTCGTGCGTGTCCACAAAATATTCTTATAGAACTACATTAATTCTTGTACAGATAATACAGGATGTAGCGAGAACGCTAGCAAAAATTTCAAGTTATTTTTATACTAACTTAACACAATCCAATGCCAATAACCATTTGCCTTATCTTGTAGTTTTAGTGATTTAGTATTTTTCATTGTATAGCGTGCAAAACTCGGGTCAATGCCCCACCTACGACATTGCATTGAATTCGAGTGACTTATTTATGGAGCGTTCGTTGACCTCTAGCGTCAGTCAGATGTTTTATTTGCAATATATTGTGAACTTTTAAAAATACAGGATTTATCATAGCAGTAATCATCAGTACTATCACCTGTCTTCGTTTTTGCTAGAGTTCGGGTTACACCCTGTATATTCGGTAATAAATAAAATTATTTTGTACTTTTTAGTGTAGTTTTTCGCTCTAAGACAAGTCACGCGCTTCCCACCCCTCTGGCCGCCTTTGGCCTTTAACAGCGCATACCTTAGAAAAAAAGAATTATTTTAAGTGTTATTTATATTTTTACCTTCTTATTCCGGCAATTTTTACCTTTAACAGCGCATACCTTAGATAGTTATTTTTTTGGACATTTTATTTGTACTCGTACCTTCTTTATAAACCTTTTTTTTGTAAAATGTTCAGCATGATAACTACTTAAACCCGAATCGGATTGCACTGAAAAAACAACCACTTTAATTCGTATTATAAAACCTACCTACCAAATGTTTATTTACCGGAATTCTAGCTGATACTAATATGCAACAAATGAAAATCTTTTACGCTTTTATATAAATTTACTCTATGTAAAGTCGTTACACTGATCGCCATTGCCTTGCAATTGAGGAGTTTTAAGTCTTCCATCTCCAAAATCCAAATATTCTTTATCAAACGTAGGGAAAAGAAACCCTAATATTTTTCGGAATAAAAATTGTCTCATTTTAACCCGGAGTATTGATTATAATATAACAACAATCAAATTGGTGACATACCTACCAAGTCCAATTGTATTTTTAAACCACCCAGGAAACCAATTGAATTACACACATAAAATGTCATAGCTCCAGTTAGGAGGTATTCAGTGACAAACACAATTACTTACAGAAGAATTATATATATTTACTATTATAATAATGAGTTCTTTATTTCAGACATAGTCCCTAGATGTGTTAGTTACACTATTTTACTTAAGCCTATATCACACTAATATTCACACTATTCACCCTAATATTATAAAGGTGAAAGTTTGTGTGTGTGTGTGTGTGTGTGTGTGTGTGTGTGTATGTTTGTTACTCCTTCACGCAAAAACTACTGGACGGATTTGGCTGAAATTTGGAATGGAGATAGATAATATCCAGGATTAGCACATAGGCTACTTTTTATCCCGGAAAATCAAAGCATTCCCACGGGATTTCGAAAAACCTAAATCCATAACCTATCTAAACCTAGTTCTAAGTGTTTTAGATGGGTAGTGATTGTTTACCCCGTCTGAATAGCCCATGTGTACAATGTTTGGTTTTTCCACATACCTAGCGATGTTCTGTAGAGACAATGATATCACAACAATAGGTATTACACTTTCTGTTGCAATTGTTTCGGCTATTGTCTTTGTATGTAAGTCTGGAATCTGGTACAAGACTGGAGGATGAAAATTAATGTTTTTTATACATACTTAGGTACCTATAATATAATATATTTTCTTCTTATTTATGAAAAGTAATATTTATGTACTCTATACCTATGCGTTCGCGTATCGTTAATTCGAATGAATTGAAACATTTTATACAGTTGTTGTTAGCATTTGCGTTTAAGTTTCTGGCATAGTTTAGTATTTTATATTAGATTTTCGTTTTTTTTTAATTCCAATGGTGCTGGGTGACATATACAACTATTCCAAATTTCACGCGAACTGAAATAATCGACTGTGACAGACGGACAGACGGACAGACGGACTGAGAAAGTCGCACCATAAAGGTTTCAATTTTACCAATTTGTTACGGAACTCTTAAAAGCAATGATGAAATCAAGTTTGGTAAATGGTACGAATCTGATACTCCAAGTTATTAGATCGAAGATACCTATTATTAGAGACTATGTAAATATAGGGTTGCATTGTTGATTGTATGACTTAGGTACATAAATGAACATCGGAATTGAGTTTCAAACTCAATTTGGGTACTTTAGGTAAGTATAAAGCTCGTGCAGTTAATATTGGTTCAACTTGTACTAGATTATTTTGTATCGAGACTTCAAGACATCTTTGTAAACAGTATAACAGATAGAAATGCTGGAGGCATAGATTAGATTAGCTTAGGTATTTAGGTATAGGTTCGCGCTTGACCACAATCACACCTGAAGGAAAGTGATGATGTGGCCTAGATGGGACGCGTTTACCTAAAAGATGACTATTCACTCTAGTTTTAAAGATACCCGGATTATAATTGGTAGGAAACACAGATCGCATAGAGTATTCCAAACCCGCTAGCATTATGCCTGCGACTTTGTCCGCATGGACCACACAAATTTTAAACCCCTATTTTACCCCCTTGAATTTTCAAAAATGCTTTCTTATCTTCAGTAGATCAGTCAGTCAGTTAGGGGGTTAAGCAGGGGTTTGCAATTTGTGTAATCTACGCAGACGAAGGCATAAGCATAAACTATGTAGTTGGACATAAACCAATTTCGTCTTATCATATTTCAATGGCTGTTCTAATCGAAACGACTACAGTTTAAGCGTTCGAAACCACAAGACGTTTAAAACGCCGGAAGTCCATATTCTTCCGGTTGAAATTAATTAGCCGTTTAATATTCAAGGAAGACCTATAAGGGCTGCAAGCCATTTATAATAAGACTAACTTCCCGTTTGTCTCCAATTAAGCACAAAGCTTTTATAGGAGGCGGCAAAACAATAGATGGAGTATAAGTTCAACGGGTGGGATGTGTCCCACGACCTTGTGGAATTCTTTCCACCCCCAAACAGTCGAACGACGCAACAAGGCGTAGGACCATAAACCTCTTATAGGTGGGTCAATATACGATTTTCATCATCATCATCACTATCAACTGATAAACGTCCACATCTGGGCATAGGCCACAAGACTTCCACACGCTGCTTGAACCCAGCGGCGTGTGGCTTGTTTGATGTCCTCTGTCCATCAAATGGGGGATCTTCCAACGCTACGCTTTCCGGTGCGAGATTTTTTTTATAAAAATAGCGAGCAAACGAACAGGTAGGTCACCTGGTGTTAAGTGATTACCGCCACATGATGCGGTATGAACCTTTTGCAGCACCAGAGGTACAGCCGTTGCGTTGCCGGTCTTTCAGCAATTTGTTGGTCCATCCCTTGATATAATATAATCCCCATGTTGTAATATAGTGAAAACGCCGTCGATGCGAGTTGAATCTTCTAATAGCCTTTTTCTTTTGATGAACATACCTAGTAAACCCAAAATCGTTCACAGAAGTTTTTTTGCAATTTGTGGTGGTGGTGGTGTTTGAACCTAGTGGTGATGGTGGTGGTAGTGGTGGTAGTATTGGTGGAAAGACACCCTATGCCCAGCAGTGGATGTTGATGATAATGATGATGCAAGAGCTTTTCAAAATTAACATTTTCAAAAGGTCATTTCAATTCGTTCAAAAATTTCGTTGAGCGCTTATTAATATATTTAAAGGAAAAATAAAACCACACAGTAAAAAATAAATGATATACGTTAAATTTTCACAATGTGTTAGACCTTTTCTGAAAAGTTCCATATATTTCACGGTTTGCAGTCGAATTTAATATCAAACAGTGAGTAAGCAAATTCCGCTGTAAAATGCAATATAATAGGAAACAAAATAGCAACAACTAAAACAGGACTAAAACAATATCACCTACCTCAAAGTTTTTAGTTTAATTATTATTATTGTTTTTTTAGTTTTAATTTAGATTTAATTAAAATTAAATTTATTTCAAAAAAACTCTTATGTTAATGTCAATAAAATTATATAATTTATTGAAAAATATGACCTACTAACTAATAATTATAAATCTTTATTATCTGAACAGAACATTAGGTATTTACAGACTTTGGTGTGAGGCCCTGCCTCCTGATGAAGTGAAAACTGTGTTTCAGGAGGCAGTGTCTTCCCATAAATAGTGTACAGCACAATATAATATAACCACTTATAATAATTAAATTAAGTTTAAATTGAAAACACGTAATTAAAGGTATACTTAGTATTTAAAGATAGATAATTACAATTCTAAGAGATTTGTGTAGTGTGTGTGTGTGTGTGTGCGAGTTTGAGTGCGTTTGCGCGTGAAAAGAAATATAAAATATAATAATTACATTTATTTAATTTATTTAACTGTTTAATATATTTACCTACCTAGACTAATCCAACAGCTGCAAGAGCAACTGCTTAGTTTCTTGCCGGCGCTTCTCAGTAGAATTTATTATTTTAAGTGGCACAAGCGGACCAAAGATGAGGTCGAGATGGCAATCGGGGTATGAGGCGGGGGGACGCCCCGCACATCCGCACGTCACCCGGCCATGGCGATCGGGGTGGGTGTCCCCACCCCGATCGCCATGTCGACCTGTCGCTATTGGTATATGGATGAGTCGGCCCTGGGCAAACGGAACGTTGGTCAAAGATCGCAATCGTAAAGGTTCTAACAATATCTGATATGGAATAATAAGCAGGTCCTATTTAAATACAAAAAAAATATTTTTCTCACCTCGCAGAAACTCATATCTGGCAGTATATGGGCTTGAATATAAATCAGAGTTCAGACCCTGTTTAAATACAAGGAATAGCTGGTTATGTGACATTTTTTTTTTGTAAATTGACTTAGGACTGAGACAACACAGCCCTGGCGCAGTACGGCCAAGTGCGAGTCAGACTCGCGCATCGAGAGTTCCGTAGTCGGGTATTTTTTCCGTCATTTTGCACGACAAATCGAAAACTATTATGCATAAAAATAAATAAAAATCTGTTTTAGAATGTACTCGTAAATCCCTTTCATATGATACCCCACTTGGTATAGTTATCTTACTTTGAAAATTGAAACACGTTTTAATTTTTTTTTAATGATGTAACCACAAATTAGCGATTTCCAGATTTATTCCTGTACCTGTGCTATAACACCTACCTACCTGCCAAATTTCATGATTCTAGGTTAACGGGAAGTACCCTGTAGGTTTTCTTGACAGACACGACGGACAGACAGACAGATCCTATAAAATCATAATAGTATCTCGATCTGTCTAGTAGTTTGACCTGACCGTTGATAGATCAGTCAGTCAGTCAATATGCTTTTTTTTATATTAGATACGTATCAAATATCAATGATGAGTTGTAACCTGAACTTGTATGGAAAATAATATTTCCTGCGATCAAGTTGAAACTTTCTCCTTGAAACTAATTAGTTTTTCCGAAGGAACCCTTGTAAATGTATTGTTGTAGCTGGAGTATATAGTGTTTGATATTCAAGTTACTACTTTGCAGACAAAGTAGATGTTAGAAAATAAATTTTCTTCTAGTTTTCTTGTTGTTGTATTAATCTTCTATCTTCTCTTCCAAATCATCCATCCATCCTGCCATCAGCCTGTAAGCGTCCACTGCTGGACATAGGCCTTTCCAAGAGCGTGCCACCAAACACGGTCATCCGCCTTCCTCATCCACCCGCTCCCCGCCACCTTCCTCAGGTCATCGGTCCAGCGGGCTGGAGGTCGGCCCACACTGCGCTTACCGGTACGCGGTCTCCACTCCAGAACACGTCTGCCCCAACGGCCTAAACGGCTCTTCCAAATATTAGAAAGGAAGGATAAGGAAAAGGTGACTGACTGACAGTCTGACTGATCTACCAACCTCTTTCCATAGCACGCTAAACGACTTGGTCTGTAGTCTGTAGACTAAAGCAATTTTCACCGTATTAGTTAGTGACCTATCACATAAAATTGTATTTTCGTTTCTTATTGTTATTACCTACTTACTGCGTAGGTCGCCGCATTTCGTATTCATTTTGATATTGAAACTATCGGCGTCCATTCAGTTGATACGTTTCGATTGTGATCGGGGTTCCTTCCAGCGAAAACCGACAATATCCTTAAATCAGACTATCTTGGCCCGATCTACTTTACCTACATTAAAAAAATGTGTTTTTCTTTTATTTTTTACCCGACTACGGCGAAACCCAATAGGATGGTTATGTGTTTGACATATATTTATGAATGTCCGTTCCTGTGTTCGCTCGTAACTATTCAACGGCTCAACCTATTTTGATAAATGAATCGTCCACGTCATAAGACGGCGCGAGTGTCACTGGATAGTTAGATAAAATTCTAAAAAATCAAGATGGCGAATTTTATGCGCAAAATGTGCGGGCTGAAAAAGATGCAGTGCAAAACGCAGTCTGGGTTTTTTTGAAAACCTTTTTAAATTACTTTACATTGTTACATTGTTATTTTACATTGTTTCTTAGACATAGGCATAGTAATTTCTGCGGTTAACTAAACTACCGCTACACAAAATATAACACATCATTTTATTACAGTACATGACCCTATTGTTAAAGTAGACGTCTTAATTCCATAGCATTTATATTTTAAATACCTCCAATTAAAATTTAAATTTAAACTTTTAACCCAAAGCTTTGGATGCTAGAGATAAATATTATTAATTATTTGTGTTCTTTCAAATTAATTTTAACATTTTTGAATGATTCATTTAAAATCGGCAACATTGATCCCAAACATACCATACATTACGGTGTTCAGCCATACCTAAACCAGAAATGTCGTATTACCCTTGGGAGCGAATGTTGAAATTTTAGTTTAGGACTATTCAGTTAAAGTTTTGATTCTAGTTAAAATTGTAAATTATAACTTAAATAAAGTTTTAATGTAATTTTCGTCGTTGGGACATTGATTTCGCATTAGAGTCATTGTGGTCATTATTTTACGGTAAATTCAAATTCAAATAACTTGAATTCGTAGGACATCTTACCACTTAGGCTATGTTTAGCCTTTACGGTTATTTACTTCAGTAGCTATATGGATCTGACAGACGGACGGACTAAGCACAACTTGATTCGATCGAAGAAATAATAATAAGGACGTTGTATTATTATTAAAACTAGTTAATGCCCGCGACTCCAGCTGTGTGGACTACACAAAATTTAAACCCTTATGGGTTGAATTTTCAAAAATCCTCTCTTATTGAAATTCAAATTCAAATGTTTTTGTTTTTTGTAGTTTGAGCTGTGCGTTGATAGATCAGTCACTCAGTTTTTCCTTTTCAACCGACTTCGAAAAAGGAAGAGGTTCTCAATTCGTCGAAATCTTTTTTTTATATATACAGATACCCAGTTTTAAATCTATAATAAATGCGAAGGTGTGTTTGTTTGTTAATTTGTCCTTCAATCACGTTGCAATGGGGTAAAATATCGACATAATTTCTTGCAATGTTAAAGATACAGATCTGGAAAGTGACATAGGCTCTTTTTTATCCCAGAAAATCAAAAAGTTAATTTAAAGCTGTTTCCGAGAGACAAATTGTCAATTTTATTGTTCTCGATGACGATGAAAAGTATACGTGAATGAAAGTTACATAAATTATGGCTGGATTATATGAATTCACCCTTCTATTATATGCACTAAGTATTTTTTTTTGTATAAATTGACTGGTTGACTGGTGATAATACCACAGAGTATTAGATTTAGTTAGAAAGGATATAATGTGTGGCTGGATTACATGAATTCACCCTTCTATCATGAATTCGTCGAACGTTGGCTGTTATTCGTTCACACGGCAGCGCGTTTATAGCCACATTAAAGTAAAGGTGCGATATTCGAGCTATCAGGTACGAGTACCATTTACCTCGTTTCCCACAACGAGAGTAGATAAAAGTTCATTGACATAAGTATTTTTTTTTTATAAATTGACTGGTTGACTGGGATACCACGGAGTATTATAGCTTCAGATAAAAAGGATATTATGAAATTCAATATAAGTAGACTAAGCTCGTTCAATCACTACCCATATTGTAAATGTGCAAATGTGTTTGTTGGTTTGTCCTTCAATAACTCCGCAACAGAGTAACGGGTCGACGTGATTTTTTGCAAGGATAAGACCTGGAGAGTGACATAACTGTTCATTCCGAAATATTGAAGAGTTCCACGGAATTTTTATTACCTAAATCCACGCTGACGAAGTCGTGAAATCTGGAAAGAAGGATTTGGCCACCACGCTGGCCACTGGACTGGCAGACTTCACATACCTTTCAGAATAATAAGGAGAACTCTCAGACTGCAAGTTTCCTAACGATGTTTTCCTTCACCGTCACAGCAAGTGATATTTACTTAATTGCTTAAAACGCACGTAACTCCGGAAAGTTAAAGTTGCTTGTCCGGGATCGAACCCACAACCTTCCGGATTGGAGGCGGATGTATTAACCACTAGGCTATCACGGCTCTTAATAATTATTACCTAGTTATTACCTTAACATAATCTCAGTGAGCTTATTTAAGCGATTCCTTGTTAATTGGAAGTTCGCGTAGACAGAGCCTTAAACAGTGTGTAAACAGCCTAAAACAACATCAACTATAGGCATAACGCTCAGACTAAAGAGTGAGATAGACGTTAATAGGAGTGCCTGAATATGAAGCCGGTTCGGAGATGCTGATGGCCGTAGAGTGTAAAAGAGGAAGGATGAATAAAAAGCAGAATTTTTCAAAATCTTTCCATTAAACGTTATAAAGAGAGTCAACATGCAAAATTCCTATAACCTCTAAATATTTATTATTTTTATCTTTAAACAGTTGCAACCGAGCAACGGATTGATGTGATTATTGCATGGATAATAGGTAAAGATTAATAGGTACAGACTATATTTTATGAAAGTTTAAAAGAATTTTAATTTAAAACTGAAAATTAACAAGTTCCACACGCACAGTTCTCACGGGATGTACTCATATTAAAAATAGATACTAAAACTAGGAATAGACAAAGTCGCAGACTTCATCTAGTTATTTTATATGTAAAAAAGATAGATATTAGAGTTTTCCGTTTTATTTTTCTCGTCATTTAAATATTTATTTTTACATTTTAATGAAAACTTGTTCTAGAGATCTTCATCTATCCCTTTTCTTTAGTCTGTCGTATAAAGATGTTTCGACTACTAATTAAATTAATTTGAGAGGTAATTTTGCGAGGACAGGTAGGTGCCCTATAGCGATACTCGTAATACTACAATAATTCGTACTACAATAATTTGTTTACGTAATTACGTATTGTATAAGTACCTAAACGAAAAGATTTTTATGAATAGGTAACTGAACCAGCCTGCCTTCGCTCGAGAGGAATTTCCGAAAATTCTGAATAGAATAGAATAGATTTTTATTCAAATAAACTTTTACAAATGCTTTTGAATCGTCAAATAAATAATTTACCACTGGTTCGGAATGCCGTTCCTACCGAGAAGAACCAGCAAGAAACTCGGCGGTTGCTCTTTTCAATTGTTCAATTTACAATTGGCACCATTCCACGCGGGCATGATTTCTATAGTAATTAGATAAGGCTAGCTTTAAATTTTATTGTAATAATTGTATTAAAAAAAAAATCAAAAAAAAAAAAAAAATTACAATAATATTCCATACTAGGTATACAAGCAGTTGCAACCCCGCGCATTGCTGAAACACGTAGGTACTACTCCTTTATTTTTGACCGAAAACCCAAACATCAATTTTCATGGATTTGGAAGCGGTGATAGCCTATTGGTTAAGCCGTTGACTTCCTATTCGGGGGTCCTGGGTTCGATCCCGGGCTCGCACCTCTAACTTTTCGGAGTTATGTGCGTTTTAAACAATCAAGTATTACTTGCTTTAACGGTGAAGGAAAGCTTCGTGAGGTAACCTGCATGCCTAAGAGTTCTCAAAGGTGTGTGAAGTCTGCCAATTGACACTGGGCCAGCGTGGCAGACTATGACCTAAGCCCTTCTCAATGAGAGGAGACCGGTGCTCAGGTGTGGCCTAGCAATTGGTTGATCATGATAATATGTTCTCCATAATGTTCTCAAAGGTGTATGATGTCTGCCAAACCGCATTTGGCCAGCTTGATATGGCCAAACCTTTTTCATTCTAAGAGACCCGTACCTACTCAGTGATGAGACGACGATGTGTTGATTATAATGATGATGAATGATGATAAACTTGAAAAATTATGTCCAATTATACAAACTTTCATACCCTGAGAGAGGGAGAATTTCTGAAAATCGTGAAACACGTATTTTCTTCATTTTTAACCGTCAAAGATTTAATTAAGTGCAGGACCGATGCCTTTGTAACGTCCTCTCTGAGTCACGGGGTTGAAACATCTTCAACTTTTTAACTCCAGGCTAGTACCTACCTACTGAGAATTTGTACTACGAATAGGTAAGTTTTTTTTAAATTGAAAACATTACAATAAAATTTTAAGCTATAGCCTTATCTAATTACTATACAAATCATGTCCGCGTTAAATGGTGCCAAGAATACTTCATTTCCGCGCTGGACAGCCAGGCTGATCCGTTGCGCAAGCAATGAGCCAGTCCTTCTGTCATCGGATGAGGCTATTAATTGCGCTTAAATGTCTCGTAATTATTTTTTAGCACAGACTCCATGGCCCCAGGGTCTCCACGGCAAACGGAACAAAAATGTAACTCTCGATAAGAGAGAATTTGTGCCGCTTGCCGTTTTCAGCCATTTCTGCTGAGGCTGCCGGTCTTGATGCTGTCTCCCTGATATGTCACGGGGGAATATGTCAACGCACGTTGCGCCCACATTAGCGCCCGTCCCCGTTCCCTGGGAACGAGAGTCAATCCATCAGGTCTCTTGCTTTCATCCCGACTTATCCCTGCCAGCTCAATGAGCGCAGGAATGTCTATGGTGGCCAGATCCCTTTTGATCGTGTCGTTAAGAGGGCTCTCTCCGTCACTCGTTTCCACTCGTTTCATACAATCGTAGTTCCAATTTCATTTGAATATTAAGCAACCAAAGTCCATGAAATTTTGCAAACATATTCTAAAAACTAATATCTATGTCTGTGGTTTTCCAGATTTCTGTTAAAATATTCGGTTTCAAAGTTACGCGGTCTTAAAAATTTCATACAAATCTTTGAGCCCCTGTAATTTTAAAACTACATATTTTTAGAAAAATCTAAAACACCACAGACACAGATATTAGTTTCTAGAATATGTCTGCAAAATTTCATGGACTTTGGTTGCTTAATATTCAAATGAAATTGGAACTACGATTGTATGAAACGAGTGGAAACGAGTGACGGAGAGAGCCCTGTTAACTATTTTGGCTCCTCAGGAATCAAACCTAGGACCTCGTCATCTGCAGTCAATCATGCTAACTACAAGGCCAACGAGGTAGTTACCTCTGTATAATATATAGTAATTTTATAACCCGTCCATAAGAATGGGTATAAACTGAAGTATATCTACCTAATTATTGTATTATTATAGAGGTCTATATCGTGTTGTTACGTTGCTATGTTAAAGTTAACAGATGGGAGTTTCATGTTTTGATTATTACGAATAATAATAATAATTAATTACTGAGTAGTTAGCCACGAACAAGAACGTAGCATATTTGTAGCGCTACCACGACGCGACGTAGCAATTTCTTGTAGAGGGTCTAGTTACTAGTAGCTTAATTTATAATGATGATGATGAAGATCAACCAAGTGATAAGGCCGCCTTTATACCCTAATCTGAAAATATTCTGTAATTTCTATGTCATATTATGTACATATTTGAGTTTTAACTTTACTTTATTTTCGCTAATAATAAGGTCGGTTAAAAATAATTTTAAACCATTTATTAGTGCCAAAAATAAAGGTAGGTACTATGATTACTAAGGAGAGTATATCTTTGATTTATTTCTGATTTCAATGCCAATTGCTTAATTATATCAACAATTACTTTAGTAGGTATCTTGTTCACAAGTTAAGTTAATTCTTGAAAAGGTTTTTTGTTGATTCTTGAAACATTATCTTGATTTTATTGTAGTTTTTCTATTGAAAGATTTTAAGAGTCTTTTTGAGATAGAATTTAGATTGTTTACTGGATTTATTTTAATACCTATTCATACACCTACCTACGTATCTATTTTTATAATTCCACT
The DNA here is from genome assembly GCF_905333055.1 of Maniola jurtina. Lineage (NCBI taxonomy): Eukaryota > Metazoa > Arthropoda > Insecta > Lepidoptera > Nymphalidae > Maniola > Maniola jurtina. The sequence goes on along the minus strand of NC_060050.1, from coordinate 1,375,138 downwards.
GTTATACCAAACAAAAATAAATGTCAATTTAGCTATAGTTTGTGACAGGTCAAGATGGCAATCGTGGTGAGGATGTGTAGGTAACACATCCTCACCACGCGGGGCGTCTTCCCGCCTCATACCCCGATTGCATCACGACTCGTTGCTATTCCTACTTAGTTTTTTTCCTAGCATGTTGGCCTAAGCTCTTCTTAATCTAAAAGTAGACCTGTACTCAATAGTGGCGATGGTTCAGTTATTTTAGATTCTGATCAAATTGTGCAAGCATGAAACTTTATATTTTTTTTACCCAACTACGGCAAAGCCGAAAGGAAAAAAAAAATATTCTAATTTGGCAGACAAATAAAATCACTGGGAATGCCGTCAATCGAGGATAAGAAATACGCTGTCGACAACGCACGACCACGGCATTTGTATTGAATCTTACTCAAGACGATGATAGCACTAAGCACCTATCTTGTTTCTTTCTTTTTAGTTTATTTTACTTGTACCAAGTCGGGTTAAAGTTTTTTCAACTTTTTTTTTTGGATATTTTCAAAGTCCATTCTATTTTTACCTATATTCTTTCTTAGCCCATTCATATTTCATTCATATTATATTACCTATGCAATTAAACAAAGGAACTGATTACTACAACGACGCAGACTTTAACCAACTTGCCTACCTCTATAGAAAAGCCACAAAATATGTCCATTCATATCCCATTGGGCAATGTTGAATTAAAGCTTATTTTTTACTATGGGATTTATATTTTATTATAGTCCGGTCAAAATAGATATTCAAGGATATACCTAATAACTCGCGTAGAGCTAAAAATTCGTATGAATTTTTGGAACACCAATATAAATGAACTGTTAAAAGTCCCCATCGATCCCACATTTGCAAAAAAATATATATATTCCAGGTCAAAGTTCACAAAAATGGGTGTTTTGATTTTCCAGTTAAACGGTAAGTTTCATCATGAAATAGGTTAGACAAAAATTGTAGACCATAAAATTATATCAGAAAATTGTCTAATACTTTTTTCCAAGAATCACCATTCCTGAGATATCGTGATTCTAAAAGTTTGTACCTACTAAAAATAAAACTTCATTTTTATGCAAAGTTTTGCCAACTTGCCTATCTCTTTAAAACTTTTAAGGCACAAACATCCGGAAACAAAGTTTAAGTTATAGGAAGAGTTATTTGCTACCTACTTGAAGCCTACTTGTTATAAGTTATAACGATCGTCTCTGTAGAGCGAAAAGTCGTAAAATGGCGAATCCATATCCATACTTAATATTATAAATGAGAAAGTGTGTCTGTCTATCTGTCTGTCTGCTACCTTTTCACGGCCCAACAGTGTAACCGATTCTGACGAAAGGTACATTGTTAGCTTATATCCCGGGGACGGGCATAGGCTACTTTTCATCCCGGAAAATCAAAGAGTTCCCGCGGGATTCCTAAAGACCCATCCACTTAACCGATTTGTATAAAATTTGGTACCGAAGTAGCTTGCGTCCCTGTAATCGAAATAGGCAACTTTTTATCCCAAAAAATCTAACAGTTCCCACGGAATCTATAAAAATCTAAATCCACGCGGACGAAATCGCGGGCATCCTTTAGTTTTTTATAAAGGTTTTTTTATTCAGATGTACGATGTAGTTTCTGTCTAACTTTACTTAATTTCAATAAGTTATAAAGTTTTTGTTTTACTTAGCAATGCCGAGTGCGAAAATACTTCATGTACAAACATACGGTCTACTTAATCACCTAAGTGAAAACTAAGTATTTTGTTTTTTGTGATTTCTCAATCGACACATCAAGATGGTATACATTATTCGACATAAGCAAGAAATAATTAAATCAAGTTATTTTCTATCAAAGAGTTTAAAGATGGCCGCTTTTCTTTCTTATTTCTTTGAATCTTCGCTTGATGACTTTTCAGGATGATATACGACTATACAAAGGAGACTATTACTAGGTAACAATAATTTATAAGCACTCAGCATAAACTTGCTTTTAAGGCGGATAAATTATCCTTTCACGGATAATTTAAGGAAGATTTAAAAAATACATTAAATAATTCGTAATTTTTGCGAAGGATAAACTTTTACAATATTATTTCTTATCTTATAAACATAATGAAGATATTAAACCATCGATATATAATTCTTCATCGGTGGATTAAATCAATCAAATGAAATCAAATCAAAAACTTTGCGTCTTGTGCGCATAAAAAATAAAATTATTAAATTCCTAATGATAGGTATATAATTTAAACACCTTATTACTAAACTAACCTTCGAAATACGAAGAAAACAGCAACTCAAAAATTCTTCATAACTAGCCGCAAACTTTTCAATATGGCACCCGTACCGTAACGCGGGAAATTCGTTCACAACTGATGGAAAGCGCGCGAAAACACCTCTACTTACGCGGATTTCCACCAATCAGGGCCGCCGTACCACGCAAACTCTGCCCCCGTTCCACCAATCAGGTGAGAGCACTTAAAAACTTTAATAGGTTTTTCATGTCCACGCTTTTAGTTGTAGTAATTATTGTTACATTATTATATTTTATCTGTCGTTTGTTTATGATAAGCCTGACGCCATCTTGTCGCTTTTTGTTGATTGCCGTGAATTGTAAAAGTAGGTGTTCCATGTTGTTCAAATACCAAATACTCATCGGACCCGCCCCGGCTTGGCGAGAGTGGAATGTTTTTTAAATCCTTTCAGTAGGAGTCTACGTCTACGAAGAAACCAGTTATATAAGGACGACTGTCCAGAGCTGGTAGTGAAAGTAGAAGTCCTTTTTGGTTGTGGAATGGTTTAATTAGGTACTGATTTACATAAAAATGACATATTATAATTAGAGATACGTCCGTTTCGCACCGATGCTAGGTAACGAAGGCTGCGAGTGTCGTCTGCATTCTGTACATGATGTTATATGACTGTCGGCACGTTTCGCTGATGAAGGAGGTCATCCAGCGTGAAAAACCCCACATCAATCTCAAGTTTTTTGATCTAATGATTTGAGCAGTTGTTTGACCTACCTACCTACCTGTTGTTATTGATATAAACAACCAGTCACTTTATTCTTTTGATTAACAACCGATAGATGTCTACATATAATGGACATAGAATGAGAACGGCTACTCATTCTATGAGGAAAACTGCGTGTTCAATAGTGGGCCGGCGATGAATTGAATAATAATGATGCAAAATCGCTTTTAGAAATTAATTTGTTTTTCAGTAGGTACCTATCTAATGAAGATTTTTAAAATTAAAATCGCAATACATACTATTTTAACATCTCATTCCACCCCAAATAACTTTCTAAAAATCCTTTTTGCTGCATCCTTACATTCTAAAACAAACATTCTCCAACATCAAGATATTTAAGCTGTCTCATAGTTAACAGGGCTCTCTCCGTCACTCGTTTCATACAATCGTAGTTCCAATTTCATTTGAATATTAAGCAACCAAAATCCATGAAATTTTGCAGACATATTCTAGAAACTAATATCTGTGTCTGTGGTTTTCCAGATTTCTGTTAAAATATTCGGTTTCAAAGTTACGCGATCTTAAAAATTTTCATACAAATCTTTGAGCCCCTGTAATTTTAAAACTACATATTTTTAGAAAAATCTAAAACACCACAGACACCGATATTAGTTTCTAGAATATGTCTGCAAAATTTCATGGACTTTGATTGCTTAATTTTCAAATAAAATTGGAACTACGATTGTATGAAACGAGTGACGGAGAGAGCCCTCTTAAGACATAATTTTGTATATTATTATTAGATGTACATATTATACTCGTAAGTATAGAGACTAGATTGATGGTGACGGTGACGTTGGGACGTGATTGGAGGACAAACTAACAAACCAACAAACAAACACACTTTCGAATTTATAATATAAGTAGTGATGTATTTATACACAAGCAGTTAGTTTAATAATTATATTATTTCAGTCTTGAGACTTCGTGAAATAGTTTTCTAGCCCTTAAACTTTAAATACCTACCCCCATGATACGTATACAGGGTGTTTGGTAATTAGTAAATAAAGACGACACGTACCCATGCTACTTTGATCTGATAAATACAATGCTGAAGTATAATGACGAAATAAAATTATAAAAATTTCATACAAAATTAAAAATAAAAAATATGCCAAAGTTTTCATGACCCTAACGTGCCCTAACTCACTGAGATCGTTGGTCATCTTTAGATAGGCCGAGGCCAACGATCTCAGTTAGTTAGGGCACGTTAGGGCCATGAAAATTTGGACATAAATAAAAATTAAAATTTTGTATGGAAATTTTTATAATTTTATTTCGTCATTTTACTTCAGCATTGTATTTATCAGATCAAAGTATAATGGGTACGTGTCGTCATTATATACTAATTACCAAACACCCTGTAGATAGTGTAGATATACGTACATATTTTATTAATACATTCTTAGATTGATTTAAGCTCCAAAGTTCAGTGGTCTCAATTTCATAATTTAAGTAAGTCTTAGAAATGATTTCCAAAAACAAGCCAAGTGCGAGTCAGACTCGCGAACCGAGGGTTCCATACTCGGGTATTTTGCACGATAAATCAGAAACTATCATGCGTAAAAATAAATAAAAATCTGTTTTAGAATGTACAGGTAAAGAGCCCTTTCATGTGACCCCAAATTATCTATCTATCCCAAATATCTGCCAAATTTCATGATTCTAGGTCAACCCTATAGGTACCCTATAGGTTTTTTTGACAGACACGACGGACGGATGGACGGACGGACAGACAGACAGAAAATAAAGTGATCCTATAAGGGTTCCGTGTTTACTTTAGAGGTACGGAACTCTAAAAATTCGGAATATTGTACCGAAAAAAATTTTCAAAAGAAAAATAAAACCGACTTCAAAAACCAAAAATACTAAAAAGTAGAAAATAATTTTTGTTTGGCTACACATGTAATGTACCTAGGTATGAAGTCGAGCAAGCATATTATAAAACAAAATTAGAAATCCAAGAGTGAAGCTCGCCCGACTTCATACCTGGGTACATTACATGTGTAGCCAAACAAAAATTATTTTCTACTTTTTAGTATTTTTGGTTTTTGAAGTCGGTTTTATTTTTCTTTTGAAAATTTTTTATTTCACAATTTTTAGTGGCCCCACTGTACTATAATATGCTATGCCCAGTTAAAACCCTACTGTTTACTAAGCTATTACAGTGATCGCGAGCAATTTGCTCTTATCCATTGAGGAGTTCTGTTCTCCATCTCCGAAGATATTCATCAGATCTTCACCAAATTTATATGGGACCACCTGCACAGTATACCCTTTCAAACAAAAAAAAAAATTTCCAAATCGGTTCAGGGGTCTATGAGTAATCGGGGAACATACATAAAAAATAAAAAATAAAAAAAAGATCCCGACGAATTGAGAACCTCCTCCTTTTTTGGAAGTCGGTTAAAAACCAAAATCCACGCGGATTAACTCATGCCTTATCAAAACGTTCCAAATGGCTTCAACCATTTTCATATGAAGAGACCGAAAAACTCTTATGTAATTTTATCAAATAATTAACTACTTTGTAATTTTACCCAAGTTTTTATAGACTACAGGCCCATGTTTAAAAATGGGTGGGTCATATGAACCACCAGGTGACGTATACAGGACGATATAAGAGCATAAAATAATAAGTTTCAGCACTATGCCGTCACTTGTAAGCTGTCCAACAGAGTGCTGGTGAGAATTGAAAAGTGCAGGTAGAGTGAGTACATTTTGGTCATATATTTTTGTACGGCATTTTTACCATCGATAGATCCATGAAAAATAATAAGAAAGCGCGCAGTGCCGTAAAAAAATGGTGCGCCACAAAGTCAGTAAATGTTTTGATTTTCTGACAATTTCCGGGGTAAATTTGGTCATTTAATTCTGTACGGCACTAGTTTCATACTGTTTCAATACAGCCTCTAATCCATTATTCCGCAACGCCGTACAAAAATCATGCGACAAGGGGAAAAAATTGAGGGTAGCAACCCCCTCTCTTTCCGTGGTCCGGGGGGTGATTTGAGAAAGTACGGCTTTGGTTCCAAAACATTATCTAGCACTCAAAAGTACTATTAAAAATAATGCCGTAAAAAAATTAGTGTTCATTTGAATGTGTATCAATAATTATCTTAATTTCATGGTATACTTAATTTTTAAAGCTGTAAAATCATTTGACTCTGTACGGCAACTTTTTTTTTAACATGATAGTGTAAAATACTATTGTTATATAGTATTGCCGTTCAAAAGAAACTGTTCTAAAAAAAATAATAGATAAATACAAAAACTGAAATTTTTCAACTTATTGCAAAAGTTTAAATATTCATAGATTAATAAAATATAGCAATTTTCTACGCTTTTCCCTTGTTTTAAATAGTATTAAGATAAATAAATTAGGAAAAAATTATGCCGTACATTTTAATGCAGACCATATCTTTTAGGCTGATGAAAATGACGCTACCATTTTAAGGGTAGTACTTTATGGCCATCTGATACTGTACGGCATTAACATATTTTTGAAGAGAACAATTGATAATATGATAAAATCACTATGCCGTCTAACTGAAGTGAACGGGTGTGTATATAATATCCACATCCCCTACAAACCTTTGGACCAACGAAAATGTACGGCATGTAAAAAAATATTATCTATGCATAAAACACTTTCAAAATAAATTAGTTTTATGTTGTTTCAAATCACCCCCCGGACCACGGAAAGAGAGGGGGTTGCTACCCTCAATTTTTTCCCCTTGTCGCATGATTTTTGTACGGCGTTGCGGAATAATGGATTAGAGGCTGTATTGAAACAGTATGAAACTAGTGCCGTACAGAATTAAATGACCAAATTTACCCCGGAAATTGTCAGAAAATCAAAACATTTACTGACTTTGTGGCGCACCATTTTTTTACGGCACTGCGCGCTTTCTTATTATTTTTCATGGATCTATCGATGGTAAAAATGCCGTACAAAAATATATGACCAAAATGTACTCACTCTACCTGCACTTTTCAATTCTCACCAGCACTCTGTTGGACAGCTTACAAGTGACGGCATAGTGCTGAAACTTATTATTTTATGCTCTTATATCGTCCTGTATACGTCACCTGGTGGTTCATATGACCCACCCATTTTTAAACATGGGCCTGTAGTCTATTACAAACTCACAAACTTTCGCCTTTATAATATTAGTGTGAAGTGTGATAATATTATAAGTTTTGAAGGTGGGCGGGCGTCTGAAAAGCAGTTTGTACCCAAATTGTTCAGTTATTATCCATACTAATATTATATATGCGAAAGTGTGTCTGTCTGTCTGTCTGTCTGACTGCTACCTTTTCACGGCCCAACAGTTTAGCTGATTCTGACGAAATTTGGTACAGGCTTATATCCCGGGGACGGACATAGGCTACTTTTTATCCCGGAAAATCAAAGAGTTCCCACGGGATTTCAAAAAACCTAAATCCACGCGGACGAAGTCGCGCTCATCCTCTAGTCATTCATAAATTGTAATACAGAAGCAGAGATAATAAACGAACAATTTCAATTTCAAAATCGCGAGCAAATCTAGTCCTTTCAATAGAACGGAATGCTAAATAACAATGTTTCTTTTTTCCTTAAAGTTAGTGGCCACAGCTCTAACTTTATACCTAAGTAGGTACCTATACCTAAAGTTAAAGAACTTTTTGAAACATAAAAGAAACTGCATACGGAAAAGTCGACTTAACTTTAGCACTGTACCCACTAGCCAGGTCAACTCAGACCCATTAGAAAGCTTTTACTGAAAATACAAAAGTTCTCAAGAACTGGACGACAAGGTGTAAAGTTTAAATAAAAGTTAATGAGAACTAAAGAATTAATTCAGTTTAATCCAATGTTAGGTTTTCTTTTCATCGTCATCAAGATCCACCCATTGCCGGCTCACTACTGATCACGAGTAATCCTCTCAAAATGAAAAGGGCTTATAGACTTTAGGCCATAGCACGGTAATGGTATGTACGTATTACCGTGGCCATAGTCTACCACGCTGACCAAGTGCGGATTGGCAGAATTCACACACCTTTGAGACTAGGCGAACTTTTAGGCATAAGTACAGTTTGCCTAACGATGGCACTCCGAACCAGTGGTAGCTACGCTCTTGACGATTCAAGAGATTTGAATCACGATCACTTGAATCACGCCACAATCCCTAAAGCGGAATTTACATTACGAAATTAGTGGCACGAGATTAGTTTCACGACATTAATTTCACTATCAATTGTACAGTCAGCAACAAAGCTAAGCTTGTGCCCGTCCATAGTCGCTTGTACTGGATGGCGGGTGCAAGTGCAAACCTAGCTTTGTTGCTGACTGTACGTCTCATTCTACATTGGAGCTTTTATCGCGACATGATGAAATTAATGTCGTGAAACTAATTTCGTGCCACTAATTTCGTAATGTAAATTCCGCTTAAGACTCGTTTGATGTCGTCGGCCCACCTAGTGGGCACCTCTTAAACCACTAAAGCCACTAGAAGACCACAGTTCTGACAGAACTGTGGTGGTACTTTCTGTACCTAAGACCATGCCGCAAGTTGATATAATGATGTACCTACAATGGAAACTTACATATTATATTATGTCATTGTATAAATAATATTAGGTATATCTATTAAAACAGTGCCAACAGTGTTCCTAACAATTAATAGATATCAATACTAGATAATAATAGGTATGTAATAACGATTTGAAACTAATCACAGAAACTGGAATAGAATTGACTCAGTGAAGAATGGAAGTAATATCAACTTTGTGTTTGCTTTCAACGTTCCGTTCAATCCAAGATTACCAATGCTTAAATTAAAATTAGTTGCCTACTCTACGAATCTACCTATAGCACGCGACAGGTCGAGATGGCAATCGGTGTGGGGACTAACCTGAGATAGTGCGGGTATGCGGGGCGTCCCCCCCCCCCCCCCCCCATACCCCGATTGCCATCTCGACCAGTCGCAGTCTAGCTCTAGGGTTGCCAAACATGGACGCCCGACTTTAGCTGGACATGATCAAAATACCGGTCAAGTGCGAGTCAGACTAGCACGCAAAAGGTTCCGTACACTTTCAAAAAGCTGCACAACACTGCAAGTTAATGACGGACAGCATCATCTACGTTGTAAGTTAGTAAACATATTATTTCATCGTGACTTTTTAATTTTTTACACGGTTTTTAAAGTTAAAAATTTTTCAAAATGAGAAAAGTTTTAATCCCTGAAACCTGCATCCCTGAGAGTTTTCTGTAATGTTCTCAAAGGTGTGTGAAGTCTGCCGATCCGCACTGGGCCAGCGTGGTAGAGTATGACCTTAAATAGACATACTTTCGCATTTCTAGGTGTAAAATATTGTGAAAAAATACAAGTGTGTAACACATTTCGTCTACGAGCTAGCTGGCCTGTGATACGCGGACGCAGAGACAGACAGACAGACAGCAGAGTAACATTAATAGAGCTCCGTTTTAGCCTTTACGCAATCCTAAAAAGGAAAGGGCACGCAGTTTTAATTTAGAGCACTCAACTTATTGTGTTACTGTTTTGAAATCAGTAAACGCTTTCCTCTCTATTCACTAACTTTTCAACTTCTTAGTGGAAAAGCTTCTTAAGGCCGCAGTGATTACTCGGTGTACTGAATATTAAATACTCTAAGATTTTAGGGTTCCGTACCAATATAGTTTAAAAAACCTTTATGCTCCGACTTCAGTTTGTAGTTTGCACATCGTCATCATCATCATGATCAGCCCATCGCCGGCTCACTACAATTAATTTAAAATTGGAGTGTCTGTCTGTAATTTCGAAATAACTACCTCATATTAAGCTCATATGGTTAGGTATATGAACGATACCATAACTGAATCACACGTTTTTAAAATTTTTGTCTGTCTGTCTGTTTGTCTGTCTGTCTGTTTGAAAATCTTCGGAACAGCTGAACCGATTTTAACGGGATTTTCACAGACAAGTAGAGAATTGGCCAGGTAACATAAGCTACTTTTTTAACCGACTTTCAAAAATGGAGGAATTTTGTTTTTCTACCTATGAACACTCATATCTCCGCGATTTCTGAACCGATTTGGGTAATTTTTTTTAATCGATAAAAAAATTTGCAACATTGCTCCATAAAAAATTTGGATCATCCATTTAAATGCTTTTACGTGGTACAGAAACAAGTTGCATCCCGGGGACGGGCTATTACGGAGAAGCTATTTTTGTCCTCCTTTGGCAAATCAAAAGTTCCCACAGGATTTTAAAAACCTTAACCACGCGGGCGAAGCTGCGGGCATCAGCTAGTTTATAATATGCCTTTGATTTTCAGCAATCAGCAGTGCCATCTATTGTACATGTAAAACATTTTTGTTTAAGAAAACTTCACAAGAGATGGCTCTGTAGTCTGTACCATGACGTATTAATTAGCTATCCTGTGACGTACGACCCATCATAACTTTTAACTTTTCGGTAAGATGGCGTTCTAATTGCTTCTTTTTCTTTTTATATTTAACAATAATTATAGGCTGTACTATTTCTCTTAGTTTTAAAAATCGTGCACCTTTTGTTCAGGTTTAATTTGTGAGTAAAAAATCAATAAACAGTAAAAATTGTTTGCAATAATTTTTTATTGAAAAGTTAATGGCATTTGCCATAGACAAGTTAAGTTTCTTTTTATATTTTTTAATCTGTGCATGATTCGAGTTCGCCCTGTGACGCTTGTTTTGGTGTAAATTGTAAAAGTTTTGTTTATACTCAAAAATTTAGGATTGCGTACAAGCAATATTCACTGTAGAATTCGTTTTCTTGATAAAACTTCAATTTCCTTTAATTTTCATCAATAACTAACGCCAGGTAAGTCAAACATAATACAAAAAAAAGTTTTTGAGGTTACTGAATGTAAATTAACAGATTGCACTGTTTTTAACATGGATAAAGGCTTTTAAATTACTGCTAGTAACTTAATTCTTCTTTAGGACCATCTATAAACTGTTTTAATCGACATTCGAAGTGAGATTTAACTTTGTGACCAGACCAATAGTGATGTTAGTTTATTACCTAGGTACCTATATTTATGAAACTGTGTGTGTGTGTGTTGTTGTGGAAAAGCATCAAAAACGTTGACAAAACATTCCAGGATGTCGAATGACAACGACGCACCGCTGCCCGAGGGATGGGAGATGCGAACAAGTAGATCCACCGGTATGACGTATTTCCTGAATATGTATACGAAAAAATCTCAATGGGAGCGCCCGGAAGCACCCGCCGACCCTGGAGAAATCAGATGCAGCCATATCCTTGTGAAACACGCGGAGAGTCGTCGTCCAACGTCTTGGAGAGAGCAGAATATTACCAGGACTAAAGAAGAGGCTATGGATTTACTTAAAAGTTACCGTAAGCAGATTGTGTCTACTGATGCACCCTTTCCTGAAGTTGCTATGAAGTATTCTGATTGCTCGTCAGCAAAACGTGGTGGAGACCTGGGAATGTTCAGTCGGGGCCAGATGCAGCGAGCATTTGAAGATGAGGCGTTCAAACTCAAAGTTGGACAGCTGAGTAAACCGATTGAAACTGATTCAGGGTTCCATATCATATTAAGAACTGTTTAATTCTATTTTTCTTGTACATGTTATGCATAGTTCTTATATCATGCCTTAATCATATTTTGTAACTAGATGACGCTTTACTTTATCCATATGAATTTATGTTTCAAAAGTCCAGTGGGAAGTCTTTGATTATTTGAGATAAAAACTATTCTATATTCATCCTGGTGTGCAATCTATCTCTGTATCAAATTTTATTAAAATCTGTTGAACAAATAGCTTTACTCTTTTTTTACAATCTCACCTGGTGGTAAGTCATGATGCAGTCTAAGATGGACGCGGGCTAATCTGGAAGAGGTATGGCAGTTTTCATTAAACCCATACTCTTTTGGTTTCTTCTACACTGTACACCACATTGTAATTTGTACCACAACGCTAAATCGCTTGGCGGCACCGAACCCGGGACCGCACACCAATAAGACTTTTGCACCAGGGAGGTCAACAATGTTCTCAAAGATGTGTGAAGCCAAACCGCACTGGGCCAATGTGTCAGACTATGGCCTATACAGACATACTTTCGCGTTTCTAAAATAAAATATTGTGGGGAAATTATTTTTGTCATTTCATAATAGAACTGTAACTGACTGAACTATGCATAATCAAAATGGTTTTGTATAAGACAACAAATTAAATGTATTGATTAAGATATCTCATGTATTTTAAAGTTTTGAAAATACAAACATTTATTTTGAACTTATTGAACTTGTTTTTAATTAATATTGCCTACATATACCTGCAGAGTGCATGGATCCGAGGTTTTTGGTTAAAATTCAAATTATTCTTGCTGTGCCTCGGGTCCACTCTGTAAGTATGCATCAAACCTAATTCTTTGTATTCTGTGAATGCTCAATAGGTAAGCCTCAATAATTCAATGGTTAAGGACTGGACTGAATTCTGAATGGTAGGCCCATCTGTTGCATTATTGTCATACAGTAGCCGGCAGGAATTATTGTACATTAACATTTAGAAAGAGATAGCAGATTAGCAGTTAGAGCGTTGTCTCTATTCTTGAGACAGACAAAACGTCACATAGGTATGAGTGACAGAGACAACACTATGAAGCCAAAATCCCTGTCTAAAGGTTGATGTACAATGTTATTTTCTGCCAGCTACTGCATCAACTCCTAGGACAAGCTTAGGTTGAAATCTATAGAGCGAACCTTGACTTTGCTTAGACTTAAGGTCCAGCTAAAACGAGACGGATTTATGCCAGCGGTATAGCGCTGTCTCGTTTTAACAGTGTCTTTAGTCTGAGCAAAGTCAAAGTGCGCTCTATAGATCTAAGCCTTATTCTTAGTTGGAGGGGAAAGGGGAATATTAGTCATAATTAACATGGCTAATATTCATTTTTTTTTAAAGAAATGCGTTAATTAGCCAGGTGAAATAAATAAGATTTTAAAAACACGTTATTTTAATTCTTTACATTTACTTAAATTTCACAATAAATAACACATTAAGATACAGTATGTAATTTGGCCTTTGTCCAATTATAATATTAGTTACTAATCTTTATTCATAAATATTAATTACATTTGAAAACAATTGACTAACATTGTTTCATAAACATTGACTTGGCGCCGAAAAGGCTGATGTGCCTGACGAAACCAGCCTTTTCGTCAGACACAGTTTTTTTTTCAGGAATATTTTTACAGACTTATACCTCCGTATACAGTGCGTTTTTTTTTAACTGACACAATATAGCAAAATCCAAAACCATAGGAGATACAGAGAAACTGTCTTAGGAAACGTTAGATCTGAACAGTTTTGGCATAAGTACCTATACTTAATTTTTTGGTCCATAAAATTAAATAAAATTGACTATTTATTTTTAAAATTCAACCCAGTTTCATGTAAGAATCATTTCAATGTATCGGGAGAAAAAATGAGACAGCAAAAGTTACGCTAAGTAAATTTTTTCGGCATTGAAAATCTACCTACCACCCAGTCATTGTTATTTTTTTTTTGACAACTCACGCTTGACCAAAATTGACTATGCCAAAAATGTTATCTCAAAAAAGACCTAATGGTTCCTAAGACAGTTTCCCTTTATCTCCTATATCGTTTGGAATTTTCCAATACTGTCCCGGTTAATAGAAACACCGTAAATATTTCTATGGCACTTTATATAAAACAAATAAGGACTATCAAGTATTGAGTATCGAGGAATATGGTAACGAAAGTTACTTGCCGTTTTCGTTTTAACGTATTACAAAGTTTTCGGTGTTGCTTCGTTGTCCTGATTCCGAACTAGTACTATTGTGTTCAAGGTAGATTCCTTGAGATCCTGTGATGCTGGGGTCCATATCGGTCCTATGATCGGAGGGGATCTCTTGCCACCCCACGCGCTAAACTTAACCTTCCTTTTGCCGTCCTTTTTCAAATTGATATCCAAGTACGGATGACCAGGCTTGTAGATCCTCGGTTGTGGTTCCATGAAAGTGTTAAACGGGAGAGCGTCTCGAAGGGTTCTGTCATCCAAGTTTGTGCTTAAAGCCAGTATCTTGATCGGATGCCGTTTGTCCAACGTTGGTACGAATTGGTAACCAGTCAGCTCCACTCTGTTACCGTTTGGTAAGTAGCTGGAGATTATGCGAGTCAATTCTGGAACTGCTGCTGAGAAGATTACTTTCGTGGCTTTGTTTCCTGGCTTGTATATCATTTGGCCGCTTCTTTTGCCGCCCCACGGACTGAATCTGACCCTCTTGGGCATGCTCGGTTCTCGAATGCCAGCCGATCGTTTCCAAGTCCACGTATGCTCTAGTAAAGGCTTGTCCCTCTTGCCTCCCCATGGGCTGAAGCTACGTTTACGCTCTATTGTTTGGACGAGGCTTCTGTCAGTGGCATTCCCATCCAATGCACTAGCAAACGCTTGCAGTACAAATGGATTTGCTTTCCCATCGTTTTGTAGATAAACAGTTTTGTCGCTATCGATCAAGGTTGGTAGCCAGCTCTTCTCTTTTCTCCTCTTCTCTTCTTCCTCGTCTTCTTTGAAATCGTCTATCACCGTTCTTCTTCTCCTCTGCAGGTCGATTGCTTCTTGGTCTTGAAAGTACTCGTTGTGATCGTAGTTTCCGTCGTTTTGGAATGTTTCGATGTTGTTTTTGGGGTTTGGCACGTTGAAGTAGTTGTGATAAGGTAGTGGTGGATAGTGGATCGAGGAGTCGAGCGGGTCGAGGAAGGATTCTGCTCCCGGTCCAGCAGAGTTGATGTACTGGAGGCTGACGCTGCCAAAACAGGAGAATGTGATGAAGATCCAGTAGTAAGCCATGGTTCTGAAACAAGGAAAGATTGCTTTTGTAACTACGTTATTATCACTACCCCTATTATAAATACGAATGTGGGTGTGTTGGTTTGTCCTTCAAACACGCCCCAACGGAGCAACAGGTCGACATAATTTTTTGCATGGATATAGTTAGGCGTGGAGAGTGGCATAGGCTACTTTTTATCCCGAAAAATCAAGAATTTCCCACGGGATTAAAAAAAAACTAAATCCACTCTGACAAAGCCAGTCTACCATAAACGGCAAGATTCTTGACAGACTTGAAGATCTAGTTTTAAGTAGGTTTGATTAAAAATAATTGTTTTTAGTTATACCTAATTCTAGATTCTCAATAGAACCATTTCGAATCAAGTAGAGTTTTTTACTAACAAACAGTTTAAGAAAACTGGAAAAGGCCTTGCTACATGAAGAAGTAGAAAGAACATTTTTTTTACTACCTATAAGTAAACACGAAGAAGCCATATGCAAGTAAAGATTCAAGTATTTTGAACTTTCTACAGAGCAGTCCAAAGTTATGGGCACGTGCTTTGTACGTACTTAATCTACAATAAGTTGTTCAGATTTCATAACTTTAGTTTTTACGTCAGCGTAAGATTCTAGTGGTTTTTCTTGGAAAGATTCCGCGTCCAACTTTTAAAGCATATTAAACTCGTTTGTTGGTAAACGGTTTAACTACAAGTTGCTTTGAACAAAAACAATATTACAACCTTTGATATCCTTGTAACTCTTTTGTGAGGAAATTTTTGCCGCTCTTATGGTAGAAGACAGCTTTCCTTATAGATTTATTGCAGAAAATCCAGATTTGGTCAGTAACGGCCAACACAAACAAAAGTGGACGGTCCGAGATTTTTCATGATAAATTGAACTCTAAAGGTTTATCTTACTTATATTTAAACATCTTTTCTATGTTCTGTGTAAATGTAAACCTTATCACTATAACAGTGATCTTTTTCCAGCAACCCATAGGTACTTAGGTATGTAGGTACCTAAGTCATAACTCTTTACTAACATAAGGTCTAACTTTTCGAAGTTAGGTATAAGTACTTTTGTGCATAATATCCCTTGCTTTAATAGCGGGAAAAACATAAGGAATGCATGCCTGAGAATTCTCCATAATGTTTTCAAGGGTGGGTGAAGTCTGTCAATTGACTTGGCTATGGTGGTGGATGATGGCTAAACCTTTCTCAGTCTAGAGGAGACCCGTGCACTGTAGTGGGCCGGTAATGGATTGAGATGATGTTCAAAGGTCTTTCTAACTGACGAGTTAAAATCAATGTACCTATACTATTATAGATACCTTTTCTAAGTCAACTTGCAAAAATAGCTTTAGGTATTTGTTGTAACTCACTACTTTTTGGTTTACGGTAAATTTTATTTTTCACGGAACACTATGCAAGAACAAATTGCCCCTGGTCCGGTTTGTATTATCCGTGCGTAGGTTTGTTAGAAGCCTGAGGTTTGGATTTAACCTGAACGTGTTATGACTAATGACTAGATAACTAGGATTAAGGGAGCATGTTATTTAATCAAAAAACCGGCCAAGTGCAAGTCGGACTCGCGCACCGAGGGTTCCGTACTCGGGTATTTTTTCCGACATTTCGAAAGATAAATCAAAAACTATTGTGAATAAAATTAAATATATTATATACTAGCTGATGCCCGCGGCTTCGTTCGCGTGGATGTAGGTTTTTTGAATTCCCGTAGGAACTCTTTGATTTTCCGGGATAAAAAGTAGCCTATGTGCTAATCCAGGGTATAATCTATCTCCATTCTAAATTTCAGCCAAATCCGTCGAGTAGTTTTTGCGTGAAGGAGTAACAAACATACACACACACACACACACACACATACAAACTTTCTCCTTTATAATATTAGTGTGATGTTTTAGAATGCGCAGGTGAAGACCTTTCATATGATACCCCACTTGGTATGTATATAAAGTGTATATGTATAACTTGGTTATCTTACTTTGAATATTGAAACGCCTTTTAATTTTTTTTAATGATGTAACCACAAATTCATGGTTCCCGGATTTATTCCTTTACTTGTGCTATAAGACCTATCTACCTGCCTTCATGATTCTAGATCAACGGGAAGTACCCTAGGTCTTCCCGACACGACGGACGGACGGACGGACAGACAGACAGACAACGAAGTGATCCTATAAGGGTTCCGTTTTTCCCTTTGAGGAACGGAACCCTAAAAATAACAATAAAAAGCTCGGATAGCCTAGTGGTTAAGACGTAGGCCTCCTATTCAAGGAGTACAGGACTCGAGTTCGGGCACACACCTTTTTTCAGAGCTACTTATGCGTTTTAATCAGCAATCAATTAATATCACTTGCTATAACATCGTAAGGAAACCTGCATCTGAGGGTTCTCCATAATATTCTCAAAGCAGTTTGCCAATATGTAGATTTTGGTGGCCTAAACGCTCTTCACTCTGAGAGGAGACCTGTTCTCAGTAGTGGGCGGGTGATGGGTTCAGATGAGAAATGAAGAAAGAAAATGTACCTACTCGTTCATAGAAAGGATGTTTGACCCGGAATTCAGTATTGTATCGTAACGAGAACATCTAGTATAATATCACCAAATTCTAATTTTAGACGGCAATGCTTTGACAGTTCCTTTGGGCTGCAAAGATTGCCGGAAGCCAAATAAAACTGTTACCTATCTAAGATTTCCAGCAAACGATAGAATCTGAGTATGAACAACTTAATCAAAGTAAAATTGAATGTTGTGGCTAAATCCGAAATCGGAATATCAGTAGGTAGTTGGTACTAGTTTGTGACAGCCAGAAAGCATTAAACTTCTACACCGATTCAATATTGAAGTGTTGAAGTATTGAATCTTTACAAATGTAAAATATGGAAAAGTTGAGGCTAGTTGGCAGTTGCTATTAAAGTTCTACAGGTCCAGGATCATGACAGACAGTTAAAGTTACGTTACAGTTAAACTTTGACGGTCAATAAATGCAAAATCGATTGCATAAGGCAGGATTTGTTAACTTTGGATTATTACTTTTAACCTTAATCATGGAGATATAGATGCTAACTTGTGCAAGCTACTTTCTTTTTTACTGGAGGTCTAAGTTTAAAGCTAAACGCATTAGCATTTAAATTTGACCGCCTGTCATGCGACTGGATCTTAGTGGTGGGATTTTCAGCACCGCGCTTTCTGATATGGGGTCAGACGACCATTGGCATTGTGAAACTGAATTGCGTATATTTGTTTAGTTAAATAGTCATTGGTTTATAGACTTGATGATTTGATTACCTATTTAAATAGGTAAATACTAAATAACCGTCAACAGGACACAATTATACGGAACTAAATATAGAAAATATAGTACCTATAGTTGTAGGTGGTCTATATACATTGTTGTATTTGTATTTGTACAGGTGTTGATATTCAATGACCTATGAGATTGAATAATATTGGAATAATAAGCTTGGCGATGCAGGTTTTCTGGTTTAAGTACCTAATCCCTATATCATTAGTTAGATTATTCATTACTACACAATCTACACAAGAGGTAGGTAAACATGCAATAATTAATCATTTGACATCCCACTCGATATAATAGCAAAAACAAATTTTTGGAGACCTCTACTTTTTTTTTACGTAGCATCCGTTAGGCAAATATTTTTCGTTTAAAATATAGCCTTTCAAATTCAAATTCAAATTATTTTTATTCAATTAAACTTTTACAAGTGCTTTTGAATCGTCAAAATAATCTACCACTGGTTCGGAATGCTGAGAAGAACCAGCAAGAAACTCGGCGGTTGCCCTTTTCAAATGTACAATTTACAATAATATGCCATACTGTATACAAGCAATTGCAGCGCCGTGTATTGCTGGAGCGAGTCAAATCCAAGCTTTTTTGTCATTTACATAATCTTCGATTGTATAATAAGCTGTTTTCAGGAGCATACTTTTAATCGATTTTTCCAATATCTGCCGCTTTGCCCCATAGTAAGATTCACTTTGTCACCCGGACCTTTACAACGAATCAATTGACACCTGATTCATCAAAATCGGCCCAGTAGTTTAGACGCTAAGGTGGAACACACACAATCTGGATACAAACATACATGTACATACATACATTCATACATAGACTGCTAAAATATAACCCTTCCTTTGGCTTTGCCGCAGTCGGCTAAAAATAAATAAAGACACGACTGCTGCTGTCGGCTCTGCCATATTCAATTTTTTTTCAAAATAAATAAATAAATATATAGCTAGTATCACTCAGGATGATATAAGAATTCTAACGATACTCGATACATCCAAATCTGATCAGGCATTTCAGGCAAATGGGAAAGTGTGTCTGTCTGTCTGTTACTTTTTCACGGCCCATTCGTTTAACCAACTTCGATAAAATTTAGTACAGAGATAGCTTGCACCCCGATACGGACATAGCTACTTTTTAACTCAAAAAATCAAGGGGTACCCAGTACCCACCGGTATAATTAAAAAAAATCTAAATCCACGCAGATGAAATCGCGGGCATCTTCTGTCTTCTAGTACCTACTTCATAATTTTTCCTTGTGACGTAGTTATACTTGCTATTGTATAGAAGTCATCAAACATTAATCAAAGATAGATAAATATATTAAGTTTCTTTCATCTGAAACCATATCACTATCGGACATATAATAAAACCTAATCATATAATAATGGAGGATTTGTTATAGCTACCTTCCTACCTATCTATTGTTATCTCCTTATCTCATCTCTACTAGAGCGTCTCTAGCTACTTTATACACGACTGGCTTATGCCCACGAATTTGTCTGCGTGGACAAACCCCTTTTTACCCCCTTAGGGGTTAAATTTTCAAAAATCCTTTCTTAGCGGATGTCTACGTCGGAATAGCTATCTATCTGCATGCCTTTCGGCCTAATCCGTCCAGTTTGAACTGTGCATTGATAGATCACTCAGTCTCACCTTTTTTTTTTATATATTTAGACTAACTAAGCCCGCGACTTCGTATGCGTGATATAATTTGTAGCGGGCATAATGTAGCTAATATACTAGTGCAAAATTCCAATTAGGGAAGGTCTATGCTCAATACTGGACGTCCAATGACTGGTCATGATGAAGGGCCGATGTATTAATTATTATTTATTGTTTCAAAAGATGTTGAACTTACTTTGAAGTTTATTTGGCGATTGAAATATCCAGAAAATCAGCCTAAAAACAGCGGCGTAGGCCTCTACGGAAAACCGTAGACGCGTAGACACTGCTTGTTCTAAGGACAGATGCCTGTTGATTTTTCAAATAAACTATGCTTTGGTATAAATCTATCATTAAGTTGCGACTTCGAATTCAGATGGTATTTAAGTAGGTAAGTACTTTCTATTGTATACTTACTCGTACCAATCGTATTTTTTTTTTAAATTTGTAATCTTTATTGGCGTTGCGCTGAACATACAAAGTGCGCGTTAAAAAAGACGTGTGAACAGATACTTCGGAATGCTGGATAGAATCAGGCGTTACTTTGCGGAAGTTCATGTTTAGCAAGAAACAGTTAAAATTATTTTGCTATAATCCGCCAACAGAAAAAATCTGTATGGTCAAACATGCAGTTACAAGCTAAGCACCGCTTACCTCCCCAACCAAGCAATAAAGCCAAGCTCCCAAGCAAGCACTGCCACCACCACTCACATGCACCACCACACAAGACTCTTCCACTACTCTCGACGCACGTTTCGCCCCGACACCGGAGCATCCTCAGGAGATTTTGACTTTACAATGCTGTATTGTCAATCTTGACAATACAGCATTGTAAAGTCAAAATAAGAGGGAGGTAAGCGGTGCTTAGCTTGTAACTGCATGTTTGACCATACAGATTTTTTCTGTTGGCGGATTATAGCAAAATAATTTTAACTGTTTCTTACTTCGGAATGCATTTGTTCTATTTGAATGCTTTTTTAACGGACTTTAAAAAAGCTCTCGTGCGAATGAGGCCTAAGAGTTTGTATTAGTAATATTATAGTGCCAAAAGGGACTTCTTAGATTATTTTATCTATTTAAGTAGTAAATGTAAAATTGTATAATAGGAAGCAGATATTTAGTAGTAAGTAGATGTTACTACTAACTACTAAGTAAGTACATCCTAATCCCATGGTTACTTTACACGGACAAACGTGGTTTGACATCTTTATAAGTCCTGACGTAACTACGGTGTCACGTTTATAAAAACTTGTAAACTTGTACTCAAGGCTTGTACTTAAACAAAGTTAATTAAAAAACAACCAGCCTTATGCCACAACGCTGAATCTGAATTCTAAAGTCACTAAGAACTGCTAACAGTTCTTAATGAGTCTTAAATTAAAATGAACGAATGAATAAATGAATGAAATATTCTTTATTTGTACACCATTATAAAAAGACGGGCATAAAAGTTTTACGGTTTCATCCATGTATGTATGTATGTGAGTTTATTTATTCCACCATAACTTCTCAATGCCTGTATGTATGTATGGGGTATCGTTAAAATACTCACACCTTACACTATCTAGTTTTTTTTTATTCAATATGTTTTAAGTTTTTTTATTATTACTTGTTATGTCTGAATATCAAAAAGTTCCTACTGGTTCCTTATTTAAAAACCTAAATCCACGTAGATGAAGTCTCGGATATTGAGATAACAAGAAAATAACTATAACATTTAAAAGCGATACAAATAATTTAATAAATGAATAACATAAATAAAGATACCAACGCCTTTTGGCGGTGAAAATAAATATTTATCGGTCTAATAACCTCTTCAACAATCTAATAGTAAATGCTATCTATTAAAGATTCTATGGGGAAGGTGGCTTTGGCTTAATTGCCGATATTTCGGGAATTACGATTATGAATGCTATTGTTAAATTATTGTCTGCGTTGTTCTGGCATGACGGTGATAATGTCAGAGGTTACGAATTCTATAGGTGATAGCCTAGTGGTTAGGACGTCGTCCTCTGATTCGGCAGATCGGGGGTTCAATCCAGGCACGACCTTCTAACTTTTCAGAGCTATGTGCGTTTTAGGCAATTAAATATCACTTGCTTTAACGGTGCAAGAACACATGATGAGGAAACCTGCATGTCTGTGAGATCTACATAATGTTCTCAAGTGTGTGTGAAGTCTGCCTATCCACACTGGGCCAGCGTGGTCTAACTATGGCCTGAACTGTTCTTAGTCTGAGACGAGAACCGTGTTCAACATAATAATGATGTTAACGGTTTCTATTCACATTCGTAACTTAATCGGACCTATTTCGTAAATACGAGTATTTTTAAGGAAAACACGGGAAAACAGCGTGAGGAGTTTGGCCGGTATTTTCGAAGTGTAAACTTCTTTAGGCACGTTGTGTTGGGCGATTTTGGAATTGGTAAAAAGTTAAAAACTTCAAGGTCAATATTGCGAATTTTTGTACCCTTGAATGTCTATTTTGACCGAACTTTATATCCCAAAGTGAAAAATCTGCTTAATATCAGCCCAAAAGTCGCTTAGTTTAAATCGCACTTAAATTGATATTTCCACATCAAATCAAATCAAAATCATTTATTCACAAGTGTAAATTAAAAATTTATAACACCCCCGACAAGTGAAGGTTACAGTAAGAACTAGAAAAGAGCTGATAACTTTCAAACGGCTGAACCGATTTTCTTGGATTATAGCTAAGAACACTCTCGATCAAGCCACCTTTTAAACAAAAAAAAACTATTTATTAAAATCGGTTCATTAGTTTAGGAGCTACGATGCCACAGACAGATACACAGATATATACACGTCAAACTTATAACACCCCTCTTTTTGGGTCGGGGGTTAAAAATAGGTACTATTGTACACCTTTTGTTTGTCTGATTTGTTAGATTTGAAAGATGACATTATAGTCGTAATAATTAATTACGTAAACTTAAAACTAAAGCTACGAGGGGTCCAAACGCGTCCAAGTCTAGTCTAGTCTAGAAAAATTCTAAAATTATCATCTCATGTTTAAAAACAATGATTATTCCTAACTATAACCAAATTCGTAAGTAAATATATAAATCATCAAAGGTTGTCGTATTTGCCGCGAAATTTTAAGTTCAAGAGGTGACGAAGTTTCAAGTTCATTTCGCCTTCAAATATTCCCAAAGTAAAAAGTCCCAAAGTTTGAAAAGATTTTTACGAATAGGTAGATATCATACTTAATATTACTAATTAACTTCATAATTTATATTTAAAATTATAATTAAGTTTTTAATAATTAATTAACGGCTTACGTCTATTCAAACATTAATTGAGAAACCTTAAAAATGCAATATGAGTACCTAGGTAAAACATTTCCATTATTTTTATTTAATTTTTGGATGTTAATAATTAATTAATTTTAAGTCTTTTTAGCACGTGCAAAATTTTTGTATTTAATACAGACAGTATTTTCAATTTTCAAAGTTGATAACTATACCAAGTAGGTTATCATATTATGAAAGGCTTTACCTGTACATTCTAAAACAGATTTCTATTTATTTTTATGCATAATAGTTTTTGATTTATTGTGCAAAATGTCGAAAAAAATACCCGAGTACGGAACCCTGGGTGCCCGAGTCTAGCTCGCACTTGACCAGTTTTTTTAATAAGAATGCCTGAAAATCAGCGCTGCAGTAGTCAAATACTGAAACATTATGTTGAGGCAGTAGCCCTTTATCTCACACATTAAATCATTTTTTGTTTTCAATATTTGCTATCTCGTAGTTTTAGTTTTGTAGTTTTTAACACCTTTTGTATTTTTTTCCTTGTTCTGTGAACTAATCAAACTTTTAATTTAAAAAAAAAAATTAAAAAAAAGCCGAAGTTAATATAGTTCTATAATAACAGTTTTTGGAGTCGGTGCCAATTAGCCGTCTACTCTTCATATTCTTGACTAGTTGGCGATCCTCCTTTTTTTGAAGTCGGTTAAACATTTTTTTTTCAATTAAACTTTTACAAGTACTTTTGAATCGTCAAATTTATCTACTGGTTTAGAATGCCTTTTAATTTATTTCATTTTTTGACAAAATATTGAAAAATCATGTCATAAACGTTATAATTTGAATCCACACTACTCACCACTTAGAGAAGGTTACAGCATAACTGAAAAACACACTTCACGTCATATGAACTTTTCTTTAACTTAAGTATTTTTTATGTATTTGTTATTTATGTATTATATGATTTCACTAAGGGTGTGTATCCGATGACGAAAGGAGTTGTTATGGTTTTGATGCGAGCGCCCGCACGTTTTTATACCGCCGCGATGCCATGTACCGTCAGCTTAAACGATTATTTTCATATAAGAGGAGTTTATTCGTAGTGCCCACCAAACCAACGTAGTTTTTTTTTAAATAAATTAATAATAAGTAAATAAATATCCTTTATTCAACCAAAATATATATTAAGCTAGTTTTAAGCTGGGTCGCGGAGAATATGATACTCTATCTGTTTGTAATTTACATATATATTTTTTGGTTTTTGGGTGAATAAAGGATACTTATTTATTTATCACACTAGTATTATAAAGGCGAAAGTTTGTATGTATGTGTGTGTGTGTGTGTGTGTGTGGGTGTATGTTTGTTACTCCTTCACGCAAAAACTACTGGACGGATTTGGCTGAAATTTAGAATGGAGATAGATTATACCCTGGATTATCACATAGGCTACTTTTTATCCCGGAAAAGCAATGAGTTCCCACGGGATTATTAAAAAACCTTCATCCACGCGAACGAAGTCGCGGGCACCAGCTAGTTTTAAATAAAAGTGACGAGAAAATGAGCTGGCGGGCTACCTGATGTTAAGTGATGAAATAGTTGCAGCACCAGAGGAACCACAAATGCGTTGCCGTTTACGTTACGTACACAAATACGTTAACGCTTATTGGTACTCTCACAACTACAACTAAGACTGAGTGAATAGAACATCTATAACTTTAAATCTAGACCTTGTTTCGGAAATCTGGCAAATCACAGACACTGATATCAGTTTCCAAAACGTGTCTACCAAACATTGACTCTGGTTGCTTAATTTTCAAATGAGAACGAAACCACGTATGTATGGGGCGAGTGATAGAGAGACCTCTATTAAACGGTTTTCGCGGTTTTGGTAGATAGGTATATACCTAACGAATATACTTGTTGAACCAGGTTGCGGGGGCGGTTATTTGTACGTTAATTTGTTTTAATTCATCACATAAAATTTACAGTTCCGTATATTTTATGCGTTTACTAGCTAACGATCGCTTCACTCCTGTTGGAATTTCGAAAAATCCGGCCTTATTTCTTTTCTACTTTTTATTGGCGTATTCAATACTTTTTAGTTATTAAGAAAATATAAATTTTTAGTTACGCGATAAATCAATACATATAAAAAAAAAGTTGTAGATCACTGACTTCAATCAGCTTTCAAGCTGAAGCTGAAATTTTGCACGTAATATAGGGTTCCATAATCCAAAATCAGCTTTCTAAAAGTCCAAGCGTTTAGGCTGGGCGTTGATGGGTGTAGTCCTGGAATTTTGAAAGGATTTTTGAGTTTGAAAGTGTAGTCCACGCGGACGAAGTCGCGGGCATAAGCTAGTTCATTATATGGATCTTTTGTTTTCAGAAATTATTCTTTAAGCTTATAAAAACTCTTTGTTATAATCATAAACCCTTGATATAAACCAATAAAATATAGATACAGCAATAGGATATACCTAGTAAAATCTCGAGGGATAACAATATACCTACCTGCTTTAAAATTTGGCTTTTGCTTTTTACTTCCAGAAAATTGAGTCTTTAAGGATTTATGGCCAGACATTGAAAAAAGAGATTTTAATAATTAATGTGCGCTCTTAACTTTAAAAAATTTATATACTTTTCCACATAACTTTGATAATAGACTAGATTTTTTTGAACAAATACCTACTTATGAAACCTACCTTATTACCTACTTATAAAAAATGACCAAAAACCACATAGGTACAAACTTTATAGTTGCTGTTGCACTAAGATAAATGAAAAGCTTAGAAGTTTCCCTCCAATATTCTTTTGAAAAAGTCTTAAAGATCACTACATGTCTTCAGATTTCTGGATCAATGTGCCAAACCCTTTTTCCATTGAAGCACAATAATTAAGACATCTCTAAAACAACAAATGTATGTATTTTTAGTGAGAGGCGCACAAGTACGTCTTTTCAGTTCGTTTGCTGAAAAGGTTGGAGTAAAAGTGAACATTTTTAGGGCCCCGTATCTAAACAGAAAAAAACCACCCTTATAGGATCACTTCGTTGTCAGTCAGTCGACATATCTGTCAAGACCCGTTAAGGGAATCAACCCTATAGGGTACTTCTCGTTGACCTAGAATCATGAAAGGCAGGTAGCAATACCATATAGTGAAAGTTAATAGAAAAATCTGAATCCGTGAATTGGTGGTTACATCACAAAAAAAAAAGTTTATTTCTTGTACGACACCTACCACGGAACCATTCGTGTACGAGTCCGACCCACACTTGACTGGTTTTTTAAATGACTTTAACCACATAATATATTTTATAATAATAATTTATAACTAGATTACGCCCGCGACTTCAACAGTTTTAGGTTTTTAAAAAATTCATGTGAAATCTTTGACTTTCCGGAACCAAAATGCCCCAGGGTGCAATTAGTATGGATAAAAAAGATAAATTTTCATTGAGATTCCCGTATCGGGGCAAAGCAAAAATTTTGGGCATTCAAGAAATTTTCAATAGCAGCACCGAATACTTAATAGTACCTTATAGGCACAGTCGGATCATTCTGTGAAGATGTTTAAATAAATAGCGACTCTTGTTACGACGCAATAAAGTACAATTCAGCTCGAAAAGTGCTGCGGCCTAAAATTTTATGAACACCTCGCTTTCTATCATGTGAACTCTTATCTCTCTCTCTTATCTTACTCTTACTCTTATCCCTCCCGTTAAGATTATTATCTGCCGTAGCCGGAATTTGGATGTTGACATCGTCGTCAAATGGTGTATCTGTAACCAGAACGCTAGCAAAAACGGAGACCGGTGATAGTACTCATGATTACTGAAATGGTACCACAAAAAAAACGCGATAAAAAATAACGAAAATCCTGTAATTTTTAAAAGTTCACAATATATTGTAAATAAACATCTGACTGACGCTACAGGTCAACGATCGTTACGTAAATAGACCAATCGGAGTCAACGCCGTGTCATAAGGTGGGACATTGGTCCGAGTTTTGCACGCTATACATTGCGGGTTTGAAAAATAGTAAATCACTAAAACTACAAAATAAGCGAATGGTTATTGGCATTTGAATAGAATAGACTACATTTTTAATCAAGTTAACTTTTACAAGTGCTTTTGAATCGTCAAAAGAATCTACCACTGCTTCGGAATGCCGTTCCTACCGAGAAGAACCAGCAAGAAACTCGGCATTGGACTGTGTTTAGGTAGTATAATAATAACCCTAAGGTTTTGCTAACATTCTGGTTACATCTTGTAGGTCTCTTGTAGGGACTTTCACACGCGACAATCTTGCGCCGCCGCCTGAACCCGACGGCTCCCAGTCCTGCCACTAGTTTGATGTCATCTAGACATGGGACCTAGAGAACCTAGATGACCTAGAGAAGACCCTGGTAACGCTGTGCTTTCCGGTACAAGGTCGTGTGAAGTTTATACATGGGTTATACAATAATTGCTAAACTTTATCAAGTTCAGAGCGATTGCACAATAAAAAATATTGTAAACGCTCAAAAAGTTTTCGCAACGACCGTTGGGTTTCCGGTATTACTTGAATTGTATGGATTGTTTGATTTTCTTTTTCATATATAATATTGAAATAGCACATATGTTTTTTCTCAGTCTACAATTTTATGAATAAACCTGACTCAGTCACTTACTGAGTCATAAATATGCAGCCCAAACTTTTGGACCTAGAAAAATGTTGACAAGGCATACTGACGGATTTTCTAAATTCCCACAGTATAGGATTCATTGTCTTTGCCGAGTGAAACCACGGGTGTTCGCTAGTTTAACGATATATTTAGAAACTCGCACAGAAAATAAATGCTACAAGTCAAAACTTGATGTTTTTATTTACTATACATTTCGAATGTGAATGTCAGCGCTATATTATTTGATAGAAACTTATAAATTATTGAGTTTTATTTATTGTTTTGCTTGTTTTTGGCGTTACAATATATTCATATTATGTTTTCTTTAAAGATAATAGTTCAAAAATAAAAACCACGCGAAATAATACTTCAAGTGGAAAAAAATGAATACCTACAACTCCTACAAGAGATCTTCATATTTGAAACGAAGTTACCAGCAACACACTTGTAAAATAATTAATTAGTGCATTGTGTGGTCAAAAAAATATCTAAAATAAAAAAATAACAGAAAACTTTGAAGATCCATGCTGTCCCTCCCTGGGACCTGTTGAATTGCAAAAGGGCTTATTTCGCGCCATCAGTGGGTGCAACATCTCAGTTCGCTGTTTCATATTCATGACCTCAAATGGCACTCGTAGCATCCCATTGTTGGTGTTTTCTTATACTTTAAGTTTACTTTAATTCAATTGATTGGCGTTCGTTTGTTCTAGGAACTGTGTTATGTAGGGTCTTTTCTTTATTTTACCTGCGTCATCGTTTTCCCGCCAAACAGTTATTAGAATTAGACCTTTATGTGGGATCGGTTAAATGTAGGGTTCTAATTATAAAGTACTAGCGACCCGTCCCGGCTTCGCACGGTTGCAATTTAGATTTAATTAAGGTTATTTTTATCAAAAAAATGTTTTAAAAGAATTACCGTAGGGATCTCTAATTTTTTGAAAATAAAATATAGCCTATGTTACTTGCTGATAATGTAGCTTTCTACAGATGAAAGAATTTTCAAAATCCGTATAGTAGTTTTTCAGTTTATCAATTTCAAACAAACAGACAAATTTTTCCTCTGTATAATATTAATTTAGAAGTAGGTACCTAATTAGGTAAGTAGGTAGGTACTAGCTAATCGGCCCGGCTTCGTTAGGGTGACATTTGATATACCTTACTACTTTCTATATTATACTAGAGGATGCCCGCGGCTTCGCCCGCCTGGATTTCGGTTTTAAATCCCGCAGGAACTCTTTGATTTTCCGGGATAAAAAGTAGCCTATGTCCTTCCCCGGGATGTAGCCCATGTCTGTACCAAATTTCATCAAAATCGGTTCAGTGGTTGGGCCGTGAAAACGTAGCAGACAGACAGACAGACAGACAAACACACTCACTTTCGCATTTATAATATTAGTATGGATTATAATACATTCCTATGTTACTTCTAGACAAAGTACCTTTTTAAGAATAGTTTAATACTTAATTAGAATTTAGAATTTCAAAATATTTCGGTATTTTGAAATTCTAAAGAACCAATTTTGCGATTACGAAACCATTTTTGTGAATCTTCAAATTCCTAAGAAAACTAAAAATATGGTTAGTATTTTGTACGGGATAATAGCATTTTATTAAAGGATAATATTTTAAAAACTGAAACAGGCAAATCAAAAAAAACGCCGAAGCTGCTGGCATTTCCTAATTATACAACAAAGTGTCTATAAAGACAAGTACGGAAATTAAGAATTAAACTTTCAAATGAAAGTGGGCACTTTATTTAATAACATAAAATGCCGGAAGGTGCAAAACAGTTTTTAGTCTTTGCCGAAAATGCTGCGGGTTAATTCCCTTTGATATTGTATTCCTAACTAATAAAAAGGTTTTACTTTTAATATAATAATAATATATTAAAGATTAAAAAGTTACGACTTGGAATCTTTTCGTTTTAAGGGCGAAGCGACCGGCCTGCCCGCGAAATTCAAATTTAATTTGGTTTTTCGCAATTTGTAAACTAATACGACAACGTAGGCTTATGGCATTCTGATTCAGACAGTGGCAGTATCATCCTCACAGGTTTATATAAAAATCTTTACTTGAAAAGGTCCAGTTTAAGAAATTAATTAAAGTATCGACTAATTTGTGAGAATAGTGAAAAACCAAATTAAATTTGAATTTCGCGGGCAAGCCGGTCTCATGGCCCTTAAAGGAATTATGTTGTTGAAAAGTATACAATAACCAAAATATACTGGCTCCGTTTTCCCTGCCAATTACAAAATTCGTCATCATCATCATCAAAATTCAAAATATTTTTATTCAATTAGACTTTTACAACAATATTAGAATCGTCAAGAGCATCTACCAATGGTTCGGAATGCTTTTCCTACCGAGAAGAACCAGCAAGAAACTCGGCGGTTGCTCTTTTTAAAGATTTGATATACTTACAATATTATGCCATCTATAGAAGTAATTAAAGTCCCGCGCAATGCTGGAGCGAGTTGCAGGTCAAATCCACGCTCTTTTATCATTTACATAATCTTCGATTGTATGATATGCTTTTCTCAGAAGCATAGTTTTAATAGATTTTTTAAACTTGTGTAAAGGCAAGTTCAAAATTGATTGCGGATTTTTTTTTATAAAAGATTATACCCATTTCCACAAAATGACTTTATCATTATGATATCCATTGCCCACTACCTACTAGGATTTTACGCACACCTTTAAGAACATTATACTTAGATAACTCTCAGGCATGCAGATTTATTCATAAATTGATGTTACCCGCGACTTCGTCCGCGTGGATTTATAGGTGTTTTAATAAACCCGGGGAAATCCTTTGATTTTCCGAGATAAGTAGCCTATGTTCGTCCCCGGGATGTAAGCTAACTGTGTGTGTGTGTGTGTGTGTGTGTGTGTGTGTGAAAAGCTAGCAGACGGACAGACACACTTTCGCATTTACTTATAATAATATTAGTACTTATGTACTAGCCCGTATGGATGTTTTCCTTCATCGTTAAAGCAAGTAATATTTACTTGCTTAAAACGCACATAGTAACTCCGATAGGCCGCCCTTTGGTAAATAAAATCAACAAACCAAGTAATGCTCAGCATCCGCACCCATGTATTTATCAACATAGATTCTTCCAAGCATCATGGCTATGTTGTTGAGATGACCGGAAATTATTTACGTGCCGAGAGCAATCAACATTCTCTTGTCTTGAAAATTAAATACATTGCGTAGGTACTGTTACTAGCTGTAACTACCCATTAAGCTATCACAGCTAGCATCACACTAATATTATAAAGGAGAAAGTTTGTATGTGTGTGTGTGTGTGTGTGTGTGTGTGTGTGTGTGTGTGTGTGTGTGTGTGTGTGTGTGTGTGTGTATGTTTGTTTGTTACTCCTTCACGCAAAAACTACTGGACGGATTGGGCTGAGAATGGAGATAGATATACCCTGGATTAGCACATAGGCTACTTTTTATCCCGGAAAATCAAAGAGTTCCCACGGGAATTTTAAAAAACCTACATCCACGCGAACGAAGTCGCGGGCATCAGCTAGTGAGCTATAGAGAGAGCTTTACTTACTTAGAGTTTCTCTACATCATCAAATCAGAAAGAAATCTTTTTCTAGGCTTACCTAACTCCTAAAAAATGTGTGTCTGTTTCTATGTTATCTAAATAAGGTGTTTTTCAATGTTAACAAGCATTTTACAAGTGTTTTTAGTATTTACAACGCCGTTAAAGCTAAAATACCTAACTAAACGAACGTTGACGTGTCATCTTAATCGATTTAGGAACGGTCAATACAGGGCTTCCCAAACTTTCGGTAGCAGATCATTATAGTTTTATATTTGTTATCTTTTTCACAGGGACACAACATTGTGAAAAGATATATAGATAACTATCACACTTCACACTAATATTATAAAGGTGAAAGTTTGTATGTGTGTGTGTGTGTGTGTGTGTGTGTGTGTGTGTGTGTTTGTGTTGTTTGTTACTCCTTCACGCAAAAACTACTGGACGGATTTGGCTGAAATTCGGAATGGAGATAGATAATATCCTGGATTAGCACATAGGCTACTTTTTATCCCGGAAAATCAAAGAGTTTCCACGGGAATTTTAAAAACCTACATCCACGCGAACAAAGTTGTTCATAATGTACACTGTTCTTACATGGAGTCCTAATGCAACAGTGTACTCTAAGTGTGTGGATGAGAAAGGCGGAGGATCGTGTGTAGTGGCGCGCTCTCAGGAAGGCCTATGTCCAGCAGTGGACGCAAACAGGCTGATTGATTGACTCTAAGCTAACTTATACCTACTCAAAATATTACTATGAAGTAGGCATCCGTGTTGGAAGCCAGAGCAAAAAAAAAGTGAACGCACCTTGTCTACGACAACCTTGTCTATTGTGTCAAAATGTCATCTTAAAAATTGTATTTTTTCATAGTGAATACACTCCAAGTTTATTATTAATCTAAAGTCTTTTTATTTACAAAAATAATAAGAAACTTAAATTCCTACATGGTAGCAGAGCGTATATATATATTATTTTCAGCACGAAGTGTAAAGATTCCAAAGATTAAAAAAGATAAAAATTTTTGCCAACGTGATTTTGTACACGGCACAAAGTAATTATTTTTCGAAATGTCGTTGATAAGTAATAACTCATTTAGCATTGAGAAATTAAGCGGCAGAGACAATTATTCGACATGGAAGTTCGCTGTACAAACTTACTTGGAACATGAAGAACTCTGGGAGTGTATCACGGGCAAGCAAGTGGACCCATTAAAGGATAAAAAGGCAAGATCAAAAATAATTTTGCTCGTCGACCCCATAAACTACGTGCACATCGAAGAATGCACGTCCGCTAAGCAGGTATGGGACAATTTATCTAAAGCTTTTAGTGATTCTGGCCTAACGAGAAAAGTTGGATTGTTAAAAACACTTATAACTACTACATTGGATAATAGTAACAGCATCGAAGATTATGTCAATAAAATAATGTCGACTGCGCATAAGCTGCGTAGCATTAATTTCAAAATCGATGACGAATGGCTAGGCACACTTCTGTTAGCGGGCCTACCCGACACGTATAAGCCTATGCTCATGGCCTTAGAAAGCTCAGGCATTGCTATCTCCGCTGATGCTGTTAAAACAAAAATTTTGCAAGATGTAAAACCATCATCATCTGCAGCATTTTATACCTCTAAATCTCAGAATATTAAGAACAATAGTAATAAAGGCAAATCCAAGGGTCCACGGTGCTATAATTGCAATAAATTTGGTCATATTAGCAAATTTTGTAGAAATAAGGACAGAAAATCTGAAAATAAGAGTAATAACAGTGGTTTTGTAGCTGCATTTTCAGCCGTTTCAGTCAATGATGAACATAGTTGGTACATAGACTCCGGAGCATCGGTACACATGACCAAACATAAGGAATGGCTATCAGATGTATGTTTGCCGAGTCAATCTCATGTACGTATAGCAGATGACAAGGTGCTCAAAGTCGAATTGTGTGGAAGTACCACTATAACCATCCCGGGAACTAATGGTTCATCCAACAAGATTAAGGTAAACAATGTATTTTATGTACCTGATTTAGCAACCAATTTATTATCAGTGAGCAAAATAATTGAAAATGGTTGTAAAATTGAGTTTTCTAATAATGGCTGCCGGATTTTGAACAACAAAGAAGTAATTGTTGCAACAGCCAATTGTTTTAATGGGACTTATAAACTCAACACAAGTGAATCTAGAGGTTTTTCTGCTGTCACAGATAATTCTAATTTTCTTTGGCATCAAAGATTGGCTCATTTGAATTTTAATGACTTGTACAAATTACAAGACTGTGCACTTGGTATTAACTTGACAAAGCAGAAAGAAGATGTATTATGTACACCGTGCCTTCAAGGCAAGCAAACCAGGCAACCTTTCAAGCATGTTGGTTCCCGAGCAAATGATTTGCTAGAACTGATCCATTCTGACATTTGCGGTCCGATGGAGACACTGTCGCTGGGAGGTGCCAGGTACTTCATAACTTTTGTCGATGATTATTCAGGTAAAGTGTTTGTTTATACTTTAGCCAACAAAAGCGAAGCCTTAGAAAAGTTTCAAGAATTTAAAAACAGTGTTGAAAATGAATTAAATAAATCTATTAAGATACTCCGGTCCGATAATGGCAGGGAATATGTCAATCGTTCATTTGAAAAATTTCTGAAGGACTCTGGTATTACTCATCAAACTAGTAATCCGTATACACCAGAGCAAAATGGGAGAGCAGAACGAATGAATAGAACACTTATAGAAAGGGCTAAATGTATGTTGTTTAACGCATGTTTACAGAAGGAGTACTGGGCAGAAGCAATCTTAACTGCAGCATACATAACAAATCGCTCTCCGTCTCGTGCACTTGCAGGCATAACTCCCTATGAAAAATGGACAGGATTTAAGCCAGATATTAGCCATTTACGGGTCTTTGGTTGCAAGGCAATGGTACATATACCGAAGGAGCGCAGGTTGAAATGGGATTCAAAATCCAGTGAAATGATCTTTGTCGGCTACAGCAATACAACTAAAGGTTACAGGTTATATAATCCTAAAGCTAAGCGTGTGATAATGAGTAGAGATGTTGTGTTTATTGAAAGCTTGGCTAAGGTATCTGAGACTGTAAAACCTATTGAAAAGAATTATAATAAGGTTGATATCATACTTACATCTGAATCTCCAAACTTACCGTCCACTTCAACTGCCTCAGAAGCTGCAGAGCCCAACTTATCCACTAGCTATGATGACTCCAAAGATGATGAGTACAACCCTAACTTTACTGACTGTACGTCTGATAGTAGCATATCACCCATCCCATCCATGAGTCGTGTAACAGTCCGGACTCGCAGGCAAAAGCAGAATGATGACAGCCCCTTATCACTTATGTGTTTTAATAATGAAATGGCTATGAGTGTTTTAGATAGTGATCCACAAAGTTCTGAAGAAGCATTGCAGAGCAACCAGGCTGCACAATGGAAGAATGCCATGGACGTTGAATATGAATCTTTAATAAAGAATAATACATGGGCACTTGTGGACCTTCCAGTGGGAAAGAAAGCCATACCATGTAAGTGGATTTTTAAAACTAAAACTAATGAAAATGGGGAAATAACAAGATATAAAGCAAGGCTTGTTATAAAAGGCTATAAACAGAGGAAAAACATAGATTATCAAGAAGTATTTGCTCCGGTTATTCGCTATTCCTCCCTCCGATATTTAATGAGCCTGGCTGTTAAATATGAGCTAAAAATTCATCAAATGGATGCTGTTACAGCCTTTTTGCAAGGTGATGTAGAAGAGGAAATTTATATGTGTCAGCCACCTCTGTATGAACAAGAAGGTAACAAAGTATGTCATTTAATTAAATCAATTTATGGACTCAAGCAAGCCAGCAGGCAATGGAACAAAAAATTGAATAATGTGTTGATTGATATTGGACTTTTAAGAAGCAAAGTGGATCCTTGCATTTACTATTTGGTAAAAAGAGATAATGATATATTTTACATAGCAGTATATGTAGATGACCTGCTATGTTTTTATAATTGTGAAGAAACTCTACATTTTATAAGAAGTAAATTAACTGAAACGTTCAGCATGAAGGATATAGGTGAGGCTAAACATTGCATTGGTTTAAGGATTCATAGAGATAAACAAAAATTACAATTAGATCAGTCCTTATACATTGAAAAAATGTTACAAAGATTTGGCATGTCGGACTGCAAACCAGTGAATACCCCATGTGATACAAGCTCAAAATTGATACCTGCAAAGGATGACAGTGAAATACTCACTAATATACCTTATCATGAAGCAGTGGGGTGCTTATTGTATTTATCTCAAGGTACAAGACCAGATATAAGTTATGCTGTGAACACACTGAGTCGTTTCAATAATAAGCCTACTAAAGAACACTGGATAGCACTTAAAAGAGTGATGCGATATTTGAAAGGCTCTATAAACATGAAGTTAATTTACATTAAATCAAAAGAAGATTATATCACTGGGTACTGTGATGCAGACTGGGCATCGAACCCAGAAGACAGAAGATCTTGTACCGGCTATGTCTTCTTATTTCAGGGTTCAGCGATTACTTGGAACTCAAAAAGACAACTAACCGTTGCATTGTCATCGACAGAGGCTGAATACATGTCATTGACCTCAGCCATTCAAGAAGGCCTATGGCTCAAACAGTTGGATGCTGAATTGCGGTCCTTCATAGCAATTCAACCTCTTATAATTTATTGTGATAATCAAAGCACCATTAGACTTTCAGGTAATGATGTTTATCACTCCAGGAGCAAGCATATTGATGTGAGGTACCACTTCATAAGGGAAAAGGTGTCCAGTGGCGAGGTTACCATCAACTACAAGGGCACTGATGCAATGGTCGCTGATGTACTAACCAAAGGGCTGCCTCTCACCAAGCATACCTTCTGCTCCTCAGCTATGGGTGTGCGTTCAGGACAGGATGTTGGAAGCCAGAGCAAAAAAAAAGTGAACGCACCTTGTCTACGACAACCTTGTCTATTGTGTCAAAATGTCATCTTAAAAATTGTATTTTTTCATAGTGAATACACTCCAAGTTTATTATTAATCTAAAGTCTTTTTATTTACAAAAATAATAAGAAACTTAAATTCCTACAATCCGCTAAGAAAGATAAAAGCGGCAGTTTTGGCGACGAGCACCTGTTGTTTTGGAAGATCTTTGAGAGCCACTGATCTAAAGCCTTCTAAAAACCGATTGAGATGGCTAATTCGATAAGAGGGGCAGTTTTGACGACAAACACCTGGGCTCGCTATCGTTGATTGAATGAAAACACGTAGGTACATAGTGTACACTCTTCCCGATCAAGAGGCTGCCTCGAGTGGGTAGATTAGATATTGCAAGAATTGATGGCATCTTCTTATAATACTGACTCCGGGATACTAAGCGTAAGACATTTAGGCTTTTTACGCTGTATCTGAATTAAAAAAAACTGGCCAAGTGCGAGTCGGACTCGCGCACCGAGGGTTCCGTACTCGGCTATTTAATCGACATTTTGCACGATAAATGAAAATCTATTATGCATGTATAGGTAAAGCCCTTTCATATGACCCCACTTGGTATCTTACTTTGAAAATTTAAACACATTTTAATTTATTTTAATGAATTTTAACCACAAATTCACGGTTTTCGGATTTATTCATTTACTTGTGCTATAAGACCTACCT
The DNA here is from genome assembly GCF_905333055.1 of Maniola jurtina. Classification (NCBI taxonomy): domain Eukaryota; kingdom Metazoa; phylum Arthropoda; class Insecta; order Lepidoptera; family Nymphalidae; genus Maniola; species Maniola jurtina. Next base: position 1,338,094 of record NC_060050.1, on the reverse strand, counting down.
ACCTGCCAAATTTTATGATTCTAGGTCAACGGGAAGTACCCTATAGGTTTCTTGACAGACACGACGGACGGACGGACAGACAGACAACAAAGTGATCCTATAAGCGTTCCGTTTTTCCTTTCGAGGTACGGAACCCTAAAAACTATGTCTGAATTTGTCAACCATACCTACATAATATTATATCAATATTCTAAAACAAAGCTCAGTTCCGTATTCAGTGTTTGTCCAATATTGGCGTATTATTCGGTACATTACGCCCAACAATGCCGATATTAAGTTTGTTCGTGTATAATCTGTCAACATGGATGCTATTATAATATGAACCTCTAGGGTCACTCGGCGCTAGGAAATATGAACGCAGTTCCTAGTTCCTAACTATTCATCATCTATTTATAGCCTTCCAAGAAAAATTTGCTCTATTTTTAACCCCCGACTCAAAAAGAGGGGTGTTATAAGTTTGACGTGTGTATCTGTGTGTTTGTGTAACTGTGTATCTGTCAGTGGCATCGTAGCTCCTAAACGAATGAACCGATTTTCATATAGTTTTTTTGTTTGAAAGGTGGCTTGATCGAGAGTGTTCTTAGCTATAATCCAAGAAAATCGCTTCAGCCGTTTGAAAGTTATCAGCTCTTTTCTAGTTATTACTGTACCTAACCTTCACTTGTCGGGGGTGTTATAAACTTTTAATTTACACTTGTACAGACTAGATGATGACTAGAACAAATCCGTGAGAACTTTTTAATTTTCTGGGATAAAAAGTAGCCTATGTGGCAGACTTCACACACCTTTCAGAACATTTTGGGGAACTCTCAGGCATGCAGGTTTCCTCGATATAATAATTAATTGCTTAAAACGCACATAACTCCGAAATATTAGAGTTCCGTGCCCGGGTTCGAACCCCCGACCTCCTGCGAATAGGAGGCTGAGTCTTTTAAACATTAGGCTATACTGCTTGTATAGTAAAGATAAGAAACCTTTTTATGATCATGCTCATTATCAATTATCTCAACCCGTCGCCGCCGTCTTCTTTCAGAATGAGAAGGGCTTAGACCACTACCCTGGCCAAGTGTGGACTGGCAGACTTCACACCTTTGAGAACATTATGGAGAACTTATTCATAGTTGTGACATAAACTATACCCTATCAAATTAAATACTGAAGCTTCATTGACCGCGTGATATGACATTTATAACAACAATATTGTAGGAATGTTATTATCCTAAGAGCCAAGGCACACTTACTGGGGAGAGTCTTTGACTTTCCTATGTCCACTCATAACTACCGATTTTGCTATACGTCATTAGATTCATCTTGATGTGGCATGATGTACTGGGTACTTAGATACATAAAATTCTTAAAAATCAAAATGACGGACTTTATGCTCTATAATGTGTGGACTGAAAAAGATACAGTGCAAACTGCAGTTGGGTTTTTTTAAACCTTTTAAATTATTTGTTTAAGTAAATAAGCTGAGTTTACGCCTCGTCGCACTCCACTCCGTTGATGTGTGTTGCGCGTAAGAATGTCGTACCTAATGTTATGCGTATGTGTACTTACTCGCTAATTCCTATGCTAATTTTATATTCCGCTTGTTCCAGGCGGCTGACTTCAAACTGGAGGGAAACGTTTAAGACATGGTGAGTGATACTTTAATGCTATCAAGTCAAGGGCAGGATAAAGGACCGCCCTGGCGTAGTGGTGAGCGCTGAGAAAGTGGGAGGTCGTTAATTGATAACTCAGATTCAAAGCCTTTTACTCGAAATAGGTATAATACGCGTATCTTAGGTACCTTCAAGGCAAGAGAGTCATCTTCTAGGCAAGCGCGCTCCAGCTTAGACCTCATCATAGATTTCCTTAAAGCATTATTGTCGTCACGCGCAAACCTATCCTGCGATAAAGAAAAAAGCTTCCTACTATTGTACGTTTTTTGGTTGTCAGTTGCTGAATATTAAGTAAGATAATAATTTATGTAATCGTAATAATAATTCATTGATTATTAGAAATATAGCAACGAGTGTCCCAAACGCGCCCCCGTCTGAGAAGAGCCCACAACAAACTCTGACCGACATTTGCATTATTTCTGGATATTCAATTCAATTGTATTTTATTTCTAGAAATTCAAGTTCTGTTCCGACGGCGATTGTCCGTTATGGGCGTTAGCAGCGCTGCACGCGCTTGGCAGTCTACCAGCGCCGATCTTCAGGACCTTACTGCATCGTGTGGTGGAAGAACAGCCTGTAAGTCGATTTTCTAGAAATTCTAGAAATTCAAGTTCTGTTTCTATGGCGATTGTCCGTTATACGTGTTGGTAGTTTCGGCTCACTAGTTATTAGCATTATAAACGCGAAAGTGTGTCTGTTCGTTAGTATCTATAATATGGGTTTGCTTATTTGTTGGTTTGCTGATTTGTTAGTTTGTATGGTTTGTCCTTTAATCATCCCGCAACAGAACAACCTGTAGGAGCTACGGTTTATGCATGAATATAGTAAAAACCTGGAGAGTGACACAGGCTACTTTTTACCCCTGTTTAAAGAGTTTCCACGGGTGTTTAAAAACCTAAATCGATGCGGATGAACTCACAAGATAGTGGGATAAGTACACAAAATTGGCGAATTTTGCATTTACCGTGTATTTTTCTTCGTGCAATAAAGAATTTGCAACAAAAACAGAAAGTAAACAAAAAGCTAAATTCGCGAATTACATCAAACAAAATTGCGTAATTGCTCGACCAGTTGGAGTTGAAAATCACGAAATACCTACTGAGGTATTACGAATTGTACAAACTTCGGGAACGATGTCGAAACTCTTTGAATCGTCGATTTGTTCCAATGAGCTTGGATAAGGAGATAATTAGGTGGGTTTTAATTGAATACTGAGCAGGGACGGACTAAGGGTTGGGCGGGGGAGACCTCCGGGCCCTAGCATGCTGATACGCTACTCAGTGTTCAATGATCATCATAATCATAACCCTCCTTTTAACGGCCGATAGACTTTTGACGGCCTCCCTTGGGGGTAAGCGCTGTCTTATTAGTGGGAGGTCCCGGGTTCGATTCCCGGCAGGGGTTTAGAATTTTACAATTTCTGAACTGGTCTGGTCTGGTGGGAGGCTTTGGCCGTGGCTAGTTACCACCCTACCGGCAAAGCCGTGCTGCCAAGCGATTTAGTGTTCTGGTACGATGCCGTATAGAAACCAAAGGGGTACGGGCTTAACGTCTTTAAATTATTTATTTATTCCTTACGGACCCCTCTGGAGGTCAAATCTACGAACAAAAAACACATCACGGGGCCTCATATCGAACCTAAATTGGGACCTAAATAGTCCGCCTCTGATACCTAGGTACTTAGCTGTCTCTCACAGTTAACTGTTAAGAATTGTATAGGTATTCTTGCTATTTATAACTTCAGAGATTTAGGATTTAGCTATTTGGATTTTGGTACCTGAGTAGGTACTTGTTTAGAGCAATGGTTTTTCCCAGTATTTTCTAGTATCCGCACTTAATTATATTATAAATGCTAAAGCGTGTCTATTGTCTCTCTGTCCCACCTACCCTATAGAGATTCTTGATAGACACGACAGACGGACAGGCCAGACAACAAAGTATTCCTATAAGGGTTCCTTTTTCCATTTGAGTTACAAAATCCTAAAAACAAACAAGTAAAAAAGCGTAGAGGTGAATACAATACAAAGCATTATCCGTTTATAGTCATTAGAGCGTCAAAGACTCGCTAAAAGCTCGGCCAAATAACATTTCTGTGTGACAAATAGTGGGTAACGAAATCCAAATGTTGTATTCTATTTTAGACGACTACAGTAGGTTGGTCTCAGTGGTTACTGATAGGCTACTGGAACACATAAAGCAACCTTTAAAAAATCACTGTTCACGTCTAGCGTCAACGACCGATAAAATAAGTAGATACGTATTTACACTCCATCTAGTAGGACTAGTATAGCTAAAGCGGACCGCGTAGAGGCGTTCAGGACGTAGGCGTTCAGGCGTGTAGTGGCACTGATTACCCAGGTACTGATTCTGAGCGCACCTAAAAAGAGTATTCGCATCTCTGTCTTTTAGTCTTTAATTTTAAAATTAATGTTCCGTCTTTTTTAACAATATTAAAAAGAAAAATATACAGATATTCTGAATTTAGTTTAGAGAAAAAATCTAAATCGCCAAGCGTCAAGAAGCGCCAGTGTGCCAAGTTTTCTTTATAACGTACAAGGTCTATCTTGTACGTTATATATTATTATCTATCCCACCAAGAAAAAAAAATTTGAACTCCATTCAAGCCAAGCTCAGGCCGATCAGCTAATTAAAAATTTTCTTTTACCTATATATGTATTTGTTCATTTTATTTTCAGGACGATGGTATCATGGACATATTGAAGGACACTAACTTGTGTAAGTTTATTTTCTCTTACCCGACCTATGATTAAAAATCTTTTTGACAAGAAAACGAAAAAGAAAAGTTCATATCTACTACCTGTGATACCCTACGCTGTGATAGCTTAGTGGTTCTCCATGTTCTCAAAGGTGTGTGAAGTCTGCCAATCCGTATTGGGCCAGCGTGGCAGACTATGGCCTAAACCCTTCTCATTCTGAGAGGAGACCCGTACTCAGTAGTGGGGCGGAAATGGGTTGATCATGACATATCTACTACCTAGTCAATACCTTATACAACATACCTACACTAGGGCGCTATCACCGCTATCACTGCTATCAGGCGTAGGCGCTCCGCCCACGTCCGACAAAAAATGAAACATAAAGATTGCAATATTGAAACGCATACCTCCTACAAAAAGTCGGTGCGTTTCAATATCTGTGTTTCATTTTTGTCGACGATTTTGTCGGACGTGAGCGGAGCGCTTTATTAGGTTGCGGCCTCGACAACAGCGCGATGGCGGGACGGGAGAGGCAGTGGAAGCGGGGCAGTGATACCATGCATTCATTTATAATTATTATGAAGGTGAATACCGTGGACGGCCAATCGTACAGGTGTGTCTATCCCTACTCTAAAATCACTACTCGACTTTCCTCCATTTTTTGTCATCGGCTGCTCTCTTATTTCGGGCACAAATTGTGGCGTGAGCATAATAGCCAATAGAAGCTGTAAGTTACGCAACACTGAGGGCTGAAAACTTAGTAAGTGCGATTCAGATTAGCGTGTTCTACTTTGACTTCCGATGAAAATACTTGTGCTGCCATCTAGTGAGAGCGTCGTGTTAGGCGGCCAGCTTGGGTTCATGTATCGAGTGATTGTTGATTGATTTCTGCGTATGAGTGAGAACTGAGAAGCACCTTCTTTTTGCAACTGTGGGGACTACCACATATTAATATCTGACGTGTTCAGCATCGCGCGAGGAGTGTGCACGTGCGGCAGCCGTGCTGCGTTGGACACTGAAGCAAGCACAGCGGTGCGGCTGCAGCGGCGTGCAGCTCGCCAGAGACCTGCTGGTGCTGGGCGTGCCGCGCGCGCATGCCGCCGCGCTGGCTGACGCGGCTGACAGCGGCAGGGCGGCGCACGAGGCGCAGGCGAGGACACACGGGTTCATGGGTATGCTATCTGTAGGCCACTGGGTAAACAGACGACATTTAAGAGCCCGCTTCATCGAAGCGATAACTCGTTGGCGGGTGGAACCTAAAATATTGCTGTTTCCACAGATGACGGAAACAACGTTATTTGTGTGTGGACCTCACTACGAGAGAGGCCAGGGTGAATGAATTTTACTTGAGATTCAAGATTTTCTAAATCAAAAACGATAAAGTGATAATTGCTAATTTACGTTTGGAATTACGTCTATTTTTGGCTAAAGAAGACATTTTTTTACACAAACTAAAGACATTTGATATTCTTATAAAGTAAAGCGTGACATGAAGTTGTTTATTTTTCAAATTTCTAGTTTTTATATAGTTTGTTGCCTGAAAATTTGTCCCATATTAGAGACTTTTAAAATGAAAAAAAAAATTACTATACATATTACCTAATTTTAAGGATAATGGAGAGATAAATCGGTAGAGCTTGTCTATTTTGAAATGACGCGCCCCACCACCGCAATTTTCACACCTAAGTCAACAAAATTATGTAGTGGGGCGCGTCATTTCAAAATAGACAAGCTCTCTATGGCTTAGCTGTGGATCTAAAACAACAAATAGAATAATATGCGTAATACGTTTGTATGAATAAGCACGTAAGAAGTGTACCTATATTACCAAACGCAGGCATCGCATCACGCAATTAAAAACAAAACGTCTAAGAGTGGATATGATACTCAATATCTATATTTATTTCCAGTGAACAAACTAACTGACATCGCAACATCTCCGGGCCCCGAGGGCACAGTAGACACGATCACCCTCTCGCTACAGTCGGACGACGTGTTCACGGGCACGCAGCGCACAGCCGACCTGATCGTAGACAAGTCGCAAGTCTGCGCTCTACTGCAAGAACTGAGGACCGCCAAGCTGAAGATGGACGAAATTGATATCGAATAAACGTAATTAATTGATCTCTGTCTTTTATTTGTAGCGTCCGCACCTATCTCTAATCTCACCTTAACAACAAGTGTAAGTGAAAAATTTATAACACCCGCGACAAGTGAAGGTTACAGTAACTAGAAAAGAGCTGATAACTAAACGGCTAAACCGATTTTCTTGGATTATAGCTAAGAACACTCGATCAAGCCACCTTTCAAACAAAAAAAAACTAAATTAAAATCGGTTCATTAGTTTAGGAGCTACGATGCCACAAACAGATACACAGATACATATGTCAAACTTATAACACCCCTCTCTTTGGGTCGGGGGTTAAAAAACTATTTGTTATACATTTCTATATATATTAGGTATACAATAAAGAATATTTTACTTATGTCAGTAGGTACGAATCGTACTATCCATGGTACGTACAAATGAAAATCAAATCAAAACAATAACGATAATGATGCTGTAAGTTTGATCACCACCTTTGTCTCGTAAACTACTAAACCCATCGATGTATACTAAGTAGACTTGCAACGAATAGTATATTCGGCCGTATACCGAATACCGAATATTCGGCGAGGCCCCTGACCGAATAGCCGAATATTCGGCAAAAGTATTCGGCCGGATTTTAGCGCCAAAAACTTGTACAGATGTGATTGTTTCGCGCTCCTTTGTTTTGTTCTAATGTACTCATCGCTCTGAAGTTGGGATGGTCTACGAGAAAAAAATAAGTAAACTACTTCCTAAAAATGCAGAAAAGTTAGTCTTTCTGCACCATAACCTTGCCCTTCTAAATTTTGATTATGAAAATAATTCAAATGCATAGAAAAATTCTTAACTTGTTTAACACAGAAAATGATTAAATTATGTACCTGTTTTATGTACCAATGACTACTTAATAAATGATTATAAAAGAAATGAGAACCTTACCCTTCTAAATTTTGATTACCACAATAATTCAAATACATAGAATCCTCCATTTTTCCAAGATGATTATGTACCTGTGTTATGCACCAATGACTACTAAAATGATTATAACAGAAATGAAAATATGAATTTATACGTAATCAATCGATTTTAATTTTTCATTTTACCAATTATTTCTCTACGACAAAATATATTATTTAAGTATTCGGTATTCGGCCGAATAATATGTAGATATTCGGTATTCGGCCGAATATAATAGAAGCAGCCGAATAGGCCGAATACCGAATAGTAACCGAATATTCGTTGCAAGTCTAATACTAAGCCAAATGATATTTATAATTTCTAGCGATTTTTTTCTCCAATCCATAGTTTTTGAAAAATTCACTAAAAATTGAATATTCCTATTACGGTTCATAAGTTACAGCCCGCTGACAGACAGACCGATGGACAGCGGCTTAGTGATAGAATGCCGTTGGTAACCTTCGGGTACGGAAACCTGATAAAGATCGTGAATAAAACTCAAAATGCGTACGTATTTCAATATCACAATTTATTGTGTCCAAAAACTAGCAGTCTTAATTTTTATTTATACAATACATAGCTACTAAAATTTATACAGGGTGTAACCAGAACGCTATCAAAAAATTGGTTGTCTGTAAAGTCGGTTTACTGACGATAGTTGAACGTGACAACAAAGGCCGATTGTGCTTCTTTGTCGCTCTGTCCGCGCTCTCGCTTGCACTTCAAGCCTTACATGGAACGCCTCAGAGCGAGGTAACGCCGCATGAGTCATGTTTTTTCGTGCGTGCAGCCGGCTCTATCGAATTATAAGACGTTGTCACGTCAAAACAAAGACAGGTGATTGATAGTACTGATGATAACTGATAAGATACCATAAAAAAACTAGGCGTTTTTTTTAAATGCTGTATTTTTTTAAAGTTGACTTATAATGCAAAAAACTGAATTTGACTGACGTTAGAGGTCAATGAACGTCCCGTAAATAGAGCTCTCGAAGTCAATGCCGTGTCGTAGGTGGGGCATTGACCTGAGTTTTGCACGCTATACAATGCGAGTTTTAAAAATCATACTAGATAAGGGATTAGGATTATTGGCATTGAATTGTAGCATAATAATATCGCTAAGTTTTTGCTAGCGTTCTGGTTACATCCTGTATTTACATTTGTACTGATTCTGATGGCACTTAATTTTGATAATAAGAAAAGGACAGACCAACTTCATTTAATTTAAACGGTCAAACCTCGAGACTTTAAGTGTCAATCTTCAGCAAAGTGCTTAAATATTTTGTAGAGAAGCACTAACATTTAGAGTCTTTTCTTTAATATAATTTCTATTAAAAATTCATTTCCATCCTTTTTTAGCAATATGAAAAAGATGCAAATACTCTAAATTTTTTAATTTCAGAATCAACGCCATGTTCTGATAATACAATCTCTAACTTGATAGTTCTAAATCCAGTACTGTCCTTTTCCGCAGGGTATTCTATTAAAAAGACACAATAGACCTATCATTTTAGTTTACAGATTGTGTACAACAGAATTAGACACTTCAAGGAAATTTCTAAATAATTTGGAATATATATTTAAAAAAACCGGCCAAATGCGAGTCAGACTCGCGCACCGAGGGTTTCATACTCCGGTTTTTTTTTTCGACATTTTGCACGATAAATCAAAAACTATTATAATTAATTAAAAAAAAAATTATTTAGAATGTACAGGCAAAGCCCTTTCATATGATACCCCACTTGGTATAGTTATCTTACTTTGAAAATTGAAACACATTTTAATTTTTTTCTGTGACCAGAAAACGGTTTTCGGATTTATTCCTTTACTTGTGCTATAAGACCTATCTACCTGCCTTTCATGATTCTAGGTCAACGGGAAGTACCCTTTAGATTTTTTTGACAGACAGACAGACAACAAAGTGATCCTATAAGGGTTCCGTTTTTCCTTTTTAGGTACGGAACCCTAAAATTTGCAGAACCGGCAGGATTCGAACCTGCGTCTTACTGGGTATCGCGCCCAAGGTGCCTTAAACCTCTAAGCCACGGTTCACTTGCTGCCAGTGCCTAAAGAGATATGTATTTTCATTCAGTACGGAAGATTTGAAAATCATTTAGAAATTTCCTTGAAGTGAATGTAAAAACACTATCATAAAAATTATAAATAGAATCGGACACATTGATTAACAAATCAGTCGGTGGTTTGATAAATTATATTATTACTAGCTGATACCCGCGACTTCGTTCGCGTGGATATAGGTTTTTTGAAATTCCCGTGGGAACTCTTTGATTTTCCGGGATAAAAAGTAGCCTATGTGCTAATCCAAGGTATAATCTATCTCCATTCTAAATTTCAGCTCAATCCGTCCAGTAGTTTTTGCGTGAAGGAGTAACAAACATACACACACACACACACACACACACACACACACACACACACACACACACACATACAAACTTTCGCCTTTATAATATTAGTGTGATTAAATCATAAATTCCGTCGTCTAAGAGGAAGAGGCTGCGATCCACGCTCTGGGGCCTACCTGGTCCAAAGGTTGTCCATCGCCATTCAGCGGGGCAATGCTGCCAGCTTGATGGGCACTTTTGGTCCAGGGGCAACCAGGGGTGGTCTTTTTGACGACTATAACTAACAGGAATATTAATTATTATATATTATTAAATTATATTAGTTAATTACCTAACAACTTAAAATAAACAATATTAACTGCACGGCAGGTAAAATAACCAAATTATGTATATATACTGATGTAAATTTCAGTGGGCGTCAACCATTTTGAGTTACCGACCAATCACAAAAGAAACTATGTTTTCGAATTGAATTCCGAATGTTTTTTTGAAAACATATATCAGAAACCTTAACGCAAGTGCCAACAACTGTACAGTTTCATATGTCGCAAGCCTTAAGGCAAGTTCCAACAGCAACTGTACAAAGTTTCATATATCAAAGCCTTAAGGCAAGTGCCAACAGCAATTGTACAAAGTGTTGTCACATGTCAGCAACCTTAACGTAAGTTCCAATAACTGTACAGTTTCATATGTCGCAAGCCTTAAGGCAAGTTCCAACAGCAACTGTACAAAGTTTCATATATCAAAGCCTTAAGGCAAGTGCCAACAGCAATTGTACAAAGTGTTGTCACATGTCAGCAACCTTAACGTAAGTTCCAACAACTGTACAGAGTTTCATGTGTCAAATCCTTAAGGCAAGTGCCTACAGCAATTGTACAAAGTATCACCGCGCGGCCGCATAGAAGACGAACACAAACATTAATTTTCACTGTTATGACGACATTTCTCAACTTGTCTCCTTTTCTCTAATCTTGTCCAACATTTTCCCTATATCCTGGCTCCCGACAGGGTTGGGTCGCTTCAACTTGTGCTTCGCGGACAACTTTGGTAAACAGCTTTTGAAATTGGGCCTCGGATTGGGCACGGGAAAGGTCTCCAGTTTGGAGTGTCCCCCCAACCCGTCGTATGAAATGTTCATCAAGGACAGATTCTGGTCGTTTTCTTGAGAGAGGGTCATTTTTGTGGGCTCCTTTTTTTGGAAAATGCTCGTTTTAGAACTTTGGTTCGTTTCCTGTTTCTTTATGGAGTTTCTTGCTGAGTTGAGGAGTGCGTATTCCGACGGCTGAAACAATTAAACATTATCATTTACTACCTTATAATGCCAGAGGCGACGTCCGCTTGGATTAAGTTTTTTTAAAAATCTCATGCGAACCCTAAAAAGAGTTCCCATGAGATTAGGGTTATAGGATCAGTTTTTTGTCTGTCTGTCTGCCTCTCTGTCGTGTACGTCAAGAAAACCTATAGGGTATTTCCCGTTGACCTACAATCATGGAATTTGGCGGGTAGGTCTTATAGCACAAGTAAAGGGAAAAATTTGAAAACCGTGAATTTGTGACTACATCACAAAAAAAAAAATGTGTAGAGGAACAAATAATTAGTATTTTCAATTTTCAAAGTAAGATAACTATACCACGACGGGTATTATATGAAAGGGCTTTACCTACTAAAACATTCTAAAACAGATATTATTTATTTTTATGCATTATAGTTTTTGATTTATCATGCAAAATGTCGGAAAAATACTCGAGTACGGAACCCTCTGTGCGCAAGTCTGACTCGCATTTGGCTGGTTTTTTTTAAATACAGAGTCAGGCTGCTCTGTTGAAGGCGTGTTCTGCGTTCGCTTAGATTCCCTACAGTAAAATATATTATGCAACCATACTTACTTACATTTTTTAATACTTAACCTTTGTTTAACGTAGCCATAGTCATTTTATTTTTATTTTTTATAATGTAATTATGTTTCATATACCTATTATTTAAGTACTTGTATGTATCTATTATATCTGTTAAATCTATTGTAATATAAAGTTTACCTGTTATATTATATAAATGTTGTGGACGCTAGTTATTGATATACATATCGGTCATGACGTAATAGTTTGTAAGTTAGTATATATAAAATGTTTAATATGTATATTGTTAGCGTTCCTTGATAAATAAAATAAAATAAAAAATAAAATACCTTCAGAGTTTTGTCTGACAAGGGCTTAGCGGGGTTAGAGGGTTTCACTAGATCGAGCAAAGCCATTTTGTTCGAGGCGCATGTATGGAGACTTGGAGTTCTCTTAGTCATCCTAGAGTAGAATATATTGTGAAGCCATACCTTCAGGGTTTTGTCCGACAAGGGTTTGGCGGGGTTCGAGGGTCGCACGAGACTCAGCGCGGATAGAGCCAGGCTGCTTTGCTGTAAGCGCAAGTATGGAGAGTCCGCGTTCTCTATCTTAGTCACCATTGAGTTCTAGAACAAAATACAGTAAGATACAGTGATCGGCAAACAACTTAAGTATAACTTAGAATAGTTATGTATGCCTGTATGAATTAAATAGTTATTTATTATGTATAATGTTTATTAATATAATAATTAAATTCTTTCTTTTACTTCTTTGCGACTTAGTACTATCCAACACTAGCTTCTCCTTTCAGCAAAGGTTGCCTGGTAGAGATTGCTCTAAGCAATAAGGCCGCCTTTGCACACAATTGTTTATTCTGTTTTCTTCCTTTTGTGTTGCTTTTGTGTTTCTTCCTTTTCATATTATTGTGTGCAATAAAGACTTCATCTATCTATCTATTATAGGTGTATCTGTATAATAATAGCACATTTATGTTGAGATATTTCATCCATAATTATGTTATTTTATCCATATATCTACTACTCTACGTCAATGGCAGGCGTCAAATGTTAGTACATTTGACCCAGGCAGCCTTACTTTTTTTATGATTTCACGTCATATCCTAATATTTGACATATCATCGATTCAGGATCTAACCGAAAGTTCCCTCAATCTAGTTCACGTGGTAGTAGTGAAAAGGGTATACAGAAAACCTACATGCGCCATGTTTCTAAACACAGATGTGCGTTGATTTGTCAGTCAGTCAGTTATGTGCAAAAGTAACCTATAATATGACTCTTCAGATCTTTAACTATATCCATTTAAAAAACGTTGGTCCGTTGCGGTGTGATTGAAAGACAAACTAAAACTACGAAGTGATAATGTATATGTCTAACGCACAGATCTCCAAATATATATACTAAGGCATAGAAGGGCTGTATACCACTTCAAACTATACAGAACGCATGTCGCCGTCTAAGTACAAACACAAACATATCTAGGCATCACGCAAACACATTTATGCTTAGTGCTGTGCAGGCAGAATTAAGCCGTAGGATTAGAGGGTTAAGGTTGTAAATGCGTCGCATCGTTCGTTTACCTCGCACATCGTTGAATCTGTATAGTAATATTACGTTTTCTACACTAGTGCTTGACTCTTGACTACAGCCATAGATATAAAATACTAGAGATTTGTTCAGTCAAGAAACCTATGGGGTACTTCCCGTTGACCTAGAATTATGAAATTTGGCAGGTAGGTAGGTCTTATAACACAAGTAAAGAAATAAATCCGAAAACCGTGAATTTGTGGTTACATCACAGAAAAATATATTAAAATGTGTTTCAATTTTCAATGTAAGATAACTATATCAAGTGGGGTATCATATGAAAGGGCTTTACTTGTACATTCTAAAACAGATTTTTATTTATTTTCAAGCATAATAGTTTTTGATTTATCGAGCAAAATGTCGAAAAAATAACCGAGTACGGAACCCTCAGTGCACGAGTCTGACTCGCACTTGTACCCTATATCTGTCAAGCAATAGACACGACAAACGAACAGTCGGACAGATAGACAGACAGACAGACAGATAGACAGACAGACAGACGTTTTGCACTTCCCCGTTGAATTTCCGCAGCGGGAAATGCTGCAATACACAATTTTTACTCCCGCACTTACCGCAATAAATTTTTTCATTTAAATGAATACAACATTACGCGAAGCGGTCTTCCGAGACCTGAGGACGGCGACAAGGTCACGCGTACTGAAGAAATCTCTAGCCTTTTAAATCTGTGGTCTAACGTATAATACTATCTAATTGCGTAGTATACCTTTGCGAAACTAGGTGGCGCTGAACATTAGTTGCCCGCGTTAACGCTATAATCCCACAAAGGAACTTTTCTTAGTAAGTTAATCCGTAATCCGTAAGTTCTGAAAGCATATGATTTTCATTTTTTGAATCATTTGGTCCTGTTTTGAATGAAAGGCTTTGACTTTGACTAAATGTCAGAAATGCCACCTAAGTATTTATACGTTCTGGAGGTGGGGTTATTTGTATCAAAACTATAGAATTTTATACGCCCATTGCAAAATTGCCCATGCCTCAAAATCAAACTGTTGCGAAAAGTCTGTATTGCGATGTCGAGGTAAGTAAAGTCGATATCGACTGACGACATAACGATGTTCGAGGCCGGCTGTCGAGATAACGAAAGTTGATGTCGACTGTCGAGTTAACGAAGCTCGAGGTCAACTTTCGAGGTAGGTATTATACTAGCTGATGCCTGCAACTTCCTCCGCGTGGATATAGGTTTTTAAAAATCCCGTTGTAACTCTTTCCGGGGATACAACGTATCCTATGTGTTATGTCAGGGTATAAGCTATCTTCATTTCAAATTTCAGCCAAATCAGTTCAGTCATTGTGGCATGAACGAGTAACAAACATACAAACTTAGATTATAACATGGGGTTATTCAAGGGCGGAGCAACAAATTCCTGAAAGGCCGGCAACGTTTTGGCGGTTCCTCTGGTGCTGCAAATGTTCATGGGCGGCGGTAATCACTTAACATCAGGTGACCCTCCTGCTCGTTTGCTCGCTATTTTTATTATAAAAAAAATCTTTTACCTTTATAATATAAGTACGATGATACTTACAATGCTAGTATCACAGCTGTCTGAAAGGTGTATGGCCACATCCAAGTCTGGCTTCATCTTCTTAGCCTCTGATGATGAGGGAGACTCCTCAACCGATTCCTGCAATACATCGGACTTGCGCTTCTGTCTCAGGCTTTTGATTTTGCGGATCTTCGCAGTTAGTCTCTCTTCGGCAAACCTTCGTTTTGAAATAGCCATAAACGTTATTCGTGTTTGTTTAAATAAACGTTATTTATATTTGAAATGGAAATAAACGTTATTCGTATTTGAAATGGAAATAAACGTTATTCGAGATTGAAATTGAAATAAACATAATTTGTATTTGAAATGACTCACGCAAGTTTGGCCTGCAGGTCTGCTACGATGTTTTTTTCGGCTGCTAATTTTTGTTTAACGACTTGTAGTCGATCTCTTGTGTCGTTCTTTTTGCTCTCAGACTCACACAGCGCACTGAAAGTAACACTTTACTACACGACTGCCCAAAAAAGGAGTTTTCAAGGTTCATGTACGGTCGGACTCAGAATTCCAATAGCAATTCCGCGAAACTATTGCATCAAAAACCTGTCGCACTTATGACCTTTTCCTATAAACACGCCACACACACCTAACGCATGTGCATAACCGTGCCACGCGAATATGATCATTAAGTTGCTAAACTACTTACGTCCTTTGATTATATGTATCATAACTTTTAAAGTCCTGAACAGACTTGGATGTATGGGATATCGTTAGAGTTCTTATATCATCCCAATCGACACTGGCCTATAAGAAAACAATACAGCAGAGGTTTTGCGCCATTTTCAAATGTGTTTTTTTTTTAAACTTTTTAGTTAGTTTTTTGGCAGGGCAGTCATGTGTTTAAATTTTACCGTTTCACTGCTTAGCTACAAAACCGATCTTGAGAAAGTTTGGTACAGGGATAGATTTGATCATAAGGCCGGCAACTAATCATCAGGTGACCCGTCACCCGACCCACCTTATAATAATAGCTTTAGTGCCCAACCAAAGGTCGATTTCTAGCCGAAGGTGACTGAAGCCGAAGGTTTGGTCGGACACTGGATAGCTTGCATCCCGGATATAGATATAGGCTAGTTTTTATCCCGGAAAATCGAATAATTGCTATGGGTCCATCCATTTAACGGATTTTGACGAAATTTGGTATAGGTTACATGCCGAAGATCGACATAAAAGTAAATTTTATCCATGAAAATCAAAACCCTCACAGACAAGGTGGTAAATAGATTTTTTTTAATTCACTATAGGCACGCGCTTGACCATAATCACACCTGATGGAAAATGATGATGTGGCCTAAGATGGGACGCGTTTATACCTAGATGTCTATTCACTCTTGTTTTAATGAAGCCATGCTATAAGGAATGATGACGCACGTTTCGTGCGTGTAGATGGAATGTCGCCGACATAAGGATAGAAACTCGCCCGACGTCTTGCGGTTTGTTGGTAAAATGGGAAATCTATACCTACTTTAATATTATAAATGCGAAAGTATGTCTGTCTGCTAGCTTTTCATGGGCCAACAGTTTAACTGATTTTGATGAAATTTCATACAGAGTACAGCTTACATCCCGTAGAAGGACATAGGCTACTTTTATCCCAGGAAATCAAAGGATTCTTAAAGGTCCATCCGTTTAACCGATTTATATGAAATTTGGTACAGACGTAGCTTGCACCCCGGAAACTGGTATAGGCAACTTTTCATCCCGGAAAATCAAAGATGTCCCACAGGATTTTCAAAAAACCTATTTTCATGCGGACCAAGTCGCGGGTGTCATCTAGTAATAGATAAAGATACGTTAGGTACCGTTTGAGTGCGGTGGCGAAAGTTGCCACCGTCCTGACATCTGAGTACCCTTCTAGCATCTGTTCCACTTCCTCACTTGTGGCGTTTAGCACCTTCTGCAGACTGAAACATGTGTGGATGAGAACAGACATACTTTTTTTTTAATTCAGATACAAGTTCGCCCTTGACTGCAATCTCACCTGGTGGTAAGTGATGTTGCAGTATAAGATGGAAGCGGGCTAATCTGGATGGGGCATGGCTGTTACTAAACCCATACCCCTTTGTTTTCTACACGGCATCGTACCGGAACGATAAATCGCTTGGCGGCACGGCTTTGCCAGTAGGGTGGTAACTAGCCACAACTAAAGCCTCCCACCAGAGCAGACCAGATAAAATTCCTCTGCCAGGAATCGAACCCGGGACCTCCCATTATAAGACCACAGCGTACACCACTGCGCCAGAGAGGTCCTCGATAGTACAGTTGGATGGAAGTGGGCTAACCTGGAATGGGTTTAGAAGAACTTGAGCAGTTGATCATTGAACAACGTACTGTACTACCACTTTTACAAGTTACGTCGGTGTACCTGCGCAGAAATCTTTTTTAATTTGTACCAAAAAATTAACAATAAAGAGAAAAAGAAAGAACGACCGGCCAAGTGTGAGTCAGCATCGCACACCGAGGATTCAGTGGCAGTACTGTACTCTATTGTTTTTTTTATTTTACCCATTCAAAGTTTGTATGTTCTTCTTTAGACTCTCGTTTTCTTCTTTAATTCTCTGTGTTTCTCTATTCTGTTCCTTCAAGTACTGCAGCTGCTCCTTCATCGCTGCGATGGTTGAGTCTCGGCTCTCCAGCTTATTTTCACACGCTTTTAACAGTCCCCTGAAACACAACATCATCATCATCATCAGCCTGTGGACTTCCACTGTTGGGCATAGGCCTTCCCTAAAGAGCGCCACCACACTCAGTCCCTCAGCCTTCCTCATCCAACCACTTCCCGCCAGCCGCTTTATATCATGCTGGAGGGCGTTCCACACTACGCTTGCTTATACGTGGTTTCCACTTAAGGACTTTCCGGCTCCAACGGCCATCGCCTCTACGACAGGCATAGCCTGCCCACTGCCTATTCAAATTGCTAATAGTTTGGGCAATGTCAGTGAAATACATCAAAATCATCTAAATATATGAAAGGAAAAGCCGACTGACTGACTGATCTATCAACACACAGTTTTTACTACTGGACGGATCGGGCTGAAACACATGCAGATAGGTATTATGACATCCGCCAAGAAAGGACTTTTGAAAATTCAACCCTTAAGGGGGGTAAAATAGGGGTTTAAAGTTTGTATAGTCCACGCGGACGAAGTCGCGTGAATAAGCTAGTTATCATTATCAACCGATAGACATTCACAGCTGGACATACGTCTCTTGGAACGACCACACGCCAGTGGTGCATGTGGTCGTTACAAGAGAACTTGCGCCGCCTGAATCCAGCGGCTCTACGTTTCGAGACAGTGAGTAATGGGTATGTTACACTTACATCATTATCAACCGATACACATCCACTGTTGGACATGGGCCTCTTGTAGGGACTTCCACATGCCACGGTCTAGCGCCGCCACCATCCAACTCTCCCTGCGACTCATTTGATGTCGCCCGTGCACTAGACGGGCACTTACATATTCTTCTTCATTTCCGCTTCAGTGCTGGCTATACCTACATATTCTTCTTCATTTCCGCTTCAGTGCTGGCTATACCTACATATTCTTCTTCATTTCCGCTTCAGTGCTGGCGATACTTACATATTCTTCTTCATTTCCGCTTCAGTGCTGGCTATACTTACATATTCTTCTTCATTTCCGCTTCAGTGCTGGCTATACTTACATATTCTTCTTCATTTCGGCTTCAGTGCTGGCTATACTCACATATTCTTCTTCATTTCGGCTTCAGTGCTGGCTATCTTGTCTGTGTACTCTTTGCAGCTTGCTTTCAGCTGTCGCAGCTGCAGCAGCGCGTCATCATGGCGCGACTGCAGCGTGGCTACATCGTCTCCGGAAGGCTCATTGGAGATGGTGGGGTACAGCCGGAACATACATTTATCTGTCACTTTGTTCCGGCATTGCGGACATGACTTTGATCTAGGAAGAACAAGTTTATAATATAGTTTACTTATGTACCTACTTTTAAGCTTATTAATTTTAATTCTCAGTTCTTGCACCATCCTGCGCTCTGATCAGTTACCCTTTCACTAAAGGTTGCCTGTAAAAAATTGCTTTAGCAATAAGGCTGCCCTTGCACTCTTTATCTAGTTTCTTAAGTATCTATGCATTGTTATCCTGTAATGTGTGTGTGCAATAAAGACTTCTCTTGGGTAAAACTTGTATATAAAATACAAAAATTGTTGTGCATGTGTGTGTGTTGATGATTGTTATGCATTGTCACAACTAGGCAACATTATTATCACTCTATGCAATTTTGAGGTTTTTAAAAATCCTGTGCCAAAAATGTTTTACCTCTCTATCCATTGTGATAAGCAGTGAAAGTGGAATACATGTCCGCACTTTGTCACACGTATGTTCTCTGCCTGGTTCACCAGGTCACTGCAGATTGTGCATAGAATATGCATTTTCCTAAAACACAGAGAAATTATATTGGGTTGGGTTTTGAATAGTGCCCTTTCTACCAGGCTTTGTATATGGCATCTATGTGGGCCTCCAACATCAATTTCACTAGCTGGAAGTCAGAAAAACTACTTAAAAATTCAATTTAAAAAGATGGAACTACACACATACAAGTGAAAATGAAATCTGAGCACCCTAACTTGTCTTGTCTGTCTTATCCCTTGAGTGTTCTTGTAAAGTGTGAAGTGAGAAGCAAGTCTTCTGGTAAAGCCCATTAAAAAAATGAACATTCTTAGCATGATTCAAACCTTTTACCATCAAACCCATATTTTTTCTATGAAAATCAAAGCCCAAAAGGCATAGTGTGTGAGCTGGCTGTCTTTACCTTTACAATACCTAACGAAAAATATGTTTGTAGTTGTTGCTGGTTATTGATCATGCTTGTTGTTATGTGCACTCTTTGTTGTTATTGCATAGGATCAAAAGAATATCTCATCTAGTTATACAATGAAGACAAATCAGAGAGGCTATTTTCATTAAAGCGGTCATAACCCATGCTATGATCTATGGTATCCGGTGATTTATAGCTGTCCTTTGCAACATTTCGGCTGCCTGGAAGAGATCGCTAGGCCACACACTAGGCTACGCTAGGCTAGGGATAAGACCACCAAATTGTACCTGCCTATATTTTTATTTTACTTTGTATGTTTTTCTGTAGTAATTTTGTGGTGTACAATAAAAGTATATTCTTTTATTCATAAGATGTCGGTTTCTTAGTCGGGGGTGTCCAGAGTTCGATCCTGGGCAGACACCTGAAACTTTTCAGAGTTATGTGCGTTTTATGCACTTTAATATCACTTGCTTTAACAGTGAAGGAAAATATCGTGATTAAGGTGCATACCCGAGAGTTCTCCAGTGTTCACAAAAGTATGTGAAGTCTGCTAATCCACCTAACGTGGTAGACCATGAGCAAACCCGGATACCTGTGTTCTGTACTACAAAGGTACCTAATGAGCCGACGATTAGTTTATGATTTTTGTTATGAAAAAATTGAACATTAAATAATGTATATTTTAACCATAGACTTATGATTTTTCGCTGTAAGTCTTTGATTTTAACAGATTTTAACTTACCCAAAATTCAATGAGTGTAAATAGAATTATGAAGGTACTTAAATAATAGTTTATTTTAGACTAACTTAAGAAGTTTTTGTATCGCAATTCAATATGGACGAACGTTTTCAATAAATTAAATCAAAATAAATGAAATTATCAAACAAATAACAATAACAAACTTGAAACTGCAAACATCAAAATTGAAAATTTTTAAACAAAAAAAACAAGTTCAAAGACAAACCATTCGAATACTATTTTTTTAACTAGTTGTAGTTGTACGGCTCTGGATTCGAATACTAGTATTACCGGTGTTGCCAACTATTTTCCCAAACATGCACTAATGACTAAGCCAACAGAGATGCGTAAGATTGAAGAACTCGCCAACAAAACGTACGAATGCACGAAATAAAACACAATAATACTGGTGAACAAAAAATTGTACAACAGATGCTGAAACTGTACTGAAATATAGTTACTTGTTATTTATACTGTTTTGATCGAAATTGCAGACTTTATACTCAAACAAGAAATGAGTTCAAGTTTGTATTTTTAGGTGATCGAAATCATGAACTTTGGTTAAAATTTAATACAAGGCTACAACTACATACATACACGTGTAGAGTTTTTTTTTTTTACTTTTATTGAAGTTGTTTTTTTTATTTTATTTTTTTATAACCTTATCAGATCATGACATGATAACATTCTAAATAAATAAATAAACTCGGAACAAAATTTTATATATTTTGTAGTTAGGTTGCCCTATTGTAACTCTTACTTAAAGAGCGAGATAGATAGCCTTTAAGCTCATATTAGAAAGTGACAAATGAAAATTTTTGGTCCTTATATAATAATAATAATAATAATAATAATTTTTCTCTATTTAGGGTAAAAACCCAAAAAAGTATACAAAAATGAAATAATAATTTATAATAATATTAACATTATTTAAATTAAATTCAAAATAGCACACTGGAGGTGAGCAATTTTGAGCTATTTTCTGTTTGAATCTCGATGCATCAACCTCCAATGTGCTATCATTGGACTGCGTAGGTCCTGGCCTACCACCTGGAGGATGCTGTTATCAGAGCCACGCAATCTTTCCCAGAAGGAAGATATCCGCGTCCTGATAACAGCAAAGAAATCGGGCATTCCCCTTATCACCGCTACCAGTATTTTTGTTTGTCAAAATTTATTTTGTATGTGAGATTTTGGTAAACAATGAGATAGTGAGGATATGTTGATTCAAGTAAATTTGTTTAGTTGTTTTGAAAATTGAATACAATTTTTCTTTTTGAAGTTATTGTGCAATGGTGGGTTGCAATAACTAGGCTACAATAGCCAAAGCGAACGTAAAATAGAAGGAACATTTCAGAAGTAAATATCTTTGCTTGAGCGAAAGGGGCATAAGTAGCCACGCAAGTTGCATATCAGCTGTAGTTAGGTATCTAACTGTGTTTTAATGTTGAAATGTGAAAAAGTAAAAAAAATCTGCCCAAAATGCATCCAAATTGCACAAATGGTCACACTGTCACAGAGTATGGTATGGGTATAGACTGTGATGTGAATGTTATGTCAATGTCAATAACATTTGGGACTTCGTCTGTGATGGCGTTTGCTGGCGCGCGTGCTGTGCTTGTTTGGAGTGTTTTTTTTGTTAAGAGTGGCTGGTTTTTGTGTTAGTTGGTGTTTTTTGGTGGTGGAACTGACTGGAAAGCGCTCTAAAGGGGCGCCGCGCGTATTTCGGCGGGCGTCGGCGCAGACGGAGTCCATACTTGTATAAATTCAATAACTTGAAAATATCACAAACTTGACATTGGCTAATCAGAGTAAAGCCAGATTTAAAGAAAAAAAAAAAAAAAAAAAAAAAAAAAAATAACATTTGACAGTTGACACAATGTCATTTGGTATCACCGATTTGGCATTTCAAAAGAGAAGAGAAGATTGTTCGCATTTCAAAATTATTTTTAATCATACAATTTTAAAACTCCAATTCTATAAATAAACATTGGTGAAATTTACATACAGCTCGCTTTCTTCATAATAAAGAGCATCTTAGGTGTTGTGATTGTGTAAAAACATAATACATAACGTAAATTGCGTCGCGGTTAGAACAATGTTTTCGGCGAAGGAGACGTTTTTGTGTGATTTTATAAAAAGTTTGTGTTTTAAGCAATAATATAACCAATTTAACAAACAAAACAGTTGATCATCCCTCGGTTTTTGATTCATTCTAGTAAATGATAGGGTGCACATATATATTTGGCTCGATTCATCAAAGTTTACTTATTTCTCTTTGTAATTAGGACCTGTTATTATGTGTTAATTTTGTCGATTAGGCTAACAGTTAAGGTGTATTTAACGTTAAAGTTAGCGGAATATAAAGTTTTAATAGAAAAATGCCTGGTAAAATAAAGGTAAAGGTGTTAGCGGGTCGTAACTTGCCTGTAATGGATAGGGCAAGTGATACTACAGACGCCTTTGTCGAGATAAAGTTCGGAGGAGTAACACACAAGACAGACGTGTGCCGGAAGTCATTGAACCCTCAGTGGAGCAGCACCGAATGGTACAGGTTTGAGGTATGAGGTTGTGTGTTACTTGATTTTTACCTGGCTATGGAAGGGAAATGTTTTTAACTACCTATTTATTTATGAAAGTGTGTCTATGATGATCAACTCTTTTTAGAAGTACTTAGTAAAGTATATCTGATTTCTGAGAGTACTGTGACAGCCTAGTAATTTATGTTACCTCCTATCCTAGAAATTGGGGATTCAATCCCATACATGCACCTCTAATTTTTTAGAGTTCAACACTTGCTATAATGGTGAAGGAAAACATCTTGAGGAAATCTGAACACCTGAAAGTTCTCCATGTTTTCAGAGATGTGTGAAGTCTGCCAATTATAATAAAAAGAGTAGGTATTTTTTATTCCAATTTTTAAAACTAAAAAAATCATACTTTTTTCTAATACACTTTTTAACCGACTTCCAAAAAAGGAGGAGGTTCTCAATTCGTCGGGATCTTTTTTTTTTTTTTTTTTTTTTTTATTTTTATATTTTTTATGTATGTTCCCCGATTACTCAAAGACCCCTGGACCGATTTGGAAAATTTTTTTTTTGTTTGAAAGGGTATACTGTGCAGGTGGTCCCATATAAATTTGGTGAAGATCCGATGAATATCTTCGGAGATGGAGAACAGAACTCCTCAATGGATAAGAGCAAATTGCTCGCGATCACTGTAATAGCTTAGTAAACAGTAGGGTTTTAACTGGGCATAGCATATTATAGTACAGTGGGGCCACTAAAAATTGTGAAATAAAAAATTTTCAAAAGAAAAATAAAACCGACTTCAAAAACCAAAAACACTAAAAAGTAGAAAATAATTTTTGTTTAGCTACACATGTAATGTATCTAGGTATGAAGTCGGGCGAGCTTCACTCTTGGATTTCTAATTTTGTTTTAATATGCTCGCTCGACTTCATACCTAGGTACATTACATGTGTAGCTAAACAAAAATTATTTTCTACTTTTTAGTGTTTTTGGTTTTTGAAGTCGGTTTTATTTTTCTTTTGAAAATTTTTTACTAAGTAAGTCCTTAATTTTGTAAACCAAAATCAAATAACATGTTGAAAATCAACATAGTATATAGTCATCTAATCATAATAATTTAATTAAGTAATTATCTATCTGCCTTTTTTCATGGTTAACATTCATTAATTATTATAATTGACTTATCTTGTTATCCAAATTTGTTAGGTACAGTCAAAGCTATATATATTTGGTGCAAATATGGAAACAGCAAATAGATAATTCACATAATTATAGAGGTTTTCTTGAGGCAAAGCTTAGGAGTTGCAAGCTTATTATGGTGTCTAGTTTGCCTTTTATGTAGATCATCAATTTCCTTGTAACTAAGAATATTTTGTCTTAAAAGAAATTATTGAGTAATACTAAACAATAAATTAAATTGTAAATATATATTTTTACTTAATATTCTTGATATTAACCTTTTCAAAACCTGTATTTTACAAATTGTACAATGTTTGTTAGCTATTATCATAACTTCATCTTTTGGCTAAATTTCAAGTTCATATTGCTGACATGCAGACTAAAAATACACTATGTCTGGCCGCCGTCTGCTGTTAAATGACTATTGACTACAGTTGTTGTATGACTGACTATACATATATTATATATGTTTATATCTGTATCTATATATATATATATATATTTATATCTATATATATGTTTGTTTATTATTTCCAGTTTTGAAACATTGTAAAACTAAACTAACTTTAAACAGATGACAATCTGTTTAAAGTTAGTCAAATTCAAATTCATTTGTTGTGTACGAGACGATGCCCATGATTCCCATCCTTGTTGGTTTAGGTTTTTGAAAATCCATCCTCATTACAACAATCTAGCCACCAGTACAACTTTGATTGCTTATATCTCAGAAACATGACACTCTATGTCTCATACAATACTTGTTTGTATTGATGCCAATAATGGAGTAATGCAGGTTTAAAAAAGAATGGCCAGGCTCTACACTAAAATATTCAACCCTCTTTCAGCTTTTTAGGTAGGTACAAAGATTTGGGCTGGTTGTTGAAGATTTGGGTTGGAGTCTGTCAGTGAGCCAGGATTTTTCTTTTTAAACATACTTACTTTTAAGAATAAGAATAAGAATAAGAATAAGTAGTGTTTATTTTTAGATTTATTGTCTCAGGTGGATGAATCCGAGCTGCAAGATGAGCCACTGCAGCTGCGTCTCATGGATCACGACACGTACTCCGCGAACGACGCGATTGGCAAGGTGGTGATCAGCCTGGCGCCTCTACTGGCTAGAGAGGCAAACAATGCTAATGGCACCGCTGGCCCGCCAGGAGGTAAGTCCACCACACAAGGCACATTGTCTCAGATGGATGATGATGAACCAGATGAATCACTGCAGATGCGTCTCATGCATCACGACACGTATTCTGCCAACGCCGCGATTGGCAAGGTGGTCAAGCTTTTGCACCTCTGCTGAACAGAGAGGTGAAAAATGCCAAATCAGATCATCGATGTCAGTTTCCACAGAAGGAATAAGAAACTGTTAACAAGTGATTGGACTATAATGTTTTCTTACAAAGAAAAATAGACTACTTACAATGTTAAATATCATTTTTTATTCTGTGACAAGTTAACTGTTGACTGCGATCTCGTTTAGGTAGTATATGTGATCATACAGTTAAATGGAAGGTTTGGCAGTGTCATTAAACCCATAACCCATATCGTTTCGGTACGATGAATAGAATAGAATAGAATAGAATAGAATAGATTTTTATTCAAATAAACTTTTACAAGTGCTTTTGAATCGTCAAATAATTTACCACTGGTTCGGAATGCCGTTCCTACCGAGAAGAACCAGCAAGAAACTCGGCGGTTGCTCTTTTCAATTGTGCAATTTACAATAATATTCAGATGCCGTTGACTTTGACAAGAAACAGATGGCTTCACCGTCATCGTCACTGTTTCTTGTCAAAGTCAAATTAATAAAAAGCTTTTAAAAATCGATCTATGTTTACGCCAGGCGCGGTGATGTCAGGCTGGATCCCCGTGTTCGACACGATGCACGGCATCCGCGGCGAGCTCAACGTCATCGTCAAAGTGGAGCTGTTCTCAGACTTCAACAAGTACAAGACCTCCAGCTGCGGCGTACAGTTCTTTCACTGTAAGTCCATCGTGATACTGCGCCAGAAATAGCCCTACGCCTTAATATGCGCTCCAGGGCATAAATGACACTAAAAATCATCTTTTAATTTCTGTCCGTCTGGTTTAGGCTCTGCGTTGATAGATAACTTAAACAGACAGAGTCAGAACAAGTCTTGGTACAGTCCATACAAAATGACTTCTCGCGCGCCATTCTAACTCTAATAGAGTTAAAAAGGCGTTTGTTTCGCTCAATGAGCGCTTTTGGGTGTTTGAGTGTAACATATTATGCACTAGCTGATGCCCGCGACGTCGTCCGCGTGAATAGGATTTTCGAAATCCCTTGGGAACTCTTTGATTTTCCGGGATAAAAAGTAGTAGTTAATCCAGAGTATGATCTATCTTCATTCTTCAGCTAAATCTGTCCGGTAGCTTTTTTTTGAAAGACTAACAAACATACACATATGTGTACACACAAACGTTCGCCTTTATAATATTAGTGTGATAAATGATGATGACAATACATTCCAATTCAAGGTCCCATGATACCCCCCGGGTATAGAGCAACGGCCATACACGGTTTCGTGGAGGAGCTGATAGTCAATGACGACCCAGAGTACCAGTGGATCGACAAGATCAGAACTCCGCGCGCCTCCAACGAGGCTCGCCAGGTCGCTTTCATCAACCTCAGCAACCAGGTGAGGTATTTTTTTTAATTTATAGACTAGCGCTTAGCTGCAATTACACCTGCTGATAAGTGATGATGCAGCCTAAGCTGGAGCGCGCTTGCCTAGAAAACGCCTTACTCTTGGCTTCAAGGTGCCAATATTAAAATGGGAGGTGAAAACTGATGCTGGAAAAACTGATGGCCATATTATTTGCTAGCGGTTCGAATTAGAAACGAGGAGGCAATACGCTTCGTACGTATCCGTGAAATGTCGACTACGTACGGGTGCAGACCTTGGCGATGCTTTGCGTTACAATAGTAGAAAGATGGAGGAGAAAACAGGTTATTTTTGAAAAATCCTTATTAAAAGTTCATACATACAAAAGTAAGTTTGTCTGTTACTCTTTTCATTGCTTATTCGCTTTATCGAAATCTAACATAACTAAAATTAACTTTGTATATGTTTGATTGTTCCTTCGTGGTGCTCTAGTTACTATAATGTAAATTATTGCCCAGGTACAACGTCTTGTGGGTCTCAAAGCGGCTGAGTTGGGAGCTAACGCGGTCGTGGGCTACCAACAGGATTTCGACTTAGAAGGCGAAGCGGGTGTCGTGGCAAGAGCTATTGGTAACTTATTTATTTAATGGTCTTCCAAAATAAGATCCCTTTGCATGGGTAGCTTATTACAATTTTCGTAGGGATCTCTAATTTTTTTTTAATAAAATAAATATAGCCTGTGTCACTCAGGAAAAATGTAGCTTTCTACTGGTGAAAGTATTTTCAAAATATACAAACCAACTTTTAAACTTTATTTTGTTATAATAGTATAGTATATGTAGTCTATATTATCACTATACTATACTATGCTATATATGTAGGTATAGTATAGTATAGACTAGATGATGCCCATGATTTCGTTCCTCAGAATTTAGGGTTTTGAAAAATCCTGGGGAAATTCTTATCCGAGATGCAAGCTATCACTGTGCCTTTCGTCAAAATCGGTTAAAAAGATGGGCCGCGATAAAGTAACAGACAGACAGACTTACATTCGCATTTATAATATTATGGATTAAAATGAACTACGTTGCCGCCACTAAGCGATGAATCAAATCTTTGGTTGGAAACCTTTGTCTGTTTATGGGTTCAAGCAAAATTCCAAGGTTAATTAGTACCAAATTGATTGTCTACTGAGATTTTTTTCATTAAATCTTTAGGTGAAATACTAGTCTAAATCTAAAACTTGTCTAAAGGTACCGCTGTCAGCATAACTCCACTACCTACTCCGAGTGTACCAGTTAATATTACTTGCACACAACAGTGAGTATAATATCAGAATTTTGAAAATTTATTGACATTTTTGAGACTAACTGTAAAAAAGTAATACAAGAACTGAGAAATTTAAAACAAATATTTTCGAAAACAACTAAAAATTGATTTTATTAAAAAACTTCAGCTAAGAGTCCTAATGAAAATTTTGATCCCCAGTTTTATACTCAACAAATAGTTTTCGAT
Source organism: Maniola jurtina (assembly GCF_905333055.1). Classification (NCBI taxonomy): domain Eukaryota; kingdom Metazoa; phylum Arthropoda; class Insecta; order Lepidoptera; family Nymphalidae; genus Maniola; species Maniola jurtina. The sequence goes on along the minus strand of NC_060050.1, from coordinate 1,309,916 downwards.
GAATTTTGCCCAGTGATTTTTTTTCTGAATTATACAATGTTACCTTTAATAGATATTAGTAATTATAATTTATAACTCGATGTTGTCTATTATATTTATTATAACACAAAATTATAAAAGTTTAACAAATATATTCATGAATATGTGTTTGCATGGTTTGCGTTGTTGCTCTCGCATTGTCATCATCCTTGAAACTAAAAACGTAGACAATTAAAAAAAGTCTTGGACATTTTAGCGACAGACGAAGAAAGTGTCACAGATCTTCACGAATACTATCAATCCCACCAAGAAGAGTTGATGAGAATCGTGAGCATTTTAAATCCGAAAGTTCCGCTTCTCTTGGATGACCCAGAAAATTTTGACGACGATGAAAAAAGCCTCGAAAGTCAAACAAAAGCAGCAACAACTGCAAAAAGTTACACTGGAGATCTTTCTATATACCAAGATGATTACGTAGCGCAAAAAAGCCTAAGACATCTTTCCGAAGATCAAATCGATCTCGACAAATTACTTAACCGACCAGAACCACCAGATTCAATTAACCCATTGAAAAAAATAAAAAAGATAAAAGACAATCTGTTCTCGAGAAAGTTTAATAAACGCTCGTCTAAACCTGATATACAAGATGATACAATTTCTCTTAAATCTACTTCATCAGAAACGTCCCGCATATCTATATCAGATATTAAAAAGGAGATAAAAAAGATTAAGAAACTGAAAATGCCAAAGATCATAAATGAAACCACAGAAGATGACGGTGTTGGCATGGCTTCTATACTCGCTCGTTCAGTGATACATGCTCAAACAAGCCTCGCTTGCATTACAGAAAGTCAAGACTCTGAAAACTCACCTTGTTCCACTTTGAGAAGAACTAGTGAATCTGAGCCGAATGTAGCCATTTCTGATGACGATAAAACAAGGCCTCAATCAGCTATGAAAAAAGAAAGTGAGCAAAAAAATATGCCAGAAATACACTGCGGTTCATTAGAAAACATTAAAAGCGACGAAACTGTTCAAACAGAAAGAAAAATATCCGAATCATGTCCAACTAGTCCCATGGTCTCGAGGAATGAAAATTTTCTCAAGCCACCTGGAGATAATGATTTCTACGGCTCAGTGTCTTCCGCTCTGTCGGCTGATAGTTCAGAGATTTATTCATCTTCGGACGAGGATGATGAAAGTTATGACATGAAAAGCGATCAAGAACAAATGGAAACTACTACTTCTGTAATTCAGTCTGTGCTCGGCAATGCAAACTTTATGGCTGAAGTGAAAAGAAAACCAATCATATTGGATCGGTTGACCATTGAAAAAACTAATGATAAAAAACCGATTGATGATAATTTCAAAAACTTCGAACGCGGTATCTATGGTTCAACATCTGGTACAAATGTGGACGTGGATAAAAAAATTATTGACAAAGAGAAAGCAAACACCGAAGCCGGAAATTCAACGTGTGTACCCACAACATCTAATAGTTCTCACCATCTCAAACTCCATAACCCCTTTGCACATAAAAAGGCTCAAAAAAGTGTAAGCGCACCTTCATCCCCCGTAGAAAAGAAAGGATTCATATACCGATCCTCGAGAAAAATCAAGCGACAACTGTCGAAAATTTCCAAAAACAGCATGATTAAAAGTTTATCTCATTATTCGTTACTACCGAAGAAAAAGCACGTAGATCCTAAAACCGCTATAAGCCAACCCTCGTCTGCTTCCGATGTTACATCTAGGGCTCCTAGTGATACAGTTTTAGGTTCCCCCTTTTTGTCCTATACAGATTTGCTCAGTCTAGATAAACATGGTTTCACCTCAATGAACCAACTCCATAGAAGCGATGAGCATGTAGGGTCTAAGGCTTTCATGTACATAGGTTCAGAACCAGTTTCAAGGTCGTCTTTGAGCGGTCCATCGTTCAAAGATGAACATCATTTCCACGAACAAAGATCCTTTAAGAAACAGCATGCTAAACATAAGTCTGTTGGTCTTGTTCATACTGCCATGGAGACTATTTTAATGGATAAAGTGGACTCTCTATTGATACCAACAAGTCCTAATCTGGCTAAAACTGACGATAGAAAATTTTTCGATGACGTCAATGAAAAGTTAGAAAAAGTTCAAGGAACTGAAACTAAACCTAAAGGCTTGTTTATTTCTGCCTTAGAGACAGTATTGATTGACAAAGTGGAATCTTTGATGTTGCCGACAACTCCCGATCCTGTTAAAGGCAAAGATACGAAATTTTTCGATGACGTCAATGAAAAATTTAAAAAAGATGAAAGTTCACAACATAAACATCACGCTGCGCATGTACCTATTAAATCTAAAGTAGAAGGAGCAATAATAGAATCTAAAGGACTTGTTCATTCTGCTATGGAGACGATGTTAATGGATAAAGTCCAGTCTTTATTGTTGCCAACAACTCCTGATGGAACTAAAGCTAAAGATAAGCAGTTTTTCTCGGAAGAAAAAGATGTCAAAGCACTTAATAAAAACCCTGAGACAGACGGGACTAAATTGAATGAAGGAAAAGATCTCACAGGAGAAGACAAGCAACTTGAAGCAAGCGATAAAAAAGATGTAAAATTGCCGGGCAACGAAAAAACACATACTGAAAGGCCTGATAATGAGAGAGGAAGCGAAAAGAAAGACCGTAAATTAGTTCGTCAAGACAGTATCCACTCTACAGATGATACGGTGTCGTGTAAAATGTCCAAGGATAAAGATTCTAGTATCACTCCATGCAAACTAACCCACGCGCCCGTGTTACAGCATTTCCATCCCATTCTTAGCGGATCACCCTTAGAGACCATCCCATCACTGCCGGAAAGCAGTATAGATAGAAGTGAGAGCTTAGATGTAGAAGGAGTGGATAAAGATAGTACTAACGGTGTTAGCGTGTGTTGTAACTCGCATGCAGCGTGCGGTGTTGACAGGAGCGAGCGAGAGCGGGATAGGGAGAAGGAGAGGTGTGACAAGGACAAGGGATCTCCAAGGCACGCGAGGCATGAGTCTTATGGAGGCAAGGAGCCGGTTGGGAGCGTAACAGTCCAGAATGCTTCATTAAATTCGTCGTCCACTCCCTTGGGTATACACAGACGATCTTCGGACTCCGATCTCAGCGTTACTCCTAAAGGTAAGTTTTAATTGGAATTGGAAGCTAACAAATATTATTTTTACTTTTTAGGGTTCCGTACCCAAATGGTCAACGAGACCTTATTTTTAAGCCTCCGCTGTCCGTCCTCTGTCTTTCTGTCAGACAGCGAGCAGTATTGCGTGAAACGTAATAAGTAGAGAGTTGAAATTTTCACAGAACGTATTGCTGCTATAACAATAAATAATAAAAATTACAAAATGGCCGCCATGAAAATTCAAGAAAAAATTTAAGTGTTATTATTTGTACGGAACCCTTCGTGTGCGATTCCGACCCGCACTAGACCGATTTTTGTTAATTTTTTACCAACTTACCAATTTTAGGCAGCTCTCTGAACGCGTTAGCGGGGATCCCAGGTAGCGGTGGGGGCGCCATACTGAGGCCTTCCATGAACAGCAATAACCTGGAAATGCTGGAGTACCCCTTCCTCACCATGACAGAATATCCTCCCGGATTCATCGTTCACATAGGTACATACATATTACATATACAGTACACACATTCAAATACTTTAATCCGATATAAACTTTATCAACAAGAAAATTACTTTTAGCATAAGTTTGCGTGTCTCGCCAACGTTGATAGATTTCCAACATCGAAACACAATGGTGTTGTAGTAAAATGGATTTTACAGCATTGGAATAGGGTTTATTTTGTTTTTCACGCACAACAGACGGAAACGTTTAAGTGCGGAAACCAGCCCAGAGAGAAGAAGGGTTTATTTTTACATTACATTTGTTTATTGAGAATGCTCCAAATGCGAGCACTAATGTAAAAACTTTAAGAGCAGCCTTAACTACTCTTTTGTGGCTCTGTTTGTGTGCTCTGAATGAATACAACCGCCTCGACTTCCACTTCGCGACATCCACTCTAAAAAAAAAACACTCGCTGATGCTTTCCGAGCCGGTCTATTCGGATGATCCCTAAACATCAACGTTAACTATGTTACACTACTCAAAGTCCATGAACGTAGTCGAGTTGTAAAAACTCATCCTATCTCTGCAGGTGGCACAGTATGCGCTAGATCAGTCAAACTAGTAGACGCGGGCGGGGAGAGTCCGGCGCGCGCGGCGTGGTGGGCGGAACTACGCACGGAACTGCGTGCGCACGCGCGCGCATTGCGTTGCACAGCTGTGTTGGCCTATAGCGAACGAGCGGCTGTTCGGTAAGCAGGAGTTTATTGCTGTAGAACTATAGTAATATACTATACTTATAACTATACTCATATCACCCTGCACGTGGCACAGTAAACGCTAGATCAGTGTATTTACCATAGTGGTAACCTGATCCGTATAAGTGGCTACTGGCTTGAACATGGTTAGTACCCTAAGTATGTATTAGTTTGGTTGGTCCCTATTTAATGGGTCTATAATATAAAGATCTTTGGAACTGGTGTTACTCTCCGGAACCGGCTGGTCAAACCGGTGTATCTTGGAACTTGTATATAGTCCTTGTTAGCGCGGTTCAGGCTTCATAGTAAGTGACTGAAGCTACCTGTAGCGCCATCTAGTAACGTCGTTATGAATTACTACGTTTAAGGCTTTTATAAAGACCTTAACCAGAACGCTAGCAAAAACGAAGACAGGTGATAGTACTGATGATTACTGATAAGATACTTTTTAAGATACTAAGTCTTTTTTAAAAGTTCACACATATTGCAAATAAAACATCTGACTGACGCTAGAGGTCAACGAACGTTCCATAAATAGGCCTGTCGAAGTTAATGCCGCGTCGTAGGAGGGGCAATAACCCGAGTTTTGCACGCTATACAATGCAGGTTCGAAAAATACTAAATCAGTAAAACTACAAGATAAGGCAAAAGTTATTGGCATTGGATTGTTTTAAAGCAGTATAATAATAACGCTAAGTCTTTGCTAGTGTTCTGGTTACATCCGGTACGTAAATATGATTGAATGTTCCGTAGGGAGGACGTGTGCGTTCTCTCCGCGTCGGGCACAGCTGCTGTCATTAATTTGGACTGTGGTTTCTCAACACTCGAGGAACCTTCCCTATGTGAGTATGCTTTAATTTATTTTAGTGATTTGTCTGGCGGGAGGCTTTGGGCGTGGCTAGTTACCACCCTACCGGCAAAGCCGTGCCGCCAGGCGATTCAGCGTTCCGGTACGATGCCGTGTAGAAACCAAAGAAGTATGGGTTTAATAAAAACTGCCATATCCCTTCCAGGTTAACCCGCTTCCATCTTAGACTGCATTATCACTTACCACCACGTGAGATTGCAGTTATGAGCTAACTTGTATCTGGAAAAAAACAGTCAAGCGTGAATCGGACTCGCACACTTTACAAGTTTTTGTTTGGTTTCTCTTCAATAGCTGTTCTTGTTTTGAATAATTTATTTCAAACATTTTTGTTAATTAAAATATGTTGTATAGAGACAGGCGTTACAAGGAACGAATAGCTTATATAATTTGCTATAACCCGCTAAACCAGACAATTCTGTATGGTGCAGCATGCGATACGCACCGCCCGTCCTCCCACTGCTAAACAGATAGGAAAAGCCAGCCACCAAGCAAGCAATATGCACCACCACCACGCAGCACCATACAAACCCCAAAACCACTGGGTTTTTGTCTGGTTTAGCGGATTATAGCAAATTAAGCTTTTGGTTTCTCGAATTAAAATATGGTTTTACAGTGTTCATTAAAGATTATATTTTTTTCAGTGACGACCGGTTCAAGAAACGCGTTAGACGAATGTGAAATAGAGCCGTGCTCCATCGCGCACGTGCCTTACTCTCCGGGAGCAGGGCCTTATCGCGCTGAGCTATCCACTTGTGGCGGATGCAGGTATGCTATCCAGTGAACGACAAAGCATAGAAGGCGTGTTTCTAATGATTGTCTATGTTTTGGCTCGTCCTTCCAATATTACTCGGCCATTTTTAGGGTTTCGTATCTCAAAAGGAAAATTGGAACCCTTATAGGTTCACTTTGTTGTCTGTCTGTGTGTCTGTCTGTCGTGTCTGTCAAGAAAACCTATAGGGTACTTCCCGTTGACCTAGAATCATGAAATTTGGCAGGTCAGGGTATATTATAGCACAAGTAAAGGAAAAAATCCGAAAACCGTGAATTTGCGGTTAGGTTACATCACAAAAAAATAATTAAAATGTGTTTAAATTTTCAAAGTAAGATAACTATACAGAGTGGGATATTATCATATGAAAGGGCTTTACCTGTACATCTCTCTAAAACAGATTTTTGTTTATTTTTATGCATAATAGTTTTTGATTTCTCGAGCGAAATGTCGGAAAATATACCCGAGTACGGAACCCTCGGTGCGCGCGTCTGACTCGCACTTGGCCGGTTTTTTTTTAATTCTCAATGGTCCATTTTTAGGCGAGCGCGCGTGCCAACCGTGCTTCTAGCAACGTGCGCGAAGCCCAACCGACTCACTTCCTACGCCAAAGCTGTTACACTCACTGCCGTCGGTAAGTAACTACTTATTAGTGGTACCTATATTTCTAGGGTTTTATAACAAATGCGCGTATCTCGTACACGCTACTCGACTAAAATACTAAAGTAGTCTGAACTAGTCTTAAGAGCCTAGTTTTAAACTACTACTAGAACTACTAGAAAAAAAACTGTTCCTCACCCTGAGAGATGCCAGGTGAATGAATTTCGCTTGAGATTCAAGATGTTTTAGCCAAAAACGGCAAAGTGAAATCATCAGACGCAGGTTCGAATCCTGCCGGTTTCGCAATTTTTGATATGTAGTTAAAAGTTATTTAAAAATTACGTTTCCTATGTTGTAGCGGCGCGTTGTCGGAGGGCGGTGGGCGCGGAGGCAGGTGCAAGGGACTTGTCCGACCAGCTGCCCTTCCTGGAGTATGAGCTGCACAAGCTGCTACTGGCCAAACTGAGGATGCAGGTAGAAATGAACAGCAAGATAAAGTTCAATACTAAAACTTGACTACTCCTTTTAATAAACGTTGAAATACATATAGTAAAATCATGTTTTTGTCAGTTGTTAGTTGATCTTTCTATTCTATTATCTTGATTCTATTATCTTCTATTCTCGGGCGGCGTATTTTGAATTCCTCGCTACGCTCAGGATTCTACTTTAGAAACCCTCACTTTGGCCTCTTGTAACACAAACACATAACAATTTTAGTGATTAATTATGTTGTAGGGCGCAAACGCAATATTCGCACTGCAGACGCAAATCGCGATAGGCGAGCGCTGCGTTATGGCGCTAGCCAGTGGAACCGCAGTGCGGTTGGGTGCGCTGCCGCCGCCCACTCCGCCCAGAATTAAAGTAAGTTCAATATTTCTGCTTTCTATTAAACAAACATCTATAATGTAAATATAAGACCGGCCATATACGAACAGCAGAACAGATCGTTGAGTAACTGGTTCAAAGTTGATTAAAAAAATAAATTATAATAACAAATATATATTAGTGGTTTTAAAACTGAGCCACTTGCCACTCCAGACAGTCTCTCTGTGTTTTAAACCATAAAACTTTGTTCTGGCTTCACGTTTTACTAAAATATTAGGGTGTGCGATTTCTATAGTTAAAAGTACTTTTGAATATTATTATTTTTCAGTTATGTTAGCTTTAAAAGTTTAACTCGTATGTAAATTTTAATTTTCTGCAGGCCTCAGAGAATGATAAGAACGCAATAGAAATACAAAAGGCGCTGTGGGACACGTTTACAGCCAACAAAACAGCGAACGGATACGACCTAGGTAAGTTTTAAACAACCACCAAAACATTGATCTGTATCTTGTTTTTTTTTAGGCACAAGTTAGTTCCAGTCAACTGCAATCTCACCTGGTGGTAAGCGATGATGCAGTCTAAGATGGAAGCGGGCTAACCTGGAATACATACACCTTTGGTTTCTACCCGGCATCGTACCAGAACGTTACATCACAAAAAAACGAATTACACCAGCGGAGTCTTCTCTGTTTGACCTAAGTCAAGACGAGGGTGGCTTCCCCGGTAACGTTCTTTAAGCCGTTGTCGGTTAAGGCCTGCCTTCTCGCCTTAGGGCCTCGAGGTCTCAGTTGTGTTGGGTCTGGGTATTGTCAAGTCCAATAATGCTTGCGTCCTCATCTTCACCAACAAGTTGCGCCGGTGAGGGTGTCAAAAATCAAATGTGTTCAAAAAAATTAATTTACTAAATCACATATAGATGGCGCTGTTGTCATTAACTTACAGTATGCACATAAAAATGTTAAAATATTTGGTACGATGGTACGGAATCTTTCGTGTGCGAGGTCGACTCGCACTTGACCGGATTTTTAAATATTGAGATATAATATTCGTATCACACTAATATTATAAAGGCGAAAGTTTGTATGTGTGTGTGTGTGTGTGTGTGTGTGTGTGTATGTTTGTTACTCCTTCACGCAAAAACTACTGGACGGATTTGGCTGAAATTTAGAATGGAGATAGATAATATCCTGGATTAGCACATAGGCTACTTTTTATCCCGGAAAATCAAAGAGTTCCCACGGGATTTCAAAAACCTAAATCCACGCGGGCGAAGTCGCGGGCATCGGCTAGTCTTATATAATATCGTGTCCCATCATTTACCTTTTTTCCAAAATGGTAAATGATAAATGGTATGGTTTTTCAAAATAAATGAAATTGAATTGAATTGAATTGGTATTTGTTTGTAGGATCACAGGAGCACAGCACAAACGGAGTGCTGCCAGAGATCGAAGGTGATGAAGCGCCAGTACTAGACCTGTGTGCAGACAAAGACGCGTGCGTGCTAGAGTTGGACGAAGCGGAAGATGTGAGTTATATGAGTTACTAGCTGATGCCCGCGACTTCATTCGCGTGGATATAGGCTTTTTAAAATCCCGTGGAAACTCATTGATTTTCAGAGATATAAGTAGCCTATGTGCTAATCCAGGATATTATCTATCTCCATTCCAAATTTCAGCCAAATCTGTCCTGTACTTTTTACATGAAAGAGTAACAAACATACTCACATACACACAAACTTTCGCATTTATAATATTACTAGCCGATGCCCGCGACTTCGCCCGCGTGGATTTAGGTTTTTTGAAATCCCGTGGGAACTCTTTGATTTTCCGGGATAAAAAGTAGCCTATGTGCTAATCCAGGATATTATCTATCTGCATTCCAAATTTCAGCCAAATCCGTCCAGTAGTTTTGCGTGAAGGAGTAACAAACATACACACAAACACACACACACACACACACACACATACAAACTTTCGCCTTTATAATATTAGTGTGATAAGAGTGATGGGATACATTTTAACAATTCCACATACAACGCGAACCAATCATAACATAACATAACGTGAGCCAATGCGAAAGAAAGCTCAAACTCCATAAAAACAAAATTGTATTTGGTTGGCTATCCTCTAAAGCAAATTTTCGTTTTTCGAATAGATATGATGAATAAGTGTAAATTAAAAATTTATAACACCCCCGACAAGTGAAGGTAGAAAAGAGCTGATAACTTTCAAACGGCTGAACCAATTTTCTTGGATTATAGCTAAGAATACTCTCGATCAAGCCACCTTTCAAACAAAAAAAAAAAACAAATTAAAATCGGTTCATTAGTTTAGGAGCTACGATGCCACAGACAGATACATAGATACACAGATACACAAGTCAAACTTATAACACCACTCTTTTTGGGTCGGGGGTTAAAAAATGTTTGTATGTATGTTCAGGTGGAGACCGCAAAAGCATTGGCGATCCGGCGCAGTCACATGCAAGTGTTCACGAGTATGTTACGCCCCGCGCCCGCCGCGCCGCCGCACGCTTTTATGCAGGTATGTGTATATCTCACTTGTTATTGCGTCAGCAAAAGGGTGAGGAAGGCGCGTAGTTCAGGTCCTCCCACATCTTTATTCTACTTTATTTTATTATATACCTACTTTATCATTAAATTATTGTACTAACCCTATATCTACTAACCACATTATTTATTTTGTATTGTATTTGTATTTTGTATATTGCATCCTATAGGTAGTTACCGTCCGAAACTTCTGGCTTCACGGAAGACCAGCGCTGTGCCTGCGTTCCCCACACAGGCGCAGCAAATGCTAAGTGGAGTCCATTTTGGCACCGCACACCACGCGTCCCATTTTATATTTTATTTATTTTAAGTTATTGTTGGTACCAAATAAACAGTTTTTCTTCTTCTTCTTCTTCTTCTTCATCGTCTGATGGATGTCCACTGCTGGACTTATCTCTGGGCATATGGATCTTAACACTCTTAAGTTTTGTGCCGCTTTTTTTTTAGCCATGCTAATCATGACTAACACTCCCTTTTCCCCGGCCCTCCAATTAAGCGTAAAGCTTGTGCCAGGAGTGGGTACGACAATAGTGCAACGGGTGGGGTTTGAACCGCCGACCTTTCGAAATTCAGTCCGCTCCTCAACCGTTGAGCTATTGAGGCTCTAACTGCTGTTTGCGCTAAGTTATTTGTCCATTATGGAAAAACGTTTACAATCTACATGTACACTCTACATAGCGAAATTGAAGGCGAATTTATTGCGGTATTATGAGTTTTTGATTAACGAATTTTATGAATAAGTCGTTAGCACGTACAGTAAGTAAATACATGCTAGGCAATTCGAACCAGTGGTAGATCTTTTTGACAATTCAAAAGTACTGTAAGAGTTCAATTGAACAAAATTTTTTTTTTTTTTTTAATTTGAATCACAACAAACAATTGAATTCATAAGAAATATTTACGACTCTATATCAGTGTGGTGTTTAAGGTCAGTGAAATTAATGTTTATTGGGGTCTAAATAATGACGTATTGTTTCGTTATGGAGAGTGGTTGGTACGCTATATAGAATGTTTCAATATAGGGGTAACAATGTAAACCAAACGAACCTTAGCAATTTCTACGTTCTAAGGAGTTTCTCGTTAGATAGAAGTTCGCAATATATAGTATACACTGTATTTTAATCCCTTGATGATGGTTGTCATGATTTTAGCAGACTATCATACAGTCAAAGGCTGTAAGTCGTTTAGCACCTTAATGATCATATTCGCGTGGCACGGTTATACACATGCGTTAGGTGTGTGTGGCATGTGGCAAAAGGTCATAAGTGTGACAGGTTTTTGATGCAATAGTTTCGCGGAATCGCTACTCGAATTCTGAGGCCGAGCGTATGTATGTATTTTCCACTGTAACGCCAAAACTGAGAGATGATAATTTCTAGGTCTGGCGAGCCCGCCTAGGGTCCCAAGGGTCGGGAGCAGAACGACTAGTGGCGAGCGCGTTGACTGGTGCTGCGTACAAACTGAGGCGGCTTCAGCCAGCTGCCCTTGCCGCTCCTTCCTTCCAGTTGGAACTGCCTGAAGTAAGTATACTTATATTTATTAGAACATTCAAAAGTTGTTGCATCAAAGACCTACATCTATACAAGATGCACAGACAAAGGCCGTAAGTCGTTTAGCATCTTAATAATCATATCCGCGTGGCACGGTTATGCACATGCGTTAGGTGTTTGTGGCGTGTTTATATAATAGAAAAAGGTCATAAGTGTGACAGGTTTTTGATGCAATAGTTTCGCGGAAGTGCTACTCGTATTCTGAGGCCGACCGTACAAATTATTATTATAGGAGTCACAACGTCTACTATATAATTTTTACTTTTCTGAAGGTTTCACTTTCACCGTGTGTATGCCTGCACACATGTTTTTTTAATTATTTAAAAACCGGTTTTGTTTAAAATGAAAGACCAAAGTGCATCAAATCAGATTTTTGGTTTATAATTTTAATGATAGTGTTTTTTTTTACCTACACTTAAAGATTTCTAAACAATTATTATGTATTTACATATCAAGAATTGCAGAACTGACAAGATTGAAACTTGAAACTTCATTTTTACACGTTATATTCATTCGTTTCATATATTCTTTGTATCAAAAGAAATACTTTTTCAGGATGAAATTCAACTAGTAGTCTCAGGTACAGCCATCCCCCTTTGCGACCCTTCGAAAATAGAACACAGCAACGGGGCAGAAAAGGACGGCGCTACTGTAGAGGGAGACGATGATATTTTCGCTTTGGACGAGGAACAGTTGGTGAAAGTGACGCCTGAAGTGGTGGAAGATAAGAATAATGGACCGGTAAGTAATGGGGTGAGCTTCAATGAGTGTGTTCTACCTGTAATGACGTATGGAGCCGGTACAGCCATCGCCCTTTACGACCATTCGAAAGTGAATTACAGCAACGGGGCAGAAAAGGACGGCACTACAATAGAGGGAGATCTTCGCTTTGAACGAGGAACAGTTGGTGAAAGTGACGCCCGAAGTGGTGGAAGATAAAAATAGTGGACCAGTTAGTAATGGTTTTAGCCATCTACTGCCATCTGCAAAATCTATGAACTAAGACAAGCACCTCGAAACCCCCGATTATCGAGTGTGAAACCCCAACATATAGGTCTAATATATTTTTACCTCAGAAATAAAATGACTTATTGTTATTTACCTCCTTAAGAGTTAATATTTACCTCCTTAGGGGTTGATTTTTCAAAAACCTATTCTAGCAGATGTCTACATCATTATAGCTATCTGCATGCCAAATTTTAGCCCGATCCGTCCAGTAATTTGAGCTGTGTATTGATAGATCAGTCAGTCAGCCTTTCCTTTTATTAACCCCCGACCCAAAAAGAGGGGTATTATAAGTTTAACGTGTGTCTCTGTGTATCTGTCTGTGACAGACACACAGAGACACAGATCGTAGCGCCTAAACGAATGAACCGATTTTAATTTAGTTTTTTTTTTTGTTTGAAAGGTGGCTTGATCAAAGGTGTTCTTAGCTATAATCCAAGAAAATCGGTTCAGCCGTTTGAAAGTTATCAGCTCTTTTCTAGTTTTCTTATGGAGGTTTTTGTGTCGGAGGGTTTTAAATTTTGAGTTATATATTTAGATAACCATACTGACACTATATTAGTACCTACATTGTACTTGAACGAAGCCGGGGCGGGTCGCTAGTCTAGTTAAAAAAACGTGAATTGATTCGCAGGCGGCTGGGCGAGTCTCCCTAACAACATTAAGCACAGTGGAAGGAACAAAGATCGCTCGGCGAGTGTGCTCCTTACGTCTTCTGTTCGTGAGAGAAACCACTGCCGTCCGAGAACTGGGCGGACTTAGCGGATTCCTGCACACTTTCACTTGCGAGGTAAAATCTATATGTACTGATATTGTATGAAATAGTAAAAATGTGTTTAATTCCATACATAGTAGCAGAGATACTGAAAACTCACTCATCCCTTCATTCAGCTTCAATTTGGTGACCGTCGTTTCGCTACGGAGATCGCTGCTACATCTGCCTATCTAAGCTTCAGTTTGCTTTTTTTTTTCAAAGGAGGATTTCAAAGGATATCAAATGAAAGAGGAAAACATTTTGAGTTCATAAATATAAATAACTAGCCGATGCTCGCGACTTCGCCCGCGTGAATTTAGGTTTTTTGAAATCCCGTGGGAACTCTTTGATTTTCCGGGATAAAAAGTAGCCTATGTGCTAATCCAGGATATTATCTATCTCCATTCTGAATTTCAGCCAAATCCGTCCAGTGGTTTTTGTGTGAAGGAGTAACAAACATACACACACACACACACACATACAAACTTTCGCCTTTATAATATTAGTGTGAAGTACAATGTTAAAATACACCGAGCGACAGAAAAACAGTTTTAATAGTTTTACAGTATCTATCGCTATCTATTGGAAGATCGCGGGTAGTAGTTGGGTGTTAGTACTGTTCAATTTCATCTTGTAGGTGCTGGCGATTGTCCGCGCGTACACGGCGGCGCTGGGCGGCAACGCGTTGACGTCTCTCTACCTCGCGCATCTGCTGCTACACAACAATGCACACAAAAACCAGGTAAGGAAGGCAGAAAAAACCGGCCAAGTGCGAGTCAGACTCGCGCACCGAGGGTTCCGTTCCGATAAATCAAAAACTATTACGCATAAAAATGAATAAAATTCTGTTTTAGAATGTACAGACACAGAGGTAAAGCCTTTTCATATGATTCCTCACTTGGTATAGTTATCTTTTTTTGAAAATTGAAAACACTTAGTTATTTGTTCATGAATACATATTTTTTTTTGTGATGTACCCACAAATTCACGGTTTTCGGATTTTTACCTTTACTTGTGCTATAAGACCTACCTACCTACAACGGGAAGTACCCTATAGGTTTTCTTGATAGACGGGCAGACAGACAGACAACAAAGTGATCCTATAAGGGTTCCGTTTTTCCTTTTGAGGTACGGAACCCTAACATTTCTTTTAAATAACAATTTCCATTTTTTGCTTTTATTTTCAGGGCCAGTGTCTTCTGTCCGTCGGCGGCGATGTCGTTCATATTACGTATTAATTTATAAGGTTTTAATTTTAGTTTTACTTCAAATCGTAAGACATTAATGTTATTTACTATAGTAAGTGAAAATATTTTTAAACAAGATTGTTTTACTTCAACTGCCCATGGAGTTACTATTTAATTTTAGTGACAAACGCCCTATCAATAAGATTTTAGTTTTACTTACAAGACCATAGAAATATAATAATACTTCACCCGTACACTTGCCGTCAAATGATAAAAAAAGAACATTTAATTAGGAATCTATATTTTATTGTCATGCTAGTGAGTAAAATTGGTAATATCGACCATAAAATTGCTTTAGCACCTTGTCCCACCAACAATCAGGAAGCGACTAGCTATCGACTATTTTCTCGCTAACAAACATACAATCGATATAATTTAGTCTCAATAAAAGATATAAAATATATTATCTGTAGCCCATTTTTTAATCCTGGAGACCAAAATCACGTTTCGTGTGTTTTACGGCTCTTTGATAGTGCTGTGGTGCTCTTTGATAGTGCTGTGGTGCAATCGATACTTACCGATAAACAATAATATATGTATGAAACAACAAAAATGTGTTGAAAATTATTCCGATTCAAATGAATTAAGTATGGGCTATGAGTTTTACATAATATCGAAAAATTCCTTAGGTGAATTATTTTTTGTTACTTACTATATAATTCTTTAACAGGGCTCTCTCCTTCACTTACTCCATACAATAGTAGTCCCAATTTTATTTGAATATTAAGCAAAGTCCATGAAATTTTGCAGACATATTCTAGAAACTAATATCTGTGCCTGTGGTGTTTTAGATTTTTCTAAAAAAATTACAGGGGCTCAAAGATTTGTATGTGAATTTTTGAAACCGCGTAACTTTGAAACCGAATATTTTAACGGAAATCTGGAAAACCACAGATATTAGCTCCCGGAACGTTTCTACAAAATTCCATTGAGTATGATTGTTTAGAATTCCAATGAGAGACGAACTACGTTTGTATCTAACGAGTGACGGAGAGACCCCTCCTAAGTCTTTCAAATAATATGTGCTTAATTAGTTTCGTACGTTTATGTTACTCATTTTGCACGAAATATTATATTATTAACGATTTTAATACATGAGAGCAACACTATTTTTGTTAAGCTGGTATTATTATTTTTAAGTTTGACATTTCTAGTTGTCATTTTTGGTATCTGGGATTAAAAACTAGAATAGTTGATTGTTCCACAGGTTTGTCTTAGTGACAAGAGCTAACAAAGAAAAACACGCTTAAGGTAATTGCTATTTGACAAATCGCAAAAATGCTGTACTTTGAAGTAAATTGTTTATTTTTCTAAAGCATTAACAGCTATTAAATACATGCAATTAAAAACTTCAGTTTGTGAAGATTATAAGGGCCTCTTTTTATTTAGTATACATTATCCCAATAAAAAAAAAAACCAAGTTGAAAACATTGCTGTTCGCAACTTGTTCTGTAAAAGTTTTCTTTAACATCTTGATACTTTGAAGCCAACCTCCAGAAAATGAGATGTTTAGGTTTAGCAATCAATTTTAACTGTTAGTTTTATACTAAATGTTTTTCGTTTCTTAAATAATCTAAAACTAACCAAAAAACTTCCTGTGCTATTTATTTTCTTGCAGGCGCTGTATGGAATTCAGTGTCCACTGGACTGTCATGGCGGAAGGACTGTGCGCGTCATTTCGTCGCAAAATATTATTTAAAATGAATTTAAGCTTATTATTTTTGAATGAAAGTTGTGTTTATAATCGTTGAAAAATAAAATAGGGATTTTTTCATTTCTAAATGAAGCCTGCTTATATACTAAATTTTATTCTAAAGTTACGGTTTTACCAGGTAAATACTCGGAGGTTGTCATAGATTATGATGACAGATAGTAAGTGTTCTAAATAGGTATTATACCTATGTTAGGAGATAGCGCGCCTCGTTCCGGGTGCCGTGTTCCGAAATGGATTTCGTAGTAGTGCAAGTTTGGTGCAAGCCCCACATGACGGAGGGGTATGCGTCAGGCATTTCCTGTGTACAAAAAAAAGACCTATATTTCGGATCCATATTTCATCACTGACAATATGCACTATTCAAAGACTGTTCTTCAAGCATTGAGGAATTTTGGACAGAGACATCTCGAAGGTTCCCGAAGGCTGCCTGAGTTAGATTTGTCGGCTAGCTAGCTTTTTTCGAAATTGGACTTACTTAGCTGGATTGTGTGTTAGAGCTTTCTTATGAGATATTATATGTACATAATATAACCATGGGTCTCATAAGAAAGCTCAGATTCATGCTGCGGGCAATGGGGAGAGCCTAAAGGTTGGAACGCCATTTCGGCGGCCGTGTTTCCTGCCATATATACCTTAGATACCTGCAAGCCAAGAGTGAATAGGCATCTTCTAGGTAAGCGTGCTCCAACTTGGACCTCATCATTGCTTTCTTTAAAGCATGATTGTCGTCAAGCGCAAGCGCAAAGATTCAGGCGGCGCAAACCCGTAGCATGTGGAAGACCCTATTAAAGACCTATGTTCACTGTGGACGTCTGTCGGTTGATGTTGATGATTATGTCTTTAGTGCAAGTAGTTCAGTAGTTTCAGAGTTTATCGATAACAAACAAACAAACCTTTCCTCTTCATAATATATGTAGTTAGTAGCGCAAACTTGGAAAAAAATCTCGTGGACACTCTTTGATTTTCCGAGATAAATGTCATTTTACCTGACAGCCCTAATCAATTTTATCACTGATATTAATAACTAATTCATAACCGTTAAACCTAAGTGTCAAAATCTCGTTTTTCTAGTCGAGTTCCGTAGGCTCTTTGAACCCACTGCATTATTATCCCAAGAAAACCTACCATTAGATGTAGGAATAATGGAAAGAGGTCACAACCCTCAGCAATAAAGAATACGATGCGGAGAGAGATGTCACTCTCAAGGTCTTTAAATGTATCCATGCAAAAAACCACGTCGACTGGTTGCTCCGTTGCAGCGTGATTGAATATTAAACCAACAAACACACTTTCGCATTTGAAATATGGCCAGTGATTATAAGAAACAGTTTAAATCTCTCTCTGCTCTCTGAGAGACGTTAGGCAAAGTGAACACGAATTATGACACTTCTGTGTTCTTATACAAGCTTAGGTCTCTCAATTTTGTCAATTAATGTCAAATTTCTTTCTCAGATCAAAACCTAGTAAGTGGTTTAAATTCAAAAGAAGTTTAGGCCGTAGTTCTTTCTGGTCCAATGCGGAATGGCATACTTCACACACCTTTGAGAACATGGAAAACTTGCAGGTATGCAGGTTTCCTCACGATGTTTTCCTTCGCCGTTAAAGCATGTGATATTAAATTGCTTAAAACGCACATAACTGAAAAGTTAGTAGTGCGTGATTCCGGGATCGAACCCCCGACCTTCGATTAGGAGGCGGACGTTCTAACCACTAGGCTATGACAGTTTTTAAATTAAAGGGGTTTAAATATTTTAGTGTGAAGACTGGCCAACACATTTATTCATTACATGTGCATCATTTTCTTTTTTAGGGTTCTGTACCTCAAAATGAAAAACGGAGCTCTTAAAGGACCACTTTGCTGTCTGTCCATTTGTCCGTCCGTCCTTCAAGAAAACCTATACAGTACTTCCCGTTGATCTAGAATCACGAAATTTGCTCTCGGATTTATTCTATCTACCTGCCCATAATTCTAGGTTAACGGGAAATACCCTATCGGTTTTCTTGACAGACACGACAGACGGACAGACGGACAGAAAGACAGACAACAAAGTGATCCTATAAGGGTCCCGTGTTTCCTTTTGAGATATGGAACCCTAAAAACATTATGTAAGTATGCAAAGTATTTCCCTTGCAAACAATATTTTAACAGTTGACATGTAGAGGTCATTGACTTTTCCTATCTTACTTTTAAGTTTTAATGCATTATTAAGTATTTACTGTTTTGACATGGTATTTAGATAATGGGTGATATTTATTTTATTTAATCTAATTCCTTTTAAAAACTTAGTAAGGCGCATTAATCTATAAAAACCTAGCCAGTTCAAAGACTTACTATGTTTTAAAATGGTCAAAGCGACTTACTAGCTTTTAATTTTACTTTAATGTGGGTGTCCTTACAATACAACGGGACATACTATGAAAGTTAGGCTTATGACATAAAACGATTTTCGGAAAAATGACATTTACTTTGTTTTGATATGGGGCGGACGATATAATTAGGTACTAGGGTAAAGGCTCGAGTAAATGAACAGATTGGACGTTTTTACATGTAATAAGAGCTGGAATAAAAAACCGGCTGATATACCTTTTTTAAATATTTTCTTACAAATTCTTACACTTTTTTCAATTTCAATTTCAAAACCGTGTTCCGTTCAAACCGTTCAAAAGTGCGTGTGCGTGCGTCCATGTGTGTGTGTGAGTGTGTTGTATGTTTGTACGAGTGTTTGTGAGTGTGGTATTGCGTTGTATAACCACATGAGTAGCGAACAGAGTCAAAGCTTCATACAAGCGCGCTACGATAGGTACACTACTACAAGCTTGAGGCGCGTGTGTGCGTGGCGTAGCGCACAGGCGCTACGTCGCGTACGGAGAGAAATCGGTTTATACCGGCTCGGTCTGTGCTCAAGTTCAGGGGCTGCAGTACACGTCGCGCGTCGTGTTTTCATTTAATTTAATGTTAATGATAATAATTTAAATAGTGTTTAAAATCTATTTTCTTGAACTGTCATAGATTTTGTTCAAAATCAATATCTGAGGATCCCTAGGATCACAAAACAGGAAATTGTTACCAAAATTTAAAAAAATCGACGCCATTTTGAAATTCTTTGTTAATTGACCGATTTCGTTCAAAATCGATATTTAGAGCTCCCTGGGATCACAAAATAAGAAACTGTTACCAAAATTTAAAAAAGTCGACGCCATTTTGAAATTCTTTGTTAATTGACCGATTTCGTTCAAAATCGATATTTAGAGCTCCCTGGGATCACGAAATAAGAAACTGTTACCAAAATTTAAAAAGTCGACGCCATTTTGAAATTCTTTGTTAATTGACCGATTTCGTTCAAAATCGATATTTAGAGCTCCCTGGGGATCACAAAATAAGAAACTGTTACCAAAATTTAAAAAAGTCGACACCATTTTGAAATTCTTTGTTAATTGACCGATTTCGTTCAAAATCGATATTTAGAGCTCCCTGGGATCACAAAATAAGAAACTGTTACCAAAATTTAAAAAAGTCGACGCCATTTTGAAATTCTTTGTTAATTGACCGATTTCGTTCAAAATCGATATTTAGAGCTCCCTGGGATCACAAAATAAGACACTGTTACCAAAATTTAAAAAAGTCGACGCCATTTTGAAATTCTTTGTTAATTGACCGATTTCGTTCAAAATCGATATTTAGAGCTCCCTGGGATCACGAAATAAGAAACTGTTACCAAAATTTAAAAAAGTCGACGCCATTTTGAAATTCTTTGTTAATTGACCGATTTCGTTCAAAATCGATATTTAGAGCTCCCTGGGATCACAAAATAAGAAACTGTTACCAAAATTTAAAAAAGTCGACGCCATTTTGAAATTCTTTGTTAATTGACCGATTTCGTTCAAAATCGATATTTAGAGCTCCCTGGGATCACGAAATAAGAAACTGTTACCAAAATTTAAAAAGTCGACGCCATTTTGAAATTCTTTGTTAATTGACCGATTTCGTTCAAAATCGATATTTAGAGCTCCCTGGGATCACGAAAAAAGAAACTGTTACCAAAATTTAAAAAAGTCGACGCCATTTTGAAATTCTTTGTTAATTGACCGATTTCGTTCAAAATCGATATTTAGAGCTCCCTGGGATCACAAAATAAGAAACTGTTACCAAAATTTAAAAAAGTCGACGCCATTTTGAAATTCTTTGTTAATTGACCGATTTCGTTCAAAATCGATATTTAGAGCTCCCTGGGATCACGAAATAAGAAACTGTTACCAAAATTTAAAAAAGTCGACGCCATTTTGAAATGCTTTGTTAATTGACCGATTTCGTTCAAAATCGATATTTAGAGCTCCCTGGGATCACAAAATAAGAAACTGTTACCAAAATTTAAAAAAGTCGACGCCATTTTGAAATTCTTTGTTAATTGACCGATTTCGTTCAAAATCGATATTTAGAGCTCCCTGGGATCACAAAATAGGAAACTGTAACTAAAATTTAAAAAAGTTGGCACCATTTATAATTCTTTCTAAATTGACTGATTTCGTTCAAAATCGATATTTAGATCTATTGATCGATATTTAAACTAGGCAATCACAACAAAAACAAACTTTACCATCTTGTTGAACAAATAACTATTGTTAATTAAATTGTATCCTCCAGTGCCAACCCTACCAAAATAGTTATAAAATTTGCTCGCTTCTTAGAAGCTTTGCCTCTGTTTGCTACTCTGTGGTATAACACCATGTTAGTAAATCTTAGTATATTTTTAACCGACTTTAAAAAAAGGAAGAGGTTCTGAATTCGTCGGTATCTTTTTTTTTATGTATGTTCCCCGATTACTCAAAGACGCCTGGACTGATTTGGATTTTTTTTTGTTTGATAGGGTATACTTTGCAAGTGGTCCCATATAAATTTGGTAAAGATCTGATGAATATCTTTGAAGATGGAGAACAGAACTCCTCAATGGATAAGAGCAAATTCAATTTTTTTTTAATGTATGTTCACCGATTGCTCAAAGACGCCTGGACCGATTTGGAAATTATTTTTTTTTGAAAAGCTAGGTATACTTTGCAGGTGGTCCCATATAAATTTGATGAAGTTCTGATGAATATCTTCTGAGATGGAGAACAGAACTCCTCAATGGATAAGAGCAAATTGCTCGCGATCAGTGTAATTGCTTAGTAAACAGTAGGGTTTTAGCTGGGCATGGCATATTATTATAGTACAGTGGGGCCACTAAAAATTTTGAAATAAAAAAATTTCAAAAGAAAAATAAAACCGACTTCAAAAACCACAATAACTTAAATTATTTTTTACTTTTTAGTGTTTGTGATTTTGAAATCGGTTTTATTTTTCTTTTGAATTTTTTTTATATTTATTCTGGTATTCTTCTTTCTTGGATATGGATCCCTCTTGGGTATCCCCATTTCTCTCTGTCTTTGGTACTATCAAGCTAATTTTCTCTCGCGATTTGCACAATAGCATTAGACCAACGCGTCTTCGGTCTACCTACCTGTCCTTCTTTCATCTGTAAAAATCGATACAATATGACCATTTGCATTGCAGTTTTAGGGCATGTCTCAAGGTGTCTGTAGGCTTTGTCTTTTTTCTTATGTCTTCAATTCTCACTTTGAATATTTTTTGCTTAATTTATGCAACTTGCCATCGCCCTTTAGCAAGTTACTATTTCTTTTTATATTCTTTGTCTGGACCAATGTTTGGCTGGCATAGGTAAGGCATGGCAGGATGCATGTATCTATAACGGATCTTTTAAGATGTACTGGGTAAGCTCCTTTCATTCTTTCCTTTTGTGCCCAGTAAAACAAGCATACTCGGGCTACTTTGAGAACCCATTAGCAGCTAACAGCAAGGCCTGGACTCCAATTTTTATATGTGGAAGCTGTATTTCCTCGTTGCGTTTATGAGCAAATAAGAATAGTTAACTACTTTTACTAAAAAAAAAATTTATTATTTGGCGCGAACCATCTAAACACCATGATGATTATTATTTCTGCGTTGTGAATATTACCAGAAGAAACAGCAAAAAAATTGTTCCAAGCGGCTCTATTGTAACTTGCAGTCTGCAATTTGAACGATTCTGACTTCTGGTGATAAATCTGTACCTCAGCCCCAACCCAGTACCTCTAATCTACCATTTCAAGAACTTTCAGAAGGTAGTGACGATGTAGTGACTTTTTTACATCTCAACTTAGACCATTCAATCAAAATTATTTGGATCACTTAATGAGAGATCTTAGATTGTCTAAAAAGCATCAGAACATGTGGCTTCTCGGCTCAAAGGAACAAATCTGATAACATCAGACACTTGTGTTACGGTATATTATTCTCACTACTCTTAACACATTCAGTAGCTGATGTTGCACTTCCAGCGACTTGGATGCAACAAGGGCGTTAAGTTTCATTTTCTCTGTAGTCATTTGGACTGTTTTCCAGAAAATTTAGGTGACTTTCAAACTAAGATAACTATACCAAAGGGGATAATATCATATGAAAGGGCTCTATTATACATTCTAAAACAGGTTTTATTTATTATTATTATGTAAAAGAGTTTTTGATTTATCGCGCAAAATGTAGAAAAAAATATACAATAAGTCAAAAACTGAAAATCTGACATTTTTTTTTAAATTCCAAGCCGAAAATATACTTAAGAATTTATTAATAGGAATCGAGAGTTTATGCACTAGATAGAGTTCGTTCATTCACTGAAATTTCCAGTTCATTTACTGGCAATTTATCCTTTTGTTAAATAAAATAATTTATAATAATTAATACCACGCATTTTATTTGATTTTTTGATATACTGTGTACAGATACACAAAAAATAAAAATTATATATAGAACAATTCTCATATATCTTAATTTTAGGTGAAAGTCAGGGTAATCCTTATTCGTTCATGTACTGGATCTTTTACCCTCCTACGTCAAAATACTAAAAGTCCGCGTAAATTTCGCAGATTGAAATGTCTGCTTGATTAATTGTCAATAGAGGGTCATGACATGTCAAAATTGCTAGTTTGAAGGTGAAATCGTCTAAGTCATTCGAGATGGTTTTCCTCTTAACGATGCTCTCTTGACAGTCAAAACACTCGCGTAGTTTGCGAGGCGATTTATTAGTGTATGATGCGCCATTATTCGTCCGTCTCGCTCGCACACTCGCTCGTAGCCCAGCGACAAAACTGTCCCAATAAATTCCACTCGCTTCTCGTTGCAAAAGCAATTTTATAGACGACTGTACATTAAATGAACTCTTTATAGAATTAATGTATTTCTTTTAGTCAATGAAGTTTTTTCATGGACATTAATTAAATTATAAAGACATGACAATTTAAAAAAGACTAAATCTTAACAGTAAGTAGTTACAGTACTACCACTTTTATTGCGTCGATGTACCTGCGCAGAAGTCTTATTTTTGAATTACGTGAAAATATCTTAGCCAATCATTGCGCGCGTCCGTCCGGTATTGGACGTTGTCTACGCGCCATGTTTTGTATCCGCGAATCATGAGCGAGATAGCACGAGTCTCATTTGTTCTTGGGTTTAAAATCTTAACGTCAAGCAATAAGGTCTGTATTTCATTGTTGTACATTCGGTTAGGTTGCGCTTTTCTGCGCAAACAAATGTTGCCAATGCGACTTATAAAAGTGGTAGTACTGTAAGGCTGACAACTATAGAGTGCACTTTGACTTTCCTCAGACTTAAGACACTTTTAAAACGAGACAGCGCTATACCGCTGGCATGAGTCTGTCTCATTTTAACTGAAACTTAAGTCTAAGCAAAGTCAAAGTGCGCTCTATAGATTTCAACTTAAGAGAGGTTAATTTACCATTTGGATTTTGGACACTTTGATTATTTGACAGCTTATAGTAAGTAGCTCTATCTTGCCACAATAATTTTTGAATATGTATTTAGATTTATTTACCTACAGTTTTACAGTTTTATATTATGTCTATTGTCTAAGCAAGTATGTATTTGAGTTTTACTGTGAGTTCAAAGTTCTTGGACTTTGGTGCTGGAGCCATAACTTAGTTTATTCATGAAAACATATCTGGAATTGACACAATCACCTTATTTATTATTTCATCAAAAAACATGTGCCAACGTTTAGCAAACATACAGTGGAAAATACTTTCGATCAAATTCAAATTCAATTTTTTTTTATTTAATTAGACTTTTACAAGTTCTTTTGAATCTTTTCTTTCGAATTCTTTTGATCGAATGTAAATGTCAATGCCATATTGGGCATCTTTAGACATTTTAGTCAAGAGTGCTTTGACGTTCGATTTTGTGCTGAGATGCAACAAATTATTATTACTTATTTGCATGTCTTGATTGCAGATGCCTAACGGTATGATTGTTAAACTGTGTAATAAGGGCTTGGGGAAAAATCTAGCGGATATTCGGAAGGCGGAAATCCGCTCCATGCCGCGATAAATGTAATGGGCAATTTTCACAATAATTCTAAGGCTGAGATCTATAGATCGCACTTTGACTCTGCTCAGACTTAAGACACTGTTAAAACGAGACAGCGTTATACCGCTGGCATAATTCTATCTCGTTTTAATGAAACTTAGGTCTAAGCAAACTCAAAGTGCGCTCTACAGTTTTCAACCTTAATGTTGTACAAAGATGGCTCGCTGAAAAAAAATATATGTTGCTCTCCTAACATTTCTATAAGACACTTCCACACCCGGTATTCCGCTAAATTTTTTCCTGACCTAATGCCTATACCGTATTTATGATATCATATTGTCTTAAATCAATCATAATATTAATCTCAACTGAACAGCGCACCTTGAACCAAAAACCTAAAAAGCTTGATTAAGTGTTTCATATACATAGATTTTCTGTTTATGTAGGTAGATACCTTCACGTTTTTGACATTATAAGTAGGGTTTTTCTTTATTATAATCGTAAAGCGTGGAATGTATTTAGTATAATTTTGCCGATGTATTTACTTTTCTATTTAAAATTATTTATGTGAATGTGTTGATTGTAAATAAATTGAAATATCATATCTACAAGATTTTTATTTAACGCCTGCCTCTAAATATATTAGTTCCTAGTTTCAATGCAATTTTAAACTGAATGTTTAAAAAAATTACGGAACCCTGAATATAATAGATAAAACTAGGACTTCGTCTGTGGTGGCGTTTGCTGGCGCGCGTGTTATGCCTTTTTGGAGTGGTTTTTTGTTAGAAGTGGCCGATTTTTGTTTTCTGCTGCTGGTGGTTATTCGCTCTAAAGGGGCGCCGCGTACATGTCGGCGGGCGCCTGCACAGACGAAGTCCTTAATTATACATATATAGTTTCCCTAACTACAAACTTGACATTGGCTAATCAGTGTAAAGCCAGACGAGAGAGAGAAAAAAAACTAAAATAGTGGTAAGTAAAAATCTGTCAGCTTGTCACAAATACGTATTTATTTAAAACATTACAATAATAAATATTCTGCTCTTATACCAACGAAACGCGAAATGTTGACAACAAGATAGTATTATTAATAATAATAGTTACACCTTACAACTATTAATACTTTAGATAAGTACGTCCATAGTCTAAAGGAGAGGGGGGTGTATTTTCGCAGTGTTCGGATATTACCTAAGTATTCCTAATTTTCTACTATATTTTTTTATATCTAAGAAATTTCAACAGGGACGTAGCCAGGGGTTATATCAGAAGGGGTCTAGACATTCCTTAAAATATTTTTCAAAAGATATTTTCGTCTCGCTGTTTAAAAAAAAAAGTCAGGTTTTTATCTTCAAAGTTATCTTAGAAAATAAGCATAGATTGAATACGGTTTAAATAAAATAAGTTTCTAACCAATTTGAAAATTTAACCAAATCAACTTTTTACAAAGGCCACAATTTTATTGTACCCAGAATTTAAATAATTTAACAGATCTCAAACAAAGCATGACCATTCTTCACAACTTTTACTCGAAAAGGAATAAATCAATTTACTGTAAATCCCTTAATAAATTAGATGAAATAAAATAACTACCTACAATTAAACCTAACAATTGCTATTCTATTGATTGGTAAGATTTGTTTGTTATCGATAAACTCTGAATATTGAACCGATTTTATCTAATAATAATTATTTCACCTTTAGAAGGCTCATAACTCATAATTTCCAGAAGTAACATAGGCTATATAATGTTATATAAGTACCTACTTAAATCAAATATCAACGCGTGAAGCCATCAACTATAGTGTGCAATACAATTTATTCTACCACATCGCATTCTGTTTTAAAGTTACATACTAATTCTCTATCAAAGTTGTAATTTTAAGTCGCTGGTTTTAAGCTTCAACTCATTTAAATATTGAAGACATAAGCTACGACAAATAGCTGGCTACGTCCATGTTTTTATAGCTTCATATCATGTTTTGGACAAAGTCTTTACGCAAGGTGTTGGATTATATAGATGCTCTTAGGTGATATAATACATTCAGTGGTTTACAGTGCGGGCTGGTCTGTGGACGCGCGGCGGTCAGCGCCTCCCGAAGCGAAGGAACGAGTGCACCACGTCTTGTCGCTTCATGCCTGAGTCCAGGAGTTGAGGGTAATCCCGGACTAACGCTGGAAACGGGGACACATGTAAATTATACATATTATAGATACAGATAAATTAATTGTCTGGCTGACATAACTCTCATTATAATTTGCCTTACTTGGTAGGTACAGCTCAAACCACTGGACCTAGAATCTTGAGATTTTGGATGCAGATCTTGGGGGCTATCGGGGGCATAGCCAATGGGATTGGCCAAAAACCATGTTTTGGCATGCTATCCTTTAATGATTGATAGGTATATTTTTAGCCGATGTAGGGGCTCATTTTGAATGACGCGAAATCATAGCCGACAATGCACTATTGTAGGGCAACATGCAAATTGAATCTCTTTACAGCGAATTCGCCGGTGAAGACGAGATTCCTGTTTTCTACGTCAACCGAACGCGTACACATGCCACGGCCTCGGGGGTATACGACCTAATCAAATTCAACCAACCCATCCATCCTAACTTCATCCTAAGAAGCCCCCCGACCTCTTCAATTACTTCTTTGAGTCCTAGACAAGGCCGCACGCTGTCCATTCCACTCGGTGACGTTGTAGCATCCAGTAGGGTCTACGCAGTATACTCTATCCGTACAAAAAAGAAGTTACCTTGGTACTCCGGCACCTGTTCGCCCGCCGCCTCAGCATACAGCTCTAGGAAGGTGTTGAGCGCCTGACAGAAGCGCGCGGCGCGCGGGTCGTCCTCGGCCGCGGCCGTGCACAGCTGCGCGGGCGCCGCGCGCGCCACGCTCGCGCACCACCACACCGCCGCCAGCCACAGCACCACGCGACACGCTTCTACGCTTCTGCACACAAACAACAGAAAATCCAAATATATAAAATGAGCTTCCTACTAACTTCTATGCACCCGGTACTTTGGAAAAACATTTTCTAACTTCTAACCTAGTTGATGTCAGGTAAAAAGAGCTCTGGAATTGGAGGGGATATGTTTACGCATAGGTATGATGCTGATTGCTGACTAACTACCCTTAGTGTGAGGAAGAAGTCAACAATGCCTACTGTTTGCGAGTCTTGTCACGGCCACTAGGTATCCGAATGTTTCTTGTAGCGGGTGGCAACAGTCGGTTGAACTGCCAACCCAAGATTCAAATGCTACGTTGGCATCATGATAATATTTTTGTTGTTATGCCCTTGACTTAGGTGTTTCTTTGAACCATTGGTGTTGCTAAGTCCAAGACGTCTAGTAAGCTATAACTTTATGAAGGACCTCGCTGGTACGCTGGTGAATGCTGTGTTCTTCGGTTCGATTTACGACAAGGGCAATTTTAAAATTTGTAATTTCTAAATGGTCTCTTGTCTGGTCTGATAGCAGGTTTCGGTCATGGCTAGTGGCCATAACTGAAACCAAAGAGATCTACTGTTCCCTAACCATTGGTCAACAAAATCAAGAAGTGAGTAGTAACCGATACTTATCGAGTCACAATCATAGCAATTAGGTCACTAAGGAATTAAGATCAATCAGTTAGTTCTATTGCTTGAACGGATTGCGTGGGTGCGGAGCCTTAATTTTCATTACTACTTTATATTATGACTAGATGATGCCCGCGACTTCGTCCGCGTGGATTTAGGGTTTTTTGAAATCCCGTGGGAACTCTTTGATTTTCCGGGAAAAAAGTAGCCTATGTGCTAATCCTGGATATTATCTATCTCCATTCCAAATTTCAGCCAAATCCGTCCAGTAGTTTTTGCGTGAAGGAGTAACAAACATACACACACAAACACACACACACACACACACACATACAAACTTTCACCTTTATAATATTAGTGTGATTTCTTTGCCATCATAGCCACGTTCTGTGCATCATAGCTAACTGAAAATCAAAACTACATACTACCTAGGTACTTATAGGTAGGTGCTCTGCACTTCTATACCAAAAGGCAAGGAAAAGGCACATAAGAAAAGGTGTTCAGTAAAGGCAAGGCAAGTATTGTAATTAAAAAATATTAAAAACACGACTGCCGCCATATTAACTTAACACTCACTTAACTCTACATTAGTTGAGAGATATCTACTTCTACTAGATCTAGGAGAACCTAGTGCGAGCTGTTGTAAGGGAAAAAGAATAGGTAAGTACAACTTAGAAGGTGGGATAATATTGTTTTCGAAATGGCAAAAAACTCATTAATTTCGTATGACCCCACCACTCACCAGCTATTCTTTTATTAGATAAGTTGTATCGACTCTTGATTTACAAAAGGCACCTAGTAGAGACAAATATTTGAACAGATTGTAGTTACAAAAGCAATAATAAACTTAAAATCATATGAAATATCATAAGTTTAGTTGAAAGGGCGCACAGTTCAACTATTTCAGATTGAAGCGGGACTCCTACTTAGTTTAGGAATACAAAAACTTCAATAAATTCGTGTTCCCGCCGGTATTTCGATATTGCGGGCCATGTTTTTGCTATTGAATTACGTTTTCAGAGGTTTTGTTGTGATACAAATACCTACCTACGTAGTTATGTACCACAAGAATTCGAGCTCATGGATTTCTGAATTTGTTTAAAATGAAAAAAGTTAATTCGGTCAACTGCGATAGGCTGTGGTACGACAAACGATGTCTTGCATGTTCTAATGGAATATACATAAATATAATTATAACTTGCAGAGATTCCTGTGCTAACATCTATACATATAATAAAATTGTAGAAAAGTGGTGTCTGTACAATGGAAATATATAAAATAAAAGTAGCAAGGGTTGTTATTATATCGATGCCGAACCCGAAATTGTAATTAATTTTTTTTTTGTCTGTGTGTTTGTGCACGCTAATATCAGAAACGGCTTGTTCGATTTAGATACGGTTTTCACTAATATATTGTAGTAAGCTTCACTTAATATTTAGTGTTTATTTCATGTCAATCGGTTCATAAATAAAAAAGTTATGTCAATTTAAAGAATCACGGCGAACATTTTTAACGTACAGAGTACGTACTACACGCCTCGCGCCTGAGCGTCCGTGGCTATATAAAGCGCGCTGAGAGCTATTCCATGCGAACGAAGTCGCGGGCACAGCTAGTTACCTAAATATAATTAAGATGGCAACCGGGATGGGGACGATTTCAATTTCAACCTGTCGCGTACTAAGTAGGTACATTCGAGTATAGTATAAACTATTAGATATAGGTAGGTACCTGTAGGTACTTGATATTTGGCTGGAAGGAAGAAAGAAAAGAATGATATAAAAATATACAACTGTTCTTTAAAAGTTTTCCTTTGTAGATTGTAACTTTGTACTTATGTCACTTGTATCCCGTTACAGATATGTTAACAAGATCGCTTTCTGAGAATGAGGGAATATTTTGAAAGTTGAATGTTCGCGAAAATAGTTTATAGTCCCTACTAGATACGTTTAATATATTATATAATATAATACATACGCATTGGGCCAGCGTGGCAGACTATGGCCTAAACCCTTCTCATTCTGAGAGGAGACCCGTACTCAGTAGTGGGGCGGAAATGGGTTGATCATGATGATGATGATGATAATACATACAATAATACAATATTATATAGCTAGATAACTAGTAGGTACCTACCTACCTAGAAGAAGGCACATAATATTACAGAGAAGTAAACCTAAATAATGTAAATAACAGTTAGGTATATATTATGTCAATGTTATTACTTCGTATTCTGTCGCTTTTTGTCAATATACCGCCTAGGTTGCGGTATTAACAAAAAAACTTTATTATAAACTCATCGTTCAACACAAATTAAAATAAGCTTTATAAACTACAGTGTTGTAGGCTTTTAACTCGACAAACTTAAAGCCCAATTAATTCGCGGCGATGTTACAAAGCCGCGCACAATGTGCGGTTTTGGACAGAGCTCGCAAACAGATTACCCGCGGATTTCACGGATTATGCGCAGATTTCACGGATTTCGCGGATTTCGGTCCGTCTTGTTTGCCAACTCCGTCAGATGATAGCCTTGTCTACTGTAGAGACTGCGTAGGCGATCGTGGGTAGTCCAAATAAAATATGCTTTGAACTAAAAGATAAGTAGAGTTACGCGCTTCGCTTTCCTACATGGATGAGTTAGGGTAGATTACTCTACCGGTAGCAAGAGCGTAGTACTATGTGGAAGTCCCTACAAGAAGCCTATGTCCAGCTGTGGACGTCTATCGGTTGATAATGATGATGATGATGATTCTAACGGTCAGCACTGGACACTGGTGTGCGGTTAGGTTCTTATGGCCTAGTGGTTAAGACGACGGTTTCCTATTCAGGGGCCCAAGTTCGATCATGCCCCTCTTAGAGATGTTATGGTGATGGTGGAGGAAACCAGAGAGTTCTCCAATCGATGACACGGACTCCATTCTACAATACCTATACGTTTTTCGTCAAAATATCGTGATGATCAGAAACATAGAACATCAATAGCTCAACGGTTTTGGAGCGAACTGAATTCAAAAAGGTCGGCGGTTCAAACCACACCCGTTGCACTGTTGTCGTACCTAACTCTTAGCACAAGCTTTACGCTTAGTTGGGGAAAAAGGGAAAATTAGTCATAATTAACATGGTTGAAATTTAAAAAATAACTATCTACTATGGCACAAAAACAACAAAATAATCTCAATCTAAATAATTTTCTTTTTTCTTATTCATCATAACTTAGTCATATTATTTTGCAAAAGAAAATTTTAGAATATGTAAAAATCAGGATGTCAAACAAGATTCAGCTTTTGGCCAGTATTGAGTGGAACTGGTTCAGTAGTTTTTTGCGCTCATTCCGAATTCCTCGCCTCGTTCAACCACCCATAATCAGCTCGCTGCTCTGATTTAAATTGTAAGGCACAACCAAATATTATTTTATACCAGGTGATGCCCGCGACTTTATCCGCGTTGGTTAAGGTTTTTAAAATCCCGTGTAAACTTTGGGCTCCGTACCTCGAAAGGAAAAACGGAACCCTTATAGGATCACTTTGTTGTCTGTCCGTCCGTCCGTCCGTCCGTCCGTCCGTCGTGTCTGTCAATAAACCTATAGGGTTCTTCCCGTTGACCTAGAATCATGAAAGGTAGATAGGTCTTTTAGCACAAGTACAGGAATAAATCTGAAAACCGCAAATTTGTGGTTACATCATTTAAAAAAAAAATGTTTTTAAATTTTCAAAATAAGATAAAGTTACATATACCAAGTGGAGTATCATATGAAAGTGATTTTACGTTATTATACTTTACCTGTACATTCTAAAACAGATTTTTATTTATTTTTATGCATAATAGTTTTTGATTTATCGTTCAAAATGTCGGAAAAAATTATACTTAATACTTTCCTGTAAAATATATAACGAAAACAAATAGGAAATGATAATAAAAACTTGATACCTAAGTAAATCATTGTGCTTTGAAATGCCGTTTTATTTTGCAATATATTATGTAAATATGTAAATAAGTATGTTCAATACGTGTGTGAGGACGCGAGCGAGCACCAGGTGCATAGAAGTCCATATAACAGAAATATCCTACAAAAACATTGTATTTTTAACCCCCGACCCAAAAAGAGGGGTGTTATAAGTTTGACGTGTGTATCTGTGTATCTATCTGTGGCTTCGTAGCTCCTAAACTAATGAACCGATTTTAATTTAGTTTTTTTTTGTTTGAAAGGTGGCTTGATCGAGAGCGTTCTTAGCTATAATCCAAGAAAATCGGTTCAGTCGTTTGGAAGTTGTCAGCTGTTTTCTAGTTACTGTAACCTTCACTTGTCGGGGGTGTTAATGTTATAAATTTTTTATTTACACTTGTTAAAATTCTGCCTGTATTATTTTGATCATAATATTATCTTCACTATTTTATAGGCAATAACCTTCTTTTGTGACAAAACCCAAGGAAATCTGCAATAAAAGCACAAAATACGACACCGAATACGCGAAGAAAATTTGGTTTATTTGCACAAATATTCGGCATTCGGCGCGTACAACCAATAATATTCAGATTACGAAAAATCTCAATAAAGACGACCCACAAAGGCGATAACACGCATTCTTTAGCCCTTGAGCTGGGAAGGAGCTGGAGGTTAAACAATATACTTACACCTTTTTTAACCCCCGACCCAAAAAGAGGGGTGTTATAAGTTTGACGTGTGTATCTGTGTATATGCTTGTGGCATCGTAGCTCCTAAACAAATGAACCGATTTTAATTTAGTTTTTTTTTTGTTTAAAAGGTGGCTTGATCGAGAGTGTTCTTAGTTATAATCGAAGAAAATCGGTTCAGCCGTTTGAAAGTTATCAGCTCTTCTCTAGTTTTCTTATAGAGGTTTTTGTGTCGGAGGTTTTTTAAATTTTGAGTTGTTCACGGTAATTCTCAAGTAGTTTCTTAGTTTGGTAGTAGTTTTAGATCCATCCAGTACCTACTTAGTTTGGGCTGTGCGATGATAGATCAGTCAGCCACCTTTTCCTTTTATAGTTATGTAGCTGTAGGTATATATTTTAGACATTAACGCAATGCGCAACCATGCGTGCAAGTATGTAATATATTGTGTTTCTCTAAATGTACTTAAAAAAAAGATTAAAAAACGCCGATTTTTAGGGTTCCGTAGCCAAATGGCAAAAAACGGAACCTTTATGGATTCGTCATGTCTGTCCGTCCGTATGTCACAACCACTTTTTTCCGAAACTAGAAATACTATACTGTTGAAACTTGGTAAGTAGATGTATTCTGTGAACCGCATTAAGATTTTCACACAAAAATAGAAAAAAAAAACATTAAATTTTGTGTGGGGTATCTATTGGATAGGTCTTCAAAAATAATATTGAGGTTTCTAATATCATTAGACACAGAAACAGCGAAACAGCTAGACAGACACACTTTCGCAATTATACATAATATTGGTATGGATTATTAGGCTTTCGTAAAATAGAGCGCAGTCAGAATGTCATTGGCCCAAATAACTGCCATAAAATAATAGGCTAAGTAAGAATGCCTATTATGTTGTTAACCTTATAACATCAGTCAATTTAGAAGCATCAAGATTTTATTGTAAGCATACTAGTTTACCCGACCCGGTTATACTCGTGTGGAATTTGGGAAAATCCTGGGTCGACCGCGACGTTGTAAACTGACGTAATCATTTAAAAGAGATGGCCGTGAAAAACTAGCAGACAGACAGACAGACACTTTCGCATTTTAAATACATATTAGAATATTATAAATACAAAATAGTTACATAAATAGTATTTTTTGTTGGTTTTTAGGGTTTCGTACCTCAAAAGGAAAAACGGAACCCTTATAGGATCACTTTGTTGGCTGTCTGTCTGTTTGTCCATCCGTCCGTCCATCCGTTGTGTCTGTCAAGAAAACCTGTAGAATACTTCCCGTTGACCTAGAATCACAAAATTTGCTAGGTAGGTAGATCTTATAGCACAAGTAAAGGAATAAATCTGAAAACCGTGAATTTGTCGTTACATCATTAAAAAAAATTAAAATGTGTTTCAATTTTCAAAGTAAAATAACTATACCAAATGGGGTATCATAATATATGAAAGGGTTTTAGCTGTATATTCTAAACACAGATTTTTATTTATTTTTATGCATGATAGTTTTTGATTTATCGTGCAAAATGTCGGAAAAAATACCCGAGAGTACGGAACCCTCGGTGCGCGAGTCTGAATCGCACTTGGCCGGTTTTTTCTCAGTGTACATAAAGCTTGGTCATTGATGATCGCCAATTAGGCCGCTCAAAAAACTCGCCTGACCACAATGGGTACAGGTGAATACATCTTGAAATATGTACTCTTAACATTTTCCCGGAACATTCGGGTAAGCCCGAGGTCTGCCTTAGTCATTAGCTTGAGAGCAATGATTATTTTTTATTTTTAAATAACGGCAATGACCGGTATTCAAGGTTAGGCAAATTACATCATTACTTATTGCTTTTTACTGAGGGGGGTGTAAGTTTAACGTGTGTATCTGTAAAGGCCAATTCACACCCATCGCATATGCAGCACGTACACGTGACACGTACGTAGTGACGCGCGTGAATCCGTAGACATAACATGTCTCATACAGTTCCATACATTACAACGCAATCATACGCGCTACGTCTACGCTTATGCAACGCTTACACAGCCTGTGTGAACGAGCTCTTACACTCAAAGACCGAAAATGCTCGTTGAGCGCGTAATAGACTGGCCAAACCCTTCTCATTCAGAGAGGTACTCAGTAGTGAGCCGGTAATAGGTTGATCATGATGATGATGAAAGAAAAATAGGTGACTTGGGAGATGTAGTATTTATATCAAATTATATCTTAATTATTCAACCACACGACAAAACAATATTTATGATAAAAGCATCGTAAATCAATCATTAAGTTACAATAATTATTCACGCATTTCACTGCACGCTAAATAGATTCATTATTAGGTGGAAGGCGAAATAAATATCAAAATATTATAGGTGAATGGTGAGTGGTCATATAAATATAAGCTTATTATTAACTTCCATGCAGTTGAAAGATTTGTATGTAAAAAGACTGTAACTTTGAAACTGAATATTTTGAAACATGAAAGGTCGAGATGGCAATCGGGGTATGAGGCGGGGGGACGGCCCGCCCCGGATGGGTATTAGTAAAAAACTGCCCTTCCAGGTTAGCCCGCTTCCCTCTTGGACTGCATCATCACTTACCACCAGGTGAGATTGCAGTCAAGTGCTAACTTGCATCTGAATACAAAACACCCGTACGTCACCCGCCATATCCCGCACCGGGTTATCGCGGGGGCTGTAGGCTCCCACCCGGATTGCCATGTCGACCTGTCGCGAACTATAGGTATTCGAATGAGAGCAAACTATCCCGAGGGCTTAACATTTTATTATAACAAGCAAGTTATAAAATTACCATTTTATCAAAATTAACATAGTAAAATTCCTAAATTAAGTAATTAAACTTTCTTACCTAAACACAGTCATGAATAACTTAGTCCTTTTCCAAACAAACATGAAAAAATATAACACTTTTTATACCAAGAAAAACCTCTAATTCACATTTCATTTTAACGACCACCAAAATAGTCTGCTATTTTTTCCTGTGATTATCATAAACAATAATTCATATTAAATAAATTAATAGAAACAAATATTATATTTATTATTCCAATACCAACAAATTAATTTAATTTAAAAACAGTTTATTCAAATAAATCCGTATAAAATATTAAATATAAAAATAGTGTTGTCCGTCGCTATTTTTATCTACGTATCGATTGAATGGTGTCGATTGTTTTGTTCTATTTTATTTCGTGTGAGTGACGCGTGCGCATCAACGGGACGCGCCGGGCTGACTTCGGGACCCGTATCCATTTATCGTGGACGTCAGAGCCCGTATTTTAGGGCTGTACTTTTGTTATCGAAGATATGGATCTTGCAAAGATTCTCATCAGAAAATCGATTTTGTATTGGAAAATAACGAAAACATTGTAGTTGATTCTCTTATACGCAATCCCTTATCCCTTAACTAAACTCATCGAACTTTTTAATGTTTTCTTTTTACACAGGGAGCATTCGAAAAAATATTATAATGTATTTAGACCTTTCACGTTTACAGACTATGTAGGTACAATAGAATCAGCCACAGTGCACTACGTAATAGATTTTTATTAACTCTTTTACAACCAAATGGCTATCCGTGAAGAAAATAATTAAAATTGTTATGTTCTTTCATGGGAACTTAATTTTGAACGCTATTACGAATAAAATGAACGCGCAAACATGATTAACAGGGCTCTCTCCGTCACTCGTTTCATACAATCGTAGTTCTAATTTCATTTGAATATTAAGCAACCAAAGTCCATGAAATTTTGCAGACATATTCTAGAAACTAATATTTGTGTCTGTGGTGTTTTAGATTTTTCTAAAAATATGTAGTTTTAAAATTACAGGGGCTCAAAGATTTGTATGTAAATTTTTAAGACCGCGTAACTTTGAAACGTATTTTAACAGAAATCTGGAAAACCACAGATATAGATATTAGTTTCTAGAATATTTCTGCAAAATTTCATAGACTTTGGTTGCTTAATATTCAAATGAAATTGGATCTACGATTGTATGAAACGAGTGACGGAGAGAGCCCTCTTAACTTGCAAGATAATATTATGCTACATTATTATTTAATCACTTGCAAGCTCTACCATTCAGTTTTATTGACCATCGCCAATTTTGTGAAGCTAAAATTTACTCAGACAATTAAAATATCGACTTACTTAAATTAACGTAAAAAGGTTAGAGCGTACGGTTTTTGTTTCCTAATTCATGTTCGTAATCCTCCGACCGCACATATCTCTACATTCTCAGTTAGAATCCTTAATGGCCATTTATATCTACTTAGTGCTCATGATATTCATTGTCACCAGATCCTTTGTCCTCACCTTCTTTTCTTAGATATTTCTCGAAGCATCAGGATAAAGAAGTTGGAACCCAGAGCTCACATATTTTTATTATTATTTAAATGTTTTAGTTCAGTTCAGTCAAATAGGTAAGTAATCAAAAAAAATATCGCAAACATTGAAAAAAATGTTCAAAAGAGAAAATATGATAGTTTTGCGCCACTGTATTAAATATATCTAAGTTAATATAAAAAAATAGTAAAAATAAAAATAAGACAGAAAAATACAAACCACAGACTATAACTTAAATTGTTTTTGATAAAATGAAATCATTATTTTTCATCTCCGTTATTAGAAAAAGTATTAAACGAAACATAATCATTATACTTTGTTTATTTAGGACGCAAGGCCAGCGCGGCTCTTGGTGCGACATAATGGCTTTTTTAATTTCTGTAATTCCTTGATGGTATTACAAAGATAATTACAATAAAATACAGTAAGCCACTTACAAAGGTTTTTTAACTTTTTAAGCAACAGTTTAGTAAAGCTAAAGACGTTAAACAAGGGTTGTTATAATCAGGCTTGTGGTTTATATTACTTAAATAGATATAATAGATAATTGTTTTTAAAAACGGGCTTTCCCAACTTTTTGTACGAAAATTATAAAAAGCCACCTTACAAAACTTTATCTACTCAAATCAACAATTATTTCATCGACAGGTTGGTGTTGCAGAGTTCAAAAACTGTATAGAAGTAGTGAAATATAGGAGCATGATCTTGTCCCCACCGCGCAGATGACTATTCACCAATGCACGTAATTGAAAAATGGGCGTTTTGCATAGCATTATAGTTTAAAGAGCCGTGATAGAATAGTGATTAAGACGTCAACTTTCTGTTCAGGAGGTCGGGGATTCGATTTTGGGCAGGCATCTCAAATTTTTCGCACTTGTGTGCATTTTGAGCAATTAAAAATATACCTTGATGATGGAAACTGGAATGCATGAGAGTTCTACGTAATGTTCTCAAAAGTGTGTGAAGTCTTGGCCATTTTTTTTATTCAGATACAGGTTAGCCCTTAACTGCAATCTCACCTGGTGGTAAGTGATGATGCAGTCTAAGATTGAAGCCGGCTAACCTGGACCGGGTGTTCAGATTAGTATCGTTTTTTTATAAAATTATCGACACCAAACATCACTAATGCATGCGTACGTGCGAATTTGCATGCAAATGATCTTTAAACGCACAATGTAATGCAACATCACTATATGAAGAGCTGGTCAAACAACAATTAATCAATTATAGACTTTAATCCCTTGATTACAGTGACCTATCTCTTAAAACAGATTTAGTAGAAGTATCTCAATGTCTTTTTCTTTTCGACCCTAGGAGGGTTTCGAACTGTAAGGCTTGAATCGAAAGGGTTAATTTTGTTTGATTTTAAAGTTAATATTATGATGAAGAATAAGTTAATACAGATGAAGCTTTGATGAATGCTGCATTTTCCGCTCATCTCCGCTTGAGTAATAAAGAAGTAGGTATATGAATAAATATTACGTATTTATTGTCACTCACTAGATGGATCTTGTTGTCCGAATAAATAATTGAATAATAATTTTAATTCATTAAAAACATAATTTAAGTTATATCTACTAGTATAATTACATAATCTGTGGTTTATAATTTTCTGTTTCATTTTATTTTTATCGAAAAAACCTTTAAACTTTATAAGTTTTAAAAGAAGCCTATAATATGTCCGTCTCCGGGATTCAAGCTATCTCTGTACTTTCGTCAAAGTCAGTGAAAATCATGGGCCTTGAAAAGGTAACAGACAGAAAGACACACTTTTATATTTATTATTATATACCTATATAATAACTCTTTGTTCTCGACGCGAAGGTTGTCTTTCTGTAGTTTACAGATGAACTTAGTTTCAAATTAAACTCTTTGTAAAGGTAGTTACTTGCTTTGTTTCATTAGCGAAACCAACGGACACCTCTAGTGCTTAAATACAGTGAAATTCTAGACTAGATTCTAGGATTAACCTGACTAACCTGCAAATTGTAGTTAGGTGCAATACAACCTAGGTTATTACCGAGTGAAGCATTTACAGTTTCGTTCTGTTTGTCTAGAATTAATTAAGATTTGTAAACGTGCCAATTATTTGACTCAGTTTATGTTTTAATTAAAAGTTTGTAAGAAATCTCTTTTAACATTAGGTATAAAACAAGTGTAAATTAAAAATTTATAACATCCCCGACAAGTGAAGGTTACAGTAACTAGAAAAGAGCTGATAATTTTCAAACGACTGAACCGATTTTTTTGGATTATAGCTAAGAACTCTCTCGATCAACCCACCTTTCAAACAAAAAAAACTAAATTGAAATCGGTACATTAGTTTAGGAGCTACGATGCCACAGACAGATAGACACACACGTCAAACTTATAACACCCCTCTTTTTGGGTCGGGGTTTAATAATTATGTAGGTAGTAGGTACTTAATTTGAGCACATAAAAATCTTTTAACTGGGTATTTTATGTGTTTTTGTGTTCAACGGGTGACCCGCCCGCCATCGCCAGCTCGTTTGCTAGCTATTTTTATTTAAATAAAAAAAAAGATTCCGACGAATTGAGAACCTCCTCCTTTTTTGAAAGTCGGTTAAAAATAAAAAACTTATAGAGTAAGTTCTCGTAAGTAGTTTGTTACAGTTTTAAACAAAACACCTATTTTCTATAAGCTTTTTAAGCTTAGCTAAAAGTGGGTACTTATTGAGCTTACTGCATCATTCGCAAAGTTACTTGATTGACTTTCTTTTAAGCCCTTTTTATGCATCATTGTTCCATAGCGAAGTAATACAGTATTAAGTACATTTTCATTAAAATAAAATAGGTATATATTGTACTTGTTACTTTTTACATTATCATTTAATTAAATTACTTAGTGCCAATAGAAGGGTTATTTCAAACAAAATACTCGTTCTATGAAGCTGTCGAATTATGGACTAAGACCCGCGAGGGCTAGACCTTCGTTATTTTATAAAAGCTGAAAGTTTATCTGCGTATTGTCCCAACAGTGGGAGTAACGATCAGCGATTATGAAGTTTGAATCATGGTGGCTTTGGCAGATAACGGGGAACAAATGTGTAAAAATCTTAATCATCTCAAAATTGATATGACACTGGACAACAATGTGTTGCAATTGCAGCCCGTATTTTTTTTTTGTTTGGAATGCCCCGTCCAGTGATATTAAGGTCGTTGTCTGTTAGGAGGTTTTCAATAATAAAAACGTAATTCGCAGACCCTCCATAAAATTGCCATTTAAATATTAAAGGCAAGTAATCCTCGTACGTCTAAAGAAAAACGAAATTAACCTCTTACAGTAACTGCCCTACGTTAACATAAAGTTTATTCGGAGTTATGTGCATTTTTTCTTATTAAGAAGATCTCTCCGTCACTCGCTCCATACAAACGTAGTTCGTCTCTCCTTAGAATACTAACCAATCATACTCAATGGAATTTTGTAGGAACGTTTCGGGAACTAATATCTATGGCTGTGGTTTTCCAGATTTCCGTTAAAATATTCGGATTCAAAGTTACGCGGTCTTAAAATTCACAGACAAATCTTTGAGCACCTGTAATTTTAAATCTACATATTTTTAGAAAAATCTAAAACACCACAGGCACAGATATTAGTTTCTAGAATGTGTCTGCAAAATTTCATGGACTTTGGTTGCTCAATTTCAAATGAAATTGGAACTACGACTATATGGAGTGACGGAGAGAGCCCTGTAAAGCCCAAAAATATCAATCAAGTGCGAGTCGGACTCTCACACGAAGGGTTCCGTACAAGGTATAGCTAACTTTTATATGTAGAACACTATGTATTTAA
Organism: Maniola jurtina; assembly: GCF_905333055.1. NCBI lineage: Eukaryota > Metazoa > Arthropoda > Insecta > Lepidoptera > Nymphalidae > Maniola > Maniola jurtina. The sequence goes on along the minus strand of NC_060050.1, from coordinate 1,268,898 downwards.
CTATTTATCTACCTAGAATCAGCAAATAAATTATTTGATTTGATTTGAACATTGCAAGTTAATGACAGACTGTGCCATCTATGACGTGGTTTAGTATATTAATTTTTTCGTGAATCCATTTTTTTTTGTAATGTAACCAGCAAAGCATAAACCTCCCACCAGACGGATTTCTGTAAGTATATTTATTGTTTTCGGGCATAGATAATGGAGATAAATCGAGATCTGGCCTAGTCTTGAACTAAAAGTACTTAATAGAATAATACACGTAATACGTTTCTTTGAAGAAGCGTGTGAGAAGTGTAACCACATGTAACTTTTAAGAAGGTGCCTTCGTCAGCCTATGGCGGTATAAAAAACGTTTGACATGCAAATCTCTTCATACCATGGCAATTACTGCCCGTCCGCCGGCTATGGCCCAAAATATAACTAAACACCTTTATTTTCATTTAAAGCGACTCTTTGAACTTTCCGCCTCTTGTAAGTTGTGACTGAAATATTGTGAATTGAATATTTGAAAAGTGCAACCGATTCTGTTGCTGATTCAATAGGAAGAGCATTGAATATTATTGTAAATTGAACAGTTGAAAAGAGCAAGCGCCGAGTTTCTTGCTAGTTCTTCTCGGTAGGAACGGCATTCCGAACCAGTGGTAAATTATTTTGAAGATTCTAAAGCACTTGTAAAAGTCTACTTGAATAAAAATCTATTCTATTCTATTCTGGTGGTTAGAGTCACTTCACGTGTGTCGCAGTGGTAAGCACTTTGGTCTTATTAATGGGAGGTGCCCGGTTCGATTCCCGGCAGGGGTTTGGAATTTTATATTTTCTAAATCTGATCTGGTCTGGTCTGTTGGGAGACTTCGGTCGTGGCTAGTTACCACCCTACCGGCAAAGCACTGCCGCCAAACGATTCAGCGTTCGTTCGGTGTGGTGGCGCTCTTTAGGGAAGGCCAATGAATGTCCTTACAGAACACATCCACAGGCTGATGATGATGATAATTTTTTTTTATATATACAGAATAAGTCATTTTAATCATGACTAACATTCCCCTTTCCCCTACAACTATGCGTTAAGCTTGTGCTAGGAGTGGGTACGACAATAGTGCAACGGGTTGGGTTTGAAGTTTGAACCGCCAACCTTTCGGATTTCAGTCCGCTCCTATAACCGTTGAGCTATTGAGGCTTCAATTGAGAGAATCGCTTACAAATTCATAAACTTTCATGTTGAAATTCTCAAAGGTTAGGAACGGTCAGACATAAAACGTGGTAGTTAGCAGTTTTTTTCTTGGTCACACATTATATCATTTTACATTTGGTAGTTGGCATTAGGTAGATATAACACCCACTACGTTTCCAACCCCAAATTAAATGTCTTATTCGTGTGTACACGGAAAACTTGTGTCCCGGGAAACCCTCCAACCACCCATGGCCCCACCAACCTCTCGGTTATATGGGCCGAATCGCGGGAGAGCCCCCCGGTACTTGCTCTGGGCGTGTTTCCCAGGGGCGCATTCTTGACTCCCTACAAATTATTTATCTCCTCCTTGTCCCTTTTGTCATTCTCCCCCTTCTGGGGCTGACGATCACAATACACGGATCCCCGCGTGCCGCGCGGTCCGGATCCGTTCCTTCCTTGCGCAGGTCCTCGATCACGGCTCCGAGCTGTTCCGCCTCTTGTGCCAGTGGTGCGCGAACTCCCGTAGCTTCCCGAAGTTTTCCGCCGTTGCAACGAGGTCCTGGTAGTAGACTGGACCCTCCTCCTCGCGAACGATCCCGTCCAGCAGGGCGCGCCGGAGGTCCTCGTATACCGCACACTCCCACAAGACATGGTGAAGGTCCTCCTCCGCCAGTCCACACAAACACACACCACTATCAACAAGACACATGTCATGCAGACGCTTGTTGAAGCACCCATGGCCTGTCAGGATCTGCGAGGTCTCATAGTCCGGTGCGACCCAGGTTGACCTGAGCCGACCGGCCACGTCCGGGAAGAACCGACGCAGCTCACTCCCTTTCGTCTCAACCGTCCAGCGTGCTTGCCACTCCGCTACAATGGCCGACCCGATTTCACGCTTACGCCTGCCCATTTCCGCTTTGGCCACGGTCCTACGCGCCTCATCTACCCGGGCAGCACGGATAACCTCCAGATCCGCCGGCAACACCCCCGCCAGAACGGCAAGGGCGGCAGCACTGTTCGATCGATACGCCTTGGTCAGAAGGATCAAAGCGGGCCTCTGGGACCGGATCAACGACGTCCGCACGACATAGAGCGTCGCCCTCTCGGCCCAACACGCCGCAGCATACGTGACCGATGCTACATAGGTACCGTAATAGAGAATGCGCAGCGCTGGATATCGAATGCCCCAGGAAGAGGTCGACACGCGCGACATCTTCCCAAAGCAGTTAGCGGCGCGCTCTCCGATCGATCGCGCGTGCTCGGCGAAGGACAGACTTGAGTCGATCGTTACGCCCAGTACGACGGCAGACCGCACCGCCCTGACAGACGCACCACCGAGTTTGATGACTGGAGCCCGCTGGAGCCTACCCCTAAGCGTCACCGTCTGCGATTTCGCAGGGGCGAAGGAGAGGCGGTTCCTTTGGGCCCAGCCCTCAAAGAGGGAGATGGAGTCGGCCGCGGCCTCCTCGATCTTCCGTCTCGTGGCGGCCTCTATCAGCACGGTAACGTCGTCCGCGTATGCAACAATTTTGACCCCCCCGGGGAGCGGCAACCGAAACAAGTCATCGAGCAGGACGTTCCACAACGTAGGACCCAGCACTGACCCCTGCGGGCAACCCATGGTTGACACCTTCCACTGTACCCGGTCGCCGATGAACATGCCTACTCGCCGTCTGCTGAAGTAGTCAGCGAGCATGCGGTAAATGTTGGGCGGGCACCCGCCACGCTTGGCCTTCAGCATAATCATCGGCCACCAAGCGTTGTCGAAAGCACCAGAGATGTCCAAGAAGATTGCCTGCACGTATTTCGCTTCAGTAGTTCTTGCTGTGCTTAGGATCTCGCTCAGCGCCGTGACGGTCGATCTACCCGGGGTGAACCCATGCTGACAGGGAGAGATCCCCATTGCGATCTGGGGCGCACACAGTAACAATACGCGTTCTAAAATCTTGCCAAAGACGGGAAGGAGCGTGATCGGACGATACGCTTTCGGGTCGGTCAGTGGTTTACCGTTCCCCTTGGGTAGTACGATAAGTCTGCCGTCCTTCCAAACATCGGGAAAAACCCCCTCCACGACGCACCTACCGTACACCCAAACAAGCTCCGCAGAGGCCGCAGCCCACACGTGCTTGACCATTCTCGCCGTGATGCCGTCGATTCCCGGAGCCGTGTTAGGCAGGGACCTAACTATGGCCTGCAGCCAATGTGTCCCGGGAAAGTCGGTATAATTGATATTGGCTCACGTCACAGACCCGGCAGCAAACAGACACCTGTGGAACTGTAATTGTTACAAATCGACCAGCGCCGTACTGCGCGATACCCGACCCGGCTGAATATAGACTTTACTGAAGGGTATAGTAGAGTTACCATCTCCAATTGTTGCAAATCAGGACGAGAATCCTTTTATTTTAAATTTTAAACTAATGGAAGCCCCACTTCAAGATATTTTTCGGGGTACATATACAAATTATGTAGGTAAGTACCTATATTTTATTATGACAATAAGAACCTACTTTTTACCATAATTATACCACTACGCTTGCTAATACAAGTCAAAGTCAAAGTCATTTATTCAAAATGGGCACTGTTGTACACTTTCTGATTGTCAAACAATAATATAGAGATGATATTATTAATTACGTTAACTTAAAACTAAAGCTACGAGGGTTCCAAACGCGCCCAAGTCTGAGAAGAGCCCCCAACAAACTAAGCCGGGTATTCTTTTTTATCACCACACAAACAAACAACAACAATGTGATCTAAAAAGGGTTCCGTTTTTCCTTTTGAGGTACGGAACCCTAAAAATCAAAGTTCTTAGAAGATTTTTAAAAACTTCAAAACGCAGAAAGTCATGGCCATCATCTACTCAGTAAATAAATACAAGCAAAACTTCTTAGTTAATGATGATTATTAAAATTTAATCACCCTTAACATATCTCTGAATTTACGATCAACTAAATTAATAAGTTTTTGTGTTTGAGTTTTAACCCCGACCCAAAAAGAGGGGTGTTATAAGGTTGACGTGTGTATCTGTGTATCGGTCTGTGACATCGTAGCTCCTAAACTAATGAACCGATTTTAATTTCGTTTTTTTTTTTTTGTTTCAAAGGTGGCTTGATCAAGAGTGTTCTTAGCTATAATTCAAGAAAATCGGTTCAGCCGTTTGAAAGTTATCGGTTCCAATCTAGTTACTGTAACCTTCACTTGTCGGGGGTGTTATAAATTTTTAATTTACACTTGTGTTATTATCAGGATCTGTCCTAAGAAGCTGAGATGATAGGTGAACCTACACTTACAGTCATGTAGATTTGAATGTGATTTGTATTTCTTTTCTTTTAGTTTTAGATTGCTTACTATTTTGTAGTGCAAATAAAAAGAGCTTTAGACTGAATCATCGAATGGCGTGGAGCTTTATTCACTCAACTATTAATTATAGACAAACAAGTTTATAGTTTATAACCAGCAATGTGCGCTCTATAGAGGCAGAACGGCACTGCTCATCATTTGAAATGACATTTTCGGAAATGAAAACGCTTACAATATGAAAAGACGAAGTCCCCGCGGATTTAAGAGGGCTCTCTCCGTCACTCGTTTTATACAATCGTAGTTCCAATTTCATTTGAATATTAAGCAACCAATGTCCATAAAATTTTGCAGACATATTCTAGAAACTAATATCTATGTCTGTGGTTTTCCAGATTTCTGTTAAAATATTCGGTTTCAAAGTTACGCGGTCTTAAAAATTTTCATACAAATCTTGGGGCCCCGTAATTATAAACTACATATTTTTAGCAAAATCTAAAACACCACAGACACAGATATTAGTTTCTAGATTATGTCTGCAAAATTTCATGGACTTTGGTTGCTTAATATTCAAATGAAATTGGAACTACGATTGTATGAAGCGAGCAGAAGCGAGTGACGGAGAGAGCCCTGTTAAGTTTTTTATAATCTCGTCGGTACTCGATTCGATTTTCCGGGACAAAAAGTAGCCTGATGTCCGTCTTTGGGATTGCACACAGAGTTACCTATGTGCGTTTTCAAATTGTCTCAAGCAATAAGATCTAGTTTTCTGTGAATAAGATAGTGGTTTAACGACATAGAAAAACAGCGTAATTAATTTTATTAATCTCAGGTGATCGTGAGCATGTGATTTCTCCATAACGTTCTCATAGGTGTGTGTAGTCAGTAGGTCGATTCCGAAAAAACTGCTTCAATCATCATTACAATCGCAATTGCTGTGATTTTTTATGCTATTCTTGTTGCAACGCATATAGTAGCCAATAGTGAGCGATCGTCAACCAATCAGAGGTGATCATTGTAGCTGTCACTCTACCGCAATCGAGCCGCTGAACTCATTTTACATAGGGTAGGTATTTAGATGTGGGAGTTACAAAAAACAGATGAACAAACGCACAAACAAACATCCGTTTCCGAGTTGGCTAAGAATGCAGTCCGTAGGATCATTTAAAACTCATTGTTTATTCCACTGAAGGTGCGGCGTACAGTTTCGCAACTCAACTTCGCAGCGACTTATTTACATATTTATTTGTCGTTGTAATTAGCAGAGTTGTAATTAACAAGGCTGAACGCGCGTGGCCCGGCATAATGGCGGACGGACACTATCTGTCATGGCCGCGCGTCAACTGTCACTTTTTGCATTTCCCGCCATCTTTTAATCAAATTTTCGGGGTTCGTAACATGACTAGCAAACTGAAACGAACAACCTTTAAGAGGGGTCTCTCCGTCACTCGTTCCATACAAACGTAGTTCGTCTCTCATTGGAATACTAACCAATCATACTCAATGGAATTTTGTAGAAACGTTCCGGGAACTAATATCTAAGCCTGTGGTTTTCCAGATTTCCGTTAAAATATTCGGTTTCAAAGTTACGCAGTTTTAAAAATTCACATTCAAATCTTTGAGCTCCTGTAATTTTAAAACTTCATATTTTTAGAAAAATCTAAAACACCACAGGCACAGATATTAGTTTCTAGAATATGTCTGCAAAATTTCATGGACTTTGGTTGCTTAATATTCAAATGAAATTGGGGGTACGATTGTATGGAGTAAGTGACGGAGAGAGCCCTGTTAAAGTAAATTGAAGGGTTTATGTTTAACAGATCTCTAAATAACTTGAAGGGAATCTGAGTAGGTAGAGGTACCTATCGAGTGACGCAAACAGACAGATGAGGACAAATTCGGACAATATCCTGAATCGAATAGCAACCATAAATAACGAATCAAGGCAGAGAGCACCACGCGACGAGAATTTTACACAAAAGATTGTAAGAAGGTACCCAGAACTATAAAACTACTTCTCGTAACTCGTAGCTTTAGTTTTAAGTTACATAATTAATTATTTATCAACACTATATCGTACAAATTTAATAATTTCGACCATCAAAAGGAGTACAATTGCGCTTACTTTGAATAAATGATTTTGACTTTGACTTTGACTTGACTTTGTTGTCGTATTCCTCATTACTGACGGTCGTGACCTTTTCCTATCAATCTAATAATGATAGGAGTTCTCTTGGGTAATAATGCGGTGGGTTACCAGATTCTTCCACATACTCCTTACTCGACTAAGAGAACAAGATTTCGACTCTTAGGTTAATTTACAGTTATTATCACTACTGAGTACGGGTCTCCTCTCAGAATGAGAAGGGTTTAGGCCATAGTCTGCCTTGCTTGGCAGACTTCACACACCTTTGAGGACATGGAGAACTTTCAGGCATGCAGGTTTCCTCACGATGTTTTCCTTTACCGAAGCAAGTGATATTTAATTGCTTAAAACGCACATAACTGAAGAGTTAGTGGTGCGTGCCCGGGATCGAATCCAAGACCTTCGATTAGGAGGCGGACGTTCTAACCACTAGGCTATCACAGCTTCAGTGTGTCGAGAATACAACCTGCAAATTGTAACCGAACAGCCACTGAACCATCTCGGTTATTAATAAAGCAAAGATTAAGCGCACAGCCGGTAAGATGCGCTCACAGTAAAAGTTTAACGAGGAATATAATGGCGAGAACAAAGCTAGCTACAAATTAGTCTTGCAGTCATGCCTAGGGTTACCTGCGGTATTAAGCGCTACCTACGAATGCTTATTTACCGGGTATTCATTTTAGAAGGATTTTTATCTTCTTTATTTAGTTTTATGGGTGGATCTTTACAAATCCTGTGAGAACTTTTTCAAACTAAGTTACTATCTACTTATTAAGTATTTTTTACTGATGTCCACGACACGACGGACATGATGTCCACGAATTTATCAGCGTAGCTTTAGTTCCTCGAAAAATCCCGTGAGAACTCTTTGATTTTTCAAGACAAAAATAGCAACTTCTCTTCGGGATACAACTTATTTCTGCAACAAATTTTTGTGAAAATCGTTAAACAGATGAGCTGTGAAAAAGTTTTAGACAGACTAATAGACACATTTACGCATTTATAATATCAGGTATGGTGAAACAGGAAAAAGGTAGTTAGGCAGGTACTCAGTCGTAATAAGTTCATAATAACATAAATTCAAAATTTAAAAACCCCCGACACAAAACTGTCTAAAAAGTAAATACGGCTTTCAAACGGCTGAACCGATTTTCTTGGATTATAGCTAAGAACACTCTCGATCAAGGCACCTTTCAGACAAAAAAAAAACTAAATTAAAATCGGTTCATTCGTTTAGGAGCTACGATGCCACAGACAGATACATAAACACACAGATATACACGTCAAACTTATAATGTCAGCCCTCTTTTTAGGTCGGGGGTAAAAAATTATAATAGTAGTACCTTAGTACGGTTAAAATGACAACAATCCTCGTAATTTTGGCGCAAATGAGAGGGTAATATGAAGCGTGTAATTAGGCCTGCTGTAATATAAGCTCATCCTTATGAATTTTATCGCGGTACCGCCATATGCTGTGATAGCCTAGTGGTTAGAACGTCCGCCTACTAATCGGAGGTCGGGGGTTCGATCCCGGGCACGCACCACTAACTTTTCAGTTATGTGCGTTTTAAGCAATTAAATATCACTTGCTTTAACGGTGAAGGAAAACATCGTGAGGAAACCTGCATGCCTGAGAGTTCTCCATGTTCTCAAAGGTGTGTGAAGTCTGCCAATCCGCATTGGGCCAGCGTGGCGGACTATGGCCTAAACCCTTCTCATTCTGAGAGGAGACCCGTACTCAGTAGTGGGGCGGAAATGGGTTGATCATGATGATGATACCGCCATATGCAAATATGGGGATGATTTTGAGGAATTTTCTAGCATTTAATAAGTACCTAACATAGAAATTTGTCTACTCGACAACGGCAAGGCATATGACATACTGAAGAATTTCAGAAGTCAATTTGAAGAGCTGATAGACTACAGGCCTATGTTCAAAAATGGATGGGTCATATGAACCACCAGGTGAGGTATACAGGACGATATAAGAGCATAAAATAATAAGATTCAGCACTATGCCGTCACTTGTAAGCTGTCCAACAGAGTGCTGGTGAGAATTCAAAAGTGCAGGTAGAGTGAGTACATTTTGGTCATATATTTTTGTACGGCATTTTTACCATCGATAGATCCATGAAAAATAATAAGAAAGCGCGCAGTGCCGTAAAAAAATGGTGCGCCACAAAGTCAGTAAATTATTTGATTTTCTGACAATTTCCAGGATAAATTTGGTCATTTAATTCTGTGCGGCATTAGTTTCATACTGTTTCAATACAGCCTCTAATCCATTATTCCGCAACGCCGTACAAAAATCATGCGACAAGGGGAAAAAATTGAGGGTAGCAACCCCCTCTCTTTCCGTGGTCCGGGGGGTGATTTGAAAAAGTACGGCTTTGGTTCCAAAACATTATCTAGCACTCAAAAGTACTATTAAAAATAATGCCGTCAAAAAATTAGTGTTCATTTGAATGTGTATCAATAATTATCTTAATTTCATGGTATACTTGATTTTTAAAGCTGTAAAATCATTTGACTCTGTACGGCAACTTTTTTTTTAACATGATAGTGTAAAATACTATTGTTATATAGTATTGCCGTTCAAAAGAAACTGTTCTAAAAAAAATTATAGAGAAATACAAAAACTGAAATTTTTCAAATTATTGCAAAAGTTTAAATATTCATAGATTAATAAAATATAGTAATTATCTACGCTTTTCCCTTGTTTTAAATAGTATTAAGATAAATAAATTAGGAAAAAATTATGCCGTACATTTTAATGCAGACCATATCTTTTAGGCTGATGAAAATGACGCTACCATTTTAAGGGTGTAGTACTTTATGGCCATCTGATACTGTACGGCATTAACATATTTTTGAAGAGAACAATTGATAATATGATAAAATCACTATGCCGTCTAACTGAAGTGAACGGGTGTGTATATAATATCCACATCCCCTACAAACCTTTGGACCAACGAAAATGTACGGCATGTAAAAAAATATTATCTATGCATAAAACACTTTCAAAATAAATTAATTTTATGTTGTTTCAAATCATCCCCCGGACCACGGAAAGAGAGGGGGTTGCTACCCTCAATTTTTTCCCCTTGTCGCATGATTTTTGTACGGCGTTGCGGAATAATGGATTAGAGGCTGTATTGAAACAGTATGAAACTAATGCCGTACAGAATTAAATGACCAAATTTATCCTGGAAATTGTCAGAAAATCAAAAAATTTACTGACTTTGTGGCGCACCATTTTTTTACGGCACTGCGCGCTTTCTTATTATTTTTCATGGATCTATCGATGGTAAAAATGCCGTACAAAAATATATGACCAAAATGTACTCACTCTACCTGCACTTTTGAATTCTCACCAGCACTCTGTTGGACAGCTTACAAGTGACGGCATAGTGCTGAATCTTATTATTTTATGCTCTTATATCGTCCTGTATACGTCACCTGGTGGTTCATATGACCCATCCATTTTTGAACATGGGCCTGTAGTCTATGAATGCTGATGAACAAAAAAACGAATGAATGAATGAATTGAGATTTGTATTCAGTCGGCTAAAATGTATTTTGATCATTGGTCATTACACCGTCTTGTTTTCTAGCTCCTTATTAGGGTCATTTAGTCATTTATTTCATGCATTCCAATATTTTAACATAATTTATAACAATAACAATTACAGTAAATGTTTAATTATTATTTTAAAATGTCAATATTGGAACCCCGTTGGGGCACAGCAATTTTAGCAGAGAGAGGGTTCCGTAAATCAAAAGGAAAAACGGAACCCTTATAGGATCACTTTATTGTCTGTCTGTCTGTCTGTCCATCCGTCCGTCCGTCGTGTCTGTCAAGCAAATTTATAGGGTACTTCCCGTTGACCTAGAATCATGAAATATGGCAATTAGGTAGGTCTTATAGCACAAGTAAAGGAATAAATGCAAAAACCGTGAATTTGTAGTTACATCATTAAAAAAAAAAAATTAAATGTGTTTCAATTTTCAAAGTAAGATGACAATACCAAGTGGGGTATCATAGAAAAGGGCTTTACATGTAAATTCTAAAACTGTGTTTTCTTTATTTTTATGCGTAATAGTTTTTGATTTATCGTGCAAAATGTCGGAAAAAATATCCGATTACGGAACCCTCGCACTTGGCCGGTTTTTACACTGTATTAATGATACCTATTAAGTACTTAAATAAGTAAATAAGTTACCTATCTATTTGGCAAGCCATCAGATAGACTCCGCAATATATTTTTTTTAATATTTTAGAAGAAAAATTATCTATTCAATTCGATTCGGAAGGATTCTGCACTGATTCTTTTGAATTTCGAAGGGAATAACGTCTCGTTAATATTTGAACTTTTCGGATTCCAGCCCTACCCACATCCAGAAGGTAGGTACCTGGCCTTTAAGAAATAGGAATAAAATTGCCTTTTTCCATTTAATCTATTGTTAATTCAAAATGTTATATTTATGAGCTGCCTATTATAATATTGAAATGTGAATTTTAGTTCGACCTTTGCAACTATGGCCTAATTTACTATTACAACAAATCAGGCAAGTAACTCGACGATGATATTAAAATAAACAATAGTTAATTATTGCTGGTTAGTGATCGGTAGGTTTTTAAAACATTGTTAACCAAACTATTTGATTATAATTGTTTTTTTTTTTTTTATATTTTTAAGAAAAATTAGTGTGAGATATTGTATTATTAATGATAAAATAACTAAATACTAAAATATTTTGGCCAATAATGTCCATCC